>NC_064646.1:511228113-512439390 GCF_023864345.2 Schistocerca serialis cubense
GTTCAGAATATTTAGCTTCACTAATCAGACAGTTCAGGCATGAACAATAGTTTGAATGCACATACAAATGCTTTTACAGTAACATACAAATCATAACAAACACACAAATGATATCAGATAATTGTCCTATTAACTATTACAATACACAAATACCAGTAAACCTATAATATTTATGGGTGTCAGTGCAAGCCACTACAAACAATAAAATAATATTTACGAGATAGGTGGGTAGGATTAGGAAAGGAAAACACACAAAACACACTCATTCATCTTTCATCCACATTAAGTACTACTGTGTAATTGAATAGTGTTAACTGTGTAAATGTAATTCTGTCAAAATCTGATGTTCATCATGTGTATCAAGTAGTAGTGGCAGCAATGTATAACAGTCAATAATAGTTAGTCAACGTCATAGTCATCATGTCAAGACCAATGTTTGCCAAGCCAGATCAAAATGTACTGTTGTTGAACAACTGTCAGTGAGCCAAGATATGCAATTACTTCCTCTCTCCAAAAAAAAGTATATACTGCTTAGTTATTTAACAAAGTGTGTGTATAGACTATCTTCCTTCTATTTTAGTGTTCTAGTCTGCTATCTTCATCCTCCTTGTTCCATAAGACCAACAAAAAAAGAATATGCTCCTCACTTACTTTACCTCTTATACACCAAAACTCCAATAATCATCAACTTAATCTCAATACGTGACTAATACTTCTTCAATACGTCGATACATATAACTCTAATCATCAATATCATTTACCTTACCTCTTGTCCACAAAAACTCCAATAATCATCATATACTCTCAATACCTATAATAATACGTCGATAAATATAAACCTCAGCACCAATATCATTTCACTTCCATAACAACTCTTTCCTCTAGTCAGTCTCCTCGAACAAGTACAGATAAAATCCTAATGCAACTTCAATTCAGCATCCCATACAATCCGAAGACACAGTGTCCACACACAACCTCTGTGTAATCCATCTGACCCAAATTTTCTACTCATTATAAATTATAAACAAAGAAATGCATACATGACCTCTAACAGACTTAGTTCGAATAACTCTCAGTAATTAAGTACGATTACGGAGTGTGAATAATCATAATGTTTCACAGTGTGTACACCACTTCAAGAATTATGGCAGACAGAAGCAAACATGTGGAGTATTTCTTCTGTCAAGTGTCACTTCCTATTTCAATTGCTCACGAAAAATGCAGTGTAATACTGTCAATGGTCTAAACCTAGTTTCGGTCTGTCATGTCGTTAGCCTCCTTCCTATTAGCATAAATTTATACAGCTTCCATAAAACCTCAGCTCATGTGACTTCTATGACTTTCTTGTACTAATGTCGTTCGTCGAATTATAGCAGTTAATTTTCTTATCTTAAAAATATAAGGCACTGAGCGTAAGCAAAACATGCAATAGCGAGTAAATATACCAGTAGAGAACAGAATGTCAACAAGTGGATGCAGCACAATTCTTACAACGAGGCTCTGCCAAGCGAACAATCTATAATTAATCCAGTAGTGTGACCTAAACTCTATGTTTGTACACCTTATATCAGCATTTCTATATACCAAATTAAAGAGTAGTTATGACAACAAACAGAAATGTATAAATATGCAATACATACGCATAGCAGCAAACAGACCATTAGCATCATATCAGCATAAGCAAATAAATGTTCATATGTAATCTTAATAAGTAAGCATGGAGGCGCAAGCAGATAAATCACAAAGTATAACTTACATACCTACACATATCAGCACAATAAATCAGGTTACAACTATAATTTAAATAAATAAGCACAGCAGGCACATAATTTAAAAATATGACATCAGTGAAATAGCATAGCAGCCAAGCGATGCATAATATACACAAGTTACAACCCAGTTCATTAATCAATAATTGTCAAAATCAGTAAATGTATACAAGCACGTCGCTTCACAAGTAAATCCATAGAACCTGAAATTAGCACAAAGTATGAATCACGTAATCGCGAGCAGCAAATTACGTCTAAAGTACGTACCTAAGTGGAAATATGTTACCTGAAAAATGAACTCAATTAATAGTTACCTTTTTTTAGTTAATTAGTTTCTTCTTCGAAATTACATTCTTCCTGAAAATTTCTCGATAGCAAGTCGTCTTAACGTCGGAGACACACAGAATTTACCTGAAGTTCTTAAATATTTTATAGAACCGTATCCTGAAAAATACTGAATGTTAATAACAGAATTCATCAAGTCACTATAGCTTTATACAGAATTTAGTCGGAGAAATTAGACTGTGTGTTTGTTTACGGCTGTCAGTGCATTCGCACTGAGCGCTCGATCAGCTGTAGCCGCATGACGTAGGAAGCAATTGTTCGCGGTCAACGACTGCCTTGTGCGGCGCGCAGACTTGACTGTTGCTTTGAGTATGTGCCGCCGCCAAAACACAGCGCGGTATCCTTGTACTCTCCGCATGTTTACATCTAGCTGTTAGTTTTTCACAAGTATGTCATTCCACAAAAATTTTAACGTTTGATATATGATGTATTCCTTTAGAGCGTCGTGATTTAAGAGTTTCTACTTCAACAGTGTTATCATGTATAATTTTGCAAATTCTATATGGACCGTTATAAAGCAGAAAAAATTTGCGACATAAGCCTTTTCCTTTGTGAGACAAACGGTGGGACTTAATTAATACCTTTTGACCAACTGAAAAAGTTTTTGAACGACCAGGACGTTTCGCTGATTTCTCTCTTCTAGCAGCCGCAGATGCAATATTTTGCAGAGCCAGGTTGACAACTTCAGAATGCCGCAGTTCCTGTGAAGGCGGAAAAGGAACGATTTCAGAAATGCGATTTGTTGGTACTTTATTTTTTAATATCAATAGAGGCGCTAAAGAAGTTGAGTCATTAGGAAGTTCATTCAGAATGTTTTGAAAAATATGAAGATACTGATCCCAAGTTCTGTGATTCTGATGACAATAAAGACGACACAATTTATTGATTTCCTTCATCCATCTCTCTGAAGCGTTAGATTGAGGGTGAAAAAGTGAAATGAAAATTGGTTTAATTTTACGACGCTGTAGAGTACGAAGCCAAATTTTAGAACGAAACTGTGATCCATTATCTGATATAACCTTATCAACATGACCAACTTCTTTAAGAAAATGTTTGATAAAAGCGTTAGATACTGAACGAGCTGTTGCTTTGCGTAAAGGTGTAAAACACACATATTTTGACGTCAACTCCACTGCTACGAAAATGTACGCAAAACCATTAGTAGAACGAACCACTGGACCAAACAAATCGACTGCAGCCATCTCCTTTAATTTCGCTGGAATGATGGGAAACAACGGTGCTCTGTGAGAAATCGTTGGAGGCTTAGCCATTTGACATAATTTACATTTGGCAAGAACAGATCGAATACGTTTTTCCATATTACTGAAGTAGCAATTTTCTCGTAATTTATGAAAGCATTTTCTGGGACCAAAGTGTGCATAACTGAAATGCGTATACCAAATCAATTTATTGACCCACTCATCAGGAATACAAACTAACCAAACGAAGCTGCCGACCGGTTTCCGTTTAAAAAGGAATGTCATTGCGAACTGAATAGCATCTAGTTTCTCTGGATCAGAAAGAATACCTTCAGTCGAAATAATGTGACCGAGAAATTTCGCCTGAGAACGACCAAATTCAGATTTTTCCAAGTTTACTGTAATGCCAACTCTTGCAAAGATACGTAACAATGAATCCAAAATTTTGCTGTGCTCACTCCAAGAATGTTTAGCAATAAGAATGTCGTCAACATATGAAGTAATATTGTCACGAAGATAAACAGGTAAAATTTCGTTTAAACTACAATGAATGCTGCAATAGGTACAGTAAGTCCAATCGGTAATTTCCAAAGTCACTTTTGGGTAAATTAGTCAAATCCGGTTATTGTTTATTTACTCACTAGATAGATTGATAGTCGAAGAGTTCGTTTGACAGATGCAAAGAATAGTAAAAGAGTAGGCAGCGGTACAGAAAACTAAAAGAGAAATAGCACCACTACAGCTCGGGGCCCTATGCTCGCTACGGCACATATTCACTTAGAGTAGTGAATCCCCTGAGGACTTTAATAGCTGCACATAATTTCTAGTTTGTGACTTTGTGGCACATCTGGCGGAAGTGCGTACGTAAATTGATCTAACCATGCACATGGATGTATGTCGTTCTTCGAATTGCGGAAGATCTTAAATTTCCGAACAGTCAAAAAGTGTTTATAATCAAAGTTTTCGCCTCGTGGCGACAAAGACCTACCGCGTCTGTCCCAGTCCCAATGTCGATTATTGTTAAATTCACGCGCCTGGCGCTCTCTTGTTGCATCCCGTAAATGAAACAAATTACTTTCTTCACATCCTTCTGCTAAACTAACACTTGTCAATTTATCTGAGATCATCTCAACTCTTTCCGATGAGTCACTTAATTGTCCTTTCTGTTTATTTATGTCTTCCGTAAGTGTCGCGACTCGGGTTTCAGTATTGTCACATTTAGTAGTTAACTGTTCACACTGTTGCGTTAAGTTATTTATTCTGTCATTTGGTACGGATTCCTCGGTTCCTTCAATTATTTCTTCCTTATCCTTTGTACGTTGTAAATTTAACTCTGAAAAATTCTGTACTATCACGCGATCTTTTTCTTCCTCGTCCTTGCCCTGTTCCTCATGTCTGACTTCTGTTGAAATTAAGCTATCATTGTGAGCCTTCAAAATCGGTTGTACTTCTTCTCTAATTTCTTTATCTGATTCGTCATTCGTATTTTTGAAACATGTCCCTATTCGTGAGCATAACCGTGTTGTCATTGCTTCCATCTCAGTTCTAATTTCAGATCGCAAAGTTCCCATCTCAGTTTTAATTGTTCCCATCTGTGATCCCAGTGAGTCTAACTTTGTTCCCATATCAGTTTTTAATTCAGATTGAAAATTTAATAGTACACTCATCAACTGCTCCATATTAAATTGTTCAGAATTCTTTTCGCCCCTAACATCTCCCGCAAAACTAACTTCCTTCGTCACAGCTGTAAGGCTATCTGTGTTCGATACTATTTCAGAATCTTCTGTCGTTAATCTCAGCTTCTCTGAATTTTCCGATTGAGAAAAATTTTGAAATGGTTCCGGACTGTCTTCCCGACTTATTAAATTATTTTCAACTCCATTATTCATCATACAGTTGTCCTGTGTTGGCGAGTTCGCCATGTCAACAATTTCGTTCTCACTATTCATCATTTTTGTCTTTTTCATCGATCGCGTAATCATTTACAAAATATACGAAAGATTCGTCACTGTACGAAAATTACACACCGTGACTCTTTATCTCCAACAACACTATTCACACTAGATGTTTCCCTCAAACACGATCAATCGAACAATTGAAATAATTGCACTAAATTGTCAAACCGTTGACAAGACAACAAATTTAATTCTGAGAAAAAAAAAATACCATTAGAAGAATGACAATTACCAAATCTACACATGCAAAATAGACTACAATTACTAACTACAAATTACTACAACAATACTACAGTCTACAATTTTCACAATCAGAAGAATCCAAGGGACGATCCTGGCAGGGTCGCCACGTGCATGGGGGCTTAATTAAATATATATGATTGAAAATGTTTTTTTATTTTTCGTTGCTGTATGTCCGATTACGCAGTGTCTCGTAATCGGTTGGCCCTGACTAGTATTATTACGCTATCTGACTGCAACAAACAATGTAAGAAAATTTTCGTAAATACAGTTAATTAATTAAGTCCCCAGCAACTATAAAACCTACAAAATCCAAGCACAAATGTAACTGTTCTGTATGTGGGAGTGTGACTCAACGTCCACATCTGGCACGGTTCTTTTCCAACAAGACAAGAATTTTTTTAAATACCAACTATGCTGACGTGACAAAAGAAATTTAGAAAAACTGTAATTGCGTAAGAAAACCAGAATTCACTCTAATACAAGAACACAAGCCAGATGCTTTGTTGACTGAACCTGTAGTGACGCATTATTTCAGATACACAATTAATAAAAGAGCATTGTAAGTTTTACCTTCATATATATTGACGAAATGCACACAATAACATCTGCTATCTCTCCCATCAAATAACTGCATAAAACATGGAACAACACTCTTTACTACAACATCTTACTCCAACTTCACGACAACCACCAGCTCTTAACACACACTGTCCTCTACGAACTCTCAACAACCACTGACTGCTATGAGTTCTTAACACACACTGTCCTCTACGATCTCCTAACAAGCACTCACTGCTACGAACTCCCGACAATCACTGTGGAGGCGGCTTAATAGTACTCTTTGGCGCAATCTCTGGCGCAGTGGCACAGTGTAGCCACCTTTCAAAGTGACAAAAACAGATTTACAACAGATCGTTATTAACGCTAACATAGTTTCTAGACTGTCTGTTCCTGCAATAGGGGAGCCCAACTTTGAAGCCTATCACATTCATCTGTCTGCAAACAGTCACATTAAAAGCCTTATGCCTATGGCCTTTCAGCACGACATTACTACAACTGAAGCATGACCACAGTGTCGTGTCTGTGTAACAAAAATGACAAGTTACTGGTCATCTGCATTTACAGTTCAATATCAACGTGACTTTAATCAAAGAGTAAGCTTGACCACCGTCTGAACGTTTCAATGTAGATTTACGTAGGAAGTTACTGGTGATCTGTATTCATCCTTAAACTAATAAACCAGAAACGATATTGTTAGCTTCTAATTATGGCCAAAATATTTAATCTAATGTAATAATTAGAACAAATACGCATACAAACATTTAAACAGAAGAAATAAATGATGGATACGTATGGAAACTATACAAAAACAAAATAGAACAAACACAAGCACAAGAGACGTAAGAAATACTACAAAAATATTGCTTTGCCGTGTGCAGAAATGGGTTCGTTATTATTTGCGGGTTATGGACACTACCCTTTCGTCGCACAAGTCATTCACGGCACATAATTATGGAGTCTACTTGGGGCGGAGGTAAACAATATGTTTGTCAGGGCATGGCGTGGAATGTGTCCACTACTGTGTGTGTGTGTGTGTGAAATCTTATGGGACTTAACTGCTGAGGTCATCAGTCCCCAAGCTACACACTACATAACCTAAATTATCCTAAGGACAAACACATACACCCATGCCCGAGGGAGGACTCGAACCTCCGCCGGGAGCAGCCGCACACTCCATGAGTGCTGCGCCCCAGACCGCTCGGCTAACCCCGCGCGGCAAAGTAGAAACAATGTAACCAATACAGAACTAAAACAACTGCAACATGCACAACGGTAAACAGAAACTTTCTTCGTTTTTTCCAACTTAACGGATTTGCACACACATTCCGATAATTGTTTAATGCGCTCAGTATGGGATGTGACCACCTATGGCACCAAAAGAGGCCTGAGGGCGATGTCACCAATCTCATATTGAGTCAGTAACGCCCTCTGTTCCTAGAGCGCTGCTCGCAGTTTTGGAGAGTGGTCGGTGGGTGCTGTCGTCATGCAACCCATCTCCCTAGTGCGTCCCAGACGTGCTCTGTGGGATTCAAATCGGGAGAGCGAGCAGGCCACACCATGCGTGCAAAATCTTAGACCGCTCAGTGTCCACTACTGAACCTAATCCGATGTTGTGGTGCATGCGTTCGCTCCACTCCCAGAGCAGCTAATTCGCTAACTCCAAGTACGTGCCGCATCTCGACAATCTCGGTGTGGCAGTCGCTCAACTGCAGGCAGAGCTAGCGTACTGCACGCCACAAGTATGCAGCGGATTCTCGAAGCTGTGTTTCTCGTCGGAGTTCTGATATGGAAGACATGTTGCTGATACCCAGGGCACTGTGTTAGGAGGTATGACGATTGCGCTTCCGAAGTACCTCATAGTTCTGGAGACTAATCTTTTCTGTCAGTGTATGAAACAATTTGTCAGTATGCATGAATTTAACATTCCACTTTCCTTCATATACACCGATGAGCCAAAACATTATGAGCACATACTTAAAAGCGTGTTGGTTCACCTCTGGAATGCAATTCAGAGGTCTGTAACACCAGTTGCCTACTTCCCGTAATTTAGCGGCGCTTGGTTTGTGGGCGCAGAGCGGGCGCCCGGCAGCGTCATCGGATTCAGATGAGCCGAATCTGATGGCCAACACATCAACGCGAGTTCACCATCGCGCTCCTCAAACCACTGCAGCACCATTGTGACACGGGCAGTTATCCTGGTGGAAGATTCCATCGCTGCTGGGGAAGACATCAAGCGTAAGTGTTAAGGTGGTCCCTAATAACGTTCACGTAGACCACACTTACCATAGCGCCTTAGGTTGCTACCGCAGGTCCCAGGGAAGCCCTGGCGGATCTCCCCCGTAACACAGTATAGTTCCCACCGGCCTGCGTCCGTGGCGCACTGCTTATTCCGAGCAGCCGGTCACCTGATCTGCACTCGGCCGTCGACCTGGTTTAACAATAAACGGGATCCATCTGAGCAGACACGACTCCATTGATCCGCTTTCCAATCTCTTCGACACCCTGCCCACTGTAACCGTAACCGATGATGTTGCTGAGTCAATATGGGAACAGGTAGGAGGTCCTTGCCGTGTTCACCACTGTGCGCTGTTCGGTGAGCTCCAAAACACTTGTTCTGCGGCAGCACTGTACTCTGTCGTTAGATCGCCGCCTGTCCTGCTTCACAGAGATGGAAAGCCTCCGATCCCTGCGTTCTGCGATGAGGTTTGGACGTCCAACTCTTTATCGCCTGCCCGTGGTTTCAGCGTTCTGCAAGTTCACGACAGCAGCTCGCGAACAGCCGACCTGCTTGTCCATTTCCGAGGTGCTCTCTCCCAGTCACTGGGCGACGACTGTCTGGCTTTTGTCAAAGTCGCTTAAGTCGGCCGATTTTATCCGCACCACTTATCGGCGTTAGGATGAGTCCGCATCGTCTCTGCTCCGCTCGTATACTTCTCTTGCCGCGTCACGTGAGGCACACACCCTCTCGATGGGCAGTGGTCATAATGTCTCGCCTCATTACAGTATAGTTGCTGCTTAACATTGTTTATCTGAACTTCCCCTGTATGTGAAATGGTTATTTCTAAATATAATGGGACCTGCTTCTTTGTCGTCTTCTTTTTCTTTCATTCTTGTTTTCCTGAATTTTCCTCCTCGAATTTCTTATTTTATTGTGTCTTCTTGTACTCTTAGTCTTCTTTTCGTGTTTTTCAGGCCAGAACTTTGGTTATAGTGTGGTTCTACTTTTCATAGTGGCAAAAGTCACATGTAATTGACAGATGCATAGGGTTCCCTCCCTCCTTCCCCCACATGTAACTGACAGATGCATGGGTTACCCCCACTTAGCCACCGGCTCCGAGTACAGATGTTTAAGCTTCTTGTGCGGTTGTATTTGGCTGCAAGAGCTAAATGAGAAGAGTTCAGTTCTAGGGTCCAGAAAAAGCCACGTCGTAATATTGTATAGAAGTTTGTAAGTATCCTCTGATCATTACTGACGACTGCTTACTGCCATACAGTGGAGTCCAAAATTAAAGCAACAAACCGCTATTTCGCTGTCCTGTGTGTAATTCACGATGTAATCATACAAACTGCCAACCAGATGCGTATACGGTCGTGTTCTGCACGACAGATGGCATTCCGATCAACGGACAACCGTGCCAACGATGACATCACGGCATTTGTGAAACGAGATAGTGTTTGTCGGGTAGCCCCACATCCACAATCTCTGTGTACACAGTCACAGACGGTGCGGTATGGCACAGAGAAGGTACCTATCAGACTCTCTGCGATGGAGGGCCAGAGAAAGGAAGAAAGCAGGACAGTCGCAAAGTGATGTGGCACGATGGGTCAGTGTGAACCGCTCTGTTGTTTCTCGGATGTAGAGGCAGTTTATGGAGACCGGACCTGTATCCCAAAAGGCCACAGCACGGGCGACCGTGTGTGAGATCACAAAGAGAGGACCGTTATTTGGCTGTAAGCGCACGACAGTACCTGCTTTGTACTGCACGGCAATTGGCATGTGAACTCACAACATCCACTGGACGTGTTGTATCGAGGCAAACAGTGCAGAGAAGGCTTCCGCACAGTAGCCTTTACTGTCGGAGACCTGCTGTATGTCAGCCACTGACGCGTCTTCTCAGAAGGGAACGTCTAGAGTGGGGTTATCAACGTGCCACCTGCGTGGTCGAAAGTGGGCCAACGTATCAGTCCCGATTTAGTCTGGAGAGTGATTCTCGACAGATTCGCATCTGAAGGGAACGTGGAACACGATTTCGGGACCCGAACACAGTGGAAAGAGACCGTTATCCAGGTGGATCCCTACGGATGTGGCAGAGATTATGTTTACCACCGAGACGCTCTTCATGGAACTGTACAGGTGCTTCGGCAAGATTCAACTGCTGTCAGGTATTGTGACGAGATCTTGGGACCTCATTTGCGGTTGTTGCGAAGTGCTGAGGGCCCTGACTTTGTATTGATGGTCGGTAATGCTCGACATCATAGAGCACGGGTGGTTGATGTCTTCTTGGAAACAGAAGATTTTGCACGCATGGTGTGGTCAGCTCGCTCTCCGAAATTGAATCACATAGAGAACGTCTGGGACGCACTAGGGAGATGGCTTGCATGACGACAGCACCCACCGACCACTCTCCAAGACTGCGAGCAGCGCTCTAGGAACAGAGCGCGTTACTGACTCAACATGAGATTGGTGACATCATTCACAGCATACTGCATCGTCCTCAGGCCTCTTTCGGTGTCGTAGGCGGTCACATCCCATACTGAGCGCATTAATCAGTTATCGGAGTGTGTGTGCAAATCCGTTAAGTTGGAAAAAAAACGAAGAATGTTTCTGTTTGCGGTTATACATGTTGCAGTTGTTTACGTTCCGTATTCGTTTCATTGTTTCTACTTTAACATCGCCTGTTGATACTGTTTTGTACCAAAATAAACACATTTCCGTTTGTTGCTTTAATTTTGGACATCAGTGTGAATTGTGACGGCCCGACAGTGGCTGCCCCGTCTGCTAGTTCTCAGAATTGCGCCAGTCCCCCCCCCCCCCCCCCCTTTCAGTGTCCTCGTGGCGCAGCCTCTCCGACACGACAGCCGCCACAGCACAGCTGGATATGACTGCAAGGGACCTCCTCCCCAGGCTGCCTCGCTGTACAGCCCCTCAGCCGCCTCCGTAGCCGTTGCCGCCTCCACCTCTCGAGATCACTACCCACCTGTGTCCGCCGTAAAGCCGCCTACTCCAGACAACCTTTTGCACAGACTGCAATAAATTTCTTAATACTAACTACTTATGACTAATACACAATTTTTTCTCTCGGTTATACTTTAAATTCGATATTTTTACCTTCATTTTTTGGCTATACACAAAAACTGTTAAATTAAGTACTTCCTAACTGGATCATTAAATGATCTGTTGACATACTCCTAAATTATCGAGAAACAGTTACAACGATGATCATGATTGATGGTCGCGATGAATATGTGTGTTTTGTTACGGATAGCACGTTGTTAGTTCATCATACGGTTAATATAATTAGTAGCCCATCACCCAAAGATAGTTGTGAGTTATATTCTCCACAATGTTGTTATGTAGTTTAGTGATAGAAGTACTTAAACTTCCTGCTTTTTCTTATGGCGTTGCGTCTTGAAGTTCTTTTTCACTTATGGAGACACGCGACTGCTCCAGATATTCCATCCTCGCTGTCCTCGGCGTTGTATACACGACAAAACACGCCGATCAGCTTAGCAGTATTGCAGACACTACCGTTATTTAACCCTCACTGCCGTTTCTCTTAAACGTAATATGTTTCAAATAATAATTTAAACGAGTGACTTACCTTTTTACGTTCACTGTTTTCACATTGCTGCCTTTTATTAATTCCCTTTTTATTCCTTCTTGTTCTCCAGGATGGGCAACCATAACTTCCTTCTCTGGGCTAATTTTGTAATCATGGTGACATCTATGCTACCTGTTGAACAGTGATGAATTAGTAATTTGCGGAGCACTCTTCATATATATAAAATACGACAAGTATCTCCTGCCTCCTTTTATTTTTCACGGATATTTCCATACATTTCTTGATTGCAACATTATTGAAAGGCCGGCCGGTGTGGCCGAGCGGTTCTAGGCGCTTCAGTCGGGAACCGCGCGACTGCTACCGTCGCAGGTTCGAATCCTGCCTCGGGCATGGATGTGTATGATGTCCTTAGGTTAGTTAGGTTTCAGTAGTTCTAAGTTCTAGCGGACTAATGACCTCAGTCCCATAGTGCTCAGAGCCATTTGAACAATTATTAAAATATTTTCCAATTTCATTTGAGTGTCGCCGTGCGTTTCTCCACAAAAACTCCACTCCCGTGCACTGCGTTACGCCCCCTCAGAACCTCGACATAGAT
The DNA here is from genome assembly GCF_023864345.2 of Schistocerca serialis cubense. Taxonomy (NCBI): domain Eukaryota; kingdom Metazoa; phylum Arthropoda; class Insecta; order Orthoptera; family Acrididae; genus Schistocerca; species Schistocerca serialis. Next base: position 511,240,564 of record NC_064646.1, read on the forward strand.
CACCGTTCTCGCCCACCCAACATCAAAGTGACGATGAGAAATGACATAGTAACCAAGTCGCACTGATCTGGCCAGTAAGCACCTCATACCTATACGTATCCTAATGGCGAAATGACTTTCTCGTGTTGCTAAACACAATACTCAGGATACCTGCACGTCCTAAGATTTCGTCGTATCCTCAGTACTTTCAGTTCATTTTGCCTTCGACTTACTACTCGCTACCTACTATATGTCGTTCAAAGGATAGAACAGTCCTGTCCGCCAAACACATTTTCGCAGCGCAAGGAATGACTCCTCGTGGTAAAAACAAACGCAATGTTTTCATTGTACATTTTCGCTGTATTTTGCTACATCTTCTATCATTTCAAATGAACACATTATTCACTAACCTCTGATTTTAAAAACGTTGCTATGAACCTATACTTATTCTACGTTTTGCAATTACTTTTAAGTGTATGCATTCTATTGTACTTTATTTACAACTGTTACGTGCTACGCTCAACTAACAGTTCTGAAATGACAGCAAAATCTAACAATTTCAGATGATTGCTTCAGATATCAGTTGCTGGTTCATTCGCAGTCCTTCCCGCTTTGAGTGCTGGTCAATTCTGCGCATCTTTTTCCTTTCTTGTGCGACCTGGGTTACGCCGACGGACCTCTACGATCTGAACTCCCGGCTGTTTGCGTTTTGCACAGTTTCATTTCGCTGAAAATCTGACCCATTATTCCGTCGCCCACCATTCCAGTTCCGCCCATTATAATTCTGCACCGTTACGATGTGGCCTGTTTCCGTTACTTCGCCAGTTGTCTCTGTTCTTAAAAAAAAATGGCTCTGAGCACTATGGGACTTAACTTCTGAGGTCATCAGTCCGCTAGAACTTAGAACTACTTAAACCTAACTAACCTAAGGACATCACACACATCCATGCCCGAGGCAGGATTCGAACCTGTGACCGTAGCGGTCGTGTGGTTCCAGACTGTATCGCCTAGAACCGCTTGGCTACTCCGGTCGGCTCGGTTCTTAAAGTTAGTCCCGCTACTGTTACTACGCGGCTGCTTAGAGTTTGCTTCGCGTTGTCGTCTGTTGTTACGTGCCTGTTCCTCGTTCATCACAAATCCCAGTTCCCGTAGAATTCCCCTGAATGCCTAAACATCGTCTCCGTATCCGCCTACCAGTACTTGCTGATATGGCAGCGGCAGTTTTGTGAAGCCTGGGATGATTTTGCTCTCGGTACGTGGCACAAAGAGGTACTGATTTTTCTTTGTGACGTAATCAAAAGCTTTATTGAGATTGTAAATCTAAATGACTCCATGCCTTTGTGCATCACGAGCCCGTGTTTTATTATACTGTGAGTCGCCCGCGACCAGCAATGAGTTAAGAACACGTTTTTAAACACCTCATACTGCGAGGTGCCGGGGCTAACAGTGCATTTAACACTAAATTCTTCTAGAATCTTCATATGGAAATGATGCTCTAAGCTCCCCGTTTTCTAACTCCGACTTTTGCTGTTGCACATGGATTAAGAAGAAAGGCAAACTGACTGTAATCGACCCTGCAAGTGGAGTAGAAAAGAGTTTGGCACCTGCAATAATTTAATTGGATAGAAATTAATTAGATAAAGGGAAGTTTCATTAACGTAGTGAGAAATGAAAAGGTTGCTCTACCGATTAACAGAATGAAAGTTCTGTCCAAAATAAGAATTTGATTTATTACGACTTAACTCAAAATAATAAACAAAACACATGAAACACTTACAATCATCAAATTGGATACTCAAATAAATGCTGTGGGGGTGAAGTTGTCCATAAACTAGACTGTGACATTTATGACCAAGTGGTATGTGGACCCAATTCATTGCAACTCAAATCTTAAGAAAAACACCCAGCCAACCCAACATTAATTGCTGCTACAGTAGTGATAACTCAGACAATTAACACTCAAGACAGAAGAAAGAAAAGACGAACAGGCGCGCTCTGCTGAGCTCCGATCAACAAAATTCTCTGATTTGCCGGTGCTGTGGACGTACGTTACCAAGCTGTCTTCTTAACTGCAAGGACACGATCTGGCATACCGGAGGCGATGGATGGTTGCTTCGACGTCCCGTCGTGGTGATGATAATGTCGCGAGTACAGCCCGAAACAAATTCTCCTGGTCTGGTTGTTCCAGACTAAAGACTTCCTAGCAACACAAATACGCCTGTGAGGGAGATGAAGAAGGCTCGCTACACAATCACTGTCGGTACAGAGATTCATTTTAACAAGAGAAGTCACACAGTAACTCCGGTACAGTCAACTTCAGCCAAAACTGCTCAAGACGGACAACATAGGCCGCTTGTACGCAGAACGCGCAATTGCCAACTTTACTAGGAAAGTTACATTGAAGTCAAAACTTCAGCAACTTCGTCAAACAGTTACAATTAAATGAAAGTATATTAGACAGCCAACGGAAGGCAGGCTGTCCAGAGCAGCGAGAGCTCATTCTTGTAAACCTACTCCGACCGAAAGGCGAGAGCCGACTCACTCAAGAGCACCCGTACAAGCCGAACACAGAACATTCCCGCCCCCACGACAGAGGCCGTGGTTAAACATTCCAATCAGCAACTCGAAAACCGGCGGAAAATTCCACTCTATTGCCGACGCACTACTATTCCACCAATGGAGATACTTGGCGCCAATTTTGCTATGTCGCGGAGCTATCCCCTGAGCAAGCCTATCACAGTTATGATTTTGCAAAAAACGCGGTAATTTGCCCGCCAAGACTGCGTGGGAACACAAGTCATTCCCACGCCTCACTGGTAGTCCGCCAGAAAGTGTTTTCACTAAGTTTCTGCGAAGTAACGGAATCTCTAGCCCATCCGCTACGTCAGACCCCTGTGGGTGTGTCGCCCCCGCTCTTATGACAATGTCGGCGTCTGGAAAGCATCCACTCGACTCCCTCACACCCGTCGGCATAACCCTTTCAAGATCAGCAGTACTCGCCTGTCACCGGACCACCCGGGTGACGAGAGACGTTGCGAGGGAAGTCCGCATGTTAAGGAATAACAACTTTTAACCACATGCAATTAGAGAGGAAAATCGAATTACTCAGAGTAAGATAGAAATATGAGAGGGGGCTCATGCCACCTCTCAATACTTGCTGTATGATTTAGTCATTTTTCACATCGTTTCAGCGACCGCACCCTCTATATATGCGCAGACAAAATCTGTTTTTTTCTGCTCTGACCAGCATAGAGGTACGGCTTCAGGAAACAGTTCTATATGGGAACGGGGATGAAGAGTGTTCTCTACTCCCTTGCAGTGCTGGAATTTTCTGACACAGAGGTTGAAACGTCCCCTTAGAAAAATTATTGAATTACTGTGCTAATAAACCTCTTACATTATTTGATTTTCAAACAGCTGAGCAAAACTGAACGTACTCAGACATTACTCTCTTTACTTATTCTGATCAACACTGAACTGACACACAATACTTTTTAAGCGCAACGCAATCTGACTTTCAATAATCCCTACAAGAGAATGGCCCTGACTAAATTAACCTATGCGTTTTACAAATCACTTACCTCACAAAAATCTTCGTTACTCAAACTACTGCAGTACAGTGAGCGCCAATACTGCTAGCTAAATAAAAGATTCAAACTACTGAAGGCACTAACTACTGATAGGCATAGTTAGCAAATGACAGATTTTGATAGAGAACAAACAATGTATTTACCTTAAAAGTGTTCAAAAGTCATAATATATATAGCATTCTTACAAATGTACTGTTTCTGATAGACACATTTCCAGATCATACGCTCTCAAAATTCCGCCATTTCTCTCCCCACATCTACCACAGCTGGCGGCTCACCTCCAACTGCGCAACGCTACGCGCTGTTAACATCCAGCTGCCCAACACTACAATTGCGAATATTGCAACAATGCCAACCAGCCACAGACTGCACACAACACAGCCAGTGATTTTCATACGCGCTACGTGGCGTTACCAATATAAAAACCTAAACAGCCTACTTACAAGGCAACGTCCGTGGTCAAATGCCACTTAAGTTTCCCTTCTACCCCGTTCAATTACGGTACTTGCTGCGCTCAAACGCGTGTTTTACTGTTGTGCTGCTTTCATGTGGTGGTGTGACCCGCTCATATCCGTAACATGTGTGTCGCATCTTTTTAACGGAATGCAGTTGTTGTATTGCTGCGATCCCCGATTTGAACTAATCTCTGAGGCGAGTTCCGCATCCTGTCGGCGTAGTTACGTGGTAATTGCACTCTGGCCGCTGTGATGGCAGAACGTTATTTTTACCACCCACCGCTGGTACACAGTGCACACTGCTCACTCACTCTCGCTCCGTCGCGAAGGAACATCATTAATATCTGAATTCACGACAACGCGGCTGTGTGTGTGAGTTCCCTGTGCACTAGATACCAATTCCGCAGAGAAATCTCTAATTTTTTGTTTCAAAAAGTTGTACGAGCGTCCGTTCTAAACCTATCTCTGTGTCTCTGCATTTCGTATCTTGAGCTTCAGCCGCCAAGTGGTAGGGCTACTGTCCCTTCTGCTGTTCTACTTTATTCGACTGTGGAATTAGTTCAGAACCGTTTTCCCTGCTTTTGCGGTGTTTCGAGTTTCCGAACGTGTTATTTGTGCAATTCTTTTAGCACCCCTTTCGATAATTTGCAGGTCCTTCGCTTCTTTCTTCGACTCAAAGATTTCCTGTTTTAATTCAGCGTGGAATACCATCATTTGGTGCAATTTTGTCATATGATGACATGATGGAGACCGTGGCTGTTGTTTGAAGACAAATGTTGATGGTGTTAGTGCAGCAACCAGTCACAAATTTACTTTCAATTCCTTGATTCAAAGGATACCGTTGAGAGGCACCCACATGCCTTGCTCATACTGTGGCATCAAGCAGTCAGGCCTGGAAGATGAGTGGTCTGCCAAGCGAGTGGATTCATTCTCATTTATCGAGTAACATGAACTCTCGTACTCACAACTAAGTTACAAATTATCCTCCTATATGAATAATACACAACGCCGGCTGAAGTGGCCGTGTGGTTAAAGGCGCTGCATTCTGGAACCGCAAGACCGCTATGGTCGCAGGTTCGAATCCTGCCTCGGGCATGGATGTTTGTGATGTCCTTAGGTTAGTTAGGTTTAACTAGTTCTAAGTTCTAGGGGACTAATAACCTCAGCAGTTGAGTCCCATAGTGCTCAGAGCCATTTGAACCATTTGAATACGCAACGGAAACACACATCTGACTATCAGTAATTTACAGAACTCTGGCTGTTCACTACGCACTGGCAATACCACATTTTTTTTTTTTTTTATTTAACGGCTTTTATTAACACGTGGCCATCGCACTGAACATGAGTGGCGCACACATTATAAATTCTGGATATCATGACAACATACAGTTCGAAGGAAAAGGCCAACAATCTTTTTCTTTTCACTATCTTATTTATTCCGATAAATTCTATAATCTAAACACACAAATTCTATAACCTACAACAATAACACATGAGAAATTTCGCCCAGTGGGCATGGCTTTACATTGGAGAACCTCTATCTTATGGTCTCGTAATTATTTAACGCTACAGTGCACTTTCTGGATAGGATGGTGGATCTTTTATTATTTCTCACACTTCGACTCTCACAATCTTCATCACTAAACTTTCCTCCAGACCTAGCAGTACAAATGGAACACGCAAAACCCACTACCTCTGAAACTACCTTGCTACTCTCCCATGCAAATCACACATACCCAAATTACATGACATACACCACACTACAACATGAAATACAACACAGGGATTAGTCACAACATTATCACTTTCAGCTTTCCCACTTCAATTAATATTTATCCCAGTTTCACACGACACTGCCCCACAACGTAATTCTACTTTCCTACTATGAACTCTGGAGATATATGCACGTTTCCTGTGCAGTGCAAGCCAAGTGGCGTTGCTGGATAGACGGCTGACTCTCCTTGTTTCTCTCTCAGAGTATTATAGTTTGAATCAAGCGTCACACGGAAACATATCTCGCAAAGCAATATTAAGAACATATTCATCACACACACGAGTCCTCAATTGATACCATGGACGAGTACTTCTCTTTATCCTTTGTCTCATACACGGATTGAGACTCACACAGTACTCACCACGTGGAAGTACTCGCCTCTAATTTCAAGTCCTGCACACGCTATTTCTTAAATATTTCAACTTATAGTACACACGTTGGTAATTGGACAGCCACATTTCAGGCGCTCAAAGCTCCGGTAAGTTTCATCTCTTTGGTTCCACCAAAGGTGGCTAAAGGATCGTCTCAAAGGTGTTCATATGTTCACATTCACTATCTGCAGTTAGCAGACGACCATACATTCATTCATTCATTTCACAGATCTCACCAAACTGGATGTAGGGATTTATTTTGTGGGAGTGCACATGTGATCAATTAAATAAATAAATTGTCATTCTTTCACACACTGGTATCCGGCTTCGCTGTATTAATTAAAATTGAGTTATTTTTACAAAAAATATGTTGTTCAGACAAGAATAATGAAGTATGTTGTACATATTTTCAATGTCGGGCGGTACTGTACCCTTTCACCACCGGCTACCCATGCAGAAAAAAAATGGCACGGTACTATCCTTGCAATGCGAGGGTAGTTACGAACGTTTTTTTAAGAAAACTGTATTAGAACAAACGTAGCAAGTCGTCAAAATAACCAGGAGGAGGCCTTAGCCCTGGTGACCTCAAATAGACGACCAAATGCTGTTACTTTACCAAGTTATTGACCCAGTTATTGAATTATTGTACTCTCCACAATCAGGAGTAACGTATACATACAAATTTACAACAATTCACATGACAAATAAAACATTACATCACACAAATAAAAAATATTGTTGAGATAAAAATTTGCTTAGTTACTGGGATCTTCGTTATTTTTATGAGTAATCCAAACTTCACTAATCCTATAACAAATAAAAAAAACTAATTGTACTGATGAAATTTTAAATAGCTCACCATCCAAACACAGAGCAAGTAATTTGACATTCGTAAATTGCGGGGTAAAAACCTTTACACAGCAAAGTCTGAATACAAAACAAAATCAACGAAAGAAAAACATTGCGTACACTATTTACATGTAGAATGTCAAGCTCCATACCATTACTCTAAAATATACATCATACCTACAGAGAAATTAAACTGAGAAAAAAAAACAACGAAATATACCACAAGTTACATAGTTGTTACGTAATATAGTCAGTCTAAGACATCATGTCATACCTCATTAACTATCATCACTTAAGCAATTGCCACCACTACTCGACTGTGAGTTTAACCTTATCCTTGTCCACCAGTACAAATACCTGCTGCTGAGCTAGTCAGTCCATCAACTTTGATCAATACACGCAGTAAATAGTTAGCAATATGTGCTTGAATCCACCAGTAGCTCTCGTATCTTACTCTGCTGCTCATTTCTCTGTTGTTACACATTTAGACGACAAGAACTTGCATTTCGACTAGCCTTCGTTACACTTTAATGTGAAATATCACCACTGTGATAATGCAAATAAGTGGCTTCAGTCAACACGCCAACAAGATCATTACTGTCCATGACATCAAAATGCATCAGTTAATTCCGGTATTTGTTGTGCAATGCAAACTCGTGTCCCCTGTGACAACCATACTGACCAATGCAACAAGAGCCACTACGTTAGTATTCCGCCACTGGCTAATAATTAAAGCATCATTGTACCAAATATTCTAATAAACATGCTACGTGAACTTGATAACCCAGAACAAAAAAAAAAAAAAAAACACTAACTATTCTAAAAACAAATGTTAATGAAATACAATTACACTTGCTGTCCCTTCAGTAATGAAACATATAAAAAAATTTACACAATTACAAGTTCCAATACATTATTCCCTATCTTGCGAGTCACATGGAATCATTTCATTCTGTGATTTTCTTGGGGTCAAAAAGTTGCTGATAGTTTTCCTAGAAACACTGTCTCGGTGTCAAAGCTCTCCCATGGTTACCCAGACGAAAGTCTTTAGGTCATTCAAATCGGCATTTTGAACATGCACTGAACAGTAAACTGTATCTCACATTAAACACAAATGTCATAGTCACTCTCAGAGTACCATCCACACGAATCTGGTCGTCCAGAAATGGCCCTACAACTACTATTACCCACGGTTCTGTCCTTTCAGTTCATGGTGTAATTAAAAGTCGTAAGTTCCAACAAACAGCACTTATTCCTGCACCAATTAAAGAAATGTCTCCTACTACAAACGCAAATGTCTATGTCCCACTCTAGTTTCTTGCGTTCATACAATAATTAGTCACCAAACGACAACTGTCCTCTTTAAGTATACCAAGCGTCCCATATGCAATTCACAAAGCACACTTAACAAGTCACTGCCAAAAGTTTATGGATCCCACCGTTCAGTGGTCAAGACAAAACAAAACAATCATCCTGTCTGCTAAAGACAAAAATCTTTTCCACCCCTCACAATGTGGAAACATCAGTCCTTCGCTGTCCACCTTATGGAGACATACGAGCAGTCATCTTGCTTCACGGCTCCACAGTCCAGTACTAGTTAATAGTTGCTGGTAACAAATGCCCGCCGGACTCTGCCGTGCGTCGTTCATTCTGCCGTGGTGCCGCCGCGTAAAGGCCGGTTCCCACTAGAGCGCGGCAGCGCGTCGTGCGGCAACGGCAGCGGAGGCTCGCGGAATTGGCGTTCCCATCTGGAAGCGGCAGACGCTGGCGGTAGCCAATGACGAACAGCTACTGAGGTACGGGGTGGGACCCACCGAAACGACCGGTGTGTTTGAATAACTATATCTTATAGCTACATGAAGGAAAGACGAAGTTAGGTGAAGACATACAAATTTTTCATTTTCTGTACAATGTACTCTTTTACACATTTCATTATTATGTTTTCTCATTTCAATATAAACAGATTTCATGACTACCGTTCGTGATTGTTCACTATCTCCTTACACATTGAAACAATGTACGATAAAAGAGATTATTCAGATAGTTAAGCGAGACAAAAATTTAAAGTGTGATACGGTAGCAGGTACAGGAAAACACTAAAAACACAAAGGCTTGGGGGAAGGGATGAAAGTGGAAGCCACCTGATAGAATTTAGCACAGAGCACAATGTAATCATCACCAACACCTTGCTTAAGAATCATGAAAGAATAATACATACTTGGAACAAAGTTTTCGAAACCAGATTTTAAATTATAAGATATTTCCTGGTGCAGACGCAAACCTACAATAATTTATTGGTTACGAGCTGCGGTTTACAACTAAAGAGACAGTAAACGGTAGCAAATTAAGGAAATGGAACTTGAATAAGTCAAGACCCACAGTTTTTCGATAATCTTAAAGTTACCGTAATGCAACGACTGACTGAAACAGAGAAAGGAATCCGCTAGAATACGAATGGATATCTTTGAGAGAAAAAGTGAATGCAGCAGAGTATGTGAACGGGAAGAAGGTACAGTAGAAATCGTTAGATAAAACGTGATATATTAAATTTGACACGAGGTAAATATATAAAAATGCAGCAAATAAAGTAGGCCATGGGAAACAGAAATGTCTAAACATGACGTTGACAGAAAGTCCAAAATTGCAAGGCGATTTTGCACTTGGAAAACAGGGGAATGAAAATGAGAAAGAACAAAGAAAACTTTGCTCAAAGGAGAAGCAACTGCCAAGGACTCATCTGGCAAGCCAGAACTAAGTAAATAAGAGAAGGCTAGAAAGTAGAAGGAATATGTAGAGACGAGAGGGGGAGGGGTTGTACAAACTAACATAAGCACAATGTTAGATTCCTGTGAAATGTCTGAACACGCAAGGCAATACTGATCCTACCACTTAGTTAAGTAGACACACTGAAGAACTGCGAAACTGTGTTTATAGCATTTGCATGTTTAGAGAAAGATTTTGACAATCTTAATTAAAACATTCTTTGAAGCTCTAAAACATAGGGCCACAAGATTATCTACAACTTGTACAGAAACCAAACTGCATTTCTAAGACTTTAATGACTTGCAAGGGAAGCAGTAATTGAGAAGGCAGAAGTAGAGAGGATATAAAATGAAGACTGTGAATAGCAACAAAAGCGTTCTAAAAAAGAAACTTTGTTCACATCGAATATAAATTCTAAGGATTGGGTACAATTTTACAAAGGTATTTGTGTGGAGTGCAGCCTTGTATGTAAGTGAAACGTGGGCTGTGAACAGTTCTGTCAAGAAGACAATGGACGCTTTCAAAACGTGGTGATCAATAAGAATGCTGAAGATTAGATATGAGGATCATGTAACTAAAGAAGAGGAACGGAATTAGAGCAGGAAGAGGAAGAGGAAATTACGGCACAACTTTGACTACAAGAGGGGTAAGTTGACAGGACATATTATGAGGCGTCAAAGAGTGAGGACAAAGGGGTTGGGTGATAGTATTCTGATAATAATCATCTGTCGAAATGCTATTCTGCTATTTTATCGATTAATGTAAGCAGTGAATTTACTATTCCATGCACTTCTCCACAAAACATTTAAACCAGAACTGAAATCAGCTGAACACCAAATCTTTCAACCACTGTCTGACAACTACTGCATTCTCTTTCAACTTTCTATGACAATCACTGGCTAGCCACACACACATAAAGATATAAGGAGGACAGAAATAAACAAACATTAGTTTTCAGCATATAATTCTTTAGATTGGCAACATGCACATAAACACATCAAACAGGAAGGGACATGAGGTGAACACACTGTAGTTATGACTTCAAATCAGTGTTTTTGGTAAAATGTCTACAGCTAGTGACAGAAGAAAAAAGAGCGAACATGAAAATGTGCTTATGTTCCATAATCTAAGTTTTAGTTCAACCTCCAGCATGTGACCAGGTGAGGGGAAACGTAGATGTCCGCCAAAAACTCGATTCACTGTAAGTAATCAGTTGTTGTTGTTGTGGTCTTCAGTCCTGAGACTGGTTTGATGCAGCTCTCCATGCTACTCTATCCTGTGCAAGCTTCTTCATCTCCCAGTACCTATTGCAGCCTACATCCTTCTGAATCTGCTTAGTGTATTTATCTCTTGGTCTCCCTCTACGAGTTTTACCCTCCACGCTGCCCTCCAATACTAAATTGGTGATCCCTCGATGTCTCAGAACATGTCCTACCAACCGATCCCTTCTTCTAGTCAAGTTGTCCCACAAACTTCTCTTCTCCCCAATTCTATTCAATATCTCCTCATTAGTTATGTGATCTACCCATCTAATCTCCAGCATTCTTCTGTAGCACCACATTTCGAAAGCTTCTATTCTCTTCTTGTCTAAACTATTTATCGTCCACGTTTCACTTCCATACATGGTTACACTCCATACAAGTACTTTCAGAAACGACTTTCTGACATTTAAATCTATACTCGATGTTAACAAATTTTTCTTCTTCAGAAACGCTTTCCTTGCCATTGCCAGTCTACTTTTATATCCTCTCTACTTCGACCATCGTCAGTTATTTTCCTCCCCAAATATCAAAATTCCTTTACTACCTTAAGTGTCTCATTTCCTAATCTAATTCCATCAGCATCACCCGACTTACTTCGACTACATTCCATTATCCTCGATTTGCTTTTGTTGATGTTCATCTTATGTCCTCCTTTCACGACACTGTCCATTCCGTTCAGAGTAATCAGTTATTCACGTAAAAAAAGATGTGAACTGTTTTATAATCTGCAAGTATCACATATCAAAACAAAACTGAATCATTCTAGATTCCACCGAAGATGCCTTAAAGTAAAAGGCGAAACGTGTCTTGAACCAATAAAGTACACTGGATAAAGAAAAAAACGTTTGTTACTTCCAAAGGAAATAATCAATAGCTGTAGATAATTGGCAAATTACGTCTTACGACATACCAGCAAATTAGTCTCGGTTTAACTTCTCATTACACATGCTATTAAATGCTGTTTAAAAAAATTAATCTATCCCTTCCGAAAAAACTGTAGTTTCTTTCATATCTTGGTAGGTAAACAGATTTTGGATATTTATCATGCGACGAAATACGTAAGTTTTTACAAGTTATCGTTTACAAAAAAAAACACGTTTCGATTTCTTGAACCGTTTACGAAATTTGCAGTTGATACAACCACATGGTTTACGACGAGCAGGACGAAAGTATCGGTCGCGTAGCGAGCGACCCGCGCGCGGTCACCGCACAGCCCGTCCGTCGACATATCATCCAATATCTCGAGAACGGTGATAGCTATCGTTCTGCTCTCAGCTTTAAAAACAATTTCGATATGTTGACTAAATTTCATACGCAATAATGTATAACCTAAAATGAACTGTACGCAAAGTCCACGCAATGCGTTTTTACCTCTGCGCACTCATTCAAATTTCGTGTGAAGGTTTACGTAAATGCGATACAGCAAGTAACCGCGACTAATAACGAAAAGAAATTCGGTCCTTTATTGAGAGAAGATATCAGGCTGTAACATGCCCAAGAATCAAATTTTTCTGCCGAATAGTTTCCTTGGAATCGGATGATAAGTATTTCATAGCTGCCGCCGCGTCCGCGCCAGCGGTTCGGCGAAAGTTCGTGTGGCCCGGGAGTCCGTACCTGACGTCACGCTCAGCGCGTTCTGTGATTGGCGGCGCGCACCTGGAGCGCGGCACGCGGCAGCGGAAGCGGTTCGACATGGTCAAACCGCGACGCAGAGCCCGCCGCGCCTTGCCGCTGACGCCATTTCCATGGCAACCACGCCGCTGACGCGCCGTTTTGACGCGAGGCAGCCCTAGTGGGAACCGGCCTTAAGCCGTTGAGCAGAAGAAACTACCGGCTGTTGCCTCCGCGGGATACTTTCCCCAGTCGTAAGGGTGGCGGAACTTATGAATGGCCAGTGGTACGTGCGTGTCGCCCCAGGCAGTTGGAAATGGAAATGTCGTGTGGCTAGGGCCTCCCGTCGGGTAGACCGTTCGCTTGGTGCAGGTCTTTCGATTTGACGCCACGACCTGCTGTAGCGGGCGCGTGGAGTGTACCTCGACCGGCAGTGGAGTGGGGAGTGCCGCGGCTCTGTCGCCCGTCGCCATGGCGACATCAGCTCGGCCCCGCTAGCGGTATGGGCGCGTTCTGCGTAGCACCTCAGCGCTACGACACCCAATCAATCAGACCCTTCTGTGCATCTCGCAACATTACAGAAAAACGGATATTCTTACATTATTTAAATGCTCATTGATTACATGTATGATCTATTAGATACATTGGTAATAAAAGAATCTTTGTTCTAAAAAACATAAAATTATACACCCTAGTTTTCTACACATACAACATCAACATTTATCCCTTTTCTATATACAGCCCACACTTGTGCTATTGATTGTACCTGTCGTCCCTCATATAAAACATGAAAGTGTAAAAAAAAAAAAAAAAAAAAAAAGGAATAAGAAACAATCTATACAGCTCATAATTACAATACCAAATAGTAGACTACTCTAACATCCTATCACAGTGAAAATATTAGAAACTGTTGATTCTAAAACTACAATATACAGTGAACCTTTGTGCTTCTGTCAGACTGAAATTAATACCCCTTGAAAGTGTTCTAACAAAAAAATAAGAAATAATCTACAAAGCTCACAATTACCTACCACATGTTATTAAATAGTAAACTACTTTAAGATACTAACACAATAAACATTTTAGAAACTGATGACTCTAGATCTACAACATACAATGCACCTTTGTGCTTGTGACAGACTGAAATTCGTATCTCTTTATATATTTTACCTTTATTATATATAACAACATTTCTAGGACATGTATGAACCATCCACGTGATGTCAGATCCTGACCTGCCATCGAGGTTCATCCAAATCAAACAACAAGGCACAATAATGTTTTAGTTATGGATCGGTAGCATCCCCTTTACAGGAGTCTGCGCATTGATCACACTACTCTACGACTCTCACTCACCAGACATCACATTTTCCTTCTCATTCAATCCATTAATACACTAACAGAATAGGTCTAGAAGTCAGCTAACCTTAACACCACCACACTCACGACAACATACCATACCTTTGCTCCCTTATACTCAACCACACAACACATGAAGCTGTTTCGGAGATAGCTTTCCAGTCTCCGAATTCGTCCTTTCACTCTGGCACCTCTGTCCATCGGATTACCTCTGCATTCACTTTACCGATTATTCATCCTGCTATATATATCAACTTAGAATTGCGACATTTCATCTAAGAACAAAAAATACACAAATTATTCATCCTGTAAAATAACTGTACACATTCTTGGTACCGTTTTGATTAGTTATACTGGTACTAGGCTTCAACAACAACAACAACAAAAATTATTTTTTTCATATAGCAAATGTTATGGTAAGAATTAGATTTACACTTATATTACATCCTACGCCAGTATTCCACAACGTTCACCATCTGGATCTCATACTCCCTTTATGTCCCTTCACGTTGTGCAGTTGTCCTCATCTCGTCATTCGTATTTCGGCTCTCCGTCTGTCCACTACTTCATCATTTCATTTCCTGGTCTTCCTATTGCAGCATACACAGGCCTCTCTGTAACATACATCTAAGACATCTCCACATTATTAATTCTACTCGCCTTTATTTACCACAGTTTCATCACGTCGAATCTCTCTTTATTAATCATACTGCTTCACGTCGCTTCTCTCCTTAAATACCACCTTTATCAACTACCACTTATCACGTCGCTTCTCTCACTATCTACCATCTTTATCCTCTCATTACTCATCACGTCGTTTCTGCTTGATCCTTATTCATATGACAAAAAATACGTACATACACCACTCTGTCGACTCCTGTTCATGACTCATTCGACCAGTCTATTCCGTCATACTTCCTGACATCCCGCCTGAAAATTCTTATGTTCGATTTGACCCTGCACAACGTTACACACCACAAATAAATACACTGACTGTCTACCATAAATTGCCTACTTTCGATCCATCCTTAACTTTTCCATAATTTGGTGTTAGAAATGTGATGAAGTCACGAGATTGTTTCCCCTTGATCGTCTAAGTACAGCATTTTCCTGGACAATCCGCCTCACTCTGAATGGTCCACTATACACAGTAAAGAATTTGCTAGTTAGGAATCTAAGCTTACATGAAAATTAAATGTGTGCAGAGAATATACAAGCTGGGAGAAATGGGACACCCCAAGTGTTACAAACTTTGGTGCTAGTGGCCTCTTTCCCTAACACCAGATTCCGAACAACCATACGCAGCACCTCATAACTGTCACTATGACAATGACATACTACCGATCAGATAGCATCTAATTTGAAAACTTCGACCACAATGTTGTCTTTTTACATTACGTGTTAAGTACCTGCAATAGTCTAATTGCACTAATTAAACTGGACTCATTGGCACTATTACATAACATTTTTTTAGCAACTGGTTTGTTTTGAGGAAACAGTCCTTTTACTTTAGTGTTCGAAATAAAAATTTGCAAATTTTGCTCTGAGAGACCAGCCTAACAGATGCCATTACTGGTGTTTTATTCTCTGATCAGAAGTATGGTATTTGCATTCCTTCATATCAGTAGAGTATGTCTGCTACATAGACAATTTTCAGTGGCAGCGGCCTGTGTTTTAAGGCAAGATGTTAAGGGCTGATATGTTGGATTAGTTTCTCCTATCCTTCAATCCATTATGACAAGAATGAAATGCCAGGATTCCATGCTCTCCTGTCATTCTGATAGTTTCTGCCGTTCCTATCCTCGACACTGACTGACCTATGAGTCGTGTCTCCATTCACGATGTTGCTCTCATTGCCCAGTTCCTGTAACAAGTGCTGAAATGACGCGGAATCGTCTAAGCCTCTGCCTGCTATCACTATATCTCTGCGCAATCTCACTGGCAACTTCGTTATACAGATCCTAATGAACTCCCCAGGTTCGTATGGCACATCCAAATACCTACTTTGTCTCAGCATTTCCTGATAGCACGGCACTGGATCTCTTATTATTTGGCATCATCAATATGCTTTGCTTAACCTGGTCCTGCTCACTTTTCGACCAGAATTCATTTAAAAACTTGTCACAAAATATCTTGTAGCTACTACAGTCTTTAATAACTTCCTGCATTTTCGCTCTAGCCTCGTCCCTCAAATGGTTACACACCATCTTCATTTTGAGGAGCTGTCCCCACGATGAAAGAAATGAATCTGGAAATTGAGACAGCCTTGGACTATACCCAGTTGGGTTTCCAACCTGTTTTATCCGACACAACCGTTCTTCTGACTCTCTGAATTCGTCTTCCTCTTTCTGCCTATTTTCGTTTTTGAATTTATCTCACTCTCCCTCCCCAATCTACCTGGTCGTGTGTCACCTTCGCTACTGCATGCTAATTGCAACTGTGCTAGTTCTTCACTATGTTTCCTACTTATTTCTAATTGCGCCACTTTAAGCTGTAATAGTGATAGTATCTCCCCCTGGTTGGCATAAACCTCTCGCTGCGTACTGTCAGAGCCTGTTTCGCCTCTTATACTGATCTTTTCTACATCTGCGCTAATCGTATTGATTCTGACCACTACCTCCGCAACTTCATCCCTGTGTTTATTTAGCGCCACTTCCTGCCGGGTGACTTGAGCTTCCACGCTGTCTAATGCCCCTTGTTTATCTGCAAGTAAGTCCTCCACTATCTCTTTCATTCGCTCATGCAGCAACATGTCCCTACGTTCTGTAATATCACTCTCTATTGCAATTATTCGTACCTCCAAATTATTGGCTTTTTCTTTCACAGCATCCCGTACTTGCTTCGACGCACCCAGATCCTTCTCCCCTTCATCTAACCGATTATTAACTGCGGACAGACGCAGCTTCCTCATTGCCTCTTTATTTCCCTTATCCTCTGCCTCCGATCTTTCCTTATTATCTTTATCCATCGCATCCAATCTTTCCTTTTTATTGTAACAGTTGTGACACTAAATGTAACACTTCTGTCACTAAATGTAACTGGGTTTTCTCTTTTGATGCTGTTAATTGTCAGAATGAGCATTCTAAAGCATTCTGTCAGCGTGAAAATATTAAATAAATTAACTTTTCTCTCGTAACAACATGTGGGCAGGGTGGGTTCTTCCTTGGCTCGGGTATGAGGTCGAATGAAACATCATTTTTACATAAGATAACTTTTATTGAAAATTTGTACAACTGTATCTTACGGAATGTTCTGGTTCGGAGAGTGGCAGCTGTGTCGTTTGTGAAGTCTTCTGCTGCGGCAGCGGCGGCGGCGTCTGATTACGCGTAGCGGTGTGTATCTCATGTCGCCGTCTCGCCCAGCTGACTGGAGACGCGCAGCGTGAGGTGGCCGGTTTAATTATTGCGAGCGAAGTCGTGCATCGGATGATACCTTGGGTGTGGCGTCCCAGTGTTTCTCTTCTCTAAGCGGCCGCGTGTGTTGTGCGTCGGCCAGCGGAGCGGCGCGGCGAGGGAAGGCCAGTGTCCCGGACTCGAACAACGGACTCCCGCTTGCCAGTCTTCGGCTGTCAGATCTTCATCCCAGCTCACAGGTGACTGCTGATGTGAGGCCGTCTCCTTCCCGTCCTCACGAGTCACCCGGGTACGTAAAAATCAGACTTCAAATACCTTTTAACTTCTGTCTTCTGGCGCTGAGGCTGCTGCTTGCTATTCCATTACAGCGGCGGACTTGGTGCGTCTGTGCATGATGTAGTCTCTTCTTGCATGACGGTCTTCAGCACCGAAACTGACTTAAAACAACTGCTACGCTTCTTCACTTCTTCGTCTTCTTCGTCGCTCGTCTCCGTCTTCGTCTCCGTCTTCGTCTCCGTCTCCGTCTTCGTCTTCGGGCCCACTGCGTCTCGCGTATTTATTCACTTCAGTTTACTGGAGGTGAACGACTTCACGGCCATTGCCTCTTCTGTCACGTTGAAAAGCTTCTCGAAGAATCTTCTTAACGTCGGTCATTGGCTCTTGGAATGTAGGCAAGGGCCTTTGCTCACATGCGACAACTGAGAAACACGTGAGCCGGTCGGGCGATGCCCTGACGGCTGAATCGACAGCGCCCGCTTATGTGGAACTTGCTGACTTCGTGGTCATGGTCTCTTCTGTTCTGCTATTTTGCCCGCTGTTTGCCAGTATGTAACTCTCTAAACGAAACCAAGTTTTTCATTTATATTCTAATTTCTAGTTCACTTTGATTTCACTAATTTATTTACTTAAGTACCACTCAACCGGCCGGTGTGGCCGTGCGGTTAAAGGCGCTTCAGTCTGGAACCGCGTGACCGCTACGGTCGCAGGTTCGAATCCTGCCTCGGGCATGGATGTGTGTGATGTCCTTAGGTTAGTTAGGTTTAATTAGTTCTAAGTTCTAGGCGACTGATGATCTCAGAAGTTAAGTCGCATAGTGCTCAGAACCATTTGAACCATTTGAACCAAGTACCACTCAACATTCCTCCACCCTTCGGAGAAATTCGCCCTCGAATTTACCACTCAACATTCCTCCATTCTTCACACGGCAAAAGCACTAACACAAGCAATGAAAACTCTCGACTTAGAAGATTACACACGCTTCACATTAAGTATGTTGAAAATACTTTATCACTTTACAAAAGCACTGTACGCTCATGAATCACATAGTTCACACATAAATGGTTATAATAAGTGTAACAAAACTTGATGACAATGGATAAACAAAAAATAGATTTTTCACTTAGAAAATTACATAGCAACACCTGTTTAATCTACCCTATACTAATGCAAGAATATCTATTCTACAGTACTGTTTACTTTAACATAAGACTGTTTAGTAAAGAGTGATGTACAATAAACAAAATTAATACACTAATGCTGAAAAGTAGCCACTGAAGTACACCAGTTAAGAGTGTGGTATCCAGTTAACAGGGATTTGATGAAGTGGTATATTATTATTTGGCTTATTTCTTCGTCTTAAATAAAAGAAAACTGTACAAAGCAGAAACACCAACACAAAGGTTCCAGATATACCCATTCCTAGCATTATAATTTTAGTTTTGCGTTCACCTTTTAATTTTAAGACATGTTGCATCATGACATTGGCATCAATTTTGCCTTGCTGTGAGTTTATGAACATATCTAATGACTTCAGAAGGGAACTGTCAAGGGAGTCATTGAGGTAGGACAGGTTTTGTGTAGGAAATGCTTGCATGGCGTTTTCTGGCCAATAAATTAGAGGGAAGGATGAATTAACATTAGTTGTACCAGTGATTGTTGCAGGTAAATGAAAATTCGCTCCTGAGATGGAACATAACGTGCCGTTAATTATTAGCCCGCTTCCATGAAGTTCAAAATGTTGTAATGTTGCAGCTACACCGTTCTCGTAACATTGTGCAAAAATATCAGTTGGATTACTGACTGCATATAACCAGTGATTTTCTACTTGCTCGAAAAAACATGATGTGGAAGTTAATACATCGCGTGGGCAATTGATGGCGTCAGATTGTTCGAAAAATAATTGAGATTCACAACTATTGGCATGTAATTGGATTGCGCAAGATGGACATATAATACTTTGTTCGGATGTGCAACTATTTAATTCAGAAGTTGTCATTACCGTGCTCGTATTGGTTGTTTGGGAGATTAAAAATACTTGGTGTGTTCGGAACTGTACAAATTTATTTATTTTGCCCCATTTTACCGGAAATGAGTGTACCCTGTAACAGTCATATATACCCATTTTATCTGTAACCGGGAAAGATATACGAACTCGTATTCTTGCATTATCTGTGTCAACTAGTACTGCAGCTAAGTGGTAATACTGTGGTAAATGTTTCTTATCTGCAGGAAATATTAACTTTAGTGAATCTGGCAATTGTTTTTCAATTTTAACTAATAATGAGATGAATGTAATCGGCGATAGTAACGTGGGTGACAAATGTCCCTGTACTGCATAGTGGATGGCTTCCTTTAATTCCTCCGCTGCTAGCCGTGCATCTATCACTTGATCAGTGAGTAGCCTAAGCGATCTTCCTACTGCAAGTTTCTTATCCACAATATCGAGCCTTGTTTGTATGACCTTTAGGTCTTTATTCAGCGTAGCAGTAGTAGCTAGAAGATAATCGTTTAATTCTTGGGTGAGGTTCCTGATGACCTTGGTATTAGTAAGAACTGTTTGCTCCAATCGGTTTAATCTTGTCGTGTGCCATTCTATAGTGCCTTTATTTAATTCCGCGGTACTCTCTATGTTCTGTAATGAATTATTTAACTGATTAATATCTTCGTTATCCGCTGTACCTAAAATGGTCTTTAGTAGTTTACCTCCTGCGTCCACCCATCCACGTTTAGCTCGTTTAACGGTCTGCGGAAGTATATCTTGTAACTGACGCCACTGTCCTCTCAACTGTTCGTATGAGTAGTGTAATGTTTTAAATTCACTGGATATTTCTTCAAAAATCTCTGGTGAACTTGTCCTTTCATGTAGCGTATCAAATTCTAATTCAAGGTTCTTAAGTTCATTACGTAAGGCCCATAAATTATACTCTAATGAAATAGTCCTCTTGTGATTGGTCAGAATTGCAGTACCCTGTTTTACAAAAATTACGCCACTCATCAACTGATTGATCTGTAGTCCGTTATTCGTGTTAGTCAATAATGCAATTATGATGAGCAGTACAGTCACAATATAGTTGTCCATTATGCTAGAGGCGTTACCTGAAAAAGCAAACAACATGGTTATGGACCTACCAACCTAGTAAAAACAAAAACAAAGAAAAGAAGGAATACATTGTTAACTACAAGATCTACATGTTTCTACGTTCAACTTTTCTTTTTCTTAAAAAATAAATCATTTATTAATTATGTACATTTTTATACTATACACAGTCTACTGAGATTCCACTAGGACATTCGCACTCTTGGTCGAAGATTGTATGGTGCCATGTCTGTATGTTATGCTGGCGTGCCCACTCTTTTTCCTTTTCGGGTACTTCCTCCACCCTTCGGAAAAGCAGATACTATTGTTGAAGGAATTACACCTGGAGCGCCCTTAAAAGGTTTTAAACGACTTGCATGAACAATAGTAGTTCGGGTGGGCAGTTGCAATTTAACGTTGACTGGTGACGTGATCTCAATAATTTGATAAGGACCTCTGTAGTTTGTTACAAATTTCTTCGTTTTTCCTCTCGCAATATATGGAGTTGACATCACCGACTGACCGATTTTGTAATTTGGATATTTAGCTTGGGTATTACCTAATCTTTCCTGCCGTTCCAAAGCCTTTGTATTAGATTTTTGAACCTTTTTCCATACATCCTTCATCATTCGACTGAAATATCTTACTGTTTCTCCGACATTTTCATTTTTTCTGCCTGATTACATCAAAAGGGGACGGCATTTTTCTCCCATAGACCACTTCATAGGGTGACATGCCAGTTGCTTCATGCGTTTTGGCGTTGTATACCGACACGATTATTGGTAAATACGTATCCCAATTAGAATGTTGTTCGTTAATATAATAACTAAGCATCTTGCCAATTGTCCGATGTACTCTTTCTGTGCGCCCGTTGCACTGAGGGTGTAACGGAGTTGTGCGCAATTTACGTATTTTTAGTAAGTGGCAAAGCTGTTTCATTAATTCAGACATAAAATTAGATCCCTGATCTGTGATAATAGCTTCAGGTACGCCAAATTTAAGTATCCAGTTGTTAACTAAAGCTTGGGCAACTGTATTTGCTTGCTGATCTGGGAGACTCACCATAGCTAGATAGCGTGAAAAGTGGTCTATAATTGTAAGGATTACCAGCAGGTGTTTTATGAAATGGCCCGTAGAGATCCAGTCCACAGATTTGAAACGGACATGAAGCCTCAGGGAGCCTCTGTAAGGGTATTTTTGAACGAGACAGTTCAGCTCGTTGCGCGCACGCAATGCAATTACGAACGTACTGCGCAACATCCTGCTTTCTGGTTTGCCACCAAAATCGCTCTGCTACACGTCTTTCGGTTGTCCGCTGTCCACCATGACCTGCAAGGATATGATCGTGGGCCTCTGCCATTATTTCTTGTCTAAGGTGTTGGGGAACAACAATTCGCGGTCCAAGTTTTGTTTTACGGCATAATACACCATCTTCAAAGCAAAATTGTTTTCGAGTTGCGTATTTTTTGCATTCTGTATCCTCATCTTGTGCCTTTCTCCAGTTCTCAGTATCCCGGCCTGTTGCTTCCAAAAGTGCTATTTTCCGACTTAGGCAATCTGCATTCGTGTGTTTTTTGCCTGCTTTATGGATAACTTCGAAATCCATTTCAGAAAGACATAGGGCCCAACGGGTAAGACGACTAGATGGATCCTTTAACCCAAGCAACCATTTTAAAGCTGTGTGGTCTGTAATAACCTTGAATTTCCTACCATACAAGTAGCATTTAAAGTATTTGATACCATAAATAACACTGAACAATTCTTTCTCCATTGTGGAATAGTTTCTTTCTGTCGTTGTTAATTGTCTCGAAGCGTAGGCTATGGGGTGTTCCGCGCCATTAATATTCTGACTCAAAACAACTCCTACTGAATGACCACTTGCGTCACAGGATAAAATAAATTCTTTATTATAATCTGGGTAGGCTAATACTGGACTGTGTGTTAACGTATCTTTAAGGGTTTGAAACGCTGATTCACAATCTTCAGACCAATTAAATTTTGCACCCTTTTTCAATAATTGGGTTAAGGATCGGGCAATTTCAGCAAAATTTTGAACATTTTTTCGGTAATACGATGCGAGACCAATGAAACTTTGTACTTCCTTAACGCGTTGTGGTGTTGGGAAGTCCTTAACTGCCGTAATTAATCGAGGATCTGTTTTAATTCCTTTTTCACTAATGACATGCCCAAGGTATGTAACCTCTGTCAATGCAAAACTACATTTTTCCATATTTAATGTTAATTTAGCTTTTCTAAGTCTCTGAAAAACATTACGCAGATGCACAGCATGTTCATTAATGTCTTTGGAGAATACAATAATATCGTCTAGATATACACAACATTGCTGAGTTTTGAGTCCTCGCAATACTCCATCGAGCCGGCCGGTGTGGCCGTGCGGTTCTAAGCGCGTCAGTTTGGAACCGCGTGACCGCTACGGTCGCAGGTTCGAATCCTGCCTCGGGCATGGATGTGTGTGATGTCCTTAGGTTAGTTAGGTTTAAGTAGTTCCAAGTTCTAGGGGACTGATGACCTCAGTAGTTAAGTCCCATAGTGCTCAGAGCCATTTTTTTGAATACTCCATCGAGTAGTCTTTGAAAAGTTGCTGGTGCATTTTTCAAACCGAAAGGCATTCTTTTAAATTGCCAATGGCTTCCAGGAGTAGAAAATGCTGTTTTATGCCTATCTTCAGGTGCAGCTTCCAATTGATGATATCCGCTACGTAAATCGATTATTGAAAAGTATTTACTGTTACCTAAACTGTCAATGATATCTGTAATGTTTGGAAGAGGATAAATATCTGAGATAGTTTGTTTGTTAAGGTGTCTGTAGTCACAACAAAATCTATATCGTTTCGTACCGTCGGGAGACTTCTTTGGAATAATTACGATATTTGAATTATAAGGCGAATCAGAATATTCTATAATTCCCTCTTTTAGATGCTGTTCTAAAAATTCATCTAGTACTGGCTGTAAGTGATGCGGAACTCTATAAGGCTTCCTATAAACTGGGGGGCTATTTCCTGTTGGGATCCTATGCTGTGTGATATCTGTTGCTGGCAGTGGACCTTCTGCATTAAATAAATCTTGGAACTCAACTAAAACTGCTTCTATCGTGTCTCTATCCTTTCCTTTCAAATGCTCAATCTTCTGGCGTAATGCGGTTTCATAGGCGTCTGGTTTCTGACCATCATTAAGATCTGACCAAATGAAATCTTCTTCTTCAAAATTACTGACTGTAGCTACTAATATTCCCTTATGCAACTCTTTGTCCTCCACTCCGAAGTTGTCAATATGTACCGGTACTTTTTTTTCTCCCTCAACGTCTTGAACCCGTACAACACTTCTACGTACAAAACAATGTGATACCTCTAATTCCTCATTTTCCTCTAATGGCTCTATTAGACATATTGTATCTGTAGGTACCTCGGGGTCAACGATCATCCAGAAAAGTTTTCCTGAGCCAGATGGTATCTGATCCCGCGAATCAACCTTCAAGGACATTGCACGCAGTGTGGTTGATTTCGCCTTCCGGTTACGGAAATCGTGCGGCAGTGGGCCCTTTGCAGCGGTGTTACCTAGCTGAAATACTATTCCGCTAAGTTCTACAGTTTGCTGTCTGAGGTCGATTTTAGCGTGATGTTTATTCAGGAAATCCAACCCTAGGATCGCGTCGTACCTGTCAGTTACCTTTGTTACCACTTCTACATCTTCTTGAAATTGTACACCGTGAATATAGAAAATCAGTGATGTACATCCTAATGACTTCACTGTACCTCCTCCTACTCCACTCAATCTATACCTTGGAGGGTCATATTTCTTTTCTCCAATGCATTCATTACTCACTATTGATACGTTTGCGCCTGTATCCACCAGTATCCTTGCCTCTTTATCCTGTATGGTAGCAGATAACCAGCATTCCGCCTTCACATTCGCCTTAATGGCATAAAATTTTATTGGGAACGCCTGGCGGCGGCACCGACATTCCCGTTGGAGTTTAACTGATTTATATTTCCAAAAATTTTCTTAGACCTGCATTCCTTGAATGTGCGACCTATTCTTTGACAATTAGTGCATTGAGGTTGTCTGCAGTTTTTTGCTATATGTCCGTGTAGATCGCACCTAAAACATCGTACTCCTGCTGAAAATACATTTCGCTTCTCCTTGTATCTGGTGGCAATGTCAATTTCTTCAAAAGCCGTCGCCACAGATACAGCTTCCGATAAATTTTTAGGAAACTCTGCCCTGACACGACGGGACGTTTCAGGAGGTAGCCCACGTAAAAATGTATCCAGAGCTCTATTTTCTGCTTCTTGTAAAATAAATTTATTTGCTTCATCACTAGTTGTCAACTGATACGTGTTAATATTAACTTTTCTAATCCTATCTACAAAGCTTTCTAACGACTCGTTTTGCCTCTGAGTGATAGTGTTTAACTGTTCCCTATAAAATCTACAGCTGTTCTGTTTTTGTAAACGTTTAAGTAATCCTTTCTCCAATTCCTCAAATGTTGTAGCATTCCGTAATTCTTCATGGTATAATACGTGTGCTTTAGCCTCTCCTATCAATCTTAACTTTGTCATTTGTAAGAGCTGTTCATCTGACCATGATCCTAACTTTGCAGCTGCTACTAAATCATCAAAAAAGGCTGTTATGTCTTCGCCAGGTTTACCTGAAAAAGGAGTTACCAAGGCTGCTGCTGAGGAATCTAGGGTGGGAGGGATTTAACTGGTTTGCCTAACCTCACACAACTGTTTAAATAATGCATTGTTATCATTTTCAAGCTGTGCTATTTGATTAACTAAGCTCTGAATAGCTTCCTCAGTAGAAACCGCTTGTGGCGCTGACTCTGACTTTGTACGATTTCGTGTCATCATTTTACAAACTATTAGTTACACAATCTTACTATACCAAATTAAAAACATGTTTAAAAATTTTCGACAAACTCTTAATATTATGAGAGAAAATACACTTCTAAATAAAGAAAATATTACGACTGTTGTGCAAACCACTATCCTTTCACACATTAAAAAATACTAAGTGTGGACCTTTAGTGACTGTCATTCACACCTCATATTGAGCCAAGGGTTTTATCTCTGAAACCAAATGTAACAGTTGTGACACTAAATGTAACACATCTGTCACTAACTGTAACTGGGTTTTCTCTTTTGATGCTGTCAATTGTCAGAATGAGCATTCTAAAGCATTCTGTCAGCGTGAAAATATTAAATAAATTAACTTTTCTCTCGTAACAACATGTGGGCAGGGTGGGTTCTTCCTTGGCTCGGGTATGAGGTCGAATGAAACATCATTTTTACATAAGATAACTTTTATTGAAGATTTGTACAACTGTATCTTACGGAATGTTCTGGTTTGGAGAGCGGCAGCTGTGTCGTTTGTGAAGTCTTCTGCTGCGGCAGCGGCGGCGGCGTCTGATTACGCGTAGCGGTGTGTATCTCGTGTCGCCGTCTCGCCCAGCTGACTGGAGACGCGCAGCGTGAGGTGGCCGGTTTAATTATTGCGAGCGAAGTCGTGCATCGGATGATACCTTGGGTGTGGCGTCCCAGTGTTTCTCTTCTCTAAGCGGCCGCGTGTGTTGTGCGTCGGCCAGCGGAGCGGCGCGGCGAGGGAAGGCCAGTGTCCCGGACTCGAACAACGGACTCCCGCTTGCCAGTCTTCGGCTGTCAGATCTTCATCCCAGCTCACAGGTGACTGCTGATGTGAGGCCGTCTCCTTCCCGTCCTCACGAGTCACCCGGGTACGTAAAAATCAGACTTCAAATACCTTTTAACTTCTGTCTTCTGGCGCTGAGGCTGCTCCTTGCTATTCCATTACAGCGGCGGACTTGGTGCGTCTGTGCATGATGTAGTCTCTTCTTGCATGACGGTCTTCAGCACCGAAACTGACTTAAAACAACTGCTACGCTTCTTCACTTCTTCGTCTTCTTCGTCGCTCGTCTCCATCTTCGTCTCCATCTTCGTCTCCGTCTCCGTCTTCGTCTTCGGGCCCACTGCGTCTCGCGTATTTATTCACTTCAGTTTACTGGAGGTGAACGACTTCACGGCCATTGCCTCTTCTGTCACGTTGAAAAGCTTCTCGAAGAATCTTCTTAACGTCGGTCATTGGCTCTTGGAATGTAGGCGAGGGCCTTTGCTCACATGCGACAACTGAGAAACACGTGAGCCGGTCGGGTGATGCCCTGACGGCTGAATCGACAGCGCCCGCTTATGTGGAACTTGCTGACTTCGTGGTCATGGTCTCTTCTGTTCTGCTATTTTGCCCACTGTTTGCCAGTATGTAACTCTCTAAACTAAACCAAGTTTTTCATTTATATTCTAATTTCTAGTTCACTTTGATTTCACTAATTTATTTACTTAAGTACCACTCAACATTATCTATATCCATCGCTTCAAGTCTTTCCTTATACGCTTCCCATCTTTCCTTATACGCTTCCCATCTTTCCTTATTATCTTTATCAATCGCTTCCAATCTTTCCTTATACTCCCTATCTCTTTCCTTATTATCTCTATCCATCCTCTGTAAAAACTGCAGTAGCACATTGTCATCTGCTACTTTCGGTGCGCTCACCTCGTTCGGCTGAGAAACCGTAGCTTCGCCAAGGGTAGATACAAGTTCACTGCATACCTGACCTGGTCCCGGCACGCCCGCGTCGTCGGGAAAAGCCCCCGGTTGCGGACAAAGCCCGCCGCTCAAAGGGTCACCTAGCCGCGGTCCACTGAACAATTCAGCCCCTTCCGAGTGTTTGCCGTTCTCGCTCATTAACCCAAGGTCGACACCTACTTCCTGCTGCACTGCTACGTTCCCCCCAGAATCACTATTCTCCATGGTGACTACACTTTTCGACTGCGACCTAGTTACTACGGACATTACGCGAAAAAAGTTATGCAACGATCTTCCGGCCTCAGACGATATAGCAATTAATTACATAAAAAAATAAAAGATCCTCACCAATCCAGAAAGAAATTGCATACAAAACAAAATTTTACTTCTTAGCGCTATCACAATATATGCCATCAAAATAAAAAAATCTTAACAGCAAACCCCAACAGTACAATCCTGGCAGGGTCGAAATTATGAGAGGCACCCACATGCCTTGCTCATACTGTGGCATCAAGCAGTCAGGCCTGCAAGATGAGTGGTCTGCTAAGCGAGTGGATTCATTCAAATTTATCGAGTAACATGAACTCTCGTACTCACAACTAAGTTACAAATTATCCTCCAATATGAATAATACGCAACGGAAACTCAAATCTGACTATCAGTAATTTACAGAACTCTGACTGTTCACTACACACTATCAATACCACATTTTCTTTTCTTTTCTTTTTTATTTAACGGCTTTTATTAACACATGGCCATCGCACTGAATATGAGTGGCGCACACATTATAAATTCTGGATATCACGACAACATACAATTCGAAGGAAAAGGCCAACGATCTTTTTCTTTTCACTATCTTATTTATTCTGATAAATTCTATAACCTAAACACACAAATTCTATAACTTACAACAATAACACATGAGAAATTCCGCCCAGTGGGCATGGCTTTACATTGGTGAATCTCTATCTTATGGTCTCGTAATTATTTAACGCTACAGTGCACTTTCTGGGTAGGATGGTGGATCTTTTATTATTTCTCACACTTCGACTTGTAATCTCCCCACGGAAAATTACCCTCTACCACGCAATAATTAATAATGGTCAACCAAATCATCCACATGTATTTACGTTTGAAAAGTATCTGATCAGATTTTCTAGTAATATATGCGATGACAGCTAGTCGACACAAAGGTATTTTTCTAGTACGTTTATTCTTTGGAACAACAGAGGTACAGAAATGTATGCTCCATGGTTATTATAGAGAGAGAGAGGAACAGCTTCGGAAGTATCGGTTGGAAGATTGTCGGATTGCTAAAGGAGATTTATTTACTCTTCTTCGCGCTAAAGCGAGCTAGGAAAGTTTGTGCCGCTAGCGTGATAGATAAAGAGAAAGAAAAACCTGTAAAAGAAAATTACATGAGACTTGGAACCAACAGAAAACGGAACATGTACGGAAATGGATTCAATATACAATTTTCCTCAGAAATAAGGTTTGTGACCATATTATTCTAGAGTGAATGACGAATGAGTTCTCTGTCTGAACCATTGATGGTTGTCTGGGCCCTGTAATTAATTGGGAAGTTTCAGCTGTGACGAAGAGAGCCTGCAATCTCTGAGTTTTTTGAAATCGTCCAAAAAGGCTTCGTCCACATCTGAAATTTTAGATCTGTCGTAAACTGAACGAATTGTTCAAACGATCGATTTTCCCAATTGAGTGCAGCGCTTAATAATAATAACAAATGTAAAGATCTTTTCTAGCAAGCCAGCCGCTGAATATTAAGACGAAGGGCTCCACCAGAGATTCTACTAGGCTGATTTCACGTAAATAATATATTTAAACTGTACACAGATAAAGGACAGAGAGAGAGAGAGAGAGTGAGTGAGAGAATCCTCCATCAGCATAATTGTTTCTCTGTCTTTTCACAGATCAGCCTAACTAGAAAACACGAAGCCCTGACTTTATTGTACCGATTGATGTGTGAGAGGGAAAGAGCGATAAAGGCGACAGATACACTTCTGTACAGACAAAACATTACACCAAGTTAGCGGCAAGCTGCATTCACGTAGACTTTCATCATTTTCAAAAGCAGAGTAGAATTCATTATAATGGCCAATCCGTGACAGGACACGTTTTTGGACGTTGTTAAATAATTTTGTTCTCTGTTTCATGTGAACTACGACGAGACAACTTAACTTGGAAAAGAGAAGAAATACTCGCAGGCAAATTAAGTGTATCTACAAATAAAACCAGCACACTGGGCGCACCCTGGACTACAAGTCCATTAACAAAAAAAAAAAAAAAACAAAAAAAAAAAAGCGGAAAAACGTGATATATCACCCTGGACTACAAGTCCATTTAAAAATAAAAATAATGAAACTCGCAGGCAAATTAAGTGTATCTACAAATAAAACCAGCACACTGGGCGCACCCTGGACTACAAGTCCATTAACAAAAAAAAAAAAAAAAAAAAAAAAAAAAAAGCAGAAAAACGTAATATCCCTGGACTACAAGTCCATTTAAAAATAAAAATAATAAAATAAAAAAAGCAGAAAAACTAACATATCACCCTGGACTTACTAGTCCATTTAAAAATAAAAATAATAAAAAAAAAAGCAGAAAAACGGCCAGATCTATAATATTTTATTACGGCTTGCCAGTATTGAGGAAGTAGACGCAGAATTGAACATTTACTAATTGTGTTCATGCCAGACGTAGTTTGATTGACCTGCCCTAGTTGCATTTACCTGTATAAGTACTACAAGTGAGTAGCCACAGAAGTATTCTTGTGTGAAGGGAGATACACTCCTGGAAATTGAAATCAGAACACCGTGAATTCATTGTCCCAGGAAGGGGAAACTTTATTGACACATTCCTGGGGTCAGATACATCACATGATCACACTGACAGAACCACAGGCACATAGACACAGGCAACAGAGCATGCACAATGTCGGCACTAGTACAGTGTATATCCACCTTTCGCAGCAATGCAGGCTGCTATTCTCCCATGGAGACTATCGTAGAGATGCTGGATGTAGTCCTGTGGAACGGCTTGTCATGCCATTTCCACCTGGCGCCTCAGTTGGACCAGCGTTCATGCTGGACGTGCAGACCGCGTGAGACGACGCTTCATCCAGTCCCAAACATGCTCAATGGGGGACAGATCCGGAGAACTTGCTGGCCAGGGTAGTTGACTTACACCTTCTAGAGCACGTTGGGTGGCACGGGATACACGCGGACGTGCATTGTCCTGTTGGAACAGCAAGTTCCCTTGCTGGTCTAGGAATGGTAGAACGATGGGTTCGATGACGGTTTGGATGTACCGTGCACTATTCAGTGTCCCCTCGACGATCACCAGTGGTGTACGGCCAGTGTAGGAGATCGCTCCCCACACCATGATGCCGGGTGTTGGCCCTGTGTGCCTCGGTCGTATGCAGTCCTGATTGTGGCGCTCACCTGCACAGCGCCAAACACGCATACGACCATCATTGGCACCAAGGCAGAAGCGACTCTCATCGCTGAAGACGACACGTCTCCATTCGTCCCTCCATTCACGCCTGTCGCGACAACACTGGAGGCGGGCTGCACGATGTTGGGGCGTGAGCGGAAGACGGCCTAACGGTGTGCGGGACCGTAGCCCAGCTTCATGGAGACGGTTGCGAATGGTCCTCGCCGATACCCCAGGAGCAACAGTGTCCCTAATTTGCTGGGAAGTGGCGGTGCGGTCCCCTACGGCACTGCGTAGGATCCTACGGTGTTGGCATGCATCCGTGCGTCGCTGCGGTCCGGTCCCAGGTCGACGGGCACGTGCACCTTCCGCCGACCACTGGCGACAACATCGATGTACTGTGGAGACCTCACGCTCCACGTGTTGAGCAATTCGGCGGTACGTCCACCCGGCCTCCCGCATGCCCACTATACGCCCACGCTCAAAGTCCGTCAACTGCACATACGGTTCACGTCCACGCTGTCGCGGGATGCTACCAGTGTTAAAGACTGCGATGGAGCTCCGTATGCCACGGCAAACTGGCTGACACTGACGGCGGCGGTGCACAAATGCTGCGCAGCTAGCGCCATTCGACGGCCAACACCGCGGTTCCTGGTGTGTCCGCTGTGCCGTGCGTGTGATCATTGCTTGTACAGCCCTCTCGCAGTGTCCGGAGCAAGTATGGTGGGTCTGACACACCGGTGTCAATGTGTTCTTTTTTCCATTTTCAGGAGTGTATTACAAGCTGGTAAATGGCGTATTATTTTTCCGCTGTGGAAGGCCAAACAAAGTCCGTTGGTGTGTTTGTATACCTGAGGCACAAACAGAGAAACTTGTATGGTTCACTCATTTAACCTGGGGACATTTTGGTGCGACAAAATGTGCAGACAAAATAAGTGGGTACTGTTATTTTCCCAACATAAAGCGCAGAGTGCATGAGGTCTTAAAGAGATGCATAGTATGTCAAAAAACTAAGCCGGATTCAAAAGGGACTAAGCACCCATTATGCTCAATATTAGTACAAGAACCAAAAGAATTAATTTCATGCGATCTGTGTGGACCGTTACCTACTTCAAGAGGTGGTTTTAAATATGTGTTGG
Source organism: Schistocerca serialis cubense (assembly GCF_023864345.2). Lineage (NCBI taxonomy): Eukaryota > Metazoa > Arthropoda > Insecta > Orthoptera > Acrididae > Schistocerca > Schistocerca serialis. Next base: position 511,272,491 of record NC_064646.1, read on the forward strand.
CATTTCTCGATGTGTGTACGAAATACGTAAAGCTATACCCGATAAAGGCGGCTACAGCCAAAGTAATTGTATTAAGATTGATAAGGGATTATCTTCCACATGTTGGTACACCTAAGGCGATCATAACAGACAATGCTAAAATATTCACGGGACTCCGATGGAAGCAGACTTTGTCTCAAGTCGGTGTGAAACATATACTAACATCATTTTACCACCCACAAGGCAATTTGGTTGAGAGGATTTTTAGAGAATTCAATCGATTTATGAGGATGTATTGCCATAATAAGCAAACTGCGTGGGCAAATTATGTGGAAGAGTTTGAGCAGATATACAATAACATGCCCCACTCCTCAACTGGATATACACCTTGTGAATTGATGTTCGGAGCAAAAGAGGAAAACTTCTGGACTGACCATATCCCCAAAACTCAGGAAACTGAGATGCCTTGGGAGGAAAAAATAAGACAAGCTATCATAAATATGACGAAAAAGGCTGATCAAAGAAAACAACGATATGACAAATTAATCAAAAGGGTACAGACATACCATGTCGGAGAGAAGGTACTAGTTAAACGACATACCAAATCATCCGTAATAAAGAAAAGTATAAAGAAATGGGAGTTACTATATACTGGACCATACATTATCCTACAAATTCCGAATCCGGGGGCTTATCTGTTAGCATACCCGGGATCGAACAAAATAAAAGGGTTATTTTCTCATAACGACTTAAAAAAGTATAATGAAGATTAGAAGATAGGGAGGAATGGTGTTCCGAGTGACAGAAATGAACGCTCGTAAAAAACATAACAATAAACTGTGTGTGTAATGATAGAGACCTTTAAAGTGAAATAGTTAATCAGTGACATAGAGTATAGAAATAGTGACTAACTATTATTATCGAGTGTTGTAAAGAAGATAGTGGAGATAGGCTTCACCTGTGGTTTGGGTGAACATAGAACTTTAGCATTGCTAATGTCATCAAGAATGATTAAGGATCTAACTGACCTTCAAGAAGAATGAAATGTTTCCCGCAAATGACGCGGAATAATCAAAAGAGGTTCCGAGTGAATATTCATATATAATCTCATGTGAACGCTTACATGTGTAAACGTGTGAAGGGATGTGTTGTGGTAGTGAATCGTGAGTGACGGTTAACGCCGCAAAGATAATTTCCCGCACAAAATAGTTGACGTCGGCGCGAAAATTAAAATCGATATAGACGATATAGATATGCTTTGTAAGAGACTCGCACCAAACGCGAGGATAAACTGATTCATGTTGAACTCTAAAAGGAATAGGTGTTATAATTAGAAGTTAAGAGTTTTTAATTTATTAATGAATGATTAAAGAAAGTAATATTCATAGATTCAGTAGTAATTTAATGGTTCGTGTTCGTTTGGGAATTTTGTGTGAAAAATCCATTTCCATATATGAGCATGGATGAACACCGTATGAATCAGAGAGTAATTGAAAGATGCGAATCCACATTCCTCAATGCTAATAACTTTTACATTTCAGCACTCAAGCGAAGAAAAATATGTATTTAGAATAAAAAGTTTTGAGTATAGCTAAATTATATGACTTATCAAGGAAATATGGATGATGTCTTGGTATAAAATGAACTACACTTTCCATTATTCGATGATTTGAATCCAAAATCTATAGTAAGTTACATGAATCCTTTAAATTACGAAGAACAAATCAGTGATAGAAAATGTGTTAGAACTTTTGGACTTATAAGCACAAGTGGGGAGGCAAAATCAAAAGGAGTATTCAAAAGGGAGTAAATCGGATGATGCTTTTGGCAACATCATTAGTTAATGGCTGAATTCCTTGAAGTACGTCGTAACAAAAAGGATCCATGAAGCCATAAGGATTTTGCTTTCAAAAAGAAGAATCTTGGACGGTGCAACCTAATCAGTTCTCTTACAGGAAGAGTTTTCCTTTTGGTCATTGCTAATTCTTTTGGAATGAATGTTGCATGTGAATTCGAGTATCCCTGTTCCTTCTACTCTTCCCATTGTGGGCCGCGTAGAAGATCAACTACAGAGGGGGCCGCGTAGAAGACCGACTACAAATGTGGACGTCGGGGACATGCAAGACCCGGGGGAGTTTAGCACCGCAAGGTATTGTACCAGGAGCAAGATTGTAAAACGAGAATTCACGTTATTCAGTGTAAAACGTTTTTTTTTGCTAGAGGCACAAACCATTCTTCTCCAAATCGTGATACAAATTGATCCCTGTCTTTCCTTTAGAGATCTATTTCAAAATTATATTTTTTTTTCTTCTATAGGCTTTCCTATCTTCTATGTACTGTAGGCTGGGGGTCTAGGCTTAAGAGTTTTCCAAGGTTTCCCTGCTTAAGAAAGTTCCCGAATGGGTAGACCCTGACATCAGTTCACGAAAATCATCTTCCTTGGTTGTGCACAGCAAATATAACACATAGATGCACGTAAAAGTAATACAGCCGCGGTACCGGTCTCTTCATTTCTTCTGTCTTCAACATTTCTTTTCTTCGTCTGTCTCAAATATAATATTCTTTTTCAGTCGGAGGACTGACAATCATCACTTCCGGGTTATCCACGCTAATAGATAGCTCGCGAAGTGTGTTCGGTGAATCAAAATTGAGCTCACAAACTTCGCTCGCTGCGAGGGGCATTGTAATCTCCCCACGGAAAATTACCCTCTACCACGCAATAATTAATAATGGTCAACCAAATCATCCACATGTATTTACGTTTGAAAAGTATCTGATCAGATTTTCTAGTAATATATGTGCTGACAGCTCGTCGACGCCAAGGTATTTTTCTAGTACGTTTATTCTTTGGAACAACAGAGGTACAGAAATGTATGCTCCATGGTTATTATAGAGAGAGAGAGGAACAGCGTCGGAAGTATCGGTTGGAAGATTGTCGGATTGCTAAAGGAGATTTATTTACTCTTCTTCGCGCTAAAGCGAGCTAGGAAAGTTTGTGCCGCTAGCGTGATAGATAAAGAGAAAGAAAAACCTGTAAAAGAAAATTACATGAGACTTGGAACCAACAGAAAACGGAACATGTACGGAAATGGATTCAATATACAATTTTCCTCAGAAATAAGGTTTGTGACCATTTTATTCTAGAGTGAATGACGAATGAGTTCTCTGTCTGAACCATTGATGATTGTCTGGGCCCTGTAATTAATTGGGAAGTTTCAGCTGTGACGAAGAGAGCCTGCAATCTCTGAGTTTTTTGAAATCGTCCAAAACGGCTTCGTCCACATCTGAAATTTTAGATCTGTCGTAAACTGAACGAATTGTTCAAACGATCGATTTTCCCAACTGAATGCAGCGCTTAATAATAATAACAAATGTAAAGATCTTTTCTAGCAAGCCAGCCGCTGAATATTAAGACGAAGGGCTCCACCAAAGATTCTACTAGGCTGATTTCACGTAAATAATATATTTAAACTGTACACAGATAAAGGACAGAGAGAGAGAGAGAGAGAGAGAGAGAGAGAGAGTGAGAGAATCCTCCATTAGCATAATTGTTTCTCTGTCTTTTCACGGATCAGCCTAACTAGAAAACACGAAGCCCTGACTTTATTGTACCGATTTATGTGTGAGAGGGAAAGAGCGATAAAGGCGACAGATACACTTCTGTGCAGTCAAAACATTACACCAAGTTAGCGGCAAGCTCCATTCACATAGACTTTCATCATTACAAAAGGAACACGCATAACCCACTACCTCTGAAACTACCTTGCTACTCTCCTATGCAAACCACACATACTTAAATTACATGACATACACCACACTACAACATGAAATACAACACAGGGATTAGTCACAACATTATCACTTTCAGCTTTCCCACTTCAATTAATATTTATCCCAGTTTCACACGATACTGCCCCACTACGTAATTCTACTTTCCTACTATGAACTCTGGAGATATATGCACGTCTTCCTGTGCAATGTAAGCCAAGTGGCGTTGCTGGATAGACGGCTGACTCTCCTTGTTTCTCTCTCAGAGTATTATAGTTTGAATCAAGCATCACACGGAAACATATCTCGCAAAGCAATATTAAGAACATATTCATCACACACACGAGTCCTCAATTGATTCCATGGACGAGTACTTCTCTTTATCCTTTGTCTCATACATGGATTGAGACTCACATAGTACTCACCACGTGGAAGTACTCGCCTCTAATTTCAAGACCTGCACAAGCTATTTTTTAAATATTTCAACTTATAGTACACACGCTAGTAATTCAGCTTAACTTAAGCACACGGAAGTACTTCAACTTATTGCTACACGTGGTTTCATTGTGACCGTTGGTCACTTCCGAAGATTACTACGATCCCATTAATATTACCTGCCTGACATTTAATTCTCCCCACAAAAGTTCCTGAAATAGAGAAATTATTATTTCAAACTACTCTTAAATATTCCACATGCATACCATGTCTCCACTCTTTTGTCTTTACGGAGCATAATTAAGACAGGTCTTAACAGCACAAGATCCAGCGGCAGAGTGCTGAAACATGGCCGTTCTTCAGGTCATCTCGCACCTCTGTCGAGGTGGGGGAAGACAATGCTTCTGTATTGGTCAGCCACATTTCAGGCGCTCAAAGCTCCGGTAAGTTTCATCTCTTTGGTTCCACCAAAGGTGGCCAAAGGATCGTCTCAAAGATGATCATATGTTCACATTCACTATCTGCGGTTAGCAGACGACCATACATTCATTCATTTCACAGATCTCACCAAACTGGATGTAGGGATTTATTTTGTGGGAGTGCACATGTGATCAATTAAATAAATAAATTGTCATTCTTTCCCACACTGGTATCTGGCTTCGCTGTATTAATTGAAATTGAGTTATGTTTACAAAAAATATGTTGTTCAGACAAGAATAATGAAGTATGTTGTACTTATTTTCAATGTCGGGCGGTACTGTACCCTTTCACCGTTACCGGTTTCGGATCGTTGTGATTCATCCTCAGACGATTTACACGCTGTGTTTTTATAGGTCTGGAACCGCAAGACCGCTACGGTCGCAGGTTCGAATCCTGCCTCGGGCATGGATGTTTGTGATGTCCTTAGGTTAGTTAGGTTTAACTAGTTCTAAGTTCTAGGGGACTAATGACCTCAGCAGTTGAGTCCCATAGTGCTCAGAGCCATTTGAACCATTTTTTTTTGTTTTTATAGATTAACTGTCGTGAAACGTCGGTACGGAGTGTTTGTTTTCACAACATTTGTCCAACAGATGTAAATGCATTCCCTCTGCATCCTCGTTGTTGCACACGTAAATAGTTCTCACTGAACACTTTAGATTTGTCACTGAGATCATTTCTACCACGCACCACATGTTTTGATCAAAACTGTAGATTTAAGGAAGGATAGGAACGCATGGTCACTGACTGCTACGTCATTATTGTTGCATATCCAGATCTGAGCTATAAATATCCATCTTCCATGTGTTCCAGCGACAAACAATCCTGCCGGAGGGACATTCGCACTGAGTTAAGTGTCGACTTTATACTCCCATAACCATTTTAATTATTTGTGTATCAATAAAAATGTGGAGTGACATCTGAGGTCACGGTGGATATAATCATCTTAGATTGTCGTCAGTCATCACTTGGATTTGTTACAACGAGAAAAGTACTGGTGGTAGTGGCTATACAAGAGCTTTTGAGTGCTAAAGCGTCGGATCAGGAGATGGCAAAGGGGTGCGAGACACACGTGTGGCCTAACTGCTGTGACAGCATCTGCGGTGGAGGGCCTAAACAGCACACTGCGACACGCAGCAAACGGCGAATCGCAGACACGGCCGCCGCTCATCAACCGCTGCCTTTCGAACGTCGCTGCCACAACAGTCGACAGATCTCTAGTGGTGAACGAAATTTATAATGTTCCGTAACAAAACAATAAAGAAAGAAACTGAAACAATATTTGTCGCGGTGGACGCGCAAAATGTGGGATATGCCTCCCGTCAGCTGAAACGCGACCGAGACCCCCTACCCACCCGCAGCCGTGGGGCCATCTGGCCGGCAAACAAACAGACCGCTTCGATCCCTCGCGTGCTCTCCTGTTTTGTGTGTCCGATGCGTCATTTGTGGCCCCAAATGCAGATATGCCAGCGAGAATAATTACAACGTTTAGTACATCGTTTCTTTCAATGGCCACTGTAGAATGTAAATACTCTGCTTTGTACAGCTTCTGTTCTGAATTACAAAGAGCACTACGGATTCTCATTATTACTCAAATCTAGTGCTTAGTTGCAGGATAATATTAAACAAACGGGTAAGCGTATTGAACGTCAGCAGACTGGTCTAATATCTTTGTCATAAAACATGGAAAACAGAATATACAAACAAAACTCCTTTATTCGCCAGCAAAGTACAGAGTGTCACAAAAGGTACGTTACTACTTCCATGTCGCATAACTCGAATCGTAATTAACTTAGAGAAACAAAATAAAGTTTGTCTCGCCCAAAAAAAATTTTTATGTAAAGTAATTTTTGAATGTTTTGCGTCTGCAGATGAAGAGAGCGACATAAATGAAAAAAAGTTTTTTCTTCGTTGTTGCACAGTGGTGGGAGATCGTAAATGGATCGGACAGTGGACTCTGCACAGGGAAAGGCACAGCGAACTGCCTGGTTGACTGAAACGAAGTCAAGACACCAGAGTTCACATAAATTTCAGAAAGCGGTATGGAAAAACACCACCCTCAAGAAAACGGCACAGCGACTTCACTGAAACAGTGTCTGGGTTTGAAGTACCGTGAGGCCGGCCGGAGTGGCCGAGCGGTTAAGGGCGCTACAGTCTGGAACCGCACGACCGCTACGGTCGCAGGTTCGAATCCTGCCTCGGGCATGGATGTGTGTGATGTCCTTAGGTTAGTTAGGTTTAAGTAGTTCTAAGTTCTAGGGGACTTATGACCACAGCAGTTGAGTCCCATAGTGCTCAGAGCCATTTGAACCATTTTTGAAGTACCGTGCGGGCAGGCCAAGGAGAAGTGACAAATATACGAAGAGAATTCGACAGGTTTTCCAGCGTTCACCATAGAAGTCTGTTCGTAAAGCATTACAAGAACAGCGAACTCCTCGTTAGACAGTACACCCGGTACTCTGAAAGTGCCTTCATCTGTTTCCATACAGTCTGTAACTGTTACAGCAAGTCAACCCAGCGGTTGGTGATCTGAAGCAAGAATAACGGCAACTATTGAGACAGTTGACGTTGTTGAATCAGGCCTGGACCGACTTGCAATATCGACTAGATACTGTACGTGCCACAAGGGAAGTGCTTGTAGTATTTCATTAAAGAACCACAATAAAACTTTTGAGTTGATGCATTACAGAAAATGTACTTTTTTTCTCTAAGTTCACTACAAATCGAGATACATAACACTGAAGTAAGGTACTTTTTGGAACACTCTGTAGAGGGGTTCAGTACTAAAGTTTAATTATCACTACTAAGACCATAAAGGTGTTAAATTAATGTTTTTGTTCTTGTTTACAGGTTCCAGATCTGAATAACAACTGCACTTCAAACATCTGACCTTGTTTAGCAGTATTCAGACCTTCGTCTCCCTATGCAGTTTTTACCCCCACCACAAACACCTCCCTCCATTATTGAACTGACAATTCTTTGATGTCTCAAGATGTGTCTAAATAACTGGTCGCTTCTTTTAATGAAGCTGTACTATAAATTCAATCTTCTCATTTATTTGTTCTATCTATCCACCTAACCTTCACCATTCTTATGTGGCACTACGTTTCAGAAGTTTCCATTCTCTTCTTGTCCTGACAGCTTACCGTCTACATTTCACTTTCGTACAAGGCTATGCTCCAGACAAATACCTTCAAAAAAGAATTTGCCACAAATTGACGTTAGATGGTACCATACCCTTCTTTTTCAGAAATGCTTTCCTTGCTACAGCCATTCTGCATTTTACTTGTTCTATTTTTCCTCCATTACCAGTTATTTTTCAGACCCCAAATGGCAGACAGCTAAAAGCTGGGAAAGCACTGTAGTTGAAGACGTACCAGCAGAACTCATAAGGGTCCTGGAGAACAGCTACATGAAGGACTGTTCCATCTCGTACAAACTATATTCGAAACCGAGGATCTTCCAACGAGCTTTAAAAAATGTATCGCAGTGCCAATACCAAAGAAAGCATCTGAAAACAAATGTCAATAATATAAAACCATCAGTTCACTATCACACACTTAGACCTTGATCTTTACCGTTCTAAGGCAGATAGAAGGCAGGATAGATGAAATGATCACGGACAACGAGTTTGGGTTTAGAAGAGGTGTACGCAAACGACGATAGACTGGCGACGTGCTGCAAGAGAATGGTGGTGATGATTGGTGGGGCGCTCAACTGCGTGACTCAGAGATGAAAAGTTATTCTCTCACCTATTTTTCCCAAACGAAAAATCAGTAAAGATTTTATGACAACCTGACACACCTTGAGCGAGATTCCAGTAAATTAATGGCCTGAGTAGATGTTGATAGAGTGCAGTAGGGCACTAAAAGCATGAGGTATTTATATGATTCTTAGCTCATAGAAACGGCTTGTTGGGAGTTGAAAGCTACTGGCGGCGAGCCCATCCCTTAGTAAATCTTGCCGGACAGCTTCATAGCTGTACAGGGCAGACAGGGCAGCCCCTTGTTGAGACAGGGCTCCAGCAGAACAATGCTGCGATACCTGCTGTTGCTCCAGCAGAAGCCTGGGCAGGGGCAGTGGTCTAAAGGACAAGTCTACCCACTGGAGTAGTAAACCGGATATTGTGTGCAGAACCACGTGTAATAAACATTCACATGTTTTCGTGTTCGCCGATAGTGCAAGTAGCCCAGTGAACAACTTCCCTCAGCTGCGTCTGCTTTATAAGAAAACTCTGGCATCTGAGAAACGTTTGGAGATAGAATCTTTATTACACCTCGTAGCTGCGACTAACAATCTCCAAGGCACAGGCGATTTAGATTGAGATCTTTGAGACTGTATCTGTTCGCTTGTTGTTGTGGGAAGCGACACAACTTTGGAGTAAATCATCTCTACCCCCTCTATGAAAACATAAAAACAGCTAGTCATTGGCAGTATCTTTTTTTTTTAGAGATGCAAGTTTAGTTTAGACTGTACCGACAGTGTGACTTCAAACGTCTCAGACTACTCCTTTGCCAAGGGCACGCTTATTCGTTTTTAGTTTACCAGTCTTGACGTTTAGTATCCTTTTGCATTCTGTCGTATAAGTGAGCCAAATTGATCCTTGGTACAACCAGCGAACGGGTGTGTCACACACTGAAATCTATGGAGATTTCAGGCCTCTGGTAAAGAGTCTCCGTCTGCTTGATCTCTAGACCGTGAGGTTTTCGCATTTCTTTCGTGGGCGCGATCGATTCAGAGGTGCCGTCTCCACGTCTCACGCCGCACACATCTCGCCAGCTGGAAGTCACGTTGCCACACTAAGTAAGCTGGCAGGTGTGGCTGAGCGGTTCTAGGCGGTTCAGTCTGGAACCACGCGACCGCTACTGTCGAAGGTCCGAATCCTGCCTCGGGCATGGATGTGTGTGATGTCCTTAGGTTAGTTAGGTTTAAGTAGTTCTAAGTTCTAGGGGAATGATGACCTCAGATGTTAAGTCCAATAGTGCTCAGAACCATTTGAACCACACGAAGTAAACAGGGTAATGTACTACCGCTCCGGCGTTGTCAGGACATACAGATCTGAATCGCAACTTGCCCTCAGCTGCATCGGTGTTGAGAAACTTCAGCAGATTTGATCAATCAACGTCTGCTCAGCGTCAGATCAATTCACCTTGCATTATCCGCATTTTTAGTGCCAGAGTGTTTGACTCACTGATCACCTACTTACATTGTCTTTACCAACCAGGCGCCACCCAGTGGAGTGTTCATTTGTATCTTGTTCGGTAAAATAAATGTTAAAGAAACTTCCTGGCAGATTTTAACTGTGTGCCAGAACGAGACTCGATCTCGGGACCTTTGCCTTTCGCGGGCAAGTGCTTTACCAATTGAGCTATCCAAGCACGACTCAGACCCCGGCCTCACAGCTTTACTTCTGCCAGTACCTCGTCTCCTACCTGCCAAACTTTACAGAAGCTCTCCTGCGAACCCTGCAGAACTAGTACTCCTGAAGGAAAGGATATTGCGGAGACATGGCTTAGCCACAGCCTGGGGGATGTTTCCAGAATGAGCTGTGAGGACGGGGCGTGAGTCGTGCTTGGGTAGCTCAGTTGGTAGAGCACTTGCCCGCGAAAGGCAAAGGTCCCGAGTTCGAGTCTCAGTCCGGCACACAGTTTTAATCTGCCAGGAATTTTCATATCAGCGCACACTCCGGTGCAGAGCGAAAATCTCATTCTGAAAATAAATGTTTTTAGTACACTAAATTTCGCCAACATTCTCAATCAATTAAATAATCCAAACTAGTTACCTTTCATGGTTATCATCGCCCGTGCAGCTTTTCAGTCTTTACACAATCCTGACTTGGCACTTTTCGTGGATGCTAATGGAATGATGGGTACAACACAAACACCCAGTCCCTGGGTGGAGAAAATCCCTGATCTGACCGTGAATCGAACCTAGACCCCGTGGTAGACAGAGATTGGCGCAAAGTATAAGGACAGAAGAGTAATGTAGAGACTGTATAGAGAAGAGGTGGCTGTAAGGTGTCGGCAAATCCAACACCTTCCATGAAAACCCTGACAGGATAGCAAATCCGACAGTCTGTCACATAGCTCCGAATAAATCCTGACATTAAATTAACCAAAGTAATACGATCAACGAGTGAGCAAATGTAATACCACAGAGTAACACAAGAACGCCTAAATGTATGTCATACCTTCCCACCGCGAAACAGACGCAGTTCCGAGGGGAGAAACGAGAACAGAAGCCAAGAGCAGAACCGTGTTAAGCTAGAAGGCCCTACGATAAGGGACGGACACCCACATCGCCTGCCGACCGCCAAGACCAACCCCCAGCCCATGTTAAAAGATAGAGCCCTCCAGAAGAACAGTGTAGAACACTAGAAGGGCTACACCAGCTGCAAGTTTTAGTGTGAGACTATACACGTCTCTATTACGTTGCAAACGTTAAAGACATTGCCCCACCACGAAAAGTATAACATTTCTCATTGGATAGACAGTTGTAGGCGGAGCTTAAGGTTAACATTGAGACCCTGACTGGTCAGTTGAAAAAACAGCCAGATAGCTTTTCTTAAACCATCTTCGGTAAATTGTAGTAAGACTTCCGAGACGGCGAGGTGTGTGGAGCTGCGCTGCACTCCGCCCCCTGACGCTGCCTAACCAACGACAAGGTAATGAACGCACACGATGCCGCATGAGAGCGCATAAAGCTTCACTCAGAACTGCAGAAGTCTCATCTGTTACACCCCCTTTTTATGTAATACTAGTATCGATCGTCAATTAAACTTTGTGGTATTCACATTTGGTATTAGAAGTTAAAAATCTGAAACGCGATGATTTTTCTGTTATATAATTATTGAGAAGCCACATCAGCCACTGTAATTTATGACAAGTTAAAAAAGTAATTAAAGATAATTGAGGGTCGCTGTAGACCATCTTTGATAGTTTTCTCTTTTATGAAACTTAATTTAAACCTTGATTATAGATGTGATATGGCATAGGTCATCCTTCGATCCATTGTAGAACTTGGAAACCCATTCAGGGAATATTCATTCACATTTTTGTTGAACGCAGTTGGTTTTTATCATCCTGTATTAAAATATTTCCTTTTATCAATAGTGCAATTTATAAACAATGTTTTGCGAGTAGAATAAAATTTCTAATGGTAAATTTAACTGCTTTTTCGACGTTATTTTACCAGCTAACTAAAAATAGGAAAGCCTTGAACCCCTTCCACTAAATTTAGTTAGTATTAAGATTCTTTTACAGGAAGTGCAGTGGAGCTGACGCTGAAATCATTAAGTATTTGATTATATCATCGCTAGTCTCCCTGAACTTTTTTGAACTCTACATGTCATGTGTGGTCTGGCGTATCCTTACCAGCAACAGGTCCCAGGTTCAAACTAGTCAATTCCCTAAAAAACACGCTCAGAGCATCGTTGCGCGAAAGTGGTAGGGAGACACCACGTAGAATGTTAGATGGCTGCGATACGGTGTGGAGGACATCAAGAAGAAGCTACTATCAAGTAAGGTGCATGACAGGGCTGATCACTCTCCGCCGTCCTGTTCAGTGTATACATTCAGAGGACAGTAGATGAACCTAGGGGAAACTAGGGGCAATAGAAGGAATTAAACATAACGGTAAGAAAATAACGCTGGCTGAGATTTGTTGATGGTACCGCAGTGTTAGGTTGAGAGAGAGAAAAATTAGACACGATGCTGGCCCAGATGTAAACCACCCTCAGCTCTTCCTATAAACTGAATGTTCATGAAAGTGAAACAAAAATCTAAATGGTGAGCAGACAAAACACCATAGCTGAAATGCTCACATAACAATGACCGACTGGAGACCGTAGTATCCATTACCTACCTAGGTAGTAAAATTACATCAGACGGAAGGCAAAGAAGAACATTGCAAGCCGAGTCAACCAGGCAAAACATGCCTTTAGCGAGAGAAGAAACCTTTTTATATCCAGCAGTATAGAAAAACACCAAAGGAAAAACCTCACACAGGCGTTTTTTTGGAGTGTGCTCCTGTACGGAGGTGAAACGTGGACACTTGGAGAAGTAGAAAAAAATTAAATGACAGCCTCCGAGATGCGAAGCTACCGCAGAATGCTAATGACATCGGCAGACAAGATGTCACGAAGAGGTACTGAAATGAGTGGACGAAAAGAAGCCTCGTTTATTCACGGTAACTGAACACAGAAGGGACACATGGGTCGGTCGTATGCCCGCCGTATCTACCGTCGGAGAGCGGCCACGCGGATATCGCTACAACGGCGGGGCGGCACGAAGTCCTTCCCAGGTGGAGGGACGACCACGAAAAACAAAGTGTGACTCATCCGCCGCTCGCATTCCCTTCAGGACAACTGAAACTAACTCCCGTTCTGGAAAGTCGACTATCAAGGCTAAACAGGTCATCTTAACTCTTTCCACGTACTTACGCAACTCCTCCCTATCTTGCTGCATTTGCCAAATATAGCGACACTCGAGCTGTTTACGAACTCCTGTGGTCAATCTTTCGCTGGTCACCAGCTCCCTCAATTGCCGCAATGAAAACCCTTCTGCCGTGGCCCTGGATACCAGGGTCCCCAATTCGCCTCTAGTTAAAGGATACAATAGAGACAAAGTTACCTGATGTGAAACACCAAACGCATCAGCGTGTTGCTCAAAGCGAACCAACAACCATAACAACCTTTCAATTTGCTAAGTTCGCCTGTAGCTAATTCTGTCATGTCTCGTTACAGATGCACCAGCGGATTAGGCAATTTAGCAAACGCCCTGGATAACCCCTCGGAGGACATAAGGGCGTTATTCCCGGGCCCGCTAGCGCACAGCTCTGAAGATAACAAATCCTGCTCCCCCGTCCTCTTCCCATCAAGCTCTAAACATGTGACCTTAAACTGCAAGTTATCAACCAAGGATTCCTTATCACGATCCTCTAACTTTAATGCTCGAATCAGATATCCGGTTGGTTAAATGTATCAACGGTGCCCGCTCCCTGTCTAACTGACTGCCACTAGGTTGAGTGCTCTCTAAAAGGCCGATGTTGTACACAAGACTCCTAACAGCTTTAAACTAAAACTCAATAGCTGCCTTTGTCTCATCCACAACATCCGGCGTGACGCAAACCGGCTGAAGAACTGCAGCACGCAAGCGGGCTGGCGTTTTATCGCCAGCTAAGTGAGGTGGTCCTTCCTCAATAGGCTGATCCCAGGGCACGGCCTGACCGCCATTACAGAGTTGATCACCTAAAACAGAACACCATACCAAAGGCAGAAATCGTACAACACTAACAGACTTTAACAAATCAAACCTCCAGTAACTGAAATGGCGATATTACAATCGTAACCACGCTCTGCTACGAGTTGAAACCTGGTGGTCAAGGGAAGGCAGGATTCGGTTTCGATTGAGGATGGGGCCGTAATCAGTTTGTTGCCTTTTACAGTTGCACACGATTTATTTTAAACTATTAATTTCAGGCTCGACAATAAATTAAAAATACCACACGTTATTAACGAAGGAATAAGCAACTGTGTAAATAATAGTTTTTTCAGTGAGTTACAATTTAGCAAATCACCATTAAATACAGATACAGCAGTTAATGTTTTAAAAGCAAGCCGCTGTGATCTGTGCAGAAGGCAATTAAGAATTGTTTAGAACTCGGTGCAAATTACAAATTACGGGTATTGAGATATTAAAGGTAAGTCGCCAAGAACACCAGCAGAAGGCACCAGACGCCAGTAATGGCAGAAAATAAGGTTTTAAGGCTTACTGCTAAAATACAAAACCCAATACAAAATTAAGACAAGTACAAAATTAAGGCAAATGACGACAATCACAGCTGAAGGCCTTACACGCCAAGAACGGCAATAATATAATAAATTTAGAAACCTGCTGTAAAACAGCAAATACAATAGCAAAGATTAATTAAAAAAAAACAAGCAACTGATAACCAAACGGGTGAAACAAGATGATGGTAAACTTTGTAACACAACCCTTAAGATCCACTGAACACTACACCAGAACTATTAACTAGACATATATAACCTTACAATGTAGGCATTACAAGGTATTCTAATAAATAATACAATTATAAAGGGTACTGAGGCAGATTATACCCGCAGAAGGCGTGGACTGTAGGAGCCTTGCACTGACCTACTGGCCATCAGACCTCCTTTTAGAACACACATGTCTTTCAAGAACCAAGGGGCCACAGACGGTGCTCCAGGAATCGACCTCTGAGAAGGTCCGGCAACAAACACTTTCGCGAGCGATGAGATAGGCAGCCAAGAGTTGCATTCACTTCACAAGATGGTATCTCAGATTAGTGGCAGTCTAATGAGTGACTAATGATAATCTTGCTGATTGCTGATGGCCGAGCGGTTCTAGGCGCTTCAGTCTGGAACCGCGCGACCTCTCCGGTCGCAGGTTCGAATCCTGCCTCGGGCATGGATGTGTGTGATGTCCTTAGGTTAGTTAGCTTTAAGTAGTTAAGGGACTGACGACCTCAGATGTTAATTCCCGTGCTCAGAGCCATTTGAATCTTGCTGAAGCAACCCGACGTCCGATAAATCAAATGCAGCGATGGAACAATACGCCAAAGCCGGAAGCGGCGGTCTGCACTACGTCCCCAGAACACTGTGCTTAGCGTGCCCGGAACGAGAAAGGAATCCCTGCCACCAGAGTAGAAGAATCACCAACCTGCCCCCAGGACAGGTAACTGGGGCTTTAGCAGCCACAAGGCAAGAAAAATTACCACTGGTTGAACTTAACAAATTGTAAGTAGTTGAACGCAGTACATAGTAATAAGAAGTCGAGGAAAGCTAATCAGATCCGCCTTTTCCAAGCACTCTTCTCTCTGTTCTTCGCCTCGGCGACACTACGAGCAGCAACACGAACCCAAGCCACTGGAGAATCGCCAGATATCACTATGGTGGAGGTTTCTCTACTTGGATTGAAATGCGCTCATCCTAAAGCTTGTTGGGTCCGGTTTACGACGAGGTGGTGCACCCTCGTGACCACAGCCCTTCCATGCGGCAGTCCGTGAGTCCCGCCAGCGGTCCCGGCGTGTTCTGCCACTGCGCTGACCTGGCTCCACCTGAGTTCCCAACCGAAGTCGCACACTCACACGACCCGGAAAAACAACGACGTCGCCTCAAAGATAGGGCTACAGTTACTACATGCCGATAACTGCCGCTGCTGCCAATAGCGGACAGGAAACGCTTGCGAAACCGAGTGGCGCCAGTCAACATGAGAAGAAGACAACCGCAACCGTGCCAACTAAACAATACCGTCTGGCCTCCAACAGAGGGGGGGGGGACCTACAAGCAGCACCAGCAGCACGGCTCAGTTGTCAAAAGTGTTGTAAGCAGAGGAATCCAAATCGCTGATATATTTTAAATATTTCGTGCTTCATTGTTTGGTGTGCGAGTTCCTAGCTGTTTGCAAATAATATGTGATTTCATTAAACCTGTTTCTATTCTTATATATAAGTACTGACAATATTGGGTGATTATGCACTAGTACTACTTGTTTTTGATGTCCATAAAACATCGATTGGTGCTGTCACTGCCTAATGATTTGATTTTTATGTCTTATAGATGACGTGATTATCATATTGTGGCAGCTATACTTCCATATTTAGGACGTTAATGTTGTTGTAGACGAGACTTTTTGTTGACTACAGCCTTTTTGGCTTTTTGTTCTGTTTACAAGTTTTTGTCCTTTTGACAGCTTTATTTGACAGGTTACCAGCGATGTTACGTGGTTCAATTTTGTTTTAATTTATGGGTTTCTATGCATTAGTGATTTGAAGTTTGTTGTTGATTTTATCTTTTCTTGTAAAAGTTTCTTGCTGTGTACGTTTATCTATTACCTATACTGAGAATTTCAATGAAAATTTTAATATAAAATTTGTGTTTAAGATCAGAATGTCGTTTAATGTACTCTGTGCGTAATTATATGTGTGCATATAAACTTCTGTTTATTCCACAATATTCATTGTTAGCCCCTCCGCTATTACGTGTAACATTCGTGTTGCTCGTTCTAGCTGGTCTGCTTTGTGATTCCCCGTTTTCATGTGACTGAAGAAAGTGGACGGATTTGTATCGCTATTGCTGGTGTGTTCTCGATAACCAGGTACGAAATTTCTTCCTGTTTGTCCCACATACACTTTGTCGCAATCTTGACATTTGATTTTGCATATGCCTGAATTTGTGTGGACTACTAATTTTGTGTTCCTTTGTGAATTAGTGTTTTTAAATTATTTTTGGTTTGGTAGGCTGATCTTACGCCTTTACTTTTCAGTTATTCATTTAATTTGTCACACATATTTCTTATGTATGTTGTAGGTACGTATAAGATTTCTGTTTCACTGGTGAATCTTTTAGTAGTTTTATGTCCTTGTGGATGTCGCTGTGCGTTGATTTGACGCGTCTTAATAGAATTGAGTGATTATGTTTTGATTACAGTTATTTTGTTTTGCTATATATCATAGAATTGCTACTTCCTTTTGTGTCCTGTTATAAACGAAATTACGTAATATTCGAAGGCAGCTATATAATGGCACTGTAACCGAAACAGGCCTGTCACAAACCGAACAATAAAGCACTAAATACTTTAAACATAGCAGTGACTTCGATTTCTCTACATAACGTCTCTGTGAGACACACTCACATACCGCGCTGTGGGCCCTCTAGAACACAAACTGTTGTCAAAAGCTTTCCGCAAATGTACAAATGCCGTAAAGTTAGGTCTGCTTTTCTTCAATCGATTTTCTAAGATCTTCGTAGGGCTAGCATTGCCCCGTGTGCTGTTATGTTTCTCCGGTACCCAAACTGACCTTCCCCGAAGTCTGACGGTATTTCGGCTGTCTCATACACATCTCGCTCACCAGGTGGAATAGTTTTGTCACGGAGGCTCTCTCAAGGAGCTCAGTAATTACGGTGGAATGCGTTCTACTCCAGTCGCCTTGCATCCACTTGGGCCTTTTAGTGCGCTGTCAAATTTCAATCGCAATATTACATCCCCCAATTCATCTTCTCCTACTATCTCTTCCTCTTTTATACGCATACTCCTTTCCCTTGTGCATAATCGTCCCGCCCTTGAACTATCTCTCCTTTGCTTAGTGCTGGCTTTCCATCTGAGCTCTTGATATTCCTAACAGCCTCTCTCCTCTCGAAAGGTGTTTAATTTTTCTTTGTTTTTCCTCTAGTCATGCTTGCTTCTAATGCCTTCCATTTGTCCTCTAGTCACTCCTACTTATCCATTTTGAATTTTCTGTCAATCGCATTTTTAGATTATATTCCCTTTCACCTGATTCATTCACTGCATTTTTATACATCCTCGTCAGTTAAATGCAGTACCTCTTGCGCAATCTAAGGTTTGGTAGTAGGTTTTATCCATTTATCGTATTTTGAAATATCACAGTTTGACATGTTTTATATCTTGGCATATTTTCGAACAAGTCAAAATATAAACTAAAATATATGACTTTGTCAACAAAATTCTTCTGGGCTTCAGCCGTGGTGCGCCTTTTCTGGCACACCAGCTCTTTGGCACGGCTCTCGATTACCCGGCTGTACTACGATCTTCGCCCCTGTTGTGATCTGGCGGCGGGTATTGGCGGTAGGGGAGTTGGTGGTCGGACTCGCAGCGAGGCGCCGGGACGTGGCTGAGGGGTCGGCGGGGCGAACACGGGGCTGGGCCAGCCGTGGCGCGGCTGCCCACCCTGCGGGACGGCCCCGCGAGCTTGTGGTGGACCTGCCTGGTGTCGGCTTCGGGCGCTGCCCGTCGCATTGCTTTGGGGCCTGTTTTCTCGGTGAGGCCCATCCCTCGAGACCATCTCGAACAACGCTCTGCATCGTACATGTAAGTGGTTTTTGTGCCTTCGTTTCGTCAAACGATTAGCGTTGCAGCGAGTGTATTTGTTGGTCGGTTGGTTCGAATATACGTGTTGTCGAAGTAAGAGCAGCCGGCAGAGTCTGTGTGACTGTATGCAAACCAGCAGTTACTATTTGCTTTAAAATCCGCTGGTTGGACGACTATTAAAAGGCATATTAGCAGAAGGCGTGCGTGTGATTTTGGGTTATCGCCATCACGCGACGTCCCTGATATATTTCTGTAAACTTTTTTTTTTTTTGCAACCAGTTATCCTGTTGTTAGTAAAACTTGTATTTGTAAAGCTAGTCATTTATTTGCATTTCCTTATATACGTGCACTTATTGAATGTACTCACTCAACAGTAATTGGTTTGCGTATTTTATTGTTTATCACCTTCTTAACGTATATTGATTGAAGTTTGGTCGGTGTTTGCCGTGTCTTCTGCGGTCTGTTTATGTTCCAGATTCTGCGAGATGGGGTGCGTGGGCGCGGCGCCACGTCCCGCTTCGGTGCACAGAAGCTGTGACGTGACGTCTAACGGGAAGTGACTCCCGGTTGGGCCCCGGCGTTTGGGTGTTGTTTTGGACGGCTGGTCTACTGCTTTCGGCCTTTGACCAAGGCAGCCTGGGGCCACTGCCCATTTGATAAATGCAACCTATTCTTGTACTGCTTTTTTTTAAAAAATACAGTTTTAAATTTGTTGAATATAAATTGTAATGTGTTGTGCTGGTTGAGTTTTTGGGGATTCTAAAAGAAGTGAAATCAGCTTCATATTGTAAATTTTTTTTTAATTGTGTCATTACTTTAATAGATGCCCACGTCGATTATCTCTTAACTGTTTTGAATAAACAATTAATTTGGTAGTTCTTGTTTAAGGAGTGACATTACGGAGGCCTTGACCTTCCATCCTAGGAGTACCCCTCGTCCCCACTTCCTAAGTCACAGGGCTGTTGAGCGCAAAGTCAGTATGTACAACTGTCCGATGTTCCGGAAAACCTGCAATAGTGACCGAAACGTCAGACAGTTTTACATATTGATAATGCGGTCAACAGCCCAGAGGAATTTTATTGACAGTGACAGCGGCCCCGAAAACCTACGCTAAAATGCATCTACTTGAAATGCATCAAAATGTACAGTTCGTATAATCATGGCATGCTCATTTGTCCTGCTATTTTATTGGCCACATCACTTTTAAACTTAAACCATTTTTTCCTTCGTCATCACATCTCCACTACAATACAATACAATATTTTTCTCTTTCTTTTTCTTTGACTAGGCTGTACGTGTGCAAACTTAAACATTTTTATATTTTGCTACGTAAAGAGTTTAAATGTCCATTCTACAATACACTGACAATGTCAGTTTCAGATGCACTAGCAAATGGCTTCACTATAGAAACCGAAACCGGTCCTACACGAAGATAAAGAATATTTTAGTAATCGGAGCGACTGTTCTTTGACTAGAAGCCAGGTCACTGAGGGAAGAATTGATACAAAGCAAATGCTGCCCACTCAGGTTGGATTACGCTGACCGCACCGGCTGTAGACGACACTGGAAATGGACGAACGTACAGTAATGCTCAAAAGTATCCGAATGACCTGAACTGCATTTCGTCTGATTCGCATGCAACCTGCATAACGCATTTATTACAATAGATGATATACCTGAAATTTTACCACTCTCATTATTACGTCAGATAGGTAAAGCATGTAGTAAGTTCGTCGTATTCATGATTTCCTCTTCAAAGTAACGTACCGTACTTACTATTTAACACAAAATGACATTAAAAATTTAAGTTATTCACGAGGAGCTAGTTGAAAATATGTATGAACTTCAAATGAAACGACGAACCGTCTTGTTCTGCGTATGGATTCAAACCCAGGTCATGCAGACTAAGCAAAGATTTCGTGACTGACGAAAACTAACAGTCAGGTATATTGTATACAGAAAGAGAGAGCACCATTAAATTCTACAATCCGTATGCATTGCATACACACAGAAATTACTGTTACAGTGTACTTATGGAGCCCAATGAGTGACGCTACATTAGGTTACTTAAACTGGCGTCACTCTGAGCTAGAATTTATGGTCCGGGACTAAGCGTAAGGTCAATGAGTCGGATGCGTGTTTTGCAACTGTGAAATACTCTCCCACATTACAGAAGCGAATATTAAATTTGAACTAATATTGGGAAAATTTTGAACTTGGATAGCTTAGAATGAAAATCTTTCTGTTTATTGCAAAGGGAAACAATTGATTTTCTAAAACATTCTCTGTCATACACAACTTGAATCAGGTCACGTCGACCAAATCAAATGGAAGAACTGACAGCGACGTATATCGGAAGGCAGTAAGATCCCTTGGCATTTGGTTTGGCAGTATTCGACAGCCATTTCTAGCCGGCAGCGGTGGCCGAGCGGTTCTAGGCGCTTCAGTCCGGAACCACGCGACTGCTACGGTCGCAGGTTCGAATCCTGCATCGGGCATGGATGTGTGTGATGTCCTTAGGTTAGTTAGGTTTAAGTAGTTCTACGTTCTAGGGGACTGATGACCTCAGATGTTAAGTCCCATAGTGCTCACAGCCACTTGAACCATTTGAACAGCCATTTCTAGGCGCAAGTAAATGGAGAAAGACAGAGCGTTTTTGTTATCAAGTAACGTCTTCAGCAATTACTTTAGTTTTAATGTAATCTACGAGTAATTGCTGATGTTTGATATTAACATGAAAAGGATTCTGTAGATAGGGAGAAAACCTGTTCTTGGGCAACTACTTCTACAATGACCAAAATGCATTAAATGATCTTCAAGCACATGTGTTCCAGCAGCGGTATGAAGAAAATGATAGTAATAATGACGATAATAATAAAATTATCCCGTAACTTCACACATCACCATGGATTTTCTCGAACTAAGAAATTTTCTGAATTAGTGAAAATTTCAAAATGGCTTCACATCGAAGCTATGATGCCTAGAAGAGTCCTTACATCCTGCTGCCATGAGAGTGGCATAGTCTCCATGTCAGAAGCTTGCTTCTACTTAAAAATTTAATAGACTCGAATTTTGTCCACCGTGACTAATGTAAGCTAAGCACATCATCCGTTACAGCACATTCCTGGGGCTAGGAAATGTGGCCACAATGGTCTGGTGGAACGAACTATCACAGGTGCAATGCGTGGGTTCAGGCACTTACTTTTAAGAGGCACAGCCGGCCGGAGTGGCCGTGCGGTTCTAGGCGCTACAGTCTGGAACCGAGCGACCGCAACGGTCGCAGGTTCGAATCCTGCCTCGGGCATGGATGTGTGTGATGTCCTTAGGTTAGTTAGGTTTAATTAGTTCTAAGTTCTAGGCGACTGATGACCTCAGAAGTTTAGTCGCATAGTGCTCAGAGCCATTTGAACCATTTTTTAAGAGGCACAAACAGATTTACTTTACCTCTGGTAACTTCAAGAAAAAGACGCTATAATCCAGAACCCGCATTAAACATCACGTTCCTTCATTACCAATTGGACAGAGCCGGTTTATGTTGGGAAATGAATACTGTAGCCAGTAAACTTACCCACATTAGAAATTTCTTTTTTTTTTTTTTTTTTGATGAACCGACAGCCATTTAAAGGAACATGGCTCTTATTTTACTTGTACTTGATCGAACTAGAGACGTTGAAAAATTTGGTGCTGGACTGTGATTCGAATTCGTATCTCCTCTTTCGAGTATCTGAATCTCTCGGAACAGTATAGTTCAATTATTTCGTTCCTTTTCCCAGGACTGCAATCTTTCCCAGGTCTCCTCTAAAGGTAAGGATGTGGGTCTGAATCCTGATCCAGTACAAAAATATTCATAATTTCGTTTCAAACCCTATCACGTGCACACCGGCCTGCTAGTGAAAATTTACGTGTATCTTTAATGTCTGTTCATGTGTTGCCAACGATCGCAATAGGTATCGTTATTTCTGATCAAACACGCACACATCTTACTGTTTGTGAGTAAGCAACTGATACTTAAGCTATATCCGTGGATGATAGGGAAGGACGGTAGGTGTGGGGTTCGATTGTCGCTCAGGCACAAAAATTTGTATCCTTATTTTAGATTCAAACACCTAGCAGCTGGTAAGAAAAACCGATACGTAACACTTGATTTTACTTAGTTAACTCCGACCTTTGTGGCCGAGCGGTTCTAGGTGCTTCACACTGGAACCGCGCGACCGCTACAGTCACAGGTTCGAGTCCTGGCTTGGGCATGGATGTGTGTGATGTCCTTAGGTTAGTTAGGTTTAACTAGTTCTACGTTCTAGGGGATTGATGACATCAGATGTTAAGTCCAATAGTGCTCAGAGTCATGCGAAACATTTGAACCTAGATAACAATCCGATTACGTGTTGGGTTCGTATCTCCATCACAGAACTTCACATCATGTGCTTCATCTTTAAATGCATGTACACTTTGTTAGTTCTGAAAGGAAGTATATCAGACATCTTTCGTGGTTAGTTAACAGGGACGAAAGGGTCTTGAAAGGAGTCCCGGTTTATTACAAAAACTGTTGTCTTTTATTTTCAAGTTTAGATTTTGTTACTGATATTGTCGAAAATTTCGCTAATTCACGACTCTTCGTGGCTAGTCAGCAATATGATTAGATAAGATTAGATTAATACTTGTTCCACAGATCATGATTACGACATTTCGTAATGATGTGGAACGTGTCATTTTAATGAAAGATTTCTTTACGTACCATGACTCAATTTCTTACAACAATTTTTTTCACACTCTAATTTTTTTTTATTTCTCTCTCTCTCTCTCTCTCTCTCTCTCACACACACACACACACACACACACACACACACACACACATTCTTTTTTATTTTGATTTGATTGTTGTGCTCGACTATCAGCGAGGCACGAAACCGTCCGTGAATGAGTTTCTTAGTTTTCAGCACACTTACGAAAGAAATACAAAAACAAATATGGGAGTTAGTGATGTATGATGCTTAGTTTGCAGTCAGTACTATTACTAGTAACTACTGCAAGTAGGCTGTTTATGTTTTCTCTATGTAAGTAGGCTGTTTATGTTTTCTTATTGGCAACGTTACGTAGCGCTCAATATGAAAATCACTGGCTGTGCTGTGTGCAGTCTGTGGCTAGTTTGCATTGTTGTCTGCCATTGTAGTGTTAGGCAGCTGGCTGTGAACAGCGCGTACCGTTGCGCAGTTGGAGGTGAGCCGCCAGCAGTGGTGGATGTGGGGAGAGAGATGGCGGAGATTTGTAATTTGTCATGAACTGCTATATTTATATATGATGATATCAAGGTAAATACATTGTTTGTTCTCTACTAATATCTTTCATTTGCTAACTATCCCTATCAGTAGTTAGTGCCTTCTGTAGTTTGAATCTTTTATTTAGCTGGCAGTAGTGGCACCCGCTGTATTGCAGTAGCTTGAGCAGCGAAGATTTTTGTGAGGTGAGTGATTTGTGAAAGGTATAGTTTAATGTTAGTCAGGGCCATTCTTTTGTAGGGAATTTTGAAAGTCAGATTGCGTTGCGCTAACAAAATATTGTGTGTCAGTTTAAGCACAGTCTTGTATAAATTGTTCAAAGGGGACGTTTCATATGTCGACCCTTAGCCGAGGATACCTCACTGGAATCTTCTGATTTTTTGTTGTAGTTTGTGTAATTAGTGTAGATTTTGTTTATTGCTAGCGCGTAATTGTAGAGAAAATCTCCTTTGTAGTTGCAGTCTTTCATTGTTGTACAGTAAAACAGTTGTGGCATGCATGTAGATTTGCATCAAGTATTTCGCAGCTGCAATTAACTAGATATTATTTTCAGTGTTATGTTAATGTGTTCTCTTATTTTTGCTCTTCAAATTGTGCTTTTCTGTGTTGTCGTGTGAAATATTGTGACAATAATGGCGTGTGAAAAACGTAATACTAGGCTCCAAAGTAAACTGAGAAATGACAGTGAAAATGAAAGCAGTGTGTTAGCGCCACCGAGTAATGAAGTAACTGATGTTCAAAGTAGTAATTTGGTAATTGTGCATAGGGAAATGGAGCGGGCTGCAAACAATGGTGTAGACAGTGAAACAGGTAGTGAACAGGGAAGCATTATCGATCGATCGGTCGGCAACAGCTCGCCTCAGGAATCCGAAATGACAGGACACAATTTCGCAAATACTGTAGATTCAGGTTTTGGGTTATCACCGTTTTCTCAAATAAGTCAAGACGCATTTTCTGCTTGTCAAAATGTGAATGTTGCCGGTGCAAATGCACTGCCGAAAAGCGTAGAGAAACAGATTCCAGACACTAATACATTTTTATTGCAATTAATGCAACAAATGGAACAAAATCAGAGACAAATGGGACAAAATCTTAAAAAGTTAGACACAGTGGAACAAAATCTCAAAAAGTTAGACACAGTGAAACAAAATCTCAAAAAGTTAGGTACAGTGGAACAAAATCTCAAAAAGTTAGACACAATGGAACAAAATCTTCAAAAGTTAGACACTACACTTGAACAAACACGTGAAGATTTAACCACTGAGTTACATAACATCGAATCGAAATGTCAAAAGGTCTGTAATGACGTAAAAACACAAATTTGTGAGCATTTCCAACCTATTTTTTCGCGTCATGAAAATGTATTACAGAATCACGAAGCAGCCATAAAAGAACTGCAAACTATTGTTCATGAAAATCATGAGACCTTGCAAGCTAAAATTGACTCAGTTGCATCTACCGATTCGGTTACGCAACTTGCAAGAACTCAGGAAAACTTAAAGGACACAGTAGATATCCTGAAAATTGGTTCAGAAAGACACATGGAGGAAATAAGTACACTATCGGAGAAAGTAGCCGAACTTTCGGATCAGGTCACTAACTTATCTACAAAGGTAGATGATGATCTGAATGACACAAGACCCGTAGCCTTCACTGACACAGAAGAGTATGAACAAATAAGAAAATTCAAACAAAATCAAAATCAAATCAATACACAGTACAAAAGAGAAATCCGGGAAGTACAAGATCAGTTGACGCAGGTAATACAAGAATTACGTATTTCAGAGGACACTCGGGCTCCAATACGGGAAGAGGGACATAGAAATACGGAACAACCACAAAATAATAACACCGGACACTTCGGAAATTATGAAAGAAATTGGCAAGGCGCATCGAATTTTGAAATGGAACCGCCGAAACGACGTAACAATGACCGATATGCGACTCGCCGACATGATGACTTTGACTATAAGCTGTTCATTACTACACGTAAATTCAAAACATTTAAGAATTCTGGCAACGACATTCATCCACAAGCATGGCTCCATCAATTCTCTCATTCTTTTCCTCCCAACTGGTCGTTAGAACACAGATTAGAATTTATGTGTGGCTATTTAGAGAATGAACCAGCTGTAAGAATGCGATCGGTCATTCACGATTGCCACAGTGAAGGAGAGTTTTACCATGCCTTCCTCTCAGCATATTGGTCTCAAGCCACACAAGACCGAGTAAAACATGGAATCATAATGATGAAACATTTCGAACAATCTGAATTTTCCAGTCTTGTGAAATATTTTGATGACATATTGCATAAGAATCAATATCTTTCAAACCCATACGGCCCCTCAGAACTCATCCGCATTTGCTTAATCAAATTGCCTGAACATTTACGACATATTATTTTAGCAGGACGTTGCAAAGATGACATTGAAGCTTTTCAGGGTCTGTTACAAGAATTGGAAATTGACACTGACAATCGGGGAACGCGGAAACAGGAGCACAACAATTACAGGTCACATCTGTCACAATTCCACGATGAAAGAAATAATAACTGGACACGACAAGGCTATTCTCACAACACATATCGTGACCAAAACAGACACCACCCGTATGACAACCGTTGGCAGAGTAGTAATAATTACAGGGAAAGATCACCTCTCCGTGGTAATGACTATCACAGAGACAATCAGAGAAACAGACAATATGGGAACCAAAACAATTATTATCAGGGGAGACAGAATAACTTTAGACGCAACGGTCCAGCGCGCAGTTACGATTCAGGGAGAAATTCTCCACCACTTAACCGACAAGAAAGAAACTACAGGAACTATCGACATGACGACAGACGATGTGATCGTAACGACAGACCTGAATTGCATCAGAACTGGCGGGATTTAAACAGGGCAGGGCCCTCTCGTCACGGTGAATTTGTAGAAGTTAGGTCTCCAAATCCCAATAACGACGCTCGCCAACAAAGAGACAATAGGCAATGACTCACACCGCTGGCAGCCACAAAACGTTCTTATGACACTAACGACGCAGCTGCCGTAGCTAGTAATTACGTAAAAATGGAAGACATTAGGGACATCTTACTCCAAGAACACGACGTAAAACATAACAACATTGCATATCCTGTGATTCACATTACAGTAAATGACGTAAAATTTACGGCAGTACTTGACTCTGGCAGTCCCATTTCAGTAATCAGTGAAACAGCCTTTAGCAAATGCAACAAATCGAACGATTGCCCCACACTTCCGTTACGTAAGATTAAATTACAAGGTGCAATCTTTGGAAAAAGTGTAGATGTACGCCAACAAACCAACTTAGAATTCTTTTGTCACAGCCACAGCTTCTCTATGAACTTTCTTATTGTTCCATTATTGTCGACGGAAATTATACTGGGAGTAGACTTTTTGAATGAATACAAAGCAATCTTAAACTTTCACGATGCTGAAATAACTTTAGAAAAAGAAGGTAAGTCAGTAGCTTTGAAATTTGAAGATTGGCTCTCAAACCATGACGAAGAAATTAATCGGCTTTACCTCCTGTTAGACAACAGTTCGGAATTTTCGACGGAACTTGACGCTAACAATCATTCTGCAAGTACTGACAGGGATGATATCGACAGCGCATTTGACACTAATAAGTTAATTCAGAATAAAATTCAAACAATTGAGAATTGTAGTGACACTGATAGGCAGGACCTTTTTGAGATTTTACAAGCACATTCCACAGTTTTTACTCACAAAACAGGAACAATCAAGGGATTTCAATACCAATTTCTTGTTCGTGAGCATACTAAATTTTGTGTTAGACCATACGTAATTCCAGCACATTATAGGGACCGTGTTAGAACAGAAATACAATCTATGCTTGACGAGGGCATTATTGAGCCTGCAGTAAGCTCATACAACAATCCGTTACATGTTGTTGAGAAGAAAAATGGATCGATCAGGCTTGTCTTAGATTCGAGACAAATCAATACTATCATTATTCCTGAAACAGACAGGCCGCAGACGATGGAAGAACTTCTTCAAAATTTTAATGGTGTAAAAGTGTTGTCTTCCATTGATCTCAGATCCAGCTTTTATCAGATCGAACTTCATCCAGAATGTAGAAAATACACAGCTTTCCTTTGTTTCGGCGTTTGTTATCAGTTTCGGAAACTTCCCTTTGGTTTGAACATTTCTTCAGCAGCATTCATTCGCGGGCTAAATTCCATATTACCTGAGTTCTTAAAACGTCACACCACCTTATATGTGGACGATATTCTAATAGCAGAAGCTTCATGGGAACTACATAATCGCATCCTCAACAGTTTGTTACGTATTTTTGCAGAATCTGGAATTACAGTTAACTTGGAAAAGTCTGAATTCGGTAGGTCAAAGGTGAGGTTTTTGGGACATATTATTTCTTCTGAAGGATTTCAGCCGGATCCTGAAAAGTTAGAAGCAATCAGAGCCATTCCAGTTCCATCCACACAAAGACAAGTCCGCAGTTTTCTAGGTCTCGTAAATTTTTACCGTCGTTTTCTGAATATGCAAAGTCTTGTTACACCAAAACTTTGTTCTCTCACTGGAAAAAATACTATTTGGAACTGGGACGAACAAGCACAGTTGGAATTCAATTCTTTGAAAGAATCGCTACTTAACGCGCCAATACTAGCTCATCCAGATCTGTCACAAGATTTCTGCCTTAGCACGGATTCTTCTAAAGTCGGTCTTGGTGCCCATTTATTTCAAGAAGCCATAGAAAATGACACTACCGTTCAGAAAACCATTGCTTTTGCTAGCCGAGTGCTAACAAAATGTGAAAAAAATTATTCCGTTACTGAATTAGAAGCTCTGGCTATCGTTTGGGCATTTAACAAATTCCGTTTCTTTCTTTCTGGTAAGCACGTAAAAGTATACAGTGATCATCGTGCATTACAATTTCTTATGTCTTCAAAATTAAATCATGACAGGTTAAAACGATGGGCATTGTTTCTGCAAGAATTCCACTTCACAATAGTCTACATTCCCGGTAAGGAGAACATTGTTGCGGACGCACTGTCACGCGCACCGGCTGGGCTTGAGAAAAGTAACACAGAAGGCAACATTGAGAAAAATTTCAGTATTCTTTACATTCAGAAAGTCGCCTTTGAAAACTTCATCGCCACATCTTTAAAGGACATTGCTCATGAACAAGATAAAGATCCGACTTGGAAAGACATCAAGAGCAAATGGCATGAAAAGACACACACACAGATTCGGCATTATTATCTGGTTAGAAACAACATACTGTTCAAACGCTGCACTGGCGATGACAAGCTATGGGTACTTTGCATTCCTGACGATTTTGTTAATAAGCTCATTTGGTACATTCATTTCAGCTACGCACATTTTGGCCCACGAAAATGTTATCATATTCTTCGAACGACTTGTTATTTTAACAATATGGAAAAGCGAATTCGAAGAGACTTGTCTATTTGTAAACTTTGTCAAAAGGCGAAACCATCTACTGTCTCACATCGTGCTCCGTTATTTCCTATTATTCCTTCTAAATTAAAAGAATTTGCTGCTGTTGATCTCTTGGGACCGCTTGTCAGAACATCTAATGGATTTTCGTACGTTCTAGTCGTTGTTGAACTTACTTCAAAATTTGTTTCTTTCACACCGTTACGTAAAGCCACTGGACGGTCTGTATCCAACGCCTTTGTTAAAAATTTCTTACGTGAAGTGGGACACGTTAGTAAAGTCATTTCAGATAACGGACCTCAGTTCAGATCTGCTGTTTGGTCACGCATGCTTCGCAACCATAAAATCAAACCTGTTTTTATTTCATTGTACTCACCACATTGTAACCCCTCCGAACGGATTATGAAAGAAATCAATAAGCTTTGCAGACTTTATTGTCACAGAAAGCATCAGCATTGGGACAGATATTTACACTTATTTCAAAACGTGCTGAATGAAATGCCTCACGACTCCACTGCTTTACCACCCACTCTTGTACTGAAGAATGAAGAACCACCGAACAGAATCAGAGAGCTTGTACCTTTCCCGAATACACGTAAACTTCGACACAAAGACATAATTGATTTGGCTCTTAAAAATATAAAATCTGCAGCAGACAAAAGGAGAAAACTACACGGTAAAGCAAATGCAAAGAAATTGTATATTGGTCAGAAAGTTCTCATTAAAGCTCATTCATTGTCACATAAGAAGAAACACTTGAGTCACAAATTCTTTCTAGTTTACAATGGACCTTACAGAATCCGACGTATACCACATGATAATTGCGTTGAAGTTGAAACTCTGCGTACTAGGAAGAGTAAAGGTTTACACCACATTTCACATGTAAAACCGTTTATTGAAAGATAATCTGCTTTTTAACTTTGTCTTTGTCATATAACTTTTCACTTTACATTACTGGTATGCTGTGTCAGTCTTAAGAAACTGTTAACATACAACTATGTTTGAAGTTAAATATCCAGTCTAGAACCTAGGGAACATTTTTAAACAGAAATTACGAATGCATTGTTGTAGTGAACAGACGACACAGTGTTGTATTTGTACATTCTTGCTTGTTAGTTGCACGATTACGTAACGACTATAAGGCTCACATACTTAGAACATTTACCAGTACTGCTAATGAGATTTTAATGCAACATTTTGGTTTACTTGAAAATACATTCTGGGTTTAAAGTACTTTCTGTGAGATACCAGACGACACAGTGGTTACTTTATGTGACAACTACATGGTTTTATCACGACGCTACTAAAGAGTGAACATTTACAATGTTGCTTTTGCAGTGTTTCTGTTTTATATCTGCACAGTTTTCTGTTTTATTCTGGAAAGTAAAACAGGTTTTAGTAGTAACTTTTGTAGTATAGCTACAATGAGACTGCCTTTTCCGTAGCACAACAATACGTTACAGCACAGTAATTTCTTCATCACGGCAATAAGCGTAATGACTAAGATATCTATACGCAAAGCATTTGACTTTTGTTTATCATGAGGTAAGTACATTGACTTCTGCAGAACTTAGCTTTCAGAGGACAATAACTACGACACTTTCACAGAGATTATCTTACAGCAAGACGCACATTTAGCGCTACAGGACATGTGTTTGAGTGATTAATTTTGTACTTAAATCATTTATTTTTAAAGATATTTGAAGGACAATGACACAAAGGTTTTCCGTAATACATTTCATTCCATTGTTGTAATCTGTAACACCTGAGGGTATAATTACATTAATCCTCAGGGGGGTACACGCTTACTTTGTGTACTATGTGTGTGGCAACCACAAGGAACCCTAGCTAATATGGTATTTGCTTATACATCTTTACACATCGGTACCATATTTCTCTAACACACAAATTACACAGCTATCTGATCATTTAACTGAGAGATAAACATTTTTTTACTACATCAGTGACACATGTTTACGCAATACACAGTTGGGTAACTTCACACTTATGAAACTGTATTTTGTCTGTACTTTGTAAACTGTTCATATTTTTTCGGAATCATTGTAATACTATGAGAGCTTTGAATGATGTATTTGGTAAGGGAGCATGATTTTAAAGTACGTTTGAGGTAGATGACACTATTGAAATGAGCAGAGAATTTTTTTTAGGTTTTGAAATTATTGGAGGAAGCTACGACGATTTTGAGATTTGACTGAGGTGTTATGATGTTATTATTACGACGACGATGTGTACTATGCTGTTGAGATATGTTTATGATCAATAAGATGTTGCTACCGTATATGAGGAATAAGAAGTATGTTGGAAACCAAGAATCGTACTTTAAGAGTTATGAAACGTGCGTAAATGCGTGACTGTATCACAATGCTGACGAATATTTTATTTGGACACTTATATTTATAGGATTTTCTTTCTACAGATTTGCAACGCTAATTCTTGACCTGTGAAATATTTTTATGTGAGACGTCACTGTAGCGGAAACTGCTGTCGTAAATATTTCCGTAAGAAAGTTAAGTGACCACCTGCACGTAATGCGTCGTGGGCACCCAGCTGTGTCGGACGCCTGGAGAGAGGGCCATTGGCGCGTGCCTTTCAGAGCACAGGAAGAAAAAAAAAAGGGAGGCCATTATCCTGGCCATTGTCATTCCTTTAGAGAAAGCATCGCAAATCCGACACGCTAATTACTTGGAAACATATCGTACTTTCTGATATTTACTGAAATGCCTAATGAAATGACAAGAAATAGTTTGTCTACACACCTGACTATGACTACTGTCTTTCTAGATGAGAGATTTTTTTACTACTTATGAAATGCCACATGACTATTGAACGATGTTCTTACGCTTTGCTTTGTACATAGTTGCTTATTTCATTTGATATCTAGTTTCTAGCTGCACTGCAGCATTGGTTAAAATAAAATTTTATAGATGTACTAATATAAATATTTTCTGTCTACAGATCGAGTATATAATAATTTTTTTCAAAAAAATGAGGGAGCACAAAGCGACATTTACCTTCACAGGAACTGCATTCATAATTTTCTTTTCAAGTACTTGGTAATTTCTTTTGTAGAACAAATTGTGATGCATCACTTTAGTGTTAAGATGTGACATAGGTATTAGACATGGCCATTTTTAGTGTAATATTTTTTTCTGCTTGAGCTATGTCATGTTTAGATATCTGCTGTTTGCCAGGCATAGTGCTACTGAACTTTAATTTGTGTTACTCTGCTAAGCCAGATTTATTTTTTTGTTTGCTGCGCATTGCCTCATATTAGTTGTAATGTTGAATTGCTTGGTAATTTAGATTTCCTGTAGCTTGCTTTGCGATTTTCCATTTATATTAATTGTTTTAAGTGCTGCTGCATTGCCTCGTCCCTTAGTTTAGCATCTGAGCTCAGTAGATTTAAGTTAGCTTAAGAGGGGGTAGCCTCTAAGAGAATGAGTTGCGATGAATTGGAAGAAATGCATTCAGAAGTTATACAAAAAAAAGTACAGAAAACAGGTTTAGGTAGGATTTTCTTGGAAATAAATGTTGAGGTAAGAAATGTGTGAACATATAAATACAGAAAGCATGCTTGGATAGAATTTTTTTGGTGGAAACAAAGGATGAAATAAGAGGAAAGATATATGAAGTTTTGGGTTGGACTGCCGTACCAAATGTTACACTGAAAACGAACCCTGTCCTTTCCTATTGGTGTTATCCCACTATGTGTTTGTGTACCCTTGTGTATTTGTTTTCTTCCTGTCTCTGTGTAATTTCATAGAATTTTTTCTTCTTTTAATATTAAGCTACTTTCACTATGATGAGGAATACTGTTATCCTCGAATATAATTAGCATTAATAATATGTTATTTACCTTGTAAATATGCTTAGACGTTATTTATTCTGTTTTGTTTTAATGCTCATGTGTAAAATTGATGTTCCAAAAGTTATTCTGATCTTTTATGTATCTACTTATCTCATAATTCCTGTAACACTGATGTATATGTTTATTTCTATTCTTTTGTAAAGCCTGTGTTACTACAATTGTTATCTATATTGCTATGTTCTTTAATGATGTATTTTGTACCTTTGTAATTGTATTCTTATGTTGTAAAATTGTAATTGTCACCAGTTCATGATATTATTACCTTGTTAGTTACATTTCACTGCACACATTTCTGTTGGTCATAGTATATGGACAATATGTGAGAAGTTGGGACTGTTAGTGTTTGCACGTGTGTTACTAATTCAGCAAGGGACTGGATAACAGCATTGCTGGTTCTAAGGACAATTCCAAAAACTTTGTGAATGCACAAGTGGTGGTTATGGACTTGCTATATTATTCGCAAGACTCTTCGATGGTGATTGTGCACCTGCACAGTCGCAACAGATCGCAACAGATGGCTGCTGGCCATCTCTACAAGGACTACAGTGGGTCTGCATCTTTGATGACCCACCAATACCATCATCTCTACAAGGACTACAGTGGGTCTGCATCTTTGATGACCCACCATGCCATTATTTCTACAAGGACTGCAGTGGGTCTGCACCTCTGGTGGCCCACCAATACCACAATCTCTACCAGGACTACAGTGTGTCTGTTCTGTGATGACCTACCTACCAATATTCTTCAAAACTTCGAATGACTCTGCTGTGGGTTTGCTCCATTGTGGCCCATTACCTGTCAGCATGTCAAGAGTCAGCACTGTCTTTCCGTTGGAAGGATAACACTACTTCTTCAAGACGGCATGGAAATCCACTACTTCCGTGTGCATTGTCTTTTACTGCTCAGACTTTGAGGAAAGAAACGGCAGTTTCACTGTGATGAATGATCAGGACTGTCTTTATAGACTGTGAGAAAATTTGAGCTTTTGACCACCATAATATCAATAAGTGTGTGCATTTGATTTCTTTGTTATTGTAATTATGAAAAATTTTATCAAATCATTATTGGCCAATGCCCAAAAAAAAATTTGTAAAATTTTTTGTGGGGAGCATGTAAGTAGGCTGTTTATGTTTTCTCTATGTAAGTAGGCTGTTTATGTTTTCTTATTGGCAACGTTACGTAGCGCTCAATATGAAAATCACTGGCTGTGCTGTGTGCAGTCTGTGGCTAGTTTGCATTGTTGTCTGCCATTGTAGTATTAGGCAGCTGGCTGTGAACAGCGCGTACCGTTGCACAGTTGGAGGTGAGCCGCCAGCAGTGGTGGATGTGGGGAGAGAGATGGCGGAGATTTGTAATTTGTCATGAACTGCTATATTTATATATGATGATATCAAGGTAAATACATTGTTTGTTCTCTACTAATATCTTTCATT
Organism: Schistocerca serialis cubense; assembly: GCF_023864345.2. Lineage (NCBI taxonomy): Eukaryota > Metazoa > Arthropoda > Insecta > Orthoptera > Acrididae > Schistocerca > Schistocerca serialis. The sequence continues at coordinate 511,307,075 of NC_064646.1, forward strand.
TGCTAACTATCCCTATCAGTAGTTAGTGCCTTCCGTAGTTTGAATCTTTTATTTAGCTGGCAGTAGTGGCACTCGCTGTATTGCAGTAGCTTGAGCAGCGAAGATTTTTGTGAGGTAAGTGATTTGTGAAAGGTATAGTTTAATGTTAGTCAGGGCCATTCTTTTGTAGGGAATTTTGAAAGTCAGATTGCGTTGCGCTAACACAATATTGTGTGTCAGTTTAAGCACAGTCTTGTATAAATTGTTCAAAGGGGACGTTTCACTACGCTCCAGTCCCTAAACCTAGTTACAGAAATGTGAATCACACACATTACGTATTCCAGGCCACAGCAGCCACGTCTTTGAGACGAACATCGGTTCGTCTTTTTCCTGCTGGTATTGTAACTGAGATTTGCCAACAAGGCAAGGTATGTTTAGCAACTTTGTGATCGAAGAGTTACTTCCTGGTGTGCACGGAATTAAGCTTCAAAGTTCACTTGATTGTTCCTGTCATTTCCATTGAATAATTTGAGTTATTATCGCTTGAATTGTAACAGAAGATTGTAAATTTACGGTTTTCAGCCCGTGAAAGTCGTTGCACGTGTAAATCGCAACTAATCTCGTCCTTTAAATAGCGGTTTTACAAGTTCTAGCCACTATTGGACTTGTAAGAGGAAACGTGGTAACGTGCTGACCTCTGAAAATGCGTCTGTTATAGTTCGCGGCTCGGGTCTCGCTGACTGTGACGTTCTTATCCCTTTTGTGAAAGAGCTACAAGCAGTCAGATCAAACATCGATAAGGAAATCGCAAGAAAATACTTTCGGCTCATAGTGCAATGGTGAAAAACTTACAATGCTGCACTACAGGTAACACCTCTTTCCGCTGCTGACAAGCAAATTTTGGGTTTCTAGGAATACATAACTTTATTTATGAAATGCCACATTTGCATACCTCTTGAGTCTGACACAGCATACCAATTAAACACAGACCCAATCGAAATCTAAGTGATAGTATTTTACTAATTCGTGCCGATAGAAGCACACTTGTGTACAGATACTCAGTTTTATTAAAACAGACTTTCGTCGTAAGGTTATTGTGGGTAGTTTTATTTCATTTCTTATAATACAGTGCACAACTTTCGTAAGGTGTCTTTTAGTGTCGGTAAAACACCAGTAAACATGAGAGAGAAATTAATCAGGACAACGATATATGCGAATTCTCTTATGTTATCTATAACAGTCTGACAATGCACATGCAGTTTATTGATTACATGCATGTAGAAAACTTGTTCTGAGTTAAAGTTGTCAAACAAGGTTTGAAGAAGAATAAAATGCCACTACAACACGACAGATAATGCAGAAAATACTTTACTGACATATTTTGGCACGACACGCTCTCCCCATACATAGTACAAAACTTTCGAGATGCATCTGCTGCCTGGCCGTCTATTAAACCTGAAAATAACAAAATGTCGCAGAAGTTAGCGCTTTTTCCACATGCGACTATTTTGGGTTGAGAAGTGAAGGGAATTATGTTCAAAGTTCCATTACATTTCAGCAGACAGCAGAACTGCGTTTTAAAAAAAATAGCAGTGAATGTAATCGAACTCACGACATCTTATCTACAGTGTGCGACACTTACCGTTATGCTGCTAGCTGACACATGCCTACAGCAGCTCCAGAAGTCAACAATAATTCCTCCAGAACTTCCGCATTCCACAGTGCTGTGAGATAATGCATACGGCCAGATATAGGCTTCTGAGAGACATACAGTTACAGCTTTTCTTTTGCACTGCACGACGTTTTCAACAAACAGGTAGCGCAATAGAGTACCTCAAGTGGAAAGGAACACTTCCTATTTAAACTTCTACAACCAACACTGTTGGCAGTTCCGTGTAGGTGGCAACTACGTGATTTTATTTCGGTGATTACAAAATAGAGTCGAATGTATGCACTGGGTAGCTGAGGCAGCTAGTTCATGGCGATTCGGTCAACCAAGTAAATGAATGTAGTGAACATCCTGCGGACCACTACAGAGAGCCTGTGTGTCAGAATTCTCATCCAGTGTGGCGCAACAGCGTTATGATAGAAAAATGAGTTGCAGAGCAGAGGATTTGGTGGTCTGTTGGATTGGTGATAGGTTCATATACTTATGGTTTGGGTTCGATTCCAGCTTCCACTGATGATTTTTGATAGGGACAGATAGATTCTATTATCTTCTGGCTACGCCAAGTGAAGAAGGTGTAATGGTATTGTGGTCTGAAATTCACATTAAACATGATATTCCTTATCTACCAAGTAGACGTTAGGTTGAACCACAATAAAGCCAGGAATGGCGACATGTAGAAACTCTATCACCAGTAACCTTTCTTATAGTAGTTATTTATTTCTAGTGACGAAACAAACGCTATGTAGAGTCACAGGACGCTTATTACATCTTTTATTTGAGCTTCGGTGTATCGATAAAATTGGTTCTGAACTGGGAATGCAACTCAGACCGCCCTTAACGCGGAATTTGATCCCTTCGTAACAATACAACTCGACTACAATTTGTTGTTTGTTAAAAACTGCAGATTCCTCAACATCTCCACATATTGCGCGTGAATGGGTTCGAATCCAGGCCCGGTACTAAAGTTTTCATTATGTATTATCAAGCGCTAGCATGAGCGCACCTATCTGCTGCTGAATAATAATTTTGATTTTTAATGTATATTCATTCGTTGTCAATACTAACGATATCTGGCGTTTTTGACTCCCGGTGAGACGCAGAACTATTTGTGCGATCACTGTAAGATCAGGGATGTTATTCCGAGCTACTAGTGGAGAAAAATTCGGTAGATAACGTCTATTTGTGTATAGTCAACAACGATATGTGTGGGGTTCGATTCCCAGTCAGCACTGAACCCTTCGTCATATTATTTCTGGTTCAAACATGCTCACATGTCGCTGCAGGTGTAACAAACCCATATTTAACGTTTGTTTTCTCTAGAATATAACAGCAATAGGTGCCGGGTTGGACTTCTGGGAAGGAAAAAATTAATGCTTCGTCTTTCATTTCAGTTAAAACATCTAGCTACTGCCGAAAAAATTCGATATGTCACAGTTGATTGTGCTTCGATAACAATTAGGTTCTGGGTTCGAATCCCTGTCCAACACAAAGCTTTATCTCACGGCATTTCAAGTAAGTTACTTGCGAAGAAGCAATATTTAACATCTCTCGTAGCTCGTTAACAGGGACAATAGATGCTGTGTAGAAATTCGCGTCCGTTAAAAATGTTTACGTTATGTAATTTAAAATTGGTATTTGCTAACTGATACCGTCTAAAATCGAGGTATATCACTCTCTGTATGCCTAGTCAGGAATGACTGTTAGTTTCCGTCAGTCAAGAAATCTTTGGTTAGTCTACATGACCTGGGTTTGAATCCATATGCAGAACGAGACGGTTCGTCGTTTCATTTGAAGTTCATACATATTCTCAACTAGCTGCTCGTGAATAACTTAAATTTTTAATGTCATTTTGCGTTAAATAATAAGTATGGTACGTTGCTTTGAAGAGGAAATCATGAATACGATGAACTTACTACGTGCTTCACCTATCTGACGTAATAATGAGAGTGGTAAAGTTTCAGGTATGTCATCTATTGTAATAAATGTGAGCTTACAAGCCTTGAGGACAGTCTTATCTGTGATAAGGTGTTCCCTGATATTTGTAGTATCGTGGTATTATTTTACATCTTGAGTTATTGCGATACAAAGCAGTGTTTTCTAGTGGTGACCTATTGAAACCATTTTCAATAGTCAAACGACTGTACCGAGGAGCGATTAGAGGAGCTGCTAGACAGCTGCGTTATGCGGGTTGCATGCGAATCAGGCGAAATGCAGTTCAGGTCGTTCGGATACTTTTGAGCATGACTGTACAAACAGAAGAAGGAAGTTGCTCAGGACTGTGTGCCATGGAGATCCTCCAGTAGAAACCTCTCAGGAGACAGATATACTACAGAAGGGGATGACTATCAGTGGTACAATATACGCTCGGCTATGCACCGTATGGTGGCTTTAAAGTACGTATGTAGACGTACAAGGGCAGTAGAGCAAAAACCGCACACCCGCCACGACGGGACTATGGAAATCCCACTTGCAGACGAGCCGATCAACTCCTGTTTTGTTGAGCGCGGTCGGTCACTGATGAATCCACAACCGCACCCACTCTTGCAGTTCACGTCCGACTGAACCCGATGTCCACGTATGTCTTCCTTCAGATCGCCAAAGATGGGTAAATGGCGCAGTGAAAGCGCCAGGCTTTGTGCGGGATGTTGCAGTGTTTCCCAACCAAATCGCTGAAGCGTAGCCTGTGTCCGATTAGCAGTTGGGGGCGGTGCTGTCGTGCAATAGGGTGTTGATCCAACGGCAAAGCCAACAATGGAAACGTCCCACATAGCTAACCCCCCCCCCCCCCCCCTCCGCCCCATCCCCAAAGAAATCCAAAGCTGTTCAAACAAGTTCTGGTACGGTCATGCTGACCTTCATCTTAGATTGTAGAGGCGCTCTGCTTGTAGATTTCCTTGAGCGTGGAATCATATTCACTGCGCAGCTCTGTACGGACATTTTGCAGAAACTGCGACGTACTATAAAATAAAAACGCCTAGCAATTCTGTCGGACGGAATCGTCTGTTACACGATGCCGCGCGCCCTCATACTGCCATTCGGACGAAGGGTACGCTGCAGCGATCTGGTTTTCGTATTTTTGGTGACCTGAAGAAAGACACTTGTGGTACCCGTTTTCAGTCGGACAAGGAAGTGCACGGTTGTGTATTCGTCAGTGTCCGACAGCGTTCCACGAAACGGCCATTGATCGTCCCGTTACCCTGTGGGATAATTGATGTCGTAACGCCTTTAGTGATTAGTTTTGAATGTTACCTTTCCGGGGTGAGTGTTCTGTTTTTTCATTTGACTGCTCCTCATAGATATTAGGCGACGAAGCAGTTATTCTGGGACGTGGTCAGGTAGAGACAGCAATGATGTAAGGATCCTGCCAATAAGCAGAACATCTTATATTATGACGACCGCTACTTCAACAGGTTGTCTAACTGAAGTAGATCGTACCAGGACAGGGTCCCGAGCAAGAGGGCGTGCCGTAGTCTGGTAGAACAAATACACAATTCCAGTAGCCCGTTCTACAGCCTCGAGACACCCTAATTTCAGAGCTTACTCTATCGTGACAGAACTGGACTCAGTGTAAGTTTTTCTCTCATTTTTTTTTCCTTCGGTGTATAACGTAACGTAATTGGAATGATTTTCGAATGAAAATCCAGAAATATTATAACAGATTATTTTCCCCTTTGATATGTAACTGCGGCGACATGGAGTCGCGCTCTGTTATCAGTGCAATGAAATAGCGCAGTCCAGGAGTTAACCCTGTCTTGGACAACAGTTTTTAATTCAGTCCTGAGGTTTCACATGCACGCAGGCCACAGCACCAGCAGGGAAGCCAACTAGAATAGACTGCGTGCATTTGCAGCCTCAGGGCTGCATTAACAGCTGTTTACTGCACTGGAGAGGGTTAAGAATAATCGCCAACAGAGAGCAGCAACAAAACAAGGGAAAATTAATCTTGGAAGAGGAATTTTAGGTTTTACGTAGAACGACGATGGCCTCAATAGAAACATGCATCGTTATTCAGCTGCCCCTACCGATAGATTTTATGTTATCCCTAACGCCTTCAAAAACCATGCATATTTTCAGATTCTCTCGCTCGACACATGCCAACTATTAGTTCCACCGAAAAAATTAACAGGAACTTTTTGTAGGAAATTTGATGTAGTTAAAATTTGTAACGGGATACTGAATACTTTTCCACTGGAGGCCACAGTTTTCGAGTTATTCAAGAAAAACTTTTGTACTTTTTTTTCTTGAATATTTCGAAAACTATCGCCTCTAGCAAAAAGTATCCCAGTATAAAATATAACCAGATTAAATTTCCTACAGAAAGGTCCCGTTCATTTTTTCTGTAGCACTAACAGTTTGTGTGTGGCAGGTGAGAGAATAAGAAAATACTACACGTGATAATTGAAAGTACTGCAGGTTACATAAAACCCAGGGGTTGAGACAGCTGAATCATATTGTACATTAACCTTAGCAAAAACTGGAAATGTTCTTTGAATGGAAAGATATCTAGCAAAGTGCTGTAATAGGTGAAAATGCCATCGTGGCTTGTTTTACTTAAGTGTGAAAATTTTAAAAATCCATTTCCAGTCAGTAATAAATGGCAAATTACATGCATTAATTTTTATTTAAATACAGGCCTATCTAGTAACCAACGTACCTAGTAAACATTTTTATTATGTTTGGAAAGTCTAAACAATTTTCATACCAATGCACTTTGGGTGTGATGACTCATAGTAGAGTGTAAGGACAGCTCTGTGAAGGACGACGTCTCCTTGACGTAGGCAAGGCGGTCTATCGATAAAGTTCGAGCGCATTACAACTTTGTAATTGAACGTTTGAAGCAGATTCTGTTGCAGCCTTAATTTTCTACATCTCACGCACAAACAGGGACAGTGGCAACTTGGTGTAACCACGAGAGGACGAAGTTCAGAGAGACTCGTTAAAACTGTCACCAAGTTATTTTATCATTTATATGAAACTATATGGTTCCAGATATCTTTTCTAGTCTCAAACATCTGTATATCGGGCGGTTACAGTTAATGGTTCCCTATTTAACACGTTTTGACACGGAAACTAATTACCATACGAGGAACAATCTTCGTAGCGTTAATTTCAAGGACATGAGGAAGAGAAATAATAAAGAATCAGTTGAATTGAAGCACTTTTAATGTGCTGCTAGGGTACACCATACCATTACATACTGGTACCATTACTGCTAGAAGGGGCTCAATATGGCGGTCATCGCTGTCCAGAAGAGTCTGAAAGTGCAGGACTGCACTCTGCACAGCATGTCCGTAGGTATGCTGGCTGGCCGCCTCTCTTGATACGCTGCGCTTCAGATCAGTACATGCGTGAATGTTCCGCTGGTAAGCCGTGTCCTCCAGGTAGCCCCACAGCTAGAAATCACAGGAAGTGAGATCAGGTGATCGTGCCGGCCGAGCATTTGGAAACGGTCGGCTGATAATTCGATCGTTTCCAAACGTGTTTCGGAGAAGCAGGTAAACTTCACGATGTGCGGTTGGGCAGCATCTTGCATAAAAACTGTTCAGTTCAATGCTTCTCTCTTCTGTAGGGCGGGTATGACATGCTAGCGAAGCATATCGCAGTACCGCTGGCCAGTCACACTGCGCGTCTCTGGCCCTTGAGCGGCAAACTATTCAAAAAGAATGGACCAATGATGTACGTAGCCGTGAAGCAACTCCTTACGGTGACACGTTCAGCACACGGGGAAACTTCATGCACAGTTGACTGGAGATGAAGATCCCCACATTCGGCAATTCTGTGTGTTCACCTCTCCTGTCAGAAAAAAAATGAGCTCGATCTGTCCATAGGTTGGTCCAATGCCAGCCCTCGTCAACTTCAATCCTTGTGAGAAAGTGGAAAGAGAACTCAACAGGTCGTCGTGCGTGCTGTGGTGCAAGCTGCTGTACGACATGGACGTTGTACGGATTCCATTTTAGAATGGTTTGAAGCACCATCCGTTTAGTGGAACACGGTATGTTCAACTGTCGTGACACAGCGTTGGCTGCCACAGCAACAGCAATTTCATGGATCACCACAGGAGGTACAACCGGCGTCGGCCTCTTCCCGCAGCGACGCCCCGTTCTCCAGCTGATTCGAACAACTTCGTCACGCTCCGCACAGCAGGTGGAGAAAGAGGACGCTGCCGTAATTCTTTCAGCCGGCGATATTCTCGAAGAGGAGCTGCAGCGTTAGTGTTGTGTTGATGATAGAGCTTCGCCAATAATGCCCTGCTCCTTTTGTATAAGCTCATGTTGACAGATGGACAGTGTCTTGAAAGGAGGATATAAGATGAACATCAACAAAAGCAAAACGAGGATAATGGAATGTAGTCAAATTAAATCGGGTGATGCCGAGGGGATTAGATTAGGAAATGAGACACTTAAAGTAGTAAAGGAGTTTTGCTATTTAGGGAGAAAAATAACTGATGATGGTCGAAGTAGAGAGGATATAAAATGTAGACTGGCAATGGCAAGGAAATCGTTTCTGAAGAAGAGAAATTTGTTAACATCGAGTATAGATTTAAGTGTCAGGAAGTCGTTTCTGAAAGTATTTGTATGGAGTGTAGCCATGTATGGAAGTGAAACATGGACGATAACCAGTTTGGACAAGAAGAGAATAGAAGCTTTCGAAATGTGGTGCTACAGAAGAATGCTGAAGATAAGGTGGGTAGATCACGTAACTAATGAGGAGGTATTGAATAGGATTGGGGAGAAGAGAAGTTTGTGGCACAACTTGACTAGAAGAAGGGATCGGTTGGTAGGACATGTTTTGAGGCATCAAGGGATCACAAATTTAGCATTGGAGGGCAGCGTGGAAGGTAAAAATCGTAGAGGGAGACCAAGAGATGAATACACTAAGCAGATTCAGAAGGATGTAGGTTGCAGTAGGTACTGGGAGATGAAGAAGCTTGCACAGGATAGAGTAGCATGGAGAGCTGCATCAAAGCAGTCTGAGGACTGAAGACCACAACAACAACAACAACATGTTGACACGCCAACAAGCGCACTGCGACTGGTCAGGTGTGTGAGACTGTGAATCACGAGGACTGATCACGGCACCTGGTGGCCATAGTTGGAACTGGACGGTGGTGCAGCGACGCATGCATATCGTGCATCCCGTACTCTGGACATTAATGCTACCACGTTTGGTACTCGTACGGTAACTAGTTTCCGTGTTATAACGCGTTAAATAGGGAAAGTTTAATTGTAACCACCTGGTATATGCAGACTGAAACCGTGAATGAAAATTTGTACAAAGGCCAGCATACGAAACCGGGCCTTCTGTTCACTAGGCAGATGCGCCAACCACTGCGCGATCGTGGGACCGCGGCTTCACACAGACTGCCTTACCACACTCCATCTTCGATCCAAATTGCGATTCACGCCTCAGTCCCCTCGGTATTCCCCCATAACGAGAACAGCATTGCAACAGCTCTGCAACTGTATCGAAGAAGCACCCCAGCGGCTAACGAAACGGGGGGATCCTCCCTGAAACACAGGCGTTAATCAGTGAGCAGGAGACTCGGGATCGAATCCCGGCTTAGGTGTAAATTTCATTCGTCGCTTCAGTCTGCATATATAAATTTTTAACACAATTCTTCCCAGTTGTGATGGACAAGTGCGCCCCGTGACTGGTACAACGTTTCCGAAATTATCAAGTTTTAGGCAGAGACGTTGTACCGAGCACTACGTTAAATGTGCTCGCGTTGCAGTTCAACTTGCAGACACTGCCGGAAAGCGACGATGCTTCCCAGCAGCCGGGGCGCCGCGGGCGCGGGCCATGTGGGCGGAGGTCACGGAGTGGAGCCGCGTGGTGTCCTCCGCCAGCTGCACCGCGTCTGTATGCGGCCAGCGCAACGTATGAGGTCCTTTGAGCGACCTATTCGGAGGCAGTGCGGGCATCTCGTTTATTCCTCGCTCCGGCGAGCAACCAGACCTCCAAACTGATTCCGCCTCCCGCCTTACACCCCACCCCCACGCCCAGCGTCGCGACTCGTACGTATGTATGCATACACGAGGACCCATCTCGAGAGTCGCCTCGTGTTTACACTGGCGCCCCCCTGCCGGGCGAATATCGCAGACAGCATCGCCTGCTCCTCGATAAGAGAGCGACAGCTACGAGCGCGCCGCTCTCACATTCGCTGGAAACGAAATCACTTCCTGCAGCGCTGACACGCCTCGTCCCGATTTGCCGCGTGATTGGGCCTTCCTCGAATCGCTTATCGTCTCCCGAGCGTCCTTCCTCCTCTACGAGCCGCCAAACACGGCAACGCAACATGTTCGTGTTGTTGCTGATTCTCAGGGATTAGCTCGTTCGTCTGGAATTCCCCTGTAGCTGAGAGATTTGTTTCTTGTCTCCGCATTGACCGACAAGCATTACCTAACAACATCAGTTCCCCGAATTTTCATCGTAATTGTTTCTTATTTTTCTACTATTCCTTTTGCTTCTCCTCTTGTTATTTTTGCCTGCTCCCCATTTTTAATTTCTTCTACTTTTAAAGGCCTCTAAATTTCTTTCTGTTATTTTCGATTCTTTCACGGTGTTTCTTTCTAGTTCTACGTCTACATCTACATTCGTCATCCGCGAGCCACCGTACGGTGCCTGGCGGAGACCACCCTGTACCACTGCTAGTCATTTCCTTTTCTGTTCCACTCGCAGATACAGCGAGGGAAACACGGCTGTCTATATGCCTCAATACGAGCCCTAATCACTCTGATCTTCCCTCACAGTCCCTACGCGAAATGTCCGTTGGCGTAAGCAGAATCGCTCTGCAGTCAGCCACGAATGGCGAACTATTCTCAACAGTGTTCTTCGAAAAGATGGTCGCCTTCCCTCCACCGATCCGGATTTGAGTTCCCGAAGCATGTCCGTAATACTTGCGCGTAGTTCGAACCCACCGGTAACAAAACTAGCAGCCCGCCTCTGAATTACTGATATGTCTTCCTTTAATCCGACCTGGTGCGAATCCAAAACACTCGGGCAGAAATGGGGAATGAGTCGTCCCAGAGTCCTGTATGCGCTCTTCTTTACACATGATCCACACCTTCCTAAAGCACTCCCAGTAAGCCGAGGTCGCACACTCGCCTTCCCCAGTAGTGTCCTCACGCGCTCGTCCCGTTCCACGTCGCTCTGCAACGTTACCCCCAGACGTTTAACCGGCGCAGCACGCTGCCGGCACTGTGTTGCAACACTGTCGCTTTGTGCTCACCACTCATGTGCATCCACCTACGTTTTCCCACACTTAGAGCTAGCTGTCGTTAATCTCACCAACGAGGAATTCTGCCCACGTCACCTCGCACCCTCCTACACTCACTCAGCGACGACCCCTTCCCGTACACCACAGCAGTGTCACCAGACAGCCGCTGGTCGCTTCTCAACCTGCCCGCCAGCTGCCTTATCTACAGCAGTCCCAGTTCATTTCCCTGGAGCACCAGTTCCTTTCTTATTTCTGCATCCATTTTACTGTCGATTTCTTTCTCCAGGAATATGGAATATTACTTTCGTTATCCCGTTCTCATTCATACGATAGAGGTGCCCAAAAATGATGAACCTTTACTTTGACATTACGTCTGGTATTTTCTGTATTTTCTCTACATTTCCGTAGATCTCCTCGTTACTTCCTATCTTCCAACCATCTGTAGTTTGTATTACACCCAATATTTTTCTAATAATCCGTCTTTCAGCTACCTCTATTCCGTCCACCTTGTAGTTGATCGTCAAGCGCTCATAAGCATATAAACATTCTCGTCTTACCACCGTAGTAAAGAGTTTCATTTTCGTTTCTCTGTATATGCATTTCTTGTACTCGGTATCTTTTGCTAAACCGCATGCTCTTTACATTTTATTAACCCTTTCATCTCCTACAAACGTTTTTAGTAAAATCTCTTGTATAGTTTTTCAACATAATTAAATTTTCGAACTCTCTTTATTATACCTATTTCGGTTTCCATGCATTTTGTACATCTTTCTGGTTCCGTAAGCCAATCGGTAAAAACTAAAATCTCATGGGATCATTATGTTGTCTGTCTGTCTGTCTCTCCAACACTTACCAACTCTTCCTCTCACGAAGGCGTAGACATGTCAAGTTGAATTTTGTATCAGATAGTAAGGTCTATAGGCCCTTGACAGTATAAATACTCTGACAGAAAAAAAAATTGCACCAAGGAGGAGTTGTGCGACATAAACGAAAGTTTTCAGGCGTATTTCTACATTTGAAAGATTATGGTTAATCAAATTTGAACGGCAGTCGCGTGAAAGAGGCGCTGACAGCGCCACTATGGCGATGCAAACCAGGTTTTCTTTAAACACACGCTGTGACAGTCGTGAGCGTTAGTTACCTTCCAGACTGGACGTGGTGAGTTGACTTTAGTCCAGAATGCGTTTAATGCGACAAGGATTAGATCTAAACATTTAGTAAAATACTAATCACAACCAAAATACATTAATATAGGGGTTCCGCAAGGTAGCGTATTAGGACCAATACTGTTCCTGATATACGTCAATGACTTTCCCACTAGTGTTACTCGTGGTGAAAAAATTCTCTTCGCTGATGACAGCAATATTGTAGTCACTGGTAAAAACAAGAGAACTCCTTGCAAAGAAAGCAAATGACACTCTCAAGGAAGTTTACGACTGGTCAATAAGCAATAAAGTGACATTGAACATAAAGAAAACTAATGCCATGAATTTCAGTTTGAAGAGGGAGAATGACAATGTTAAATTAAATGTAGATGGTACCCCTATAGACTGTGTATCAAATGCAAAATTTCTAGGAATGAATATTGATTATCAGTTGAAGTGGTGTGAACACACAAAGGTACTTGCAAACAGAATGTCATCAGCATGTTATGCCCTTAGAATCCTATCATCAGTGTGTAACATGTAGTGTCTTTTAGTTACATGTTATTCATATGTACACTCAATTCTTAGCTATGGCATTCTTTTTTGGGGAACAAATGCACAAAATATGAACACAATTTTCAAATTCCAGGAAAGAATAATAACCAAAAATACTAGTCGAGCTCATTGTAAAGCTCTGTTCAGAACACTGGGGATTTTAACTGCTCCGTGTGAATATATGTACCAGTCAGTTGTACACATCAAAAATAACATTCGTAATTATTGCACAGACAGTTCTGTCCATGACCATGGGATAAGAGTTAGATTCAAGTTACATTTTCCAAGAAAAAATAAACATAAAACTCAAAACAACTTTTTCTGCCAAGGAATAAAACTGTACAATAAAGTACCAAAACAGATAAAAGAAATTGCAAAAATACACTTATTTAAAAAGGCAGCTAAAAATACCTCTGTTGTGCAATACATTGAAGCAATACACTGAAGGATTACTTAGATAAAGCAGAGTAGGGGTTTGGTAAAAAAATGTTATACACATAAATAATAATAATGATTATAAGATATCCAACATTCCACATAACACCTTCACACTATGTTTTTTTCCTTCAATTTTTCATTTCTATAAATACTCCCCCCCCCCCCTCCAAGTTATGCATAGCACAACACTAACACCTCTTCCTCTTTTTGAGATCAACATCTCACTTATTATAGAGGGATGCTGACTCAGTTTTTCAGGATAGCAAATGAGAAGTTGTGATACAGAAAATGGCTCAGAGATCACCAGTGCGTGTGTATGTGTGTGTGTGTGTGTGTGTGTGTGTGTGTGTGTGTGTGTGTGTGTGTGTGTGTGTGTGTTTCTGTGTGTAGTGAGTGAAGTGTTAAGAAACAATGTGTGTATAGTGAGTGCAGTGACTGATAGTGAGATATGAATGAACACTGTGGCATTACATTATTTAATACGTTATTTGTAAAAAAAAAAAATATTGTATACCAGAAGTAAATCTAATGATTGTCTCTAACTAGAAATCTGTAAATGTATAAGTGTACGAATTAGCTTATTTTAAATTGGTTTAAACTTGTAAATATTTTGACATGTCCTGTATGCTTGTAAAAAGAGATCTACAGATGAAGAAAGCTACTACAACTACTAGATACAAGTATCAGCACCTCACTGGGTTTGGATGAGGCCGTGTAATAGGGCTACAAGAAGCTGGATGTTCCTTCCGTGGTACTGCTTACAGACCTGGCAGAAATGTAGCCACTGAACGTGATTTCTGACAGCGGTGTTCATGAAATGTACGGCCGCAAGAAGACCGGGCTCCGAATTCCCACGAGGGAAGACCATCGTGTCCGGTGTATAGCCGCCGCACATCAAACTGCACGTGCAGTACCCATTTGAGCAGCAAAGAACTCTCACAAATAGGTTACTTCAAGGAAAGCTCCGAGCTAGACTCCCTGTAGCTTGCATTCCACAGACCCGAATCCACCGCCATTTGCGACTTCACTGATATCAAGAGAAGCTCATTGGACGGCATGGTTAAGTTCTGTTGTGTTTTCTGATGAACGCTGGTTCTTCCTCGGTGCCAGTGATGGCCAAGTGTTGAGGGCAAATAACCAACCTGTCTGCATGCTAGACACACTGTACCTATACCTGGAGTTATGGTCCGAGGTGCGATTTCGTAGGACAGTAGGATATTCCCCATGGGATGCTTTCAACAGGATAACGCTCGCCCGCATACCGATGCTCTAAGCCGCGCAGAGTGGCCGCGCAGTTTGAGTCGCCATGTCACGGACTGCGCGGCCCCTCTCGCCGAAGGTTCGAGTCCTCCCTCGGGCATTGCTGTGTGGTTGTTCTTAGCATAAGCTAGTTCAAGTAGTGTGTAAGTCTAACGACCGATGACCTCATCAGTTTGGTCCCTTAGAGATTCACACACACATACACACACACACACACACACACACACACACACACACACACACCGACGTTGTAACCCAAAATGCTCTACAGAGGGCCGACATGTTTCTTTGGCCTCCTCGATCACCAGATCTGTCTCCAACGGAGTACATATGGGACGCCACCGGACGACAACAGCAGCGTCATCCGGAACCAGCATTAGCCGTCCACGTATTGATCAACCACGAGCAACAAGAATGGAACTCCAGCCCATAAACTGACGTCCGGCACCTGCGTAGCACAATGCATGCGCGTCTGCATGCTTGCATTCAACATTCTAGCTGTGACACAGGTTATTAACGTACCAGCATTGCATATTTGCTGTGGCTTATCTCACGCTTACATTAGCCTCTGAGCTTGCAACATTAATGACGTACATGTGTTACCTGGACAAATGTATTCTCGAAATTTCATTTACATTAATTATTTGTTGGCGCTGCGATTTTTTCCGTCTATCTAATTTTATGTTGTAAGTCAATGCAATCTAAATATACGGTTATGTATGTAACATATTTTGATACCCACAAATACGCTCATTGTAGGTCTATCTATACGCGCTAAGGTCCTGGACGTGTAACGGCAACAGCTCGGGAGCACAATCTCGAGTCATTAGAATCTCCGCTACGGCACTTACTTTCTCTGCAGGACAGTATGCGTGCCTTGTGTGGTACAGCTCTCCCCGTGCGAAGCACGTGGGCGTCGGACTCAATGAAACTGCGCGACTGATCACGAGATGTCTGGAATCTACACCTGATATTGCTTAGCAGGCATTGCAACACCTGATGTCCGTTGTAAACTAGCTGCAGACACTGCAAGGATAAAGGCTGAACTAAATTATTTACACGCACTCCATAGTAATCATCCACCAATACGTACGTTGAAATCCTGAGATCAACGTTAGCACTATGCCTCCGCGGGCTGCCAGAGAACTGCTGTGGCCTGCTGAGTGTCTACCACCTCGAGGTGCTTTAGATTGGTCCACCAGGAGATCACTGAACAAGCTAATATCAGGTGTCCAGGGATAATCTTCACACATTGGAATATTCCAAAGGAAACACGATACACACTGACTGCGGAGTGCATGAAACGGAAGCATTGGTTGAGGATGTGGTGCGACAGGATTGAGGCTATAGCCAGTGTTATTCAGTTTGTACATTAAGCAAGCAGTAAACGAGACAAAAGAAAAATTTGGTTTAAGCATTAAAAGTCCAGGTAGAAGAAATAAAAGCTTTGAAGTTCGGTGAAGACACCGTAATTCTGTCAGAGACAGCAAAGGACTTGGAAGAGCTGTTGAAAGGAGTGGACAGTGTCTTGAAAGGAGGATATAAGATGAACAAAATCAAAATGAGGATAATGGAATGTATTTGAATTAAATCAGTTGACGCTGAGGGAATTACATTAAATTAGTAGATGAGTTCTGGAATTTGGGTGGCAAAACAAATGATAATGATCGAAGTAGAGCGGATATAAAATATAGACTGACAATGGCGAGAAAAGTGTTTCTGACGTAGAGAAATTTGCTAACAATGACTACAGATTTATGTTTCAGGAAGTCTTTTCTGAAAGTGTTTGTATGGGGCGTAGCCATGTATAGAAGTGAAACATGGACGATAAACAGTTTAGATAAGAATTGAACAGAAGCTTTCGAAATGTGGTGCTACAAAAGAATGCTGAAGATCACGCAACTAATGAGGAGATACTGAATAGAATCGGCGAGAAAAGACATTTTTGGCACAACCTGAAGTGTGGGGGAGAAAAATTGTAGAGGGAGGCCAAGAGATGAATACAGTAAGGAGATTGAAAATGATATAGCTTGCAATAGCTATTCAGAGATGAAGAAGCTTGCACAGGGTAGGGTAGCAAGGAGAACTGCGTCAAACCTGTCTTCGGAATGAATACCACGACAACGGCAACAGCAGCAACAACATATAATGTAAAGCTTTGTACGGCTTCTGGCTAGACTAAATAAATCCGAGGATGCTCTCATGCATCTTCCGGCATTATCGGCTGGGACTCTAGGTCTTTTACATATATTCTGAACAGTAATGGCCCTTTGGAATATGCCCGAAGTTAATTTTATGTGTGAAGTTTTCCTTCCGTTAAGAATGATTTACTAAGAAACTCCTCACTCCAATCACAAAGCAGGTCTGATAATCCGCACACTTGTATAGGGTGTTCATAAACGTTTAATTAGATTTCAAGATTAAATATTAATTATATTTATAATCATAACGTTTGTGTTATGTTACAGGTCTACTAGGGAACCCATGAAGTTTCTGTACAGCTGTGCCTCATTCAGTATTTTCGCCACAAGGAACGCCGGGTGACCTACGTCGTAAATATAGCTTCCCTCGGGAGAAAACTCATTGTGATGTGTGGCTAACAGAAACCAAATCACCGATTACTGTGCGGCGGAAGTCTGCGTCTCATTATCGAAAGAAAGCACCTGTTGTCAATCAGAACATGAATGGAAATTTTTTTAGCAATGTGATAGGATCAGAAACAGACAAGCAGAGGCAGACCATCTGTTTCGGAGTAGACTGTGCAGGCAGTTCAGAGCGCGTTCACGAGGTCGCCACAGAAATCGAGTAGGCAAGCTTCGTTGCAGCTTCAAGTGCCAAAGAGTACAGCGCCTAAAGTGGTTCTCAAATGTCTTGAATTGTACGCGAACAAGGTACAAATTGTTCAGACATTACAATCAGATGATCGCCCAAAACGTGATCTGTTTGCAGTGGACATCCTGAACCATTTGGATGAGGAATATGACTTCTTGAAGTGCGTGTGCTTTTTTCCGATGAGGCGGTATTTCGTATCTGTGTCTCAGTTAACGACCATAAGGTCCGTATCTGGTGATCAGAAAGTCTTCATGTCGTTCGAGAACACATTCGGAACAGTTCAGACGTTAATGTGTGGTGTGGGTACGTGTGTGTGATCGAGTGACTCTTCGCTGTTTACCTGGACACGCTGGTGAATTATGCCGTTCCCCGCTACAGGAGGTGTCATCTTGCAGCAAGACGGCGCTCCGCCTCGTTGCGCTGTACAAGTCCGCAACTTTATTAATGAAATCTTCCCCAACAAGTGGATTGGCAGAGACAGCCCATTTCCACGGCCTCCGAGATTGACTAACATTATCACGTCAGATTTCTATCTTTGGGGGCACGTGAAAGATACTGCGCAGTACAGATCAGCAGTTCCTGATATTGTGACATTGCAACAACGCATCAGAGATGCCGTAGACACTATCACACCAGACATGTTGCAGAATTTGCGGCAAGAGATTGAACAGCGACGTGATATATTGCGTATTACCAGCGGTACACACGCTGCAGTGATTTAAATTTTGAAATGTATTACTTTCACGAAATGTTTATGTGAGTTTAAAAACTTGTACATTTCATTTACTGTATCCGATAATGAGTTACAGTGCATTGTTAGCAGGGTATTTTGTTTGCTAAGCGACAATGCGGAATTGTATTGAAAGCCTTTTGGACGTCAAAGGACACGGTATCAGATTTCAGTATTGACACTGGTAGATTTTGTAATAGAGTACAATAAAGAAGTTAATCGTGTCAGTTTGGTGACAAAATTGCAGTTAATTCAGAATATGAAGTGGGAATTTCATTTGGGAGCACTGTAAAAAGTCGTCCTTGTCAGCGAGTGTTGCAGAACAGAGGGTTCCCTTTACTACGTGTCGCCTTACGCCGCGTTAACGGCTCCCAAACAGTGTAGCGTCCGCAGGAGGCGGAGAAATATCGTTATGGCGGTATGTGCGCTGGGGGCGGCGCTGTTTAATGCTGATTGCCTCAGAGATCCATTAGCCGCCGCTGCCTCGTTACGGCCACAGAATGGGATTCTGGATTCGCGCAGCGAGAAGGGCAGCCTTCAGGCCTTCACATTTGCGTTCCCTAGGCTCACTGGTTTTCACAAGCCAAGAAACAGGCAAGTAAAACACAAACACTTGTACCAGCTACAGTGGTCGGTAAGAGGCTTGGCGAATAGGTTCATCCAGTTGATATTGCTATTTGTATCGATAGAGGGTGGACAAAAATACAGAATCACCGTAAGAAATACGTCCATCAACATACACTCAGGCGACAAAAGTGAGTGGACCGAGATATGCACGTGTACAGATGGCGGTAGTTCGGAGAGCGCAAAAGGACAGTGAATTTGCGGAGCTGTCATTTGCAACCAGGCGATTCTTGTGAAGAGAGATCCGACCTGATTATGACCGCGCGACGTGAAGTAAGAGACTTTGAACGCGGAATGGTAGTAGGAGCTAGATGCGTGGGACACTCCACTTCGGAAATGGTCAGGCAATGTAGTGTTCCGAGAGCCACGGTGTGAAGAGTGTGCCGCGAACACCAGATTTCAGGCTTACGTCCCACCACGGACAGTTCAGTGGCAGACGGCCTCGACTTAACGACCGAGAGCAGCGGCGTTCGCGTACAGATGGCAGTGGTAACAGATAAGCAGCATTGCGTGAAATAACCGCAGAAATCGATGTGGGATGTACGACGAACGTATCCTTTACGGCAGTGCAGCGAAACCTGGCGTTAGCGGGCTACGGCAGCAGATGGCCGACGCGAGTGCCTGTGCTGACAGCACGGCATCGCCTGCAGCGCCTCTCCCGGGCTCGCCTGGACTCTGGGCGACTGGAAAACCGTGGCCTGCTCAAACGGTTTGTAAGAGCCGATGGCAGCGTACCAATGTGGTACATACCTCTCGAAACCGTGGACCCAAGTTGCCAACGAGGCACTGCGCACGCTGGTGGTGGCCCCGTAACGGACTGCGCTGTGTTTACTTGGAATGGACTGAGTCATCTGGTCGAACTGGCCCGATCATTCACTGGCAATGGTTATGTTCGGCTACTTGGAGAACACTTGCAGTCATTCACTGACTTCATGTTTCCAAAAAAACAGCGGGATTTTTATGGATGACAATGCGCCATGTCTCCGGGCAAGAATTGTTCGCCATTGGTTTGGAGAACATTCTGTACAATGCGAACGAATGATTCGTCCATCCAGATCGTCCGACATGAACCCCATCGAACATTTATGGGATGTAATCGGGAGGTCAGTTCGTCCACAAAATCCCGCACCGGCAACACTTTCGCAACTACGGACGGCTATAGAGACAGCATGTCTGAATATTTCTGCAGCAGCTGGTGGACTGCACGCCTCGTCGAGCTGCTGCAGTACGCCGGGAAAAAGGATGTCCGACGCGATATTTGGAGGTGCCGGTATCCCACGACTTTTGTCGACGCGGTGTAAGTTCACATGTAAGGCAAGTCTGCAGGAAGCGCCAACCTAATTCGCCACGTACGTCACGTGTGGAGTGTCCTCAATACGTTGCAAGTGTGAGTGTCGGTCGGAACGGCGTCAGCTGCGGCGCACTATGTCGCAGCCAGGTGAGCTCGGACGTGGGCAGGCGGCCGGTGCTCGGGTGACCGCGGCAGCCCAAGTGTCTGCTGCTTCCAGAGGCACCGGGTCCAGTACTAACAGCCTAAGCGGAAGAGCGCCAGGGCGCAGTGCGGGTGAAAGCGTTTGTAGAGCGTCCCTGAAGAGGAGTGTGACGAAAAATAAGAGGACAGCTGCGAAAGTCACCGTACAAGTCAATTCGCTCACGCGAACACTATCAGCACAAAAACAACACGAAGGGAGCTACATAAGATGGGAATTTCAGGACGGGATGCAATTCCAGAATCACTTATCAGTGCCGCTCGGGATTAGCCGAGCGGTCTCAGGCACTGTAGTCACGAACTGCGGCTGGTCCCGGCGGAGATTCGAGTCCTCCCTCCGGCATGGGTGTATGTGTTTGTCCTTAGGATAATTTAGGTTAAGTAGTGCGTAAGCTTAGGGACTGACGACCTTAGCAGTTAAGTCCCATAAGATTTCACACACATTTGATCTTTTTGATCACTTATCAGTTACGCAAAAGCCACCCGAGCACACACACAACACAAGCTTTGCTTCAGGCCCAATGCTGTGGTCGAGTGGATCTAGGCACTACAGTCCGGAACCACGCGGCTGCTACGGTCACAGGTTCGAATCCTGCTTCGGGCACGGATGTGTGTCATGTCCTTGAGTTAATTAGGTTTAAGTAGTTCTAAGTTCTAAGGGACTGATGACCTCAGATGTTAAGTCCCTTAGTGCTTAGAGCCATTTGAACCATTCTCAGTTTCAGCGTTTTCGGTGGAAGCATTCGCCATACGATTTGTATCTTTTCGGCAAGCTTGAAAGGACGTCAAATGATGAGGACGTTTACACAGCGGTTCTCACATGGCTTCGTGACCACTGGCGCATTTCTATAATTGAGGAATTAAATGACGTATAACGTCCCGGTCGCTGTTTACGGGGGAGATTCGGTTACTATGTTGACAAATAGTGTCGTGTACCTCAAGTGTAGTACAGCATTCAAAAAGTCACTTGCCCAGCCACAATAATGTGGCTCGTACTTATTTTTCGCCTGTTATTTGTAGATATTTTTCCAGTATCCTACCAATAAACTGAAGTCTGCCATCTGTGTTACCTACAACTGAGCCTGTGTGATCGATTCATTTCATATCCCTACAAAGTATTGCACCCAACTATTTGATTGGGTTTGAAATTGGTACTTCTTCCAAAAATCTATACATATGTTAACGTGTCTGTGTACCATACTCGTGATACATCTACTTCTATAGGAACTGGAGTGTGGTACTTGTGTATTATTTCGTTTTAATTCGCTTCTCTGATCGGTAGCCTCTTCTCCAGGCGTGTTAAGTACTTCGCACGAAACGTGTTCCATAAGCTTGGGAGTATGCTGGGACAGTTTTCTTCACAGGTCTTTCTGAAGAACGCTTGGGAGAGTTTCCGTCAGCTTTCACGGGACATTACCGACCTGGCCCTACTAAGAACATGGTCGGGAAGAACACCTGCACAGTGCTGAGTGGCCTACGTTACTCGCGGGGCGTAGCAGAGATGAGAAGTGAGGTTTCCCGCTGATTTTGCAGGCGAGGCGTTTCACTGGTTCTTCCAGTGTGTTCGAGAACATTTTCCTGTTCTAGAAGGGCGTCAAAGACGTCCTCCTCTCACGTTTTCGCGCAGGCTCTGATTGGACCAGTGTTCCACGCCTTAAAACGTGGCGGTGCATCGTCCAGATAGGACCCTCCAAAAGGCGCGGACGCAGAGTTATACTTTGGAGAGAAAGACAGCAGATTGTGTGCGTCGAAATGTAGATGCAGGCTGGTTTTGGTGCGAGGTTGGGACGTGAGGGGACCTGGCATCACCAGCGCTTTCAGGAACAAAGAAAGTTCGGAATCGTCCGAATTAGTTTTCGTGACGAGGAGATGATCATAGCGAGTCAGCCGTAGAGACATGATTATAGTCTCATTTGGAAAAAATACGGGCTGATGGTACATATCTTGTTACCATGAATAAATGCCTCATTTAACGGATTTCTAACCTCGCTCCTCCGATTAAAATCTGTGCGCGACTGACAGACAGTTTTGCTGATGCCCCCACACGTGAAACTACGTCTCTAGGATTAAGTAGGAATAATTAATATTTGCCATGTTGGAAATAATTGTGGTAGCAGGGAATGTCTGCACCAAAGTATTGTTGGCAAGAGAGACCGCAAATTGATATAATTTTAAAAAGGGCGGTAGAGACCGCGTATGGATACATTTTAAGAAAAGAGCGGGAAAGACCGCGCATGGATACATTTTGTAATGGTAGCAGGGACTGTCTGCACCAGAAAGCATTGTTGACAGGAGAGACCGCACTTCAGCGTTCGTAGGAAGTCAGTAGTAAGCGAGATGTGAAGCGAGTTGGTAGCAGATCTGAAGCGAGAGGTTGAGCGGAGCAGTGTGCCTGCCAGCCACCAGCTATGATTTACAAGAGATTGTAAACGGATGTACAGAGACATCAGCTAACTATTATCATCAGAGGAACTAATATTATTGAATTATTTTCTTTGCGAAACTCAAGACTACTGAAGGTATGCTTGCGCAATGCTAGTTGTAAGATTATTGTAAAAAGTAAGTCCCATTTGAACGTTTATAAAATCATTTCATCACCAGCAATAAATATTTGAAGAAACGTTTTCAGAATATAAGTAATTTTTGCCAGCAATGTTGCATTACTGATTATAATCCATTACATAAATCATCAACGTAAAACTTTTCAGAAATTTTATTGTTGTCAAGATAAAGTGTAACTATGAATTACGTAACTTCAGTCAAATTAATTAAAGAATAACGTCAGCTTTGCTGTTAAAGAATAACGTCAGCTTTGGTCATAAATACAGCCACTTATTATGACAGCCCACCAGCAGTTAATATAGTAAACCAGAGTAAGTATATTCATGTCGCAGTTCGGTGTAGCAGTCGGTTGGCGACCCAGTAACAGTAAAAAAGGTGAGGAACAGTTTTGGGTTATTGCAGATAACGACTGAGGGCCACGACGACGACACATTCTATGTTTCCTCGAAATAATCAGAAAATCACTTTTAATAAGCAGCAATTAAATTTGTATGCGAAGATTGAGAAAGAGAATAAATTTCAAAGGAAAGATTTCATTTGTTATTATTATGGAGGGAATAGAAATCCTAAGGAGAGGTTTCATAGGTTATTGTAGAAGGGAAGGTTGCGTAACAAAAGAGATATAGAGGAGACGGGAAGGTTTCACTTGGCGACATCCAATCAGTAAGACTCTTTAGTGAATCTACTGTGAAAATGAATATACTGACTCTGAAAATTGTATGAATAAGCTAGTGTTAAGTGCCGCAACTCTTATACTAAGCTGTATACTTTTAATTCAGAGCCCATCGGCAATTCTGTTTGCTCTAGTGATTCTGCGTTGAAAAGTGTTTGTTCAGTGTTGAATCCGCTTTAAACAGTGATATATTTTGTTGCGTGTGCTAATTATATACAATGTCCCGCAGAATAATTACTCGTTCCCAAAGTGATAAAAGTGCAGAAAATACTGACGAGAAATTCTTTACAGGAATAGACAGAAACAATACATGTGAAAAACCCGATAGTGAAACTTTAGGTGAACAGACATTCGAGAGTAGTAATAATATGGAATCTTTTGACGGACAATCAACTTCATAAATGCCAACTGATAATGAGAGATTAGTGCAAAATAATTTGTTTTTAAATACAACAGACGCTACACAACCACAAATTACGCGTAGCAGACATAATAGTTTCAGTAACGAAACCACTATAATGCAGTCAAACAGTGTGACTCCATTATGTGCCGAAACAGATTCAAACGGTACACAGCTACACAATCTGCGTAGCAGATACCACAGTTTTATTGACAAAAATTCCGAAACCACGAAAGAGGTGACACGACTACAATCGTCTGAAGATGTTCAAATGAACACAGATGTACAACCTTTAACAACGAATACAAATACACACAGAGGTCAATCCGAAACGGATCCAATAATGGCATATTTGCTACAAATGAGACAGGACATGAATCAAAACTTTAACAGAAGGGCACAAGACTCAGCAGACCTAAAAAACGAAATCAATGTAGTCGCTGAATTACACGCCAAGATTCAAGAAATATCAGATAAACAGGAAGCATTCGCGGTTAGCATACGAGAAAGAATGACAGAACTTTTGTAAACAAAACGCTCACATTGATGAACGTTTCAACAATCACACAGAAAACTGATACGTCACCGCAAACTGGTGCGATCGCAGGGTAAAGAACGAAAAGAACTATTACAAACAATTAATAAACAGCGACAGGACGACAAAAAGAAAGTGTTTGCTCAGGGAAAAACTTACGTGGACAATCACATATACTCGATTTTGGAAGAAATCGAAACGGCTAAGGAGACAAATATTTAAATACAAGAGAGGCTCACGGAAATCTAATGACACACAATTGAGGCGAAAATTTCTACAGATGCTGAAATCCAGAATATTAGGGATAAATTAACAGAAGAAGTCCAGACACTAACTGACAAAATAGAGCACATAGCAATCAATCAAGACCCAGAAAATTTGAAAGCAGATTTTAAGAAAGCAACCAAAAGTAGTCGTAAATTACGAAACGAACTGACATAAAAGATCAACGAACTCACTACAAGAATAGACCTGTTACATACTAACAATTACATTAAATCAGATGACACTACACCAGTCCCAGTTCAACAGATTTCTAATAGTAAGGATACGCAAATTACAAATCTGCAACAAACAATCGCAGACCTAGAATCACGTAATAATTTGTTACATCAGAAAATCAATTCTTTACAGCAAAGGATAGCTGACACACAAGAAACAACTGCAAACAATCAATTCCAACAGAACACACACCATTACGACATGCCTCACATGCACAATACATATAATGTCGGTAGACTTCAGAGAGTAAGAGATCTTAGCTAGGCAGAAAGACACATAAATTCCTATTCACAACATTACAAAAATAATGACACAAAGACATGACGGTTTCGACCACAAGCATTTCCTTTCAGTGAGGAAGTTTAAAACATTTAAAAGCGACAGGACGCAAATACAACCACTGGACTGGATCCAACAATTCAATGCGGCACTCCCACCGCCATGGCCAGTTCAGCATAAGCTAGAATTTATTATTAGTTTTCTTGAAGGGGAACGAGCGAGAAGAATGCGACCAATTGCTAGACAGTGTTTTTCAGTCGAAGCATTCCAGGAAGCATTTCTAGCAGCATATTGGTCAGATACCACACAGAGTAGCATTAATGATCTGCTAATTAGTCTGCCAAATTTCGGGAATTCTACTTTCCCAACAATCACAATTTTTCGAGTATATGGTTGAACAAAACCAATACCTCAATGAACCATACAGTCAATCCGCATTAATACAGCTGAGTATTTCCAAACTCCCCAGAGCATTAAAAGTGTCATTATTAACAGGCCAGCAAAAGGACAGCGTGTACACATTTAGAGACATCCTGCAATTGCTGGAGGTACACCAGGCAGATTATGCGTTTGTTAATAAGAACTTTTCACGACATAACGCAAACCAGACAAACAATGCTAATTTGGAGCAAACACGATTTGGCAATAACAATCGTAATAAATGCTTTTGCATCAAAAATGAAAATTTTAGTCGAGAATACACACAGGGATTTAATGAACAGCAGTATTATAACAATGTACATTACAAATCAAGACAGCAACATAGCCATCCAAATAACACGACACATATACGACAGGAAATGCCGAACTGGTCAAACTTTCACCTGACTAATTGCCAAGAAAATGCGACGGGTGCAAGCAATTACACAAGTCAGCCGCAAAATACACTAAACGAACAAAGACAGCCTTTTCGGAGAAACACGCGTGTATCGCCATATAACAACAGTTATAACGACAGAAGGTGAGAAAACGAACACCGACCGCAAAGGACATTCTACAACGGCCGGCCGGGGTGGCCGAGCGGTTCTAGGTGCTACAGTCTGGAACCGCGCGACCGCAACGGTCGCAGGTTCGAATCCTGCCTCGGGCATGGATGTGTGTGTGATGTCCTTAGGTTAGTTAGGTTTAAGTAGTTCTAAGCTCTAGGGGACTGATGACCTCAGAAGTTATGTCCCATAGTGCTCCGAGCCATTTGAACCAATCTACAATGATAATTTTCATAGAAATTCAAACAGTGCACAACAACCAAGTTATCGTATGAATGTACCAGACACAAGATTTCATCCGCCACCTGTCGCTAATAACCAAAACGGTAGAACAGTACAGCTCATAGAAAACACACAACACTCCCCGACAGAAAATGAAATGTCAGAACATTTATGACTAGAGATAGCCTGTGATGAATCTATAAATGACGACGCTATGGATAAGGACAGAGAAAAGATAAGGATAGAGAATGCCATTGCATTCGACGACGTGCGAGACACAGTGTTACACGAAAAATCGATCATGCAGAAAACCATATGCCACCCAATAATCCAGATAAATTTAAAGTCACAAAATATTTTAGCAATAATTGCTTCAGGGTCATCAATGTGCGTAATTAACGAAGACACATTTAACAGATACAATAGCAATAATGATTACCCAGTATACCATTACACAAAACTAAAGTTAAGGGAGTATTTTCAGGAAAAAGCATTGAAGTCAAAAGACAGACACAATTAACGTTTGTTTTGGAGGGCAAACTTTCCACAGCAATTGTTGGATAGTTCCACATTTAACAACTGATATAATATTAGGAATGAATTTTCTCGTGCAGTACGACGCAAAGATTGACTTTAAATCGTCATACCTAACATTACAGAAGAAAGACAGTGAAGTGGTAGTGATATTTCAAAACACAGTATCCTCAGAAGAACAACGTATGCAACATACGGTTGTATGATCATATCAGTCCTTCATACTCCCAGCTAGGTTGGATACGCCCACATAAGGCACGCGATCTCCACACGATGTGCTTACTTCATCGATTTCTTAGCCACTGGTGCCCCCAATACTTATCTTCTCACATTAAACACCTATCATCATTCCACAACCGCAATACCAGATCGGATACGTCTAGCATCTTGGCTGTACCTTTACATAACACAAAATCTTTCTCCGTGTCATTCTCCATCTCAGCCATACGACTATGGAACGCGCTCCCCTGTGATCTGCGTCTTATCCAAAACCACTCAACATTCAAGAGGGAACTTAAGACTTACATATTAGGGACGGTATAGCCACCATTGTTGTGCCCCCCCTCATCTTTTTCTTTCTCCTCTCCATCATAGCTTCGAATTTTACCATTCTATTTCTCTTCCTCTAACCTATCTACCTCTTCTATATCTCTTTTACCCCATTCCATCGTCTTATGTCTCTGCTTGATGAGAATAACTCACAAGCTGCAAGAATATAACGAGAAAATTCCCAACTAGCAATAGGACTGACACTCATAAAAGAAAAATATGTTTACTTTCATATACATAGTCATTATTATTATTATTATTATTATTATTATTTTTATTATTCTTAATTGTTATAATTATTTTTTGATTGTTACAATTATTATTGTACTACTTTTATAATCTCTATTTTTTTTCTTTAACATTAATACTGTATAACATGTTATATGTCCTAATTTTCTGTAGACACTGAAATTTGTTGAATCTGAGTATGCCTGGTTAGGTGTAAGAGAGGGCCAGAAGGCCCTAATCTTGCCAGGTAAAATAAATGCATAAATAAATAAATAAAATAAAATATGCGCAGGATCGAGATTATTGTAGATTCTAAAGGTAACGATTGTTATCTCACACTATACACGAATCCACATAATAACGACATGGCGGAAGAATAGGAGTATAATGTATTAGAGACAATTACATGCAAGATTGGAGACAGTATAACAAAAGACGACACAGAACGCACAGAATTAGAAAATATTCTTGTCAACACAAAACAGTTTCAACAATGTTCCAGAAACGATGACAGGATTTATGTACGAATTTCAGGTGAAACCTCACGAGACATTCAAAGCTAAACACTATCCAATCCCGCATATACACACAGAATCAGTTAAGAAAGAGTTACGAGCAATGATTGATCAGGGTATAATTGAACCAGCAGCAAGCCAATATATAAATCCATTACACACCGTTGAAAAGAAGGATGGATCACTCCGTTTAGTTTTAGATTCACGTCAGGTTAATAAAATAATCATTACAGAAACTGACCCACCACAGACGTTAGAAGAGTTACTGCAAAAGTTTCATGACACCTCTACATATACCACCCTCGATCTCAAATCAGGACTTTGGCAAATCCAGCTGCATCCAAATTGCCGAAAGTATACGGCATTCTTTTGCTTTGGTGAATGTTACCAATTTTGTAAACTTCAGTTTGGACTAACGATTTCGTCTGCAGCCTTTATACGAGGCATGAATACAATTCTCCCACAGGATCTTAAAAACAAAATTACTTCATATGTAGATGACATTCTAATCGCAGCAGAAAACTGGGAACAGCATAACCACACTCTTCAACAATTACTGAATACATTCGACCAGAACGGTGTAACTATAAACCTCCGTAAATCTGAATTTGGAAAAGGCTCAATAAAATTTCTAGGTCATATCATTTCACAAACAGGTATTGCACCAGACTCTGACAAATTGCAAGCACTGAAAGATATGGGCGTGACAACAAATAAGAAGGAACTTCGGAGCTTTTTAGGCCTTATAAATTATTTTAGAAAATTCATTCATTATAAAGCATTAGACACACCCTTGCTATACCAGCTCACAATTAAAAACGCAATTTGGTCATGGAATGAAGACGCTGAAGCTGGATTCGAGAATTTGAAAGAAGCGTTACTAAGGGCACCTTTGTTATCACGTCCTGACCCAACACAAAACTTTTCCATTGCAACAGATAGTTCAACTACAGTACTAGGAGTACATATTTTTCAGGAAGTAGAGGAGGACGGTAAGACAATCGTTAAGCATATTGCGTTTGCAAGCAGGGTACTTTCTCCAGCAGAGCGCAATTATTCTGTAACAGAATTAGAGACGATATGCGTAGTATGGGCATTTAAGAGATTCCGTCATTATTTATATGGAAGACACACCACAGTATATACCAATCACCGAGCAATCCAGTTTTTATTATCAGAAAAACTTACGCATGATTGATTAAGCCGTTGGTAATTATATCTACAAGAGTTCGACTCTACAAGAGTTCGACTTTACTATTGTACACATTTCAGGCACGCAGAATATTGTTGCCGACCCACTATCGAGATATATTCACCATAATCGACTAGAGAAAGAAAATACCTTCAACCATAACAACCATAGTATTACGTATATCAAACAAGTAGCTTTCGAAAACTTTATATCATCAGCATTATAGGACATAGAGAGAGAACAGCAGAAAGATGAAACACTAAGAGAGATTGTACCGCTTTGGTGAGATAAGAGCAAAGCAAAAATCAGACATAATTACACTATACATCAAAATATTCTGTTTGTTCGCTCACAGCCAGACGGCAACAATTGGCTTTTATGCATTCCAGAAGGGATCAGAAACAAATTGATATGGTATACGCACCTAAGCTATGCACATTACGGAGCCAGGAAATGCTTTCTAATTCTTCGACAATATTGTCACTTCAACAATATGGAAAAACACATTCGCAAAGTTATGGCATCCTGCAAGATATGTCAGAAAACTATATCATCAACAGTATCACATATTCCACCACTGTATCCCATCATACCGGTTAAGTTAAGACACATGGCAGCAGTAGATCTTTTCGGTCAATTCCCCAGAACAAGTAAAGGTCATAGTTATATTCTAGTAGCCGTAGAACTGACATCCAAATTTGTGACGTTTTCTCCACTAAGGAAAGCAAAAGCTAGATCAGTATCAAGTGCATTTGTAAGAGATTTTCTATCAATAGTAGGACATGTACAGAAGGTTATTTCAGATAACGGACCACATTTTAGGTCAGACATATGGAAACAAATGTTAGAGAGTAAGAAAATAACACCAATTTACATATCAAGATATCACAGTTCTTCTAACCCGTCAGAAAGAATAATGAAAGAGATGGGGAAACTATGTAGAATTTATTGCCACAGAAAGCATACAACATGGGACGAATACATTTCACAGTTTCAGGAAGTAATAAATGCAATACCTAATGAGTCAACGATGCTCTCACCAACTGTAATACTGGCGAATAAAGACCCACCGATGATCACTTTTCCAAAGAAGCGTAGACTTCGTCATTGTGAGATAACAGACATGGCATTAGCGAACATTAAACGAGCTGCAGATCGTCGGAAGATACAGCAGAAGCAGATAAGTAGATTACGCAAGTACGAGATTGGCTATAAGGTACTAGCCCGTCCCCATTATCTGTTGCTTAAAGGGAATAACCGATGCAAAAAATTTGGACTTCTATATGCAGGACCGTACAGAATTCGAAATATTCCGCTCGCTAATGTAGTACACATTGCGACACTCAGAACAAAAAAAATCGAGAGGAAACCATCATATGTCAAACATAAGGAAATTCTTAAAATAGAAAAAACTTCTTACAGGGATACATATAGACAGAGTATAACAATGAGCTTTTTGACACATTCCAGCAAGCCCGAACACAGTGAGCTACTAATTGGTTATTTACGTGCACAACAGGTCACCTCGATTCGACCGCAGATAAATACACTGAACATTAATAGCAGTCTTAGAAGCGTTCTCGCAGGACATTTATTTCACATTATGTAAGGTAAGTGGAGCAATTAACATGACTACTTTAAATGTAAATGTATAACACGTACAAATGATTTTGATACAGTAGTAGCAATTAGATGTATTCTTTAACCGTGCATGCAACATTGTTGTCATAGTTCACCAAAATAATCGTAGTTTTAATTATAATATAAGTATTGAATATGGAGAAATGTGGATAAATGCTTTACAGGTCATGCCGAGAGCTGACGCGATTTTCCAGATGCAGAGAGATGTTGAAATCATGCCGGGCGCTGACGATGATTAACCATGAATATTTTGTCATAGGTAATACAGAGAGATATTGAAGTCATGCCGTGCGCTGATGATTATTAACAATGAATATTTTATTATAGGCTATGAAGAGAGATGACACGAGGTACAAAGGAGAGAGGAGAATGAAGATGTTAGTATGTAAGGAATATAGTTTAGTAATGGTTTATTTTGATAACTGGTGATACAGCGCAGTGCAGCACTGCAGATGGAGAAACCACATTAAATTGCTTACTGTTGGTACTTTGCTATTCGAAAATTTTTTTCTGCATTGAACATGACATCTTTTACAGCAGATACATACATAGGAAAAACAGATCTCACCAAAATTCAGCATACCGATTCGCACTCTGCGTAAAATACAAATGTTTTCTCTTAAATAACAATGAAGATGTGTGCTACACAACTCAAATATAATATATAATCGACTGCCAATACGACTCGTAACTGACTACCCCATTACCGAACATACTGAAGTCAAAGAAAGTGCATAGTTTGTCAAAATGTACTTTCATATTTCAAAAACTGTGAATTCACAACCTGTGAAGTAATATAACAGTATCTTTATGTAATTATACATATGAGCACTAGATTATAATTTATTTAGAGGAAATGTATTTGATCAAGTCACAGAAAGTGACATAGTTTGTATAAAGGAACTTATTTATTTCATTTAAAATGTTGATGCCTAAATGTACTGCTAAATACCACTTACAGAAATATTTGTTTATGTTATTGACTGTCACGTATGTGTATTGTAGGCTGAATTCACTACATATGGAAAAAATGTTTTTATGTTATTGTTTAAAACTATAAACTTTTTCTAGTCACACAAGGTGACATATTTTGTCCTTTCAAACCTAAAATAAGAATACGGTAAAGATAATTTTTATGAGCACAGAGGAAAGAGACGATGTAAAATTTGGTAATAACGGTATCAACCATGTCCGTGAACCTCTTGACAAAATGATTATACCTGTACCTTAATTCCTGTGCATCCCCATGGTTATGGAGCACAAACAAAGTGAATAGTGAACCACGTTACTTCAATCTACGATGTTTTCTATGAGGTGTCGGCATACCAAGATGCACACCACAGTCATGATGTACGTCAATAGGTGCTTGCATACCAAGGTGCACACCATCACTACTAATGGACTATTGGAGTTGGACCTTGTACCTCATGTAGCTGAAGCAACTCAGGCAATTCGACGGTTAACTTAGTGTTTGGTTACACTAAAACTATGGATCAAACAGACGACGGAATCACATGGCGAAACCTGATGTTGTGCTATGTGAGGGAAAGAAACGGACTTTTGAGTGCATTCACAGACACTTACCAGTGCTTTGACCATGCTATCCAATTTATATTGAAACATAAACTATTTTCTAATTTTTGCCATCCACTACTATTAGAAATATAAATAACTTTTACTACCTGATGTACACTTCCAACTTACTGACACATATTATTTGTGTATTCTGATGTATACTCTTTTGAATATTCTCTTTGTTAGACTTAGGAAAACAAATTCTTATGACAGTATATGTATGTGCTTTGTTGAAAAAAATATTCTATCATTAACTTACTTATTACTACACATGCTTCTATAATCAAATTTTCTCCTTACATCAAGTCCAAATGACTTAACGACGTAGGAAAATTTTAAGGAAACCCAGTCGAGGGTTATGTAAGACGTGTATATTTCTATTGTCTATTGTCAAACCACAATTTATGAAAGATGTTTATATTTTATTAATAGGATTCAGTAGGAATAATTAATATTTGTCATGTTGCAAGTAATTGTGGTAGCAGGGAATGTCTGCACCAAAGTATTGTTGGCAAGAGAGACCGCAAATTGATATAATTTTAAAAAGGGCGGGAGAGACCGCGTATGGATACATTTTAAGAAAAGAACGGCAAAGAACGCGCATTGATACATTTGTAATTGTAGAAGAGATTGTCTGCACCAGAAAGCATTGTTGGCAGGAGAGACCGCGCACTAGAGTTCGTAAGAGGTCAGTAGTAAGCGAGATGTGAAGCGAGTTGGTAGCAGGTCTGAAGCGAGAGGCTGAGCGGAGCAGTGTGCCTGCCAGCCACCAGCTATGATTTACAAGAGATTGTAAACGGATGTTCAGAGACATCACCTAACTATTATCATCAGAGGAACTAACATTATTGAATTATTTTCTTTGCGAAACTCAAGACTACTGAAGGTAACGTTTGCGCAATGCTAGTTGTAAGATTATTGTAAAAAGTAAGTCCCATTTGAACGTTTATAAAATCATTTCATCACCAGCAATAAATATTTGAAGAAACGTTTTCAGAATATAAGTAATTTTTGTCAGCATTGTTGCATTACTGATTATAATC
The DNA here is from genome assembly GCF_023864345.2 of Schistocerca serialis cubense. Classification (NCBI taxonomy): domain Eukaryota; kingdom Metazoa; phylum Arthropoda; class Insecta; order Orthoptera; family Acrididae; genus Schistocerca; species Schistocerca serialis. The sequence goes on from NC_064646.1 coordinate 511,340,448, forward strand.
CATCCCAAAAATCATCAACGTAAAACTTTTCAAAAAGTTTATTGTTGTCAAGAAAAAGTGTAACTATGAATTACGTAACTTCAGTCAAATTAATTAAAGAATAACGTCAGCTTTGCTGTTAAAGAATAACGTCACCTTTGGTAATAAATACAGCCACTTATTATGACAGCCCACCAGCAGTTAATATAGTAAACCAGAGTAAGTATATTCATGTCGCAGTTCGGTGTAGCAGTCGGTTGGCGACCCAGTAACAGTAAAAAAGGTGAGGAACAGTTTTGGGTTATTGCAGATAACGACTGAGGGCCACGACGACGACACATTCTATGTTTCGTCGAAATAATCAGAAAATCACTTTTAATAAGCAGCAATTAAATTTGAATGCGAAGATTGGAAAAGAGAATAAATTTTAAAGGGAAGATTTCATTTGTTATTATTAAGCAAGAAATAGAAATCCTAAGGAAAGATTTCATAGGTTATTATAGAAGGGAAGGTTGCGTAACAAAAAAGATATAGAGGAGACGGGAAGGTTTCAACGTGTCATTCCGCTGTGGAACAACGCATATTTAGAACCCGCTCGGTTATTAATCTATCCAGTGTTACACTCGAATCCGTCCAGTTCCCAGGGGTATTACTGTATTCGTCACATTGCAAGTCACATTCAGCTCTAAATAACGAGTTCGTTCATTGATTTAATGTTATATATTCAGCTAATGTCAATAAATTGTTAATTCAAGATCCACTTTGCTCACTACCGGATTATCTCATCTTGAACACTGTACTCACCACAGCATGGGGAATCTAAAACATGGAAGGAGTAAAAACGTTTTTGAGAAGAAGGTTGTCATTTCTACAAGGCTGTAACGAGTCGAGCGTTTCCCTTGTGCCGGATTATACTAGGATAAGATTGTATTATTCTGAAGGCTTAAAATTACTCATAAGTTATTTAGAACTTCGTATGGCCAAGATACGACAAACTAAAGTGCCCTTTCTCTGAGCACAGCAGAACCCTCACACAGGGGTCAATATGGGGCCAAGCACCGAAATCTCTGCGCAGCTGAAGCAGTCAACAGATCTTCAGTCAGCTCCACAGGCAAGTGTACGCCATAATTTTAAATGTAACGTCCGCAGAGACATCTCTGGTAGTGGTCTCGAATCTATATCTATGCGCTTTTGCACACTGTATAGACGAACAGTGTGAGAGTTGAACGTTTTGTTTTGTCGATTGCAGTTTAAAATGAATGCAAAATTTCTGAAGCACCACGAGGCAGTGTTCTTTGTAAGTCACCCAAAGGAACCAAAGCTTTCATATGAGCTGCTCCTAAAATTCTTAGAAAGTCAAAGACATTCTTTGCGAAGTGGGTCGAACGATATTTAAAAGTTAGAAATGTGGATGATTTACCGGGGGGAGGGCTAACTTCAGCGACGTGGCAATTTGCACTTACGTACAGCCGATTTAAACGCTGAAAAAATGTGCAACATTTATCAAAAATGTCTTCTGAGGTCTGTTAAGAAGCTATTTGGTTCGAACGAGGCAAACTGGGTGCTTCAAGAGGATAATGATCCGAAACACCGCAGCTGTCTCTGTACAGCGCGGAAACAACAGCCATGGGCTGTCCACGTCGGATTGGCCTGCAATGTCTCCGGATGCAAATCCCTAAAATGGACCTTAAAGGAAAGCTAGTAATTGAAGCAGCTGTCATATAAAATCAGGAAGATGTGGAGATCGTTACAGAGAGAATATGCAGAAAAATTCGTGAAAAGCATGCAAAAAAGGCGTCAAGCTATAATGGATAATGACGGCAATTGGATTAACTATTAGGTAATTGTGCAATTAGTAATAAATGTATTTTCATGTTAACATATATTTATAATAGTCTATTTTATTTCATACACATAACGGTGTACACTTTCCTGTGGAACTGACTATACGAAGACCAGTGTTAACCAAGTCTCAAACGGACATGTACTTTGTAAATACTGAACATTGTGCTTCAAGAGACAGTTCGTTAATTAGTTGGTTCAAATGGCTCTGAGCACTATGGGACTCAACTGCTGAGGTCATTAGTCCCCTAGAACTTAGAACTACTTAAACCTAACTAACCTAAGGACATCACAAACATCCATGCCCGAGGCAGGATTCGAACCTGCGACCGTAGCGGTCTTGCGGTTCCAGACTGCAGCGCCTTTAACCGCACGGCCACTTCGGCCGGCCGTTAATTAGTGCATCAGGTGATGCTTTAATAGTCAACGACAGTTGTAAATTATTAAGCACTCCTATGGCGAAGGATTGTATCAAGTGAAGTAAATCTTTTAATCATTGGTGTAATAAAATTAACTGATGTTTTATATGTCGTAGTTCAGACGAGCCGTCTTCCAGAGCAATAAGAACCCGAAGTTCTGGCTGGACAATTGTAGTTTCTGTGAGTCCATCTTTGTGCAGTATGGTTGAAGGACTTTAGCTGTTCAATATAAAACATCAAATCAAAAACTCATTCAGTCATCTATATTTCAATTTTTATTTTACTTATGCGACCAGTTACGGCATTTCACTACGCCATCTTCGGCTTCCCTGATCGACAGGTAGGAAGAATTCTGCCTCCTGTGCAATCGGAATAGGGCCCAGCGTTCAGTCACTAGTATCCGTACACTGCTCTTTTAACAACACCATCACTTCGTTCTTCAGCTGCACTCAGCGACTGACGAAAAAATAATAAATGACTGGTCGCTTCAATTCCGATGCGACATTTATTCTTAAGAAATCTAATGTACTATGCTGCTTTTACAAGTACGCTCTCTCGTCCGCATATGATGAATCGTTCACTCACGCAACTTTTAAAGTCAAATCCCGTACATCAAATAGTTTTTCGCAGAGAAGCCCAGTTGTGCCTCACAAAACCTGTAAAGTTTTCATTGTCTCGCTCACAGTAACGCAGAAATTGCTGATAATAATACATTTATCTTAGCCAGCAATGAAACATTTTGTTTGCATTTTACTCGTTCCTCTCTGGGGCAGATACCTGGCTGCTGCCCCACTCGGCGTCCTGTCTCTCAGAAGCTCCTGTAATTTGGTCACGGCTGGCTTACTTAACTACTGCTAGTCAACATCAGTTTGCATCCTATGTCGCCTTATCTGTCGAACTATCACAGCTCTCTCGTTCTCATTGTCAGTAAAATCAGCTACGTTAACAGCGAGTTGACGCCGCTTCCGGCAAAGTATTCTCCGCGATCGGTCTCCATGAGCAATTTTTCACGCTCTCACTGTGAGACAGTAATAAGCGCTGCTTTGAAGTGGGACGTGAGTGTACCTCGTCACGTGACCAAGTTGGCTTCTGCTGCAGCCGGGTAACCACTTCGGCTTGCCAGGCAATACAGGGTGCCTATAAAACAATTTACTATTTATAAACTTCAGTAGCATCAACTGTACGTGTTGTGGAGTGTTGGTTCAAGGCCATAATTAAAAGGTACCTCACGTAGTTTCAGATAAACAGATGTGCGAGTGCTACTTTGTTACCTTCCCGCTTGTAGCGCTACATACGCAAAATGCAGAGCATTTTGTGTTCTGCAGTTTGCTACGAGTGAATCCGTAATTTCGCTTCAACTTGCATTTCGTTTAAAACTTGATTGTGATCCTCTGTGTGGCGACAACATCTGCCTATGTATGGTACAGCCAGCTCCAAACGACAGGATGTGTGTGTAAAGTTAGAAGTATGGGACGACCAGCTTTGTCTGACGTAGGCTATCTCAGCGCATCTTACCTTCACAGCCCTAAGAACCCTGTTCAGGAAGCAAATCAGCTTCAGAACGCAAAGACGACAGCGTTGAAGGTTTTTTACGAAAGCGTTTACAAGTGTATCCACACTGGTTACAGATGGTTCACACAGTACCTCAAAGGCCGATGACTATGGTCTATGTTACAACTCTGTATGGCAAGTGTTGCAATGAGAAGATGACTTCCTCGATCATGTGGTGTTTAGTGATGAGCAACCTGCTCATCTAAGTGGTAAATACTCATAATGTTCATATCTAGGGGTTAGAACACGGTAGTGAACGTGTGCGATCTCAAAGAGATTCCCCAATACTAAACGATTTCTGTAGTGTGCACCGACGTCAAGTGTACGCAACATTTTTTTTTTAGGGACGCTAACATGGGTGGTTTATGTGGAGTACGTTGCAAGAATGGATTGTTCTCAGTAGAAGATGAGCCTAAAAGCTTTATTTGGCAACAAGATAGGAGCCCCTCCTCATTGGAATCTTTTTGTACGGGAGTGGCTGAACGTCGAAGTCCGTGACAGTTGGATTGGCAGTAACGGTCGAAACGACAGAGCTCATTTCCATGGTCTCGACGTTCACTTGCCCTCACACCATGCGACCTTTTTCTTTAGGGCCTCATAAAAGTGGTCTAGGGGTAGCGTCTTTGATTCATAATCAAAACGGGTTCGATCCCCGCCACTGCCTAAATTTTGATAAATAATCAGCATTAGCGGCCGAAGACTTCCGGCATAAGAAGTCAGCCTCATTCTGCCAACGGACTTGTCAAAGAGGGCGGAGGAGCGGATAGAGGTTCAGGGCACTCTCTTGTCCTAGGGGTGGGAAATTGCCCCTAAAGGCGGAAGAATCAGCAATGATCAACGACATGAGGATGCAGAAGGCAATGGAAACCACTGCATTAAAGACACGTAACGTGTATCCACAGGACATGTGGCCTGTAATTGAAGAAGTGTCATGATTATCTCTCCATTGGCAAAAGATTCCGGAATAGTCTCCGGGAGGGGACTGACAAGGGGGAGGTTACCATGAGAAAAAGACTGAATAATCAACGAAAGGATAACGTCCTACGAGTCGGGGCGTGGAATGTCAGAAGCTTGAACGTGGTAGGGAAACTAGAAAATCTGAAAAGGGAAATGCAAAGGCTCAATCTAGATATAGTAGGGGTGAGTGAAGTGAAGTGGAAGGAAGACAAGGATTTCTGGTCAGATGAGTATCGGGTAATAACAACAGCAGTGAACATGGTATAACAGGTGTAGGATTCGTTATGAATAGGAAGGCAGGGCAGAGGGTGTGTCACTGTGAACAGTTCAGTCACCGGGTTGTTCTAATCAGAATCGACAGCAGACCAACACCGACAACGATAGTTCGGGTATACATGCCGACGTCGCAAGCTGAATATGAATAGATAGAGAATGTGTATGAGGACATTGAAAGGGTAATGCAGTATGTAAACGGGGACGAAAATCTAATAGTCATGGGCGAATGGAATGCAGTTGTAAGGGAAGGAGTAGAAGAAAAGGTTACAGGAGAATATGGGCTTGGGACAAGGAATGAAAGAGGAGAGGACTAATTGAGTTCTGTAACAAGTTTCAGCTAGTAATAGCGAATACCCCGTTCAATAATCAAGAGGAGGAGATACTTGGAAAAGGCCGGGAGATACGGGAAGATTTCAATTAGATTACATCATGGTCAGACAGAGATTCCGAAATCAGATACTGGACTGTAAGGCGTACCCAGGAGCAGATATAGACTCAGATCACAATATAGGAGTGATAAAGAGTAGGCTGAAGTTCAAGACATTAGTCAGGAAGAATCAATACGCAAAGAAGTGGGATACGGAAGTACTAAGGAATGACGAGACACGTTTGAAGTTCTCTAACGCTATAGTGCTCTGAGCACTATGGGACTTAACTTCTGTGGTCATCAGTCCCCTAGAACTCAGAACTACTTAAACCTAACATCACACACATCCATGCCCGAGGCAGGATTCGAACCTGCGACCGTAGCAGTCCTGCGGTTCCGGACTGCGCGCCTAGAACAACTAGACCACCGCGGCCGGCGCTATAGATACAGCAATAAGAAATAGCGCAGTAGGCAGTACAGTTGAAGAGGAATTGACATCTCTAAAAAGGGCGATCACAGAAGATGGGAAGGAAAACATAGGTACAAAGAAGGTAGTAGCGAAGAAACCATGGGTAACAGAAGAAACACTTCAGTTGATTGATGAAAGGAGGAAGTACAAACATGTTCCGGGAAAATCAGGAATACAGAAATACAAGTCGCTGAGGAATGAAATAAATACGAAGTGCAGGGAAGCTAAGAAGAAATGGCTGCAGGAAAAATGTGAAGACATCGAAAAAGATATGATTGTCGGAAGGACAGACTCAGCATACAGGAAAGTCAAAACAACCTTTGGTGACATTAAAAGCAACGGTGGTAACATTAAGAGTGCAACGGGAATTCCACTGTTAAATGCAGAGGAGAGAGCAGATAGGTGGAAAGAATACATTGAAAGCCTCTATGAGGGTGAAGATTTGTCTGATGTGACAGAAGAAGAAACAGGAGTCGATTTAGAAGAGATAGGGGATCCCGTATTAGAATCGGAATTTAAAAGAGCTTTGGAGGACTTACGGTCAAATAAGGCAGAAGGGATAGATAATATTCCATCAGAATTTCTAAAATCATTGGGGGAAGTGGCAACAAAACGACTATTCACGTTGGTGTGTAGAATATATGAGTCTGGCGACATACCATCTGACTTTCGGAAAAGCATCATCCACACAATTCCGAAGACGGCAAGAGCTGAATGAACAGTCTAATGAGTACACAGTATGGTTTGAGAGTAAATCGGAGAAAGACGAAGGTAATGACAAGTAGTAAAAATGAGAACAGCGAGAAACTTAACATCAGGATTGATGGTCACGAAGTCAATGAAGTTAGGGAATTCGGCTACCTAGGCAGTGAAATAACCAATGACGGACGGAGCAAGGAGGACATCAAAAGCAGACTCGCTATGGCAAAAAAGGCATTTTTGGCCAAGAGACGTCTACTAATATCAAATACCGGCCTTAATTTGAGGAAGAAATTTCTGAGGATGCATTATATGGTAGTGAAACATGGACTGCGGGAAAACCGGAACAGAAGAGAATCGAAGCATTTGAGATGTGGTGCTATAGACGAATGTTGAAAATTAGGTGGACTGATAAAGGTAAGGAATGAGGAGGTTCTACGCAGAATCGGAGAGGAAAGCAATATGTGGAAAACACTGATAAGGAGAAGGGACAGGATGATAGGACATCTGCTAAGACATGAGGGAATGACATCCATGGTACCAGAGGGAGCTGTAGAGGGCAAAAACTGTAGAGGAAGACAGAGATTGGAATACGTCAAGCAAATAATTGAGGACGTAGGTTGCAAGTGCTACTCTCTTATTAAAAGTGTGGGGAAAATTCGATTTTAGGTTGGATGTGTACTTGAAACGCCTGGTTAAATCCGCAGGACAGAACAAGTAGTTGGAATTATGGAAAGGGGCCAAAAATGAGCGGCTGTCAGTTACACTCGAACACATATAACTTTATTTAGTTGCCCAATCATTACAGTGCAAACTTCCGAGCTTAACTATCGACTGAATATGTTACACAATCTTATGGCTTAAGGGCACAACCTCTTTAATTTTTAAAACGGTTGGAGGCCCATGATTTAAAACACAACTACAATAAATTTTCAAAAGGAAGAAAGCGCAAGGTTTTAGCCTTAAACAGTATTTCAAGTGAGGTTGAAGGCCTAAACAATGCAAGACTTGACAAGTAAGGAACTTTCAACTTTAAAACGGCTGAAGGCCCATTACTTTAAACCCAATACAAATTCAAACCATCGGCTATGAGCCATTAAAATACATAATCCAGCACCAATGAGAAAGTGCAGTTCAGCCAGCGGCGCTCAGAAGTTTCCGGGGGTCGGTCTGCACTTCAAATATTAACGTTCGCTTAAGGGAGACAGGTAGTTGGCCCAACTATATCCGGTCCGCCGGCAACCCAACAAAGAGACAGTCACCGGACCCATTGACAAGACGACTTCCTTTCCACCCGACCAGTACACAAGAAACTCCAAAGCCCAAACGTAAAAGGCGTAGCAGCACACAACCAAGTATGCATAAGCTATCAAAACTACACACACGTGTTCGACGGCGACAACACGTTGAGGTAAGGACACTGCCTGAATTTTACGTCAGCGGCCAGGGCAGGTAACCGGAATGCTAACGGCCACAAGGCAGAAAATTCCGCTGGTGCACTTCGACTTGAAATAACCAAAATACAGTTAAACTCTACCGGATGGTGGCCAAAACTTTCGCCAACTCGAACAATCGCTGTAACCGACGGGAATACCCCCAACAGCCAACCATGAAAACCAACGGCACAGTGTGAACAGACTGGCTTTGGTAATTAAATCACCACTCAACTTTAATGTCCCGGGTCGGTAAGCCACGAACCTCGTAGCAACCGGAACAGCTCCCACACGCCCCGACACTGCGTAGAGACCGCCAGCGGGCCCGACTCACAGCGCCGCGCGCAGATTTAGTGGCTGATCCACACCAACCGACCGACTGCTCAGTATGCCAACAACATTTAAAATAACTTGTCAGTCAAAATCACACCAACTGTACACAGTTTCACAAACAGTAGCACGAAGAACTAGACAATGCTAATGGCAGAGACAGGGTCGAATCACGAGTCTGCACAAGCAGCCAACCCATAAGCGATCGTCGTCCGGCAAGACGGCCGGCCGACGACCAACCGAAGGCGTCGCCACCCCAATCGTGTGCGTCGGCAACCATCGGACGAGTCGTGGCGGTCCGGACCTCACTGCTGCCACGCGCCGGCTCAACTTGTGCCGCGTGCCCACTCAAACACTGCCGAACAACAGTTTAAAAAAAAAATCAGTTTACATCTTCTCGACAAATTGCCGGTTGGAACATCGACCACTACAGTTATGAAATAATACGGAGTGATTCAGACCCAACATACGAGTTTCATGCAAACCACGAAGGCTTCAAAAACCACAAAGGGATTTACACATTCTCTCATTCACTACACGTGAACTATTAGTGCGACAGAAAAAACGAACAAGGCCTTTTGTAGGAAATGTAAAGTAGTTAAATTTTGTGCTGGGATACGTTTTCGCTGGAGGCCACGGTTTTTGTTATTCAAAAAATATCTGTGAAGATCATTTTTGTACATTTTTCTTGAAATAAATAGTTTAACTACATTAAATTTCCTACAAAAAGTTCCTGTTCCTTCGTTTCTGCAGGACTAATTGTTTGCCTGTAGCGAATGAGAGAATCTGAAAATCTTTTGTGTGGTATTTGAATGTGTTGCTGGCTGTACAAAACCCATAGGTAGTTGCAAGTGAATCACGTTGTATGTGTTTTAGTCTGTAGTCAATTTTTATTTTTGCTTTGGTCTACTGACAACCAGTTTCAGTACACAGTACCATTCTCTACTGATCCTATGTTCAAAAAATTGCAGTACGTAGTTAGAACAGCAATAAGCGTACGGCACAAGACATAGGAAATAATCTTGAAATTTTACAGATTGCTCCTAAGTGCCCCTGGTGAACTTCTTGGAGGAAGTGGATATCTACAGTCACATGAAAATAAGAGCGGATAAGTTCACCAACGGTAAAACAGAATTGTGGGAAAAGCAATTCCTAGAATTTTTCTCGAAACGGATGTGGAGTACCTCGTCGGATTTCTAATTGCATACACTTGTGACCCGCAGTTTACTGACTTTGTTATTCAGCTCGATTCTGCCTCTCCAGCAGTATTTAACCTATGACTCTAGTTGCAAAGTTTAATCGGGTTCTTCTGTCCTGATCCCATTAAGTTGCTCCTCCCTACTGTCTCCCACTCCTTCACCAACCGTGATTGATATATCTATACAATATTATTATGTGTTCATGCATGGTATTTAGTTTAATATATGTGACTGTTAACTATGTTTTAAATGATAGACTTAAAGATTAGTTTTAATATGGGCTATGACAGTTTAAATCCACTTGACCTACTGTTTTAAGCTGTAGATGCTCTTGGCTCTGAGCACTATGGGACTTAACTTCTAAGGTCATCAGTCCCCTAGAACTTAGAACTACTTAAACCTAACTAACCTAAGGACATCACACACATCCATGCCCGAGGCAGGATTCGAACCTGCGACCGTAGCGGTCACGCGGTTCCAGACTGTAGCGCCTTTAACCGCTTGGCCACACCGGCCGGCAAGCTGTAGATGCACGAGGTAACAATACAAGATCGTCTCACCACTTACAGACATACAGTACCGCCAGGTTTGGAACATCGTAATTGGACTGAAGTGCCACAATAGGACAACTTTCAGAGCACGGCGCATTTGTATGAATTAGTCCGTCGTCCTTTACGGTCGCCTAATATCGAAGCCCATCTATGCAACCTTTGACAACTGCATGTTAGCTGTGAGCAGTGGTTACCGTGGTCGTGGTCGATCTATGAGCTATGACGCGGCTTGAGGAGGGAGCGATGTAGCACCACCGACAGCGCCAGCGCACGCACCAACACTGCTACATGGGATACATGGAGCTGGAGGCGGCGGCAAAGATCGTTAGCTGACAGTTGGGGAGTGCTGTATAACCACACTGCACCCCTATTCCCTCTCCATGCTCAACTTCTTCTCGACAAAAGCAATTTTGTGTGTTAGTACACAGGATGAGTCACGTAAGACGTAACATCCCTTTAATTTCGTGAACGGTTCCAGAAATGGAAACGATGTTTTCGCCAAATGATAGTACGCTAAGTGGCACGTAGTTTGGTTTCTAATAAAGGATCTTAAGTCTTCTGTCGATCGAGATATTGAAGCGAGTATGATTTTTTGAAATAGAAAGATATACTTTTTTAACGGCATCCAGAAGCACTCGAAAAGCCGAATCAGTGATATAATACCTGTTAATTTTGAAGTTGAAACTCTTCTCAAAATAATCCGAGAAATATTCCAAAACTGAGAAGTAATCTATTCTTAAAGAAGGAACAGATTTCAAACGTTTATTGCTTCTCTAACGAGAGATCAGCTACTTCGTGTGTTGCCGGAAGTGAGCCAGCGTTTTTATGTGTCGTGTAACACATGATGCTCACATTAAATGCATACAAATTTTAACTTTTCTCTTCCCAGCAGCGTTGGAATTGTCTTTCTATCTTTTGTAGTTTGGAAGCAATATATGTTTCAAATCTGTTCCTTCTTTTTTAATAGCCCTGTATTTAAAGCTCAAAACTGTCCTTTAGTATGAGTATTTGGCAGACCTACTTGGAAAGCAAGTGTTACGACTGCGTGCATCCCATGCATTACGTACCACACGCTTGTCGTTATGGAGAACAATATTTTGTAAAATTATCTTGCATTGTTGGTTCTACCTATGTACTGTATGTTACCGATCATAGGATGGCCGGGGGATGATGGTGTGTACTGAAAGCTGTAGTCAGCACACAAAAGTAAGCAACTGCCCCTACAGACTGAAACATAGATTATTTCTAAAACTACGTTAGTTTACTTTCAATTGGACAGACCATTTATTGTAAATAATCTAAATTTGACTGTTATTGCCTGAGATGAAAAAGTCATGGGATAGCGATTTGCACATATATACGAGAGTTGGAACTTAAATAGTGGCAACTATTTATTCACAACCAATACGAAAGAGTTACATGTTTCCACCTGTGACTGTCTTTCAAAGTAGTCACCAGCGTTGTGTAGAACCCGTTGCCAGTAATGTGGAACTCGTAGTATACCGTTAGCAGAGCCCGATCTGTTCATGGTGCGAATGGAGTGGTCTACTACCTGTCGAATTTCTGGAACAGTTGTGAATCTAATGCCACGAAGTGGTTCCCTCATCTTCGTAATCAAATCAAAGTCACAAGGACTTAAGTCCGGGGAGTATGGTGGATGGTACAGTACTTCCCAGTCCCATCGAGCGAACAGAGCAGCCACAGCTTGCGCTGTATGCGCCCGCTCATGGTCGTGCAAAATGATGGGTGGCTTGCGCAAAAAGTGTCGCCTCTTCTTCCGCAAAGCTGGTCGCAGGTGATGCTCCAAAACGAACAGTAATACTGTGCATTGACGGTCTGCCGTGGAGGAACGTAATGCGTTAGGATAACACCATCACAGTCGTACATGAGAATCACCATAACTTTCACCATATTGGGGCTCTGACGCACTTTCGACTTTTCGCGGCGACCCATAATTACGCCATTCGTTGGATTGGCGTTTCAGTTTTGGCTTCGTGGTATTCGCTTCAGAACTGTTCCAGAGATTCGACAGGCAGTAGACCGCTCCATTCGCACCATCAACAGATCAGGCTCTGCTAACGGTATGCTACGCCTTCCACATCGCTGGCAACGGGTTCTACACAACGCTGGTGACTACTTTGAAGGACAGTCACAGGTGCAAACAAGTAACTCTTTTGTATCGGTTGTGAATAAATTGTTGCCACTATTTAAGTTGCAACCCTCGTATACAGATGCCGATAGTATCGCGTACACGGCATAAAACTGCGGAGCTCTCTTTTGTCCTTTGGCGGTTCATGAGAAAAGGTTTCTCACATGGTTAAGGTCGAACGACGGGGATTAACAAGCTTTGAAATAGAATGGTGGTTGGAGCTAGATGCGTAGTACATTCCATTTCTGAAATCGTTAGGTAATTCAGTATTCCGAGATCCACAGTGTCAAGAGGGTGCCGAGAATACTAAATTTCAGGAATTACCTTCCACCGTGGACAACGCAGTGTCGACGTCCTTCACTTAACGACCGAGAGCAGCGGCTTTTGCGTAATGTTGTCAGTAAACACACACATGCGACACTGCTCGAAATAGCCCAGAAATCAATGTGGGACGTAGGACGAAAGTATTGGGTAGGATAGTGCTGCGAAAGCTAGCGTTAATGGAGTATGGCAGCAGACGGCCGACACGTGCCTACATCGCCTGCAGCGCCTCTCCTTGGCTAGTGGCCATATCGGTTGCACCCTAGACCGCTGGAAAAGCGTGATTTGATCAGATGAGTCACGATTTCAGTTGGTAAGAACTGATGCAAGGATAGAGTGTGGCGCACACATCACAAAGGCATGCAGTCAAGTTGTCAACAAGCCACTGTGTAAACTGGTGGTGGCTCCTTCATTGTGGGGGCTGTGTTTACGTGGAATGTACTCGGTCCCCTGGTCCAACTGAGCCGGTGATTCACTGGAAATGGTTATGTTCGGCTACTAGGAAAACATTTGCAGCCATTGGTGAAACAAAAATGGTATTTTTATGGGTGACAATGACCATGTTTGCAGGTCACAATTGTTAGCGATTAGTTTGAAGAACATTCTGGATAATTCGAGCTAATGACTCGACCACCCAGATCATCCGACACGAATCTCATCCAATATTTATAGGACGTAATCTTCTAGTCAGTTCGTGCACTAAATCTTGCACCGGCATCGCTTTCGCAATTACGAACGGATATAGAGGCAGGACGGCTCAGTATTCCTACAGAGGACTCACGACGACTTGTCGAGTCCACGCCACGTCGAGTTCCCTCAGGACGCCTGGAAAAAGGAGTTCCGACACGATATTAGGAAGTATCCCGCGAGTTTTGTTATCTCAGCGCGATATACCACTCGAACTGAGACATTCTGTTGTGGACAACCTGCCCCTCGCTTTGCGTAGGAAGGCCAGCCAGACAGGACGCGCGGTGTGTACGGCTGGAGAAGGGCAGACGTGGGAGGGCAGCCGGCCGCGCCACTCCGCCCCCGCACCTCCCCGGCCCCCTCTGCCCCCCACAACTTCATTAGACGCGTTTTAGCGGCCTCGCTGTCCATTTGCGCAGAGGCGTTGGGTGGCGGAGGATCCGGCGACGCGCCGCACTCTGCCAGGGGCGGCGGCTCCCTGCGGCCGGGCCGGCCAGCTCAGCCCAGAGCGCGCCGCTGCAGTTGCCACTCGCCTCCGCCAAACGGGCTGCTGCGACCGGGGAAAGCCACGGGAACACGACCAGTCGCGCTAAGTGCACCACATCGACACGTCACCAGCAGGGCCGTCTCTGGTACGTGGTGTCGGTCTAGGCTGAAAGGGACTCGAAGTTGGAGTGGGGAGAAAGGATAGGAAGCGGAAGGCGGCGGGACCTTACGTAGAATCAGCGGCGCCGAGTGTAAATGTGAGCCGGACTGGGACCCGAACCTGGGACCTCCTGCTTACGAGGTGTGGGGTCTCTTATAGGCTGCCTAAAGGATGCTGCCTTCTCGGATAGCTATACAACAATTCAAGAAGCTCACATTAATAGTTTTTATTACAATAAAAAAGATTGACAATACTTAACTTTGGATTTACAATGAGTTGTCGCAAGCGACGGGTGACATGCAAACAATCAGTGTCCTTTGCTATATACAATGTTCGTGCAAGTTCCTGAGACAGTTTGTGTATCACTAATAACAGCTACCGTAGCGCTCTCTCCTAATGCGTTGTTTCTACCAGTGTCCGTCTTCTATTCTCCCCGAGGCTGGCAGGAGTGGGGCTTATACGAGCGTTATTCGGAAAGTCGCGAAATGGAAAATACAGTGAAAAGCTGAGGAAACTTTGCACAGATGCGTCGGGCATTGTGTCTAGTATGCCGGTGTCGCTCTTTTCAGTTTTGAGCTCTCAGTGAGAACGTGAAGATGGCTAGAAATTAGCGCCACCCGCCAAGTATGAAGGGCTGGCGAAAGATTTCCCCTGAAGCTATGCAATCCACATAATATACCTGCCATGCGGTTCGTTCTACACCACAATTCTCGGCCGCACTCTTCAGGGGCAATGAAGATACTCCTGCAGCGTTTTAGATGGGCAGTGTTTGATCACCCACAATACAGCCCGTAATTGGCTACCCCTGAGGTTCATCTCTGCTCAAATCGCCCGCTGGCTATGAAGACAATACTTTGACACAGACAACGAGCTGCAGTCCAGAGTAGCAAATTTTCGAAAAGCACTGGCCGCTGTCTTCTATAACGAGGCAATTGAAAACTTGATACAACGCTACGACAGCTGTCTCAGTCTGAGCGGCGACTGTACAGAGAAGTAACTGGAAGTTGTAGCTAACCGTTGCAAATAAAACAGTTTTGATTTTCACTGTGGTTTGCCTTTCGCGACCTACCGTTCCTTGCTTTCCGAACAGCCCTGGTGTTCTCTCCGTGTAGAGGCCGCTGCGGTCCGAGTCGTCTCCACTCCTTTCCGGCTTTCCTGCTGCGCCACCCCGCGCCCGCCTCTCCTTACTGCTGTGTTCCGTGTCGTGGACGACAGTGCTGGTATTTATCCACTTACACCACAAATAACCTTCGTTGTCTACAGTCAATATCACATACAGTTAGTAACTTCTCACCTTCGGTCCGACGCCCAATGACGATGAGTATCCCACTACCAGACATTATGTGTCTCTTCCCCACTGCGTCTGCCGGCCGAAGTGGCCGTGCGGTTAAAGGCGCTGCAGTCTGGAACCGCAAGACCGCTACGGTCGCAGGTTCGAATCCTGCCTCGGGCATGGATGTTTGTGATGTCCTTAGGTTAGTTAGGTTTAACTCGTTCTAAGTTCTAGGGGACTAATGACCTCAGCAGTTGAGTCCCATAGTGCTGAGAGGCATTTGAACCCACTGCGTCTAATATTTCATTATGGTCTATTGAAAATTATTCTGTTGTCACTCGATGACATTATTTTTTAAATAAGCAGCATTCCTATCCCATCACGACAATACAGAACACTTATATAAAAACAGTTTTTAGTTTTTACGCACATTATAGAACGTGCTTACTAAACGAATAACAGCTATCATCCAATCTCTAATAATAGATCACGCTTTTCTATTTTCTCGTATGTAACTTACGTAGTGAAAGTGAAACTTATTAGAGTGCTGCATCTTATCACAAAAATGTATTGCGTGAAAAGGGACAATGAGAATACACACTGAACGCCAAAGAAACTGGTCTAGGCATGAGTATTCAAATACAGGGATATGTAAACTGGCAAAGCAAGGCGCTGCGCTTGGCAACTCCTATACAGGGTGATTCACGAAGATATGCAAATATTTTAATATGTCATTCTACAAGTAAAACTGAAGAAAAAGTTCATATTGCAAATGTTTAGTTACGGCTAATAAAAGATTTTGCCTGAAATTTAGCAACTTTGCTAATATGAAGCCATCGCAAAACTGGGCGAGGTTAAAGTAAAGCACGATTTCCATTTGTTTTGTTGTTATTGATCTGGTGAATCTAATAAAACGTGTCCTAGACGTGTATCTACAGTAGTTTTCCAGAACATCCAGAGAAGCAAAGATTATTACACAAGCAAATTTGTTTACTTTCCATTAAGAATGTAGAAACGTTAGTGAGTTGTTTCAGACGTTTCCTAATCTTGAAACGAGTTAGTTTTCTGTATTGATCAGTGAGAGAACAAAACAGTGTATTTAAGTGAAACCACATAGTAACTGTTGTAGTTTGTACATTATTTATGAAATAGGGATGCCATTCAACTTTACGACAGAGGAATGCGCCCATATGGTGTTTATTTGTGGCAAATGTGATGGTAATGCTACGGTTGCAGTTAATGAATATTCGCGTGCGTTATCCAACTCGGAGGATTCCGAATGCACGAACCGTTAGTGGAGTATTTAGAAAGTTACGGGAGACAGGTTTTCTGCCTAGAGTTCATAAGCAATACGTGCACTCGATACGTGTAGACGATGACGAGGATATTACGGATGCTATTCCACGTAGCCCGGGCACCAGTACACGACGTATCTCTCACGATTAGGCGTTTCACAATCAAGGTATGGCATACACTGAAGTACAATAATCTGTATCCGTACCATAAATAAAAAGTGCATCATTTAAATCCAGGAGATCCTGCCCTTCGCTTGGAGTTGTGTAACTGGTTAAATACTAATCGGCAGTTACACAAACACATTTTATTTACTGATGAGGCACAGTTTACTCGATATGATTTAATCAATTTACATAACTAGCACATGTGGTCTGAAGCAAACCCACATGTGACAGTACAAAGCGATTTCCAGCAGCGATTTAGCTTAAAAGTGTGGCGTGCTATAATCAATGCACACTTTATTGGATGTCTACCTAGCAAGACCTAATTACAATTCCTTCAAGAAGAAATGCCCCGCTTCCTCGAAGATGTTCCACTTGCTACACGATTCCAAATGTATTTTCAACATGACGGCGCGCCTCCACATTTCAACAACGGTATTACTACACATTTAAATGAACATTTATCCCAGAAATGGATTGGTCGTGATGTTACACGTCTGTAGCCACCCAGATCGCCCGATTTTGTGTGTGGGGACGGATGAAAGACATAGTTTATGACGAGGAGGTCAGTACACGTGAGGCATCACTTGCTCGCTTTATGAATGCAGTAGACGAAATTAACAACAACCCTGTGAAACTGAAACGAGACACAAAATTTGTTCATACAAGACTAGCTAAATGCATTGAACTCGGTGGAGACGTTTTTGAAAATTTATTGTCAATGTATTCTGAAATTGTATGTACACTGTACGACTTCCTTAGCACTCAGCTTTGTTTTTTCCGGTTTAACATGAATTCACGTGTGCTATGGTATTAATGAAAGCAGATCATGTGACACATTCATACAGTTTCAGTTAACGTTATTACCATCATTTTTCCAAAATTAAATTCTCTACACCTTCTGTTGAAAACTTAGTGCAATTGTCAGGTATTTAAAAAACAAATTGGCCCAAGTAGTTAACAAATTAAAAATTTTACGAAATTACATCTTTCCTTCTCTCGATGATATGAAAAACTACTGCAGATAAACGTCTGGGACTTGTTTTATTAGATTCACCAGATCAATAACAACAAAATTAATGGAAATCGTGCTTTGCTTTAACCTCATACAGTTTTGCGATGGCTTCATATTAGCGAAGTTGCTAAATTTCAGGCAAAATCGTTTTTTAGCCGTAACTCCGTAACTAAACATTTGCGGACCTATGTTTATATCAACATTTTTCTTTTGTTTTACTTGTAGAACAACGTATTAAAATACTTGCATATCTTCGGGAATCACCCTGTATAAGACAAGAAGTGTCTGGCCCAGTTGTTAGATCGCTTACTGTTGCTACAGTGACAGCTTATCAACATTTAAGTGACCAGAATGAGATTTTCACTCTGCAGCGCAGTGTGCGCTGATATGAAACTTCCTGGCAGATTAAAACCGAGTCCCGGACCGAGAATCGAAATCGGGACCTTTGCCTTTCGCGGACAAGTGCTCTATCAACTGAGCTACCCAAGCACGACTCACGCCCCGTCCTCACAGCTTTACTTCTGCCAGTACCTCGTCTCCCACCTTTCAAACTTTACAGAAGCTCTCCTGCGAACCTGCAGGACAAGCACTCCTGAAATAAGGGATATTGCGGATACATGGCTTAGCCACAGCCTGGGGGATGTTTCCAGAACGAGATTTTCACTCTGCAGCGGAGTGTGCGCTGATATGAAACTTCCTGGCAGATTAAAACCGTGTGCCGGACCGAGACTCGAAATCGGGACCTTTGCCTTTCGCGGGCAAGTGCTCTACCAACTGGAGAGCTTCTGTAAAGTTTGGAAGGTAGGAGACGAGGTACTGGCAGAAGTAAAGCTGTGAGGACGGGGCGTGAGTCGTGCTAAGGTAGCTCAGTTGGTAGAGCACTTGCCCGCGAAAGGCAAAGGTCCTGATTTCGAGTCTCGGTCCGGCACACGGTTTTAATCTGCCAGGAAGTTTCAATATTTAAGTGAGTTTGAACGTGGTGTTGTAGTCGGTGCACGAGCGATGAGACACAGCATCTCCGAAGTAGCGATGAAGTGGAGATTTTTCCGTACGCCCGTTTCGGGAGTGTACCGTGGACATCAGAAATCCGGTACAATATCAAATCTCCGCCACCTCTGCAGCCGGAGAAAGATCCTGCAAAAACGGAACCTACGACGATTGAAGAGAATCGTTCAACGTGACAGAAGTGCAACTCTTCCGGAAATTGCTGCAGATTTCAATGCAGGACCATCAGCAAGTATCAGTGGCCGAATCATTCAACGAGACGTCATCGATATTGGGCTTCAGAGCTGATGGCCCGCTCATGTACCCTTGGTGACTGCACTACACAAAGCTTTACGCCTCACCTGGGTCCATCAACACAACGGCCTTATAACAAAACTAAGCGAAGCTGGTTTCCCAGGCGTACATCTCACACACTCATATCTCACGAACAGTTGTTTTAACACTGATGTGCAGGGCAAACAATCGACACAACACAATATCCAAGCTGGACTACCCCAGGGAAGTATCCTAGAACCCATCTTGTTCAACCTGTACATTAACGACTTCCCAGTAAGATAAAACACTACGTTAGCCATCTACATGGATGACGAAGCAGTAGTAGGGCAAAGTTCGTATGGGTTGCCTGAATCAGGGGCAGGTATGCACTCAGGGGCAAACTTATTGTTCTCCTTTGATTGACAGGATCCTTAACCTAATGTTCTGCTAAAAGGATCCCTCCTTTTGATTGACAGGCACTTAACCTATTGTTCCCCAGCGCCTCCCCTGACCCCACCCCACAGGAAACCTCCCCCTCGCTGCTACAGGTACACTTTCAGGTCTGAGTTATTGGAATAACCCCTCTCACTCTTATCAGTTTGATTCACTTCTTAATTAAATTGTTCAATCAATTGACCTAATACCCCCATCCCCTTCCCTCCCCCAGAGAACGGCAGGAAGTTCAGATTCCATCAGGACAATGTAACACACCACAGCTAACTTCACTAACCGAAGAAAATGGCGGGAACATAGGTCACTTGGGCTACCTGCACTAACCTATCCGACCACCACCTCTTCCGAGGAATTGGCAGGAATAGCACTCGGCCCGTCTTTATTTTGCATGCAGTCTTTATGAGTCCAACTGACCTAGTACACAGTATCACCACCACCGCCACCAGAGGGCACTGTTGTCCCTTCTGTGAAGTAATCCAACATGGCGGTCTGGGGTGGGGGAAAATGGTGGGAAAAGGACCCAGCCTGTGCTGGACATATGTCTTCATTCAAACGATTAGAGGCAGTACCGCCATCTGTCACGAGGTCTGTAGTTCAACTGACCTAGTACACAGTGCCAGGACCAGAGGGCACTGCCGTCCCTTCCGTGATGTAATCCAAGATGGCAGTCTGGAGGGAGAAAATGGCGGGTAAATGACTCAGCCTGTTCTGGGCTGCTGGAGAGAGGAAGGAGTGTACTTTATTTATTTTTGGAACAGCTTACTTAGGGACGGCTTTCACATAGTTTATTATTACACTGATACAAAACACATGCTCTGACGTGCTTGGGGTCGCAATCCACAGCCTACAGACCCGCAAACTATTCGTAAATTACCGAAATAACGCATGTTAAACACTCTGCAGACATGTGTACTAATTCTAAACTGTCCAATTAATGCAGTACACTTCTGTACAGACATGAAATCAACTCGTAAATTACCGAAATAGTGCATACACATAACGCTGTGCGAACATGCTCACAACACTTAAACAGCCAAAAATAATGCACTTCACAAATACTCAGTGCACGTAAAAAATACTTTCGAACTAAAGTCAATTGAGATGTATCAGAGGCTCCAATGTGCGCAGACACCTGAGAAAGTCCTGCTGAAAATACTTGTTCGCCTAGGCATCTATACTGACACGATGACGCATGGCTGTGGTGCGGGTCCAGCACCGAGAGAGATGTTTGCATATCAGCTAAAAGGTTCGCAATGTTATACTAACGTCACACTATAGAAATATGTTCGACTGCAATCCTAATGGGACAGCCTGTTTGTCACTGAATTTACCTGTCAAAGTGCTGCTATGGGAGCACTGTCCGCCATTGTTTTTTTGCAGACAAGACTTTCATGGGCAAAAAACTACTTTTTTTTGCACTGACAGTTCAAACCTGCAAAAGGGCCCTACATATCGTCAAATACGGAAAGACTCTTACTCAGTTACACTGTTCTGCCACTGAGGATGGGAGAAAAGACTGGACAGGAGCGAAGACCTACTTTCACAGCGACTCACCCACTCAGATGCTGCAGAAATCTGTTCCATTGCTTCCCATGATAATACAGGCTGCTTTCTCGTCCTCGCGATCCTAATGGGACACTCGAACTTGGTCTACCTGTGCTGACCTGACCAGTGTGACTGACGCATAGCCGTGAAATGCGGGCGCGTAGCTAAAAAATATCGCATCTAAAAATGTCCTCAATGATATACTGATGACACATGGCCATGTAAAATAGGAACCAAGACTACCTCTCGGAAATTGTATAGCATCCCAGAAATAGTTAAAGCTCGGTTTCGTAGGAGCTTTTGTGATGTCTCGGCCTATATGCATGGAAATCATTGCTGTAACAGAACCCGTTAACGAAAATAGCACAGAATAACGTCAATGCATTCTTCCTCAGGGTCCTAACATGGCACCCCATCCATCACATATTACCCTTCATGCTTTCAACACACACAAACGTTCTCACTGTTAAGGAGAATGAATGGGGCATTATGATTGGCTCTTTTCGAATTTACCCCCTGAATTTCTGATGCTGCGGGTGTGGATGCAACGTTCGCCTTTTTCTTTTTTCTTTCTGCAGATGAGACTTTCAGTGTGAAAACTATTTTACACAGATCGGCTTATAGCACCGACAATTAAACCTTGCAAAGTGTCCTACATATCGTCAAATATGGAAAGTCTCTTACTCAAGTACACTGCCCTCCAACTGAGGGTAGGAGCTTAAATATGAAAGCGTGAAACCGATCTTGAACACAACAGTGTATCATCATTACCGTGTTGATGTAAGAAACATACAATTCGTATTCTGTGCCATACAAAATCACGCCAATTACGTCATTTGAACATATACCACGAAGACAGACAGCACCGTTTACACTCCTTGCAGCACTAGATATTTCCCTACGAGGTCGGCAGTCATCCACTCCCGATAAGGTGATCAGAGTGCCCTCAGCGGACCAAATTCACTCTCAGACCTGTTCTATAAATTTGGGCTCGTTTCCCCTCTGCACAAATCCGGTACTGCTTCTGGTCCGGACCTGCTTGCTTGCTTTTCTTTTCTGCACCCATCTACAGACTCTGGGAGGTGGAGCATGCTGTAGACCACTGAGAAACTAGAAACTTATCCCATCAGTAAAGACCTTTACGTGAGAACTCGAAACAAATAGAGGAAACTAACATTACCATTCACGAATACGGATGTCGGTGATGTAACAGATTCCAGATCATCCCCATAATTTGCAAAGTTAGCAAAGGTGTTTCTCATGTCTAGAGAAGCAAAAACGTGTCTTCCACATGTCTTTCACCTGCTAGATGCACACACCACAATCGATGTTCCTTCAACTAAATAAAGACGTGAAATGTGCAGAAGCAGTCAACCGAACAATTCACATGCGAGGAAATAACAGTCCAGAGCAAACACACGTCCATACTGAATCTCCTCAAATTTCCAGGCGATCACAAAAGTTTCCAGCACACACCAAGTATGAGTTCGCCATTTTGGCCGTCTAGAGGACAACACATTTAAGTCATCCACATTCTTACATTCCAACATGCCTCTCCATTTGGACGGCTCCGACCATTAATGGGAAATGTGAATCATTCCCTCACAAGTCACCGGCGCTGCACGCCAAGCATGCATAGACAGAATCGTCCTAGGAAGAAACCGACCTCATATATAATTTATTCCTGTACTTACAAATGAATGTTACGATTGCAGTCTCAAAAAAATGGCTCTGAGCATTATGGGACTTAACAGCTAAGGTCATCAGTCCCCTAGAACTTAGAACTACTTAAACCTAAGTAACCTAAGCACTTCAAACACATCCATGCCCGAGGCAGGATTCGAACCTGCGACCGTAACGGCCGCGCGGTTCCAGACTGAAGCGCCTAGAACCGCTCGGCCACACTGGCCGGCTGTGGTCTCAACTGGATGACATTCGACAATGAGCGAAGTATCAGAAATACGCCTTGCTGGCGACTGTTGCTCTGGAAACAGAAACTCTTCCCTTTGCTGTCACATTACTCCAAATGCATACCTTGCTTACGACTAGACATAGTCATTTCCTTTTCACATGTCGGAACACGAACACATACTTTGTATGCCTGATGCTCAAGGTAACCCTATCACACACCCCCTACTGCTAAGTATTATACTTCGTCAATAACTGATTGCTGGCGATATGAACTAATACTGACCAAAAATCACGAATAAGAGGACATGTCTAGTAAGTTTTTCTTGTGAGTGCTACCACTATGTCTCAGAAAGAGAGGTATAATGGTCTTACAAACCGCTATATGTTAAAAAAAAACACAAACATATTACCATCACAAGCAGTCTTGGTTCTACAGGTGCACACAAGTAACCATGTGCAAAGCTATACCGGCTTTATAAATCCACGTATGGCATTACCTACCAGTGGTGTGTTTTTCAGTCAAATACCGTGACACTGAATGTAGACGGTGATCGCCGGAGTGTATATTATCCGACCAGCAGTGCGGTTTCACGTCGCCGATTTTGCACCCTAATAATATACACTCCTGGAAATGGAAAAAAGAACACATTGACACCGGTGTGTCAGACCCACCATACTTGCTCCGGACACTGCGAGAGGGCTGTACAAGCAATGATCACACGCACGGCACAGCGGACACACCAGGAACCGCGGTGTTGGCCGTCGAATGGCGCTAGCTGCGCAGCATTTGTGCACCGCCGCCGTCAGTGTCAGCCAGTTTGCCGTGGCATACGGAGCTCCATCGCAGTCTTTAACACTGGTAGCATGCCGCGACAGCGTGGACGTGAACCGTATGTGCAGTTGACGGACTTTGAGCGAGGGCGTATAGTGGGCATGCGGGAGGCCGGGTGGACGTACCGCCGAATTGCTCAACACGTGGGGCGTGAGGTCTCCACAGTACATCGATGTTGTCGCCAGTGGTCGGCGGAAGGTGCACGTGCCCGTCGACCTGGGACCGGACCGCAGCGACGCACGGATGCACGTCAAGACCGTAGAGGATCCTACGCAGTGCCGTAGGGGACCGCACCGCCACTTCCCAGCAAATTAGGGACACTGTTGCTCCTGGGGTATCGGCGAGGACCATTCGCAACCGTCTCCATGAAGCTGGGCTACGGTCCCGCACACCGTTTGGCCGTCTTCCGCTCACGCCCCAACATCGTGCAGCCCGCCTCCAGTGGTGTCGCGACAGGCGTGAATGGAGGGACGAATGGAGACGTGTCGTCTTCAGCGATGAGAGTCGCTTCTGCCTTGGTACCAATGATGGTCGTATGCGCGTTTGGCGCCGTGCAGGTGAGCGCCACAATCAGGACTGCATACGACCGAGGCACACAGGGCCAACACCCGGCATCATGGTGTGGGGAGCGATCTCCTACACTGGCCGTACACCACTGGTGATCGTTCAGGGGACACTGAATAGTGCACGGTACATCCAAACCGTCATCGAACCCATCGTTCTACCATTCCTAGACCGGCAAGGGAACTTGCTATTCCAACAGGACGATGCACGTCCGCATGTATCCCGTGCCACCCAACGTGCTCTAGAAGGTGTAAGTCAACTACCCTGGCCAGCAAGATCTCCGGATCTGTCCCCCATTGAGCATGTTTAGGACTGGATGAAGCGTCGTCTCACGCGGTCTGCACGTCCAGCACGAACGCTGGTCCAACTGAGGCGCCAGGTGGAAATGGCATGGCAAGCCGTTCCACAGGACTACATCCAGCATCTCTACGATCGTCTCCATGATAGAATAGCAGCCTGCATTGCTGCGAAAGGTGGATATACACTGTACTAGTGCCGACATTGTGCATGCTCTGTTGCCTGTGTCTATGTGCCTGTGGTTCTGTCAGTGTGATCATGTGATGTATCTGACCCCAGGAATGTGTCAATAAAGTTTCCCCTTCTTGGGACAACGAATTCACGGTGTTCTTATTTCAATTTCCAGGAGTGTAGTTACCGAATTTTGAAAGTGATTCGGCTAAGGAGCTGCCGCTACTAGATATTTTCCAGTATTTGTAACACATTTTGTCTCGATGCCATGTCAGAGGTTCTGTGATATATCCACTGAGTTATAGGCGATGATTCATTGAGGAAGAACACAAACAGTGGTAGATGGTGTGGTGATTGAGGTTGTATGAAATGTACACTAACTTTTCAGATCTCTATTGGAACGCTTTCGGTAAAAATTATGTCTATGATTTGAAATCAAGTCTTTCCATTCGATCACAAACCTGTGTTGGTTCCTACGGCGAATTCCTTTAATGATTACAGCCACTAGTGAATCATATTTCTGGCATTCTCATATCTCGAAACGAGCCACCTTGTTCGAACCTATCTGCTAAAGCTAAATTCCAACGTGGTTTTAGGTAGCCCCCAAGCGTCAAGAGACCATCCCTTCAGCTTTGCGAATGTGATAGTTCGAATGTAAGTCGATACTGAGTAGGAGAAAGCTACATCTACCACCTTCTGCAACCCCTGTAGAAACAGGCGAAGCTGAGTTACTGTGTTTTGACCATTCGACGAAAATGTAGCCTGCTCCTGCAACACGACGAAGTATAAAAGTCAGTATATTGGGGGAAGAACGTGGATTTTGCTACTGCATTGAGGTTCGTCTCCACACTACAAGCAGGTACCACAGATCCACGTCCCTCAGGGCCCATTCACGTCTATCCCCCCAATATTCTATCATCATTATTCTGTACCATCCACCAAAGGAAAATTGCGAACGATAAAACCTCCACTAACTTAATCCTATAGCGAATTCGATAAGATTTTCATCGCATCTCTCTCCTCCCATAATTCGAAAACAAATACCGAATGCATGCCAGTATCGAGCACATGTGACGATTCTATTAAATATACAGGTATTGATTCACTGCACAAACGATTCATCACCTGTACTGTAGGAGGATGAGCGTATCCCACAGACTATACTGTAAGTCGTAAGAGACGTCCTTATGACCCTGTGTCGTTGTTTGAAACATTGTTTTTTTCTGCTGTAACACGCTTTGTACACTGCCATACATTTTGTTTTTCCACCACAACTTCGACGTCTGTGTCATGTTCGAAACTGACATTAACACGTTCTGATCCATTACCTCTCACAGAAAACAAGATCTCACACGGTGTAAATCATGTTGTTACTGCAGCTTCCATAACATGCTGCACACAATGTATATTTTAAATAAAAGATAGTTACACATAAGGAAACGGGAAGAGTTTGGCGGTGTTTTGGAGAGTTTCCAGACTGCTGTCCAAAAGTGACTGACGATCTCTACATTTAAACTCATTTGTCACAGCTACGGAATAGCTGATGGCTCTGCAATCCATTTCGACTGATTCCTCATATTACAGTCTATAGCAGGTCCTGGGAGCCGTTCGCGACACATGCACATACACAGACATATAGAAAACAGAGCAGACGCTCTGCAAATGTGGAATATGCGGGGTGGAGGCGAGTGGATACAATCTAGTACAGTTCTATACTACACCTCCCGATCAGTGCATTTGCGCTAGGTGTTGGCAGCTGTATTTCATTTTATTCACAAACAGTTTTAGAACACGGAACGAGAGGTTATCGCAAGGGGAGAACTGACATAAAAAAATCGATAGAATTTGGAAAATACTTATAAATTGATGAAATGTACACTAAAATGCGGGGAAAATGAGGGAGCACTTGCATGTCTTCTGTGGTGTCACCGCCAGACACCACACTTGCTAGGTGGTAGCCTTTAAATCGGCCGCGGTCCGTTAGTATACGTCGGACCCACGTGTTGCCACTTGTCAGTGATTGCAGACCGAGCGCCGCCACACGGCAGGTCTAGAGACACTTCCTAGCACTCGCCCAGTTGTACAGCCGACTTTGCTAGCGATGGTTCACTGACAAATTACGCTCTCATTTGCCGAGACGATAGTTAGCATAGCCTTCAGCTACGTCATTTGCTACGACCTAGCAAGGCGCCATTATCATTTGCTATTTATCTTGTGATGCATGTACCGTCAGACCGATGTTCACCAATTATGGATTAAAGTTAGGTATTCCAAAAGCTACGTACCTTTTTTGCTAGTCTCTATTCCTTTAACTGTTCCAGACCTCACGCCAGCCTGCGTAAGCTTAAACGCGTGCCTTTCGACTTCCTGTCATAGTGGCTTGGCTGTCTTGCCAAGTCACAACAGTTTGGCGACGAGCCAATTCGCGTTTGTACCAATACTACCCTGATTTACTTGTCTAATGGCTTCGCCACAATCTCCAGATGTCCTGTCCGAATTCTATCGCTTGCAGAATCAGCAGACACAGGCCTTACTGGATGCCCTTGGACAGCTCGTCCAGGGTCAACGTGCAATGCAGAACGATGCGGCAGCCGCCGCTCCACCGCTCCCGCAGCCACTACACGCAGTTGCACCACCTTTTCGCCCTTTTGATGCGGCACTGGAAGTTGGATAGAGTGGTCACGCCAATTTGGATTCCATCTCGCCGCCTACGGAATTCAAGGTAATGAGCGGCAGCCTTTTTTGTTAGCATCCGTAGGCGTCCAAACGTACCGTGTGATAGTGAAATTATTTCCCCGACGCGACGTAGCAACTCTGTTCTACGAAGAAATTTTGTCTGCATTACATGCTTATTTCGAAGAATCAGTCACTGTAGTTGCGAAAATGTATACCTTCTTTCGTACAAAACATACGGCCGGTCAGACTAATAGGGTGTGGGTTGCAACTTTGCAGGGCCTTACTAGGGATTGTGCTTTTGAGTGTCAATGTGGCCTCCCTTATTCAGATACTATGGTACGTGATGCAATTGCACAGTACGTTTCTGATGTTCGTATACGGGAACAGATTTTGAAACTAGTCAATCCCTCCCTTCAACAAGTGATAGACATATTGGATCGGCAGGACACACTTGACTTTGCTCAAGAATCATTTGAAACTTCGCCACCCGTGTGTCAGGTTAACCGGCCCGCCGGGCGAGCTGCATGGAACAATAAACAGCCCTCGCGCCCGTCCGCGCAGCTGCCGCGCAAGCCAGCAAATGCAGTGCTAAAATCATGCCTGCGGTGTGCTACTAGACATTCACGTGAGAATTGCCCGTCACGCCAGGCTATTTGCTTTTTCTGTAATAAACGAGGACATGTTCAGAGTGTTTGCCAGAAAAGGCTCCGATCGGAAGCTCAAAACCATTCCAGGCCCTTTGCTTCGCACCGGAATCGGAATCGAACCAAGGATACTCAGGCTCGTGAACCTTCGCCCGTGGATATTCATGTAGTTCATTTCACTCCACCCAGTGCCACTCTAACAGTGACTGTGTTCGTCCCACAAGTAGTGTGCGTCGACATCGACGGAAATCCCGTCACTTCGCAAGTGATTCTGTACCAGTGTCAGTTCACGTTGCACGAGACAGTCGCTCTTGTCGTCAACAGGACAATAAACTTTTTGTCGACTTGGACATTGACGGCAAAGTCATACCATTCCAGCTCGATACCGGAGCTGCAGATTCACTGATCAATCACGACACGTACAAACAGCTGGGCACACCTCCGTTGCGTGCCGCAAATGTTAAGTAGTAATTCAGGACAAGCTATCCCTGTGTTAGGACAGTGCAGCCTTCTTGCAACATACAAAGGACAAACAAAACTTGTGTCATTGTACGTCCTTCGTTCTTCTTCTGCAGTGAACTTGTTTCGTTTGGATTTATTTCAGTTGTTTAACTTGTCTATAGTCAATCAGGTACTATCAGTGAACCAGACTGTGCCTTCGGACAGTGTTTCACGTCTATGTGAAGAGTTTGCAGACATTCTTGCACCGGGCCTTGGTTGCGCTAAGAACTATGAAGCACATTTGGAACTGAAAGTCAACGCGCAACCGAAATTTTTCAGAGCGCGCAATGTTCCCCACACATTGCGTGATGCGGTTGCAAAACATTACACGATTTGGAATCACAAGGTGTAATTGAACGTGTGCAGGCTTCTCTCTGCGCATCACCCTTAGTAATTTTGCAAAAGCCTTCCGGAAAATTGAGACTTTGTGTGGACTTCAAGGCAACGGTGGACCCCCAACTAGTGACTGCAACTTTTCCTTTACCCCGCCCGGAAGATCTTTTTGACAAGCTGTGCCCGGGTAAATATTTTTCGAAGTTGGACCTAGCAGATGAGTACTTGCAAATACCGGTGGACGAAGAATCCCAGCGCGTTTTAGTGGTTAACACGCATCTTGGTTTGTATCGATTCAAACAACTGCCATTCGGGTGTGCATCCGCTCCTGCATTGTTTCAGCAATATCTGCAAACTGTTTGTGCGTCGGTCCCTACTGCAGCTAGCTATCTGGACGATATTGTGATCTCCGGAAAGACGGAAGAAGAACATTTAGCCAATCTTAGAACATTATTTCAGGTCTTGTGACAAAATGGTCTTCGCTTGCGGAAGCATAAATGTGTTTTTTGCTCGTGACTTACCCTACCTGGGCCACGTACTCAATGCCCAAGGCATACATCCCAGTCCCGAGCACCTCCGTGCCATACAAGACTTGCCTTCGCCGCAGAATTTGAAGCAGGTACAGAGTGTGCTGGGAAAAATCAATTACTACCATAAATATGTGCGCCACGCCTCGTCCATTTCAGCTCCGCTTCATCGCTTACGCCGTAAAGGTGTTCCGTTCGTCTGGACGACGGAATGCGAACGCGCCTTTCGCCAGTTGAAATCGGCGTTGCTTACCAATACTTGCCTTACGCCATTCGATCCCCAGAAGCCCTTTTTGTTGATGGTGGATGCATCGGATTTCGGGATCGGTGCTGTGCTTGCGCACAAAGATGGTTCGCACGATCGCCCTATTGCCTTTGCGTCCAAATTGCTCTCGTCTGCACAAAGACATTATTCACAGATCGAGAAAGAAGCATTGGCTCTCGTATTTGGTGTTACTAAGTTTCATGATTTCTTGTATGGTCGTCACTTTACCATCATCACAGACCACAAACCTTTGACATCGCTTTTTCATCCGACCAAGCCTGTACCTCCACGTACAGCGCAGAAATTCATTCGCTGGTCTATTTTCCTCTCGCAGTACCGCTACGATATCTTGTATCGGTCCACTGCTAAGCACGGAAACGCCGATGCGTTGTCCCGTTTGCCTGTTGCTGAGGATAGAGCATTCGATTCTTCCGAACTTGCTTGCATATTCATTGATTCGGAAATCGATGACGTGGTCGAATCGTTTGCGATTGATTTTCGTCGTGTAGCTACAGCCACAGCTGCTGACCCTGTCCTTGCTACCGTTCTGCGTTTTGTTGCTACGCAATGGCCCTTGTCAAAGTAACGGATCGAGGATCCGTTGGTTCGACGATTTTTTGCTCACAAGGAGAGACTTTTTGTTCGACGTGGTGTTTTGCTGTTGCGTTCTGATAATGATCAGTCCAGGGTCGTGGTCCCACGTTCGTTACAGTCCTCTGTCTTACAGCTTCTCCACCAAGGACATTGGGGTATAGTGCGAACGAAACAACTTGCTCGTCAGCACTGTACTTGGTTCGGAATCGATGCTGCGATTACGAATCTGTGCTCTTCGTGCATGGCGCGTGCCGAACAACAATCCGCACCACCGCGGAAATTCTTTGCATGGCCACAGGCCACTTCCCCTTGGCAACGCTTACACATAGATCTTGCTGGTCCATTCTGGAATGCTCGATGGTTGGTTGTGGTAGATTCATTGTCATTTTCCTTTTGTTGTCCGGATGTCTTCCACGACGTCATCTGCCACCATCCAAGCGTTATCCGCTATCTTTTGTACTGAAGGTCTTCCACAGACTATTGTTTCCGACAATGGCCCACAATTCATGTCCGCAGAATTTCAGTCATTCTGCAAGGCCAATGGTATTCAACATCTGCCGTCCGCGCCGTTTTCGCCGCAGTCAAACGGTGCCGCTGAACGATTGGTCAGGACTTTCAAGTCCCAGATGTTGAAGTTGCATTCTCGGGAGGACGCGTTATTGCTCTTTTTGTCCTCGTATCGCTCTCAGCCCCGAGATGGTCGCTCACCGGCTGAGTTGCTCCACGGTCGTCCTCATCGAACCTTGATGTCTTTGCTACATCCGCCGCATCAGGTTCCTGTGCAGCGGCAGACACCTGCTTTTGCCCCAGGCGACGTTGTCTACTATCGTAACTGTCGAGGTTCACGGCGTTGGCTCGCAGGGCGCATTCTTCGCTGCCTCGGCCGCGCTATGTATCTGGTTTTGGGGGCCTCTGGTGAGGTGGGTCGGCATCTCAATCAGCTGCGCCTCTGTCGTCGCACGGGTTCTGCGGCTCCCCGTCTGCTTTCAGCGACGGTGCCGTCCGGTCAGCGCCCTGGGACCCATCTACTGGCTCGCCTCATCCCCAGGTGTTACCGACGCTGCCTTCCATTTTGCCCCATGGCGATGCGCCGCCGCCTGTTCTCCCGCCGGCGACGCCCGCAGTGGACGCCTCGCTGCAGCCGCCGGGCGCCTCCCTGGGTCACTCGCCTCCGATCGCTTCCCGTGGCCAGTTGTCCTCCGACATGGAACTCTTGCCCACTCCGGACCATATGTCGTCTTCGCCCGTCGGGTGCCCCAACCCGATGGAAGTCGACCCTTCAGCCTCTCCTCTCTCTCTATGGGCGCATACACCGCATGTTGGCGTGCACCCTGGAGTAGGTTTTCAGGTGTTTCCTAGCTCCCCTCGGACCGAATGGCAGGGTGCGGGTGGCACAGCCTCGCCTGTTGTTAGGCTCCCCACCTCGTCGCATATGTCAACATGGGTTCCTCCCCACGGCGGGCGGAAGCCTTATGCCACAACCGTACGCCGATTTGCGGGGGAGGAATGTGGTGTCACCCCCAGACACCACACTTGCTAGGTGGTAGCCTTTAAATCGGCCGCTGTCGGACCCGCGTGTCGCCACTGCCAGTGATTGCAGACCGAGCGCCGCCACACGGCAGGTCTAGAGACACTTCCTAGCACTCGCCCCAGTTGTACAGCCGACTTTGCTAGCGATGGTTCACTGACAAATTACGCTCTCATTTGCCGAGACGATAGTTAGCATAGCCTTCAGCTACGTCATTTGCTACGACCTAGCAAGGCGCCATTATCATTTGCTATTTATCTTGTGATGCATGTATCGTCAGACCGATGTTCACCAATTATGGATTAAAGCTAAGTATTCCAGAAGCTACGTACCTTTTTTGCTAGTCTCTACTCCATTAACTGTTCCAGACCTCACGCCAGCCTGCGTGAGCTTAAACGCGTGCCTTTCGGCTTCCTCTCATAGTGGCTTGGCTGTCTTGCCAAGTCACAACATCATCTGCTTGGCACAGAGCAATTTGTGCATGGGAACAAGCATACGACAGCAAAAGGTATCCGAGAAAACATTGACATGGAAGCGAATGGAACCCTGGAAAGTAACTTTTTTTCCATCGAGGCAGCATTTTACTGCATGCATATTGAGATAACAGTGATACACGTGAATTGACTACTGTATTTGACGCTTTTCGGGAAGACAGAAACCATCTGCCTCGAAACATCTTACTTGCATCTGCATTAAAGGATGACATAGACTGGATGGATTGGTCAGTGAAGGTGGAGTTGTAATGAGGTACGATTTAATGGTAGGCTGATGATGCATTCTAGAGAGAGAGAGAGAGAGAGAGAGAGAGAGAGAGAGAGAGAGAGGCAGAGAGAGAGGGAGAAGTTGCTGCAGGTCATTTGACGATTTTTTTCCTGAAGTTCCGTCAGGATGCAACAGTTGTGTGACACAGCCTGTGTTCGACTTATATACAACCGCTTGTTCAGAATGGGTCCTAGGGCAGTGTCTACTTGCGATCGTTAACAGTAAACCTCTCGCTCATCAGAGGACTTCCATCTCACGTGTCATGGAACGTGACACCCTCCTCTAAACGAACGAAGATTTATGCGATCCACCCCATTCCCCTCTCGCATCTTAAGAGTAAAATCGATACTTCAGTTTCATAACTAAGTTAGCGATAGGTGTTTGTGAGGCACTGTAATCCCCTGTGTATACATCTGCTTGACAGATGTGCTGTTTACAGAGTTAGTGGCGTCATGAATTGTAATTTCACTTGTCGGACGGGGCTGCTATGGGTTTATCTGTTTCCTTGTAAGAGGTATCCTCTGTTACTAACGACCACTTTATATAGGACTGATGTGAGCATAGTATAATTTCTGAACTGTGATCGGATGTGGACAGTGGACGCTATACATCTCTGGAAAGCTATATTGTGCATGTATCACACAGAGCCATTGTTTTAAGGAAGAAGTTTTCACGTTTTATGGTTCGATACCATAGTTTATCGTAGATAAACCTGCAAAACGATGTATGTCATGCGCTGGAAATATATTTCATACACTGAAATATTAAGTCCTGCATTCCACACGACTGATAAGTCGGCAACTCAAGCGATCTAAAATTATAGCCTGTTCTAAGTGCGGAATCTTTTAGCCATAGGAGTGCATGTATTTATGTACTATCTTACCAATACCTTTCAGGTAATGATTGTAGACTCTAGAACGATACTTTGGAGTTGATAGCATAGTTGATTTACGTAAAATGCTTCAAACTCCGTCCGTCTGGAGCTCCATCATGCATAAAAATCATCCATTTCTTGTTCTTCTTAACCATCTGGTATTACATCACAACACTTTCAAATCTGTTACTATACACCGTTTAGGGGTGCTAGCCTCCTCAACATGGGTGCATCTGGAGAAATCTTGTGTACTTGGATGGGCGGGGACTCGGCTAGCTCCATTCATTGACGAGACGCAGAATATTGTGGTCTACTTCTGGTCAGCTGCAGCTTAAATCAGTAACGGTGCTGCAGGGTGGGCTGGTCAAAGACAGTGTGGGGGCGGGGGGGGGGGCGAATTTCAGTCTCTAATTTTATCCTAAGACTGTGAGAATCATCTGTGACTCCCATCCGCATAGAGATAGATCGTAAATTATGCACTACGCTCGAGGTGCTAGAAATATGTAGAGCACTGTCTGGTATACTTTGATGATGTATGTGTTCGATAATTAACAACTAATGGACATAACTGCAGTCATCTCTCTACATTCTCAATGATACTCGCAAAGTAGAGAGGGGGTGGTTTAGAGATGATACTGAAACTGGAAACATGATGTTGCATCATTGCACGGTGTTGAAATTACTGTACAATTGCTAACATTGTTTGCACTATCAAGTTTGATGCTTATTATTAGAGTACATCGATGTCTTTTCCACCCCAACCATCCATAGGTACGCTGCTGGTTACCACATAATGATTGACTGACATCGCTTGTTTGAACTGGAGAAAGAGTTTTGGTGGAGGGACAATAATCGCGTACATTACTTCAATATGAGGAATCAGTCGAAATGGAACGCTGAGCCATCAGCTATTCCGTAACTGTGACAAATGAGTTTAAATGTAGAGATCGTCAGTCACTTTCGGACATCGGTATGGAAACGCTCCAAAACACCGCCAAACTCTTCCCGTTTCCTTATGTGTAACTAACTTTTATTTAAAATATACATTGTGTGCAGCATGTTATGGAAGCTGCAGTAACAACATGATTTACACCGTGTGAGATCTTGTTTTCTGTGAGAGGTAATGGATCAGAACGTGTTAATGTCAGTTTCGAACATGACACAGACGTCGAAGTTGTGGTGGAAAAACAAAATGTATGGCAGTGTACAAAGCGTGTTACAGCAGAAAAAAACAATGTTTCAAACAACGACACAGGGCCATAAGGAGGTATCTTGCGACTTACAGTATAGTCTGTGGGATACGCTCATCCTCCTACAGTACAGGTGATGAATCTTTTGTGCAGTGAATCAATACCTGTATATTTAATAGAATTGTCACATGTGCTCGATACTGGCATGCATTTGGTATTTGTTTTCGAATTATGGGAGGAGAGAGATGCGGTGAAAATCTTATCGAATTCGCTATAGGATTAAGTTAGTGGAGGTTTTATCGTTCGTAATTTTCCTTTGGTGGATGGTACAGAATAATGGTGATAGAATATTGGGGGGATAGACGTGAATGGGCCCTGAGGGACGTGGATCTGTAGTACCTGCTTGTAGTGTGGAGACGCACCTCAATGCAGTAGCAAAATCCACATTCTTCCCCCAATACTCATACTGACTTTTATACTACGTCGTGTTGCAGGAGCAGGCTACATTTTCGTCGAATGGTCAAAACACAGTAACTCAGCTTCGCCTGTTTCTACAGGGGTTGCAGAAGGTGGTAGATGTAGCTTTCTCCTACTCAGTATCGACTTACATTCGAACTATCACATTCGCAAAGCTGAAGGGATGGTCTCTTGGCGCATGGGGGCTACCTAAAACCACGTTGGAATTTAGCTTTAGCAGATAGGTTCGAACAAGGTGGCTCGTTTCGAGATATGAGAATGCCAGAAATATGATTCACTAGTGGCTGTAATCATTAAATGACTTCGCCATAGGAACCAACACAGGTATGTGATCGAATGGAAAGACTTGATTCTGAATCATAGACATCATTTCTACTGAAAGCGTTCCACTAGATATCTGAAAAGCTAGTGTACATTTCATACAACTTCAATCATCACACCATCTGCTACTGTTTGTGATCCTTCTTAATCAATCATCGCCTATAACCCAGTGGATATAACGCAGAATCTCTAACATGGCACTGAGATAAAATGTGTTACAAATACTGGAGATATATCTAGTGGAATCAGCTTGAGGGAGTTGCAAATACTGGTTTCATACCACACTCCTTAGGCGAATCACTTTCAAAATTCGGTTATTTTATTGCGAATGTGCACTGTCACTGACATGTAAACGTACTGCTGGTCTGATAATATACACTCCGGTGGAACCGCCCGACCGCTACGGTCGCAGGTTCGAATCCTGCCTCGGGCATGGATGTGTGTGATGTCCTTAGGTTAGTTAGGTTTAAGTAGTTCTAAGTTCTAGGGGACTTATGACCACAGCAGTTGAGTCCCATAGTGCTCAGAGCCATTTGAACCATTTTATACACTCCGGTGATTACCGTCTATATTCAGTGTCACGGTATTTGTCTGGAAAAACACGTCATTGGTAGGTAATGCCATACGTGGATTTATAAAGCCGGTATAGCTTTGAACATGGGTATTTGTGTGCACCTGTAGAACCAAGACCACTTGTGATTGTAATATGGTTGTGTCTTTTTTATAACATATAGCAGTTTGTAAGACGATTACGCATCTCTTTCTAAGACACGTTGGTAGCACTCACAAGAAAAACTTATGAGACATGTCCACCCATTGTTGATTTTCGGGCAGTATTATTTCGTATTGCCAGCAGTCAGTTATTGACGAAGCATTATACTTAGTAGTAGGGGGGGTGTGATAGGTTTACCTTGAGCATCAGGCTTGTAAAGAGTGTGTTTGTGTTCCGACACGTGCAAAGGTAATGACTATGTCCAGTCTTAATACAGGTATGGATTTGACGTGGAATACTGTGGTAGCAAAGACAAGAGTATGTCAAGTCATAAGAATGGTACTTATATTTCTACTGCCTGAGCCACAGCCGTCAGCAGAGTATATTTCTGATACTTCGCTCATTGTCAAATGTCGTTCAACTAAGACCGCAATCGTAACATTATTTGTAAGCATAGGGGTAAAATATACAGTGTGATCCATTGATCGTGACTGGGCCAAATATCTCACGAAATAAGCGTCAAACGAAAAAACTACAAAGAACGAAACTTGTCTAGCTTGAAGGGGGAAACCAGATGGCGCTATGGTTGGCCCCTCTAAATGGCGCTGCCATAGGTCAAACGGATATCAATTGCGTTTTTTTTAAATAGGAACCCCCATTTTTATTACATGTTTGTGTGCTACGTAAAGATATATGAATGTTTTGATCCAATGTGATACATGTACCTTTGTGAACTTATCATTTCTGAGAACGCATGCTGTTACAGCGTGATTATCTGTAAATACCACATTAATGCAATAAATGCTCAAAATGATGTCCTTCAACCTCAATGCATTTGGCAATACGTGTAACGACATTCCTCTCAACAGCGAGTAGTTCGCCTTCCGTAATGTTCACACATGCATTGACAATGCGCTGACGCATGCTGTCAGGCGTTGTCGGTGGATCACGATAGCAAATATCCTTTAACTTTCCCCACAGAAGGAAATCCGTGTACGTCATATCCGGTGAACGTGCGGGCCATGGTATGGTGCTTCGACGACCAATCCACCTGTCATATGAATTATGCTATTCAATACCGCTTCAAGCGCACGCGAGCTGTGTGCCGGACATCCATCATGTTGGAAGTACATCGCCATTCTGTCATGCAGTGAAACATCTTGTAGTAACATCGGTAGAACATTACGTAGGAAATCATACATTGCACCATTTAGATTGCCATCGATAAACTGGGGGCCAATTATCCTTCCTCCCATAATGCCACACCATACATTAGCCCGCCAAGGTCGCTGATGTTCCACTTGTCGTAGCCATTTTCCGTTGCCCAATAGTGCATATTATGCCGGTTTACGTTACCGCTGTTGATGAATGACGCTTCGTCCCTAAATAGAACGCGTGCAAAAAATCTGTCCTCTTCCCGTAATTTCTGTTGTGTCCAGTGGCAGAACTGTACACGACGTTCAAAGTCGTCGCCATGCAATTCCTGGTGCATAGAAATATGGTATGGGTGCAGTCGATGTTGATGTAGCATTCTCAACACCGACGTTTTTGAGATTCCCGATTCTCGCACAATTTGTCTGCTACTGATGTGCGGATTAGCCGCGACAGCAGCTAAAACATCTACTTGGGCATCATCACTTGTTGCAGGTCGTGGTTGACGTTTCACATGTGGCTGGACACATCCTGTTTCCTTAAATAACGTATCTATCCGGCGAACGGTCCGGACACTTGGATGATGTCGTCCAGGTCACCGGGCAGCATACATAGCACACGCCCGTTGGGCATTTTGATCACAATCGCCATACATCAACACGATATCGACCTTTTCCGCAATTGGTAATCGGCCCATTTTAGACACGAGTAATGTATCAGGAAGCAAATATCGTCCACATTGGCGGAATGTTACGTGATACCACGTACTTATACGTTTGTGGCTATTACACTGCTATCCATCACAAAGCGAAACAAGTGGTCCAACTAAAACATTCATATTTCTTTACGTACTACACGAATATGTAATAAAAAAAAATAGGGGCACCTATTTTAAAAAACGCAGTTGATATCCGTTTGATCTATGATAGCGCCTTCTAGCGGGCAAACCATAGCGCCATCTGGTTTCCCCCTTCAAGCTAGACGAGTTTCGTTCTTTGTAGTTTTTTTGTTTGATGCTTATTTCGTGAGATATTTGGCCTGGTCACTATCAATGGACCACCCTGTATATGAGGTCGGTTTCTTCCTAGGACGATTCTGTCTATGCATGCTTGGCGTGCAGCGTCGGTGACCTGTGAGGGAATGATTCACATTTCCCATTAATGGTCGGAGCCGTCCAAATGGAGAGGCATGTTGGAGTGTAAGAATATGGATGACTTAAATGTGTTGTCCTCTAGACGGCCAAATAGTGAACTGATATTTAGTATGTGCTGGAAGCTTTTCTGATCGCCTGGAAATTTGAGAAGATTCAGTATGGACGTGTGTTTGCTCTGGACTGTTATTTCCTCCCATGTGAATTGTTCGGTTGACTGCTTCTGCACATTTCACATCTTTATTTAGTTGAAGGAACATCGATTGTGGTGTGTGCATCTAGCAGGTGAAAGACATGTGGGAGACACGTTTTTGGTCCTCTAAACATGAGAATCACCTTAGCTGACTTTGCAAATTATGGGGTTGATTTAGAGTCTGCTACATCACCAAGATCAGTATTCACGAGTGGACATATCAGTTTCCTCTCTTTGTTTCAAGTTCTCACGTAAAGGTCTTTGCAGATGGGATACGTTTCTAGTTACTCAGTGGTCTACAGCATGCTCCACCTCCCAGAGTCGGGAGATGGGTGTAGAAAAGCAAGCAAGCAGGTCCGGACAAGAAACAGTAACGGCTAGTGCCGAGGGGAAACGAGCCCGAATTTGTGGAACAGTTCTGCCAGCGCCTTAGGTCTGCTAAGGGGGCTCTGGTCACCCATCGTGAATGGATGACTGCCGACGTCACAGGGGAATATATAGTGCTGCAAGGAGTATATATGGTGCTGTCTGTCTTTAAAAGGGGTGATATTTTTATGGCGCAGGATTTGAATTGTATGATTACTGCATCGACAATGTATGTGGTGATATATTGCTGAGTTGAAGATCGGTTTCACTCTTTAATTTTTAATCTCCTGTCCTCGGTAGGAGTGTAATTGAGTAAGAGTCTTTCCATATTTGATGATATGTGGGGCTCTTTGCAAAGTTTAATTGTTGGTGCTATATGGCGATCTGTGTATTTGCTTTGTGATACATTACCCATGTTAAAATGGACCATTTACCAATTGCAGAAAAGATCGATATCTTGTTGATGTATGGCTATATGGCGATCTGGGTAAAATAGTTTTTTGCCGCTGAAAGTCTCGTCTGCAGAAAGAAAACGCAAAGTTGGACGGTGCTTCCACGCCAGTGGCATCAGAAATTTGGTGAGTAAATTCGATAAGAGCCAGTCATAATGGCCCATTCATTCACAAGACATCCTTTGTGCTAGGATAGAGGAGTCTCTACTTAGCAGTGAGAACGTTTGTGTATGTTGAAGGCATGAAGGGTAACACCTGATGGATGGGGTGCCATGTTAGGGCCCTGAGGAAGAATGCATTGACGTTATTCTGCGCTATTTTCATTAACCGGTTCTGTTAGGGCAAGAGTTTCCATGCATACGGGCTGAGACATCACAAAAGCTCCTACGAAACCGAGCTTTAACTATTTCTGGGATGCTATACAATTTCCGAGAGGTAGATTTGGTTCTTATTTTACATAGCCATGTGCCATCAGTATAACATTGAGAACCTTTTTAGATGCACTTGCGATGGTTTGTAGCTATGCGCGCGTATCTCATGACGATGCGTCAGTCACACTGGGCAGGTAAGCACAGCTAGACGAAGCTCGAATGTCCCATTAGGATGGCGAGGAAGAGAAAGCCACCTGTACTATCCTGGGAAGCAATGGAACGGATTCTTGCAGTGTCTGACAGGGTGAGTCACTCTTCAAATAGGTCTTCGCTCCTGTCCAGTCTGTTCTCCCGTCCTCAGTGGCAGAGCAGTGCAATTGAGTAAGAGTCTTCCCATATCTGACGATATGTAGGGTCCTTTTGCAGGTTTTAACTGTCAGTGCAATATGGCGATCTGTAAAAAAAGGGGAGTTTTGCCGATGAAAGTTTTGCCTGCAGAAAACAATGGCGGACGGTGCTCCCACATCAGCTTCAGTTTGATGGGTAAATTCTGTGACAAACGGCCTGTCCCATTGGGATCGCAGTCGAACATATTTCTATAGCACGACTTGTGACATCAGTATAACATTGTGAACCTTTAAGCTGCTATGCAAACACCTCTCTTGGTGCTGCACCCGTACTGCTGCTGTGCGTTATCGCATCAGTGAAGATGCCTAGACGAACACACATTTTCGACAGGAATTTCTCAGGTGTCAAGTATGAAAGGGGCTGCCACCTCATGCTTGTAGGACCTGCACGAACATCTGTGCATGGCTTGGCAGCAGTGGTGCCTCGCGGCAGTGTCGATGTGTGCGCATGTTGAAGCCTCTGATATATCACAATTGACTATAGTTTGACAGCGTTTTTTACGTGCACTGATTGTTTGTGCAGTGCATTGTTTTCAGCTCTTTAAGCATTGTGAGCGTGTTGGCCGGCTGCGGTGGTCTAGCGGTTCTAGGCGCTCAGTCCGGAGCCATGCGACTGCTACGGTCTCAGGTTTGAATCCTGCCTCGGGCGTGGATGTGTGTGATGTCCTTAGGTTAGTTAGGTTTAAGTAGTTCTAAGTTATAGGGGACTGATGGCCATAGATGTTAAGTCCCATAGTGCTCAGAGCCATTTGAACCATTTTTGAGCGTGTTGGTAGAGCGTTATATACTTGGACAGTTTAGAATTAGTGAGCATGTCTGCAGAGCGTTTAACATGCATTATTTAAGTAATTTACGAGTAGTTTGTGGGTCTGTAGGATGTGAATTGCGGCCCCAAGCATGTCAGAGCATGTGTTTTGTATCAGTGTAATAATAAACTACGTGAAATCCGTCCCTAAGTAAGTTGTTCCAAAAATAATTAAAGTACACTCCTTCCTCTTTCCAGCAGCCCAGCACAAGCTGACTCATTTTCCCACCATTTTCCCCCTCCAGACCGCTATCTTGGATTATGTCATGGAAGGGACGACAGCGCCTTCTGGTGGTGGTACTGTGTACTAAGTCCGTTGGACTCCAGACCTCGTGGCTTACACACTCGATGGTGGTACTGCCTCTAATTGTTTGAATAAAGACATACGTCCAGCACAGGCTGGGTCCTTTTCCCGCCATTTTCCCCCACCCCAGACCGCCATGTTGGATTGCTTTACAGATGGGACGACAGTGCCCTCTGGTGGCAGTACTGTATACTAGGTCAGTTGGACTCATAAAGACTGGATGCAAAATAAAGACTTACGTCCAGCACAGACCAAGTGCTTTTCCTGCCAATTCCTAGAAAGAGGTGGCGGTCGGATAGGTTAGTGAAAGTAGCCCAAGTGATCTATGTTCCTGCCATTTTCTTCGGTTAGAGAAGTTAGCTGTGGTGTGTTGTATTGTCCTGATGGAATTTGAGATTCCTGCCATTGCCTGGGGGAGGGTAGGAGATGGGGGGGATTAGGTCAATTAACTGAACAATTTAATTAAGAAGTGAATCAAACTGATAAAACTGAGAGGCGCTATTCCAATAACTCAGACCTGAAAGTGTACCTGTACCATTGAGGGGGAGGTTTCCTGAAGGATGGGGTCACAGGAGAATCTGGGGAACAATAGGTTAAGTGCTTGTCAATCAAAAGGAGGGATCCTTTTAGTAGAACAATCAAAGGAGGACAATAGGTTAAGTACCTGTCAATGAAAGGAGAACAATAGGTCTGTCCCTGAGTGCATACCTGTCCCTGATGTAGACAACCTGCACTAGCAAAATGCCCTACTATTCACAGCCATCCTTGCACAAGACTGGAATCCATCGAACATTAATTCACGAATTCAGACAGCACTCAGAACTGCCAAAAATTAGGTGGAACAGTGGCGTACTATCGTAAATGTTGACAAGTGCCAAGCAGTTCTGTTCACACGCAGACTAAAACTACTGCACAAACATCAACACTGTAGTCAGGTAGCACTACATACATGCCAAATACGTTTCCGAGGGAAAGTCAGATATCTCGGTGTCTGGCTGGAATGAAAACTTACATGTGGGGTCCACATCGAACACGTTGCTAACAGAGCACACGCAAGGCTCAAACAACTCTACCCAATGCTCAACAGGGAAAGTAGGGTGTCAAGGTTCATATACAGGACACTGATTAGACCTCTGATGACATATGCAACTCCTGCCTGGGGATACGCAGCTCCTACATGCTTGCACCGCCTGCAGATCTTACAGAACAAGGTTTTGTGCATCATTACCAATGCTCCATGCTCAAACGCACCATGGATCTTCACAATAAATACCGCCTTGAAACCCTCAAGGAAGCATTCAAAAAACACACCACACCACTATACAGGAACTTGAGGCACTTGAACAATCCTTTCATCCTTACTCTGGGAAACTATGATCACAACCATAACAAGCGGCAAAAGACATTACTAGCAAGGGCATAACCACCTATTGCAAACTAACATACACCAACAAGCGACAAATGTCGGCAAGCCCCTGCATATCAGCAACGTTGACTGGATATGCCATCTGCCATAAAAGACGACCAACAGGCTACAGTTGGGAAACCGACGAGCTCGCACACTGACACACAAACAAATCGCCAACATCAACCTACACTGTGCATCTGATATATGCCCTATCAGACACAGAACGATGATGAACCTGTTACAGGTATGCTGGCACTGACCGAGAGATCAACACTGGCACCCAGCAGCAGCTGCCGAGTAACAGCACCACGCAATGTCAGAGGTATCAACCTGCATGATACCCATACTAACAAAGCCTACGCTTGCATGACCTGTTGCAGACAGCAAGACATCCGCTACTGGTCTTACTACCCGACCTAACTTTCACAGAGGTGAAATCTTCGTTTAACTTTCGACCCAGTCTGCCTCCAGATGAGCGCGTGTTAATGATTAACTTTAACCAAATGTATGCAAACATCGTAGTACCCACATCCTACGACACCTCATTTTAGTGAAAACTAACCCTTACGTAGAGATGGCAGCAGACTTTTTGAGTTAGCCATCATGCTGGTGTGGGTGTGGAGGGGCTCCCCCTCTAAAATAAATAAAAACTTGATGAGTGCACTACACAAAGGTTTATGCTTCGCCTGGGCAGGCCAACAGCGACATTGGACTGTTGATGACTGGTAGCATGTTGTCTAGTCGGACGACTCTCAAATCGTATCGAGCAGATGGACGTGTACGGGTATACAGACAATGAATCCATGGACCCTGCATGTCAGCAGGAGACTATTCAAGCTGGTGGAGGCTCTGTAATGGTGTGGGGCGTGTGCAATTGGAGTGTTATGGGACCCCTGATATGTCTAGATACGACTCTGACATGTGACACATACTGTCTGATCACCTGCATCCTTTCATGTCAATTGTGCATTCCGACGGACTGGGTAATTCCAGCAGGACAATGCGACATCCCACATGTCCGTAATTGCTACAGAGTGGCTCCAGGAACGCTCTTTTGAGTTGACACACTTACACTGACCGCCAAACTCCCCGGACATGAACATTAGTGAGCATATCCAGGATGCCTTGCAACGTGCTGTTCACAAGATATCTCCACCCCCTCATACTGTTCCGGATTTTTTAAAAATTCTTTATTGCAATTTTTATAATAATTATACAAACGTAACCCACTTCCTTAAATGATTAGTGGGTCCTAATTTTATCCAAACATTAATTGCAGCTAGATACAAATTTGATTAATTAATGAGCTACAGCTAACTAGATAACAATGGGCAACTAATTTATGTGTTATTGTTAATATTAAATTTTTATTACCTACGCTTAACTAAACTCTATTGCCTGCAGCATCACAATTGTGTCAGTAGTTTATAAACCCACTTTTAGAGTCATGCCCATTGAGCTAATCTCGATGGACGTGCCCCTGACGCTGG
The DNA here is from genome assembly GCF_023864345.2 of Schistocerca serialis cubense. Lineage (NCBI taxonomy): Eukaryota > Metazoa > Arthropoda > Insecta > Orthoptera > Acrididae > Schistocerca > Schistocerca serialis. Next base: position 511,384,603 of record NC_064646.1, read on the forward strand.
GAAGGCCAAGGATGTTATTCTCTGCAGGTTCCTAAATAGCCAATTCCTTAATCTAAGTCCTACTAACTAGTTCTAACCTAAGTCAAGTCCGGCGCTTTTTCCCGTGTTGGAGATGATGTACCCCACTCCCCTTAATCCCGTGTGCGGTAGATTCCAGACTATGAGGAAAGTCGGCCTGTCCGCACACAGGCGGTATGGGAATAGGGCGCCAAATTCAGTATTTGGTGTATCTCAAATTGTTAAGTTACTTCATGTCCCTCAGGTATTCCTTTAACACTTTTCGTGATACCTCATCTGCCAATTGGTTAAGAGTTTGTAAAGTGTCTTCTTGTCTTTTCATTTTGGTGTTTTGGCACCATGGTTGCAATTTATTCATGGCTCTTCCTATTTTGGGCTCTTTGTCCTCGCGACTACAGCCGCCAACCAACAGGAGGAGGTCATCTGCATAGGCTATCACCTCTAGCACTTCTGCACTTTGTTGTAAAGTATCCAATAGCGGCTCCATGTGGATGTTCCAAAACAGGGGTCATGAAACGTAACCCTGTGGGTATCCCTTTGTTATTGATTCTCCCACTAGAGGATGATAGCCAGACCTCCTGATCCTCACAATCGCTCCTCAGGCAGCCATATAGCGGCCTTGGACACTCTTTCTCCCGCAAGCAGGAGAAGAACGAAGGCCACCACAGGTTGTCGAAGGTGCCACAGATGTCTACATGATTTCCACTACGTACTTATGTGGGGTAGAGCCACAGACCTCAGCCACCAGGACGATTGCATCAGATACCGATCACCCAGGCCTGAAGCCGAACTGCCTGCTATTCATCCTACACAGCACTCGATTTGCAGCCAGTGTATCAGCCAGTAGTTTTTCTAATATCTTCCCAAGTATGTCCAGCAAACATATGGGTCTATATGATTTTGTTTATGTTGGGTCTTCGTCAGTTCCTTTTCTGATGATCACAACATTCCCTGTCTTCCAGATCTTCGGGAACTTCCATTGTCTGAGGCATTCGTTATACAGGTGAGTGAGCGGTACAGTTAGCTGGGGAGCTAGGAATAGCACCACCTCCGCTACAATGCCGTCTGGCGCGCGAGCTTTCCCCATCTTTAGTGATTTTATGTGGGCAGCCACCTCCTCTTCTGAGAAAGGGCAGACTGCCGAGTTATTGTTGTATTCTTCGATGTCATCATGTCGTAGCTGCCACTGTCCTTCAGATTCTCCTTCTGTGCTAACGTCAGGCAGCAGGGAGGAGGACCTCAGCAGTCTCCTGCCTGGATTCCATCATCCTGTCCCCATGTCTGACTGTTGACAATTCCATAGGAGAGCGGATCTTTTCTCTGACTAATTTGTATGGTGTGCCCGAGGGGTCTAATGCTAATTGATTCTGAACAAAGCTCTCCTAGCTTCTTGTCCTTACAGCTTTTAGTTCCTTTTGGACCCTAGGTTTGGCCTCCCGATACTGCAGCAGCCACCTTTGCCATTCCAGCCAGACGACACTGTGCTGGTAGTGTCTCCTCAACCTTCTGACAGACCGGCGCATATCCTCGAGTTCGGCCGACAACGGTGATAGAGAGGTCGCCATGGCCTTCCTCCTAGTTGGTACGGCTGCTTTCACTGCTCTCGTTATTGCACTCACCAGTTCCTCTGCTCTCTCATTTATGTCTATATCCAGGTGCGTGTCACCTTCTGGCAAGGCAATAACGTCGCACTCCCTCGCTAGGCGTTCCCAGTCAGCCCTTTTCTAGTTTAATTGCACCTCCCACCCCATGGCCCAGCATGACACTCTATCACCTAGGGTGAATGTTATAAGACTGTGGTCGCTAGTTATGGCATTTTCTTCGACTTTCCATTGTTGGATGATATTAACTACGTTTGGTGTTACTAGGGTTACATCAATGTTCGTGCCTGGTCCTCCTCCCACAGCGTAGGTAGGAGGGTTGCCGGGCTTGTTTGCCGCCACTGGCTGCGAGGCCATGATGAAATCTGCAACCTTTTCCCTGTTTGTGTCCCTTGTACCGTTGTACCATAGGGGGGATTTTGCATTGATGTCAGCAGTAATTACCATTTTTCGTCCCTACAATGCCGTGGTTACTGTGGTCAGGTGGTCGAGGTGTCTTTAGATGTAGTCACCGTATTGAAAATACATGTTAATTAGTGTTATTACTCCGACGGGAGATCGCAACTCCACGACATTGCTGTGACTGGTCGTGTATTGTGAGAGTATCGTTGCTCTCAGGGCTTTATTTGTAATTATTATCGCCACATTCGGGTCTTCCCCTCGGCTGATACCCTGCCAGGTCGCGGCTGCAAATGATATTTTTCACCTTGGGAGTACTTCGCCTGTAGGCAGAGCACGTCCAGCCTGCTCTCATCCACCTCCTTACGCAGCTCCTGCATCACTAGTCTGCTGTTGTAAGTGTTAAGTTGGCCAATGGTAAATTTGGTCACTAAGGAAAGTAGGTATGTGTGTGATCGTTAGGCCATGTCTCATTCCAGTCAAACGTAATTCGTGCATTTGCCAACACAGATTGTTCGTGATGTCATTGAGGTCGAATTTCTATCCTCGTCTTTCAAAAACTTTCTTTAGTAGGTCTCACAGGGCTCCAAGGTCGCTGGGGAGATTCACTGACTTTAGCTGTATCCTGCCTATAGCCTTCTTTACCGAGCAGGTGACTTTTCTGCCGTTTTCGTGCCCCCCACGAACCACATGTCGTAAGGCAGTGGTCAGGGTAGTCGGCTGCTCCAACCTCGCCAATTGCATTGTATATTCAATGTTGCTCCCCCATGAACCATGGACCTTGCCGTTGGTGGGGAGTGTGCCTCAGCGATACAGATGGCCGTACCGTAGGTGCAACCACAACGGAGGGGTGTCTGTTGAGAGGCCAGACAAACATGTGGTTCCTGAAGAGGGGCCGCAGCCTTTTCAGTAGTTGCAGGGCAACAGTCTGGAAGATTGACTGATCTGGCCTTGTAACATTAACCAAAACGGCCTTGCTGTGCTGGTACTGCGAACGGCTGAAAGCAATAGGAAACTACAGCCGTAATTTTTCCCGAGGACATGCAGCTTTACTGTATGATTAAATGATGATGGCGTCCTCTTGGGTAAAATATTCCGGAGGTAAAATAGTCCCCCATTCGGATCTGCGGGCGGGGACTACTCAGGAGGACGTCGTTATCAGGAGAAAGAAAACTGGCGTTCTACGGATCGGAGCATGGAATGTCAGATCCCTTAATCGGGCAGGTAGGTTAGAAAATTTAAAAAGGGGAATGGATAGGTTAAAGTTAGATATAGTGGGAGTTAGTGAAGTTCGGTGGCAGGAGGAACAAGACTTTTGGTCAGGTGATTGCAGGGTTATAAAAACAAAATCAAATAGGGGTAATGCAGGAGTAGGTTTAATAATGAATAAAAAAAATAGGAGTGCGGGTTAGCTACTACCAACAGCATAGTGAACGCATTATTGTGGCCAAGATATACGCAAAGCCCATGCCTACTACAGTAGTACAAGTTTATATGCCAACTAGCTCTGCAGATGATGAGGAAATAGATGAAATGTATGACGAGATAAAAGAATAGTGAAGGGAGACGAAAATTTAATAGTCATGGGTGACTGGAATTCGTCAGTAGGAAAAGGGAGAGAAGGAAACATAGTAGGTTAATATGGATTGGGGGGAAGGAATGAAAGAGGAAGCCGCCTTGTAGAATTTTGCACAGAGCATAACTTAATCATAGCTAACACTTGGTTCAAGAATCATAAAAGAAGATTGTATACCTGGAAGAATCCTGGAGATACTAAAAGGTATCAGATAGATTATATAATGGTAAGACAGAGATTTAGGAACCAGGTTTTAAATTGTAAGACATTTCCTGGGGCAGATGTGGACTCTGACCACAATCTGTTGGTTATGAACTGCAGATTGAAACTGAAGAAACTGCAAAAAGGTGGGAATTTAAGGAGATGGGACCTGGATAAACTGAAAGAACCAGAGGTTGTTGAGAGTTTCAGGGAGAGCATAAGGGAACAATTGACAGGAATGGGGGAAAGAAATACAGTAGAAGAAGAATGGGAAGCTCTGAGGGATGAAGTAGTGAAGGAAGCAGACGATCAAGTAGGTAAAAAGACGAGGGCTAATAGAAATCCTTGGGTAACAGATGAAATATTGAATTTAATTGATGAAAGGAGAAAATATAAAAATGCAGTAAATGAAGCAGGCAAAAAGGAATACAAACGTCTCAAAAATGACATCGACAGGAAGTGCAAAATGGCTAAGCAGGGACGGCTAGAGAACAAATGTAAGGACGTAGAGCCTTGTCTCACTAGGGGTAAGATAGATACTGCCTACAGGAAAACTAAAGAGACCTTTGGAGAGAAGAGAACCACTTGTATGAATATCAAGAACTCAGATGGCAACCCAGTTCTAAGCAAAGGAGGGAAGGCAGAAAGGTGGAAGGAGTATATAGAGGGTTTATACAAGGGCGATGTACTTGAGGACAATATTATGGAAATGGAAGAGGATGTAGATGAAGACGAAATGGAAGAGAAGATACTGCGTGAAGAATTTGACAGAGCACTGAAAGACCTGAGTCGAAACAAGGCCCAGTTAGTAGACAACATTCCATTAGAACTACTGATGGTCTCGGGAGAGCCAGTCATAACAAAACTCTACCATCTGGTGAGCACGATGTATGAGGCAGGCGAAATACCCTCAGACTTCAACAAGAATATAATAATTCCAATCGCAAAGAAAGCAGGTGTTGACAGATGTGAAAATTACCGAACTATCAGTTTAATAAGTCACAGCTGCAAAATACTAACGCGAATTCTTTACAGACGAATGGAAAAACTGGTAGAAGCCGACCTCGGGGAAGATCAGTTTGAATTCCGTAGAAATGTTAGAACACGTGAGGCAATACTGACCTTACGACTTATCTTAGAAGAAAGATTAAGAAAAGGCAAACCTACGTTTCTAGCATTTGTAGACTTAGAGAAAGCTTTTAACAGTGTTAACTGGAATACTCTCTTTCAAATTCTGAAGGTGGCAGGGGGAAAATACAGGGAGCGAAAGGCTATTTACAATTTGTACTGAAACCAGATGGCAGTTATAAGAGTCGATGGGCATGAAAGCGAAGCAGTGGTTGGGAAAGGAGTGAGACAGGGTTGTAGCCTCAACCCGATGTTATTCAATCTGTATATTGAGCAAGCAGTAAAGGAAACAAAAGAAAAATTCGGAGTAGGTATTAAAATTCATGGACAAGAAGTAAAAACTTTGAGGTTCGCCGATGACATTGTAATTCTGTCAGAGACAGCAAAGGACTTGGAAGAGCAGTTGAACGGAATGGACAGTGTCTTGAAAGGAGGATATAAGATGCACATCAACAAAAGCAAAACGAGGATAATGGAATGAAGTCAAATTAAGTCGGGTGATGCTGAGGGAATTAGATTAGGAAATGAGACACTTAAAGTAGTAAAGGAGTTTTGCTATTTAGGGAGTAAAATAACTGATGATGGTCGAAGTAGAGAGGATATAAAATGTAGACTGGCAATGGCAAGGAAAGCGTTTCTCAAGAAGAGAAATTTGTTAACATCGAATATAGATTTAAGTGCCAGGAACTCGTTTCTGAAAGAATTTGTATGGAGTGTAGCCATGTATGGAAGTGAAACATGGACGATAACTAGTTTGGACAAGAAGAGAATAGAAGCTTTCGAAATGTGGTGCTACAGAAGAATGCTGAAGATTAGATGGGTAGATCACGTAACTAATGAGGAGGTATTGAATAGGATTGGGTAGAAGAGAAGTTTGTGGCACAACTTGACTAGAAGAAGGGATCGGTTGGTAGGACATGTTTTGAGGCATCAAGGGATCACAAATTTAGCATTGGAGGGCAGCGTGGAGGGTAAAAATCGTAGAGGGAGACCAAGAGATGAATACAGTAAGCAGATTCAGAAGGATGTAGGTTGCAGTAGGTACTGGGAGATGAAGAAGCTTGCACAGGATAGAGTAGCATGGAGAGCTGCATCAAACCAGTCTCAGGACTGAAGACCACAACAACAACAATATTCAATGTTGGGATGTACTCTAATCGGGTCTACTGACGGTAGCCTTACTACAGGGGTATCTTGTGAGCTCGTTACTGTACTTTCTTGCACTGGTTTCTGTTCTTTATGATTGATTTCATCTTTCGGGATTGCCACTACCGCAGGATGGTCTCGGCACTGCTGACCTTTAATCAGCCTCGTTCCCCGGCTGTGAGAGGAGGGAGTTGTGATCATGAGGTGGGCTCAATCTGAATTCCTTTGTTGTCTCAATTTTCGAGACCCCAAGAATTCTTTGAACTTGTTCGCCCTCATGACATCCCTCCTCCTTTTGCTTGGGGATTTCCGCTTTGGCATCCTGTTCTCAACCATAATCGATTGTGGAAATCAATCTTTGTTCCAACATCCGGTATGTAGGACAATTCCAGATCTGTGGCTCCACAAGATTTCTTACCACGTCTGTTGCACGGGATACAGACACCCGTAGCCCTATCGTCTTTTCGGGTGTGACCTTCTTCGCCTCACCTGGAGCACGCCGACCCCCTTGTGCAGTGCCTTAGAATGTGGTCCAAGTCTCCGCAATTGTGGCAGCGAGGTACAACGAGATAGTCTCTGACGTTGACGGCATGAAAGCCAACATATAGTTGTTATTACTTTCCTCCATATGGGTGCGGTAACCTCGGCAACGTGAGGCACAACATCACGATCCCGAGGCCCCGTTTTGAATTTCAACTTGAAGGAGTTTTTGAACCCTCATCGTTCATTTGCTCAAAGTTTTGTTCTTTAATTGTTTCATGAAGTTCCTCATTTATCATTGTTGTGGGAACATCATATAGTATGACCAGAGGGTTTCTGTATCTCGGTGGTTCACACTTGACCACAGAGTTCAGTTTGGAGTTCTTCAATAATTTTTCCTTATCTTCCTCGGTGGCAACCTCAACAATCACTGAGTTCCAACTTGGTTTGACTTTGTTTATTTTGATCTTGTCTTTTACTGGGTCAATGGTTGTAGTCAGTAGTTCTTGGATCTTTTTTACACTAGTGTTTTGGCCAGGCAGGGTCCTGAGAAAGACCGCCGGGTCTGGTCGCTTGGTAACCTTAGCGATCGTATCTTTTGTGGTTTACGACTTGGCTGGCGCTTGCGTAACCACGCTCACCCGGGTCTTGGTCGGTTGCCTCCTCAGTCTGTCGTTCTCCTTTTCTAATTCTTCTACGCGGCTTTCGAGTTTGGTGTGGGCAATAGCTCATGCAGCCAACTCGTTTTTAATGATTGACAGTGCCGCTTGACTTATTTTCCCGTTTTTTTATATTTTCTCCAGGAGTAACGTAATTCGCGCATGTCTCTGAGTCACGGTTTCGTCGTCTGCCTGTCCCAGCTCGTCCTCAGGAGAGGGATCAAGCATCGTGGATGCACGCTTGGGCGCACTCGTATCACTCGTCTCAGTTCCAGCCATCTTTAGTAACTAGTGATAAAAAGGTGGGAGCCCGTCTCTTGCCCCAGACCAGCTCCTCTGGCATGGAGGGGACAAAGGACGCAGATCGCCCACCGGCCTTGTCCCAAGGCCGAGGGTACTCTCGAGCTGCTGGGTTCAAAGCGACGTCGCCAGCGTACTGGTCCCCATCGGTGGCCCCGTCATCGACGATTTCACCCGACCCCCCTCGGCAAGTGCAGTCCACACTGCAGAGAAGCGGATGCACCTCTCGCCCTACAGCGCTTATTAGCCCGAGCTTCCACCTCTCGGCCAAGGACCCGCTCCTACTCAGGTTGTGGGCCGGTCACCCAGTCGTTCAGCGGTCTGGACGCAGCTAACCTGGCCCAGGCGATGTCACCACCTCCTGGGTTTGGCAGAACACGCCCCAGTTACCCAGGGGTGCGGCGAAGCACCCTTACCGACTCGCGCCACGATCCCACGACGACAAACGAGGTCGCCGGCATGCAGAGCACCTGCTGGTCTGTGCCCTGCGAAAAGAGAGAGGGACATATCGTCGGTCCCTCAGACACAGCTCACCCTGTGCCACGCACCCTTTACTTTCGCATCGGGTTGGGTCGCAGCTCTCCCTTCTGTCGCAAGGCAGCGTTCGGACGAACCCGAAAAATGCCGAGGTTAGTGTCTGGCACCACGGGAAGGCGGAAAGAGCCACTTGGGAAGGAGAGGCTATGAGAGACGCATCACTTCCCATTGTTAGGACAGCCGCGGAACGCCCGGCTAGAAGCGATACGTCCTAGTGCGAGCCTCCGTGCCTTAGGGCGCGCCGGCAACGGACAGGGCCGCACCGAAACCACCGTCAAACGACCGACCTCACGACAGACACACTTACGGACTTACGGACATGGTGTCATTTCTCTCGAGCACTACTTCAGACATTAGCTGAGTCAATGCCACGTCATGTTTCGGCACTTCTGCAGCTCTCGGGGGCTCTCCCACCTTATTAGCCTTATTTGCCTCTACAGTGTATAAATAATTTATAAAACATCTAGAACAGCCAGAATTTCTATGAAATAGTTTACATCAATAGCAGCTAGTTACTGAGAGAATAAAATATTCACAGTTCCACAAACAATGCCAGCAGCGCACTGAAAGCAGAGAAAGTCCAAGAACCAGTGTATTATGTTGGTTTTATGTGTTTGTAATGCTGCTGATTCTTGCGTAGTAGATTCAGTGCTCTAAACTTCTTCATCTTTAAGGCTATTTAGCTCTCATAAGTGCTAAGGAGGAAGGTTTGCTGCAGAGTTCTGATATCAATGACTCTCGCAGCTAATGACATAATCATTGTAAGAAGCAAATGCAGAAGATACTGTTTTAATATAAGGCCAGGTAAATCTCCACATTTCGAAACAATATGACATGTATTTGCAGACAATATAACATTCTCTCGAGGAACTATTTACTGCACTGGCGTTTAATGTAAATGACAGCACCAGGCGCTTGCACTATCTTTTAAGCAAAAGAGTTGACCTACGTACAGCTCAGGTCGCACATGGTGGGTACGTTGACAGCCGCAGCCGCGCAGCGCTGCTGCCAAGCAGTCATGTCCAAAAGTATCCAAAAAATCTGAATTTTTCACTCTATTCAAAAATTTTGCAAGTGATTTATTTGATGTTTTAATAACATACCATTATGTATTATAAAAGAGAAAATATAAAATCTGGGCGGTATAGCCGAGCGGTTCTATGCGCTTCAATCGTGAACCGCGCGACTGCTACAGTCGCAGGTTCGAATCCTGCCTCGGGCATGGATGTGTGTGATGTCCTTATGCTAGTTAGGTTTAAGTAGTTCTAATTTCTAGGGGACTGATGACCTCTGATGTTAAGTCCCATAGTGCTCAGAGCCAAAAAATAAAAATGCAGTAAATGAAGCAGGCAAAAAGCAATACAAACGTGTCAAAAATGAGATCGACAAGAAGTGTAAAATGGCTAAGCAGGGATGGCTACAGGACAAATGTAAGGATGTAGAGGCTTATCTCACTAGGGGTAAGATAGATAATGCCTACAGGAAAATTAGAGACCTTTGGAGAAAAGAGAACCACTTGTATGAGTATCAAGAGCTCAGATGGAAACCCAGTTCTGAGCAAAGAAGGGAAAGCAGAAAGGTGGAAGGAGTATATAGAGGGTTTATACAAGGGCGATGTACTTGAGGACAATATTATGAAAGTGGAAGAGGATGTAGATGAAGATGAAATGGGAGATATGATACTGTGTGAAGAGTTTGACAGAGCACTGAAAGACTTAAGTCGAAACAAGGCCCCGGGAGTAGACAACATTCCACTAGAACTACTGACAACCTTGGGAGAGCCAATCCTGACAAAACTCTACCATCTGTTGAGAAAGATGTATGAGACAGGCGAAATACCCTCAGACCTCAGGAAGACTATAATAATTCCAATCCAAAAGAAAGCAGGTGTTGACAGATGTGAAAATTAGCGAACTATCAGTTTAATAAATCACGGCTGCAAAATACTAACGCGAATTCTTTACAGACGAATAGAAAAGCTGGTAGAAACCACCTCGGGGAAGATTAGTTTGGATTTCGTAGAAATACTGGAACACGTGAGGCAATACTGACCTTATGACTTATCTTAGAAGATAGAGTAAGGAAAGGCAAACCTACGTTTGTAGCATTTGCAGACTTAGAAAAAGCATTTGAAAATGTTGACTGGAGTACCCTCTTTCAAATTCTGAAGGTGGCAGGGATAAAATACAGGGAGCGAAAGGTTATTTACAATTTGTACAGAAACCAGATGGCAGTTACAAGAGTCGAGGGACATGAAAGGGAAGCAGTGGTTAGGAAGGGATTGAGACAGGGCTGTAGCCTCTCCCCGATGTTATTCAATCTGTACATTGAGCAAGCAGTAAAGGAAACAAAAGAAAAATTTGGAGTAGGTACTAAAATCCATGGAGAAGAAATAAAAACATTGAGGTTCGCCGATGACATTGTAATTCTTTCAGAGACAGCAAATGACTTGGAGAAGTAGTTGAACGGAATGGACAGTGTCTTGAAAGGAGGATATAAGATGAACATCAACAAAAGCAAAACGAGGATAATGGAATGTAGTCGAAATAAGGCGGGTGATGCTGAGGGAATTAGATTAGGAAATGAAACACTTGAAGTAGTAAAGGAGTTTTGCTATTTGGGGAGCAAAAGAACTGATGATGGTCGAAGTAGAGAGGATATAAAATGTAGTCTGGCAAAGGCAAGGAAAGTCTTTCTGAAGTACAGAAATTTGTTAAGATCGAGTATAGATTTAAGTGTCAGGAAGTCGTTTCTGAAAGTATTTGTATGGAGTGTAGCCAAGTATGGAAGTGAACCATGGACGATACATAGTCTGGACAAGAAGAGAATAGAAGCTTTCGAAATGTGGTGCTGCAGAAGGATGCTGAAGATTAGATGGGTAGATCACATAACTAATGAGGAGGTATTGAATAGAATTGGGGAGGAGTTTGTGGCACAACTTGATTAGAAGAAGGGGTTGGTTGGTCGGACAAGTTCTGAGGCATCAAGGGATCACCAATTTAGTATTGGGGGGGGGGGGGGGGGGCAGCGTGGAGGGTAAAAATCGTAGAGGGAGACCAAGAGATGAATACACTAAACAGATTCAGAAGGATGGAGGTTGCAGTAGCTACTGGGGAGATGAAGAAACTTGCAGAGATAGAGTAGCATGGAGAGCTGCATCAAACCAGTCTCAGGACTGAAGACCACAACAACAAAACAACGTATTATAATCAATACTCATACTGCATATGTATGTTAATTATCCAATAGATGCTCAACCAAATATCGCTTGCTGTCTCAATACATCAATTTCTTTTTTTGTGATATGGCTGATGCTGTTTTCTACATTGCATTTGGTTGACATAATGTGATACACATCTGGATTAAGCACTGGCAAGGCTGAACTCACAGAATGAGAAATTTGCTTGTTCCCTAAAGTATTGTCTTGCTGTGACATCCATGTAGTGTAAACTGACATGTATGTCGGTTAGGCACAGTCAAGCCCGAATTTGTTGACAAAGCGTTTTGCAAACCGCTGCTTGTGTAGATCTGTCAGGCTGGTGAAAAATGAAATTGCTTCAGTATGCATGAACACTGCTGACTCACATGGAAGAGATTAACAAAATTGGGAGCTGCCACTTGGGGAAGGCATTGATATCATATCGTTGTAGTCGTCAATGTCGTTTTTCTTTATCTTGAAACACGCAAGCAACTACTCAAAAAATTGAATCTAACGCACATTTTAGTGTTACCAATGTTATACCTTTTCATGTGCTGATTACATTTTGTAATAAAGGCATGCTCTTTCTCATTCAATGAAGCAGAATCTGCACTGGCTGCTACCTAGACTGGCAGTCTGTGTCCCAGAGCAGTGTTTGAAGAACTGCAGTGGCGATTGTCAAAGCAGCCGATCGTGAGGAAAGTTAGATGCACACAGAACTCTCCACAGACTGTAGGTCTGAAATCTTCCACTCACTAATTCCTCTCCTTGAAACGTACCTGGTTGTGCACATCGTTCACAAAGCCTCTTCCAACAGTCTCTTTTCTCCCGTAGGCATTTGTTTTACATGTTTCTGACTATTCACACCTTAACATATCTAGGAGTGCAACAACTACTTTGCCTTTCCTAACGCGTGCTTTTTCCCGTTCAGTGTTGTAGAATTTGCAAGCACTTACAGTCCAGTACTCTCCTCCTGCTAGAGCAGTGGAGAATCTGGAAGCAGCAGCAGAGAATCTGAAGTCTCACAGTAGGCTGAACCTCATGGACTTTGAGAGTATGTAGTGCTTTATATATAATTATAAACAATGGGTGAGCAATCCATGAAGCGAGTTAAAGTGAGTGATGATTATCTAGAATGCATGTCACCCGACTTTCAGCAACAGAGTGTGGGAGCTGAATTAGCCTGTTAAGATAAATTCCTCGCTAGTTTGTAAATTCGTATTGCCCAAATCCAATGAGTTCAGAGAATGTTCAGGGTGTTTCAAAAAAGACTTTACACCTTTGAAAACTCATATAAATTAATTCATAGTTCTTAGAGAGGTGATAGTAGTGTCAATTTGTAGGGAAATACATCAGGTTTTGTCTCGCGTTTGCTAGTACCGAACCGCGCCGTAAGGAGCGCTAGTGGCAGCTGCATTATAGATGGCTTCCGTCACTACACCTGTGCGTGCTAACTGTGGTTTTGTTTGAAGAATCGAAGTCGGCGACAACAGTTCACCGCAATTTCCGTACCAAGTACGCTAAAGATCCTCCTAGTAGGCCCACAACTTATGAGTGACATATATGTTTTGTAGAAACAAGGTGCTCGGTAAGACATGTGAAATCATCAGGTCGTCCAAGCTCATCTGACGACGTCGTTGAGCGAGTGAGACAACGTTTTGTCAACAGCCCTATGAAATCGACCCGGCGTGCATCTCGCGAATTGCATATCCCACATATAACTGTTTCGCGTGTGTTGAGAAACCGTTTGCATTTGAAACCAGATTGACGATCGCACAAGCAATAAAAGACACTGATAAAATTGCTCGCAAGAACTTTTGCTTGGATGTGTTAAATCAGTTACATGAGAATGAATATCTCTTGGACAAAATCGTCTTTTCTGACGACTCGACTTTTCACTTAAGTGGCAAGGCCAACACACAAACTGTAGGATTTAGGGCAGTGAAGATCCACATCAAACATTGCAACATGTTCGTGATAGCCCCAGACTGAACGTTTTTTGTGCATTGAGCAAGAAAAAGGTGTGCGGCCCCTTTTTTTTCGTGAGACAACCATCAATGGGATAGTGTACCTGGATATGTTACAACAATTTTTGATACCACAGATCGAGGAGGATGACCAAGAACGAAATGTTTACTCCACGCAAGATGGAGCACCACCCCACTACCAACCTGACATCCGGGATTTTCTCAGTGACCACTTTCCAGGTCAATGGATTGGCCATGATGCGCCAATTGCATGGCCCCCACGTTCACCAGACCCAACACGACTCAATTTTTTATGGGGATTCATCAGGGATATCGAGTTTGTACCTCCTGTGCCAGCTTCTCTACCTGAACCCACAGCAATAATTTACGCCGCCGCTGAGCAAGTTCCACCTGCAATACTACAGTTTGGGAAGTAATTGACTGCCAGTGAAATGTGTGCAGGATAACCAAAGGAAGTCAAATACAACATCTTTAGTTTACGGTATAAAACTCGATGTGTTTCCCTACAAAATAACACAAAACCCAGCTCTATATCTTCTTTCAATAAATTTATATGAATTTTTAAAGTTGTAAATTCCTTTTTGAAACACCCTGTACATGAATATCAAGAAGGTGAGTTTAATGCCATCTGAAACCAGTGGTCGTTGGTATTTCACCACTGTGACAGGCTGACATTTAAGGAAATTAGCAACTTTCCAAGTTCATGATGCCAGGTGGACGTTAAAAGAAACCATGAAACTTCTGCATTAACATTAATGTAAATTAAGGATTTTACATGAGAACTCAAAGAAAATTACCAAAATTCATTACAGACAAAAGTTTGCTATAAATGTTGATTCAAATAATGATGGTTCCTGCTTCAAATGGGCAATTCTAAAGGTTTTTACCCAACAAATAGCAATGTGAATCAAGTGTCTAATTATATTCCATATTTATAAGCATTAAACTTGGGAAATATTTCCTTTCCTGCTGAACTGTATCATGTGGAAACATTTGAGAATAACAGTATAGATGCCATTTGTTATGTACAGAATTCAGTATGCTGATTGGATGATTATACGAGAGGCAGAAGAGGAATCACCCGAACATTACAAACGTGAGAAACATGTGAACCTGTTACTGCAGAAATTTAACATTTCTGTTACACTAAAGTCCTTTCGAGACTAGCGTGTAGTACATTTACTTGTCATCAGCATTCAATTGGAGAATGTTAACGATGTTTACACAATTTTAATTCTAGAGAGAAGCTACGTCTTCATCTGTATGATTACTTCGCAGTTCGCCGGCCGAGGTGGCCGAGCGATTCTAGGCGCTGCAGTCTAGAACCGCACGACCGCTACGGTCGCAGGTTCGAATCCTGCCTCGGGCATGGATGTGTATGATGTCCTTAGGTTAGTTAGGTTTAAGTAGTTCTAAGTTCTAGGGGACTGATGACCTCAGAAGTTGAGTCCCATTGTGCTCAGAGCCATTTTAGAACTTCGCAGTTCACAACGCTTCATAATTAAATTCCCAGCAAAGGGTTCATCAAGCCATGTACAAGCTATTTTGCTACCGTTCCGCTCTTGAACAAAGCGCGGGAAAAATGAACACGTTAATCTATCCGTGCGAGCTCTGATTTCTCGGCCGAGAGGGGTAGCCACGTGGTCCAGGGCGTCCTGCCACGGTTCGCGCAGCTCGCCCCGTCGGTGCTTTGAGTCCTCCCTTGGGCATGGGTATGTGTGTTGTCGTTAGCGTAAGTTAGTTAAGTTAGATTAAGTGGCGTGTAAGCCTAGGGACCAATGACGTAGCAGTTTGGGTCCATAGGAACTAACGACAAATTTCTGATTTGTCTTATTTTATTATGATCGTTCCTCCCGATGTTGGTGAGCGCCAACAAAATATTTTCACATCTGAGGACATAGCGGGTACTTGATATATCATGAGAAGATCCTGCCACAACGAAAAAAGGCTTTATTTTAATGATTGTCACCCTAATTCGCTTATCATATTCGTGGCACTCTCTCCCCTATCTCGTGACAATTCATAACGAGCTGCCCTTGTTTGAACTGTTTCGGTGTCCTCCGTGGATACCACATAATGCGGATACTACACCTCATAGCGGTACACCAGAAAAGGGCGAACAAGCGTAATGCAAGCAGTCGCTTTAGTAGACATCTCTCACTCCACAGACACGCAATTTAGTAAGAAGTCGCTTGTGGGGAACTGTGTCAAAATCCTTCTGGAAATCTAAAAATATGGAATTAATTTTAAATCCGCTGTCGGTAGCACACAGGACTTCGTGAGAATACATAGCTGGTTGTGTTTCACAAGAACGATATTTTCTGAATCCGTGTTGGCTGTTTGTCAATAAACCGCTTTCTTCGAGGTAACCTATAATGTTCGAACACACTATATATCCCAAAACCCTCCTGCAAGTCGAAGTTAGCGATGTGAATCTGTAATTCAGACGATTACTCCTATTTCCTTCCTTAGGTATTGGTGTGACTTGTGCAACTTGCCAGTCCTTAGGTGTGGATCTTTCGACGAGAGAGAGGTTGAATATGATTGCTAAGAGCAGAGCCATTATATCAGCATGCTCTGAAAGGAAACAAACTGGTAAACAATCTCGACCGGACACCTTGCCTTTAAGCTGCTTTGCTACACTGAGGTTATGGTTTTACTCGTGTTGGCAGCTGTTCTTGATTTGAATTCAGGAATATTTACATCGACACCTTTGGTGTTCAGCAACTTTCCTCTGCCGATCGGTTCTGCCATACTACTGCTGATGGTAACGTCTGTCCACCCTCTTTTTTAAACTGTGTCCTGTATTCACCCATGTTTCATCAAGCCAAACGATATCATCAAACTTTGTTCCCACTAATTCTCTAAGAAAGCAGCATCGCCAGGCTGCAATATCTTGGCGTTCCATTAGTAACTTTCTGCCAGAGATGGATTTATAGCGGAATCCTAACATTTTCACGACTTGTAAGAAGACGATTTACTACCGTGAAACAGGTCAGCCGCTGTGAGGGTAACATGTAGTTTTTTGAGTGTTGGATACTCCTTCCTCTAACAAAATGAGTATATTTGACGACGAATGGCATCTTCCTGAAAAGAGTCAAGTTTCGTGACCCTCTTCTCTAGGCGCCTCTGTCTCCCAGGCGTCTCCAATTTAGATGATTCAATTGAGCCTTCTTTCATGAATTTCTCCTTGCAGATTCTTATTACTGATAGTTCGCTAACTTGCAGAGCAGCTGCAGTTCGCTCCACCACCCTATCCAAAGGAACGAGAGGCCCTCCTGCATCCCTCTCTCTCAAAAAATACTAAAAATACTCCCTTAAGGAACACATGTATCCACGCACCTGACTGCATATAACGACGCCATGTCCGCCACTTTTTGGAGGTTTCCAAGGAGTGTGCAGCCTCGGCCTCCCTCTCTTGCGACTGCTTTCATCAGACATCATAAACATGCAAAGCTACAAGTCATTCAAATCTCTCACCCGCGTGTCTACAATGGCTTGCTGAGGCCTGGCTGGCACAATCCCTTAGTCAGCTCAGCACAGCGAAGTGGCAATGCAGTGGCAGCTGACAGCGCCAGCTGCCATTGGTTTAAAGTGGCAGGAGCCCTGCAGCCCATTGCCTATCATGTCAGATGACAACTAGTTTAAATAATAGTATATATAATTTGATATTTCTTTGTTATTAAAATCTTTTAAGTAGTTATTATTTGTTTTTACATATATTTTACAACATTGAGAAACTCCTCCTCCTATTCCTTTTTCATCCATTAAAGGCATATCATAGTCATATAATAATTCATGTTTTTGATCAGTAATTTTTAACATTGCATACCAAGATAAACCTGGTGCTGTAAAATACCAAGATGGATCTAGATTATATGTATTTATACATGATTTTCTAAAATTTTCAAATACATCATATACTAATAATACATCAGTTTTAAAATATAAATCATGATATTCACCAAGGTTTTTTATAGTGAACTTTTCCAAACTAATTTTGCATTGCTCAAATGGCTCTGAACACTATGTGACTTAATTTCTGAAGTCATCAGTCACCTAGAACTTAGAACAAATTAAACCTAACTAACCTAAGGACATCACACACATCCAGGCCCGAGGCAGGATTCGAACCTGTGACTGTAGCAGTTGCTCGGTTCCAGACTGTAGCACCTAGAACCGCACGGCCATTCTGGCTGGCTAAATTTTGCATGTTCATAACCTTCATCACTTATCTCGCAATCATTTAATTCACTATAAAATTTATCTTTTGGTGGTAATTGTATTTCTTCAAATTTTTTCCAAGAATCCATGTAATCATATGATAAACACCTTTTATAATTACTAAAATAAATAATTTTGGAGAAAAATACCTTTTAATATTTTTAATTGATTTTTCTTGAAATTTGATGAAAGTTTATCAAGTGCAGAAGCCATGAATCTAAATGTATCAACAAATGTAATTTTTAATTTCTTTTGTATATTTACTAAAACTAAGGTATTTATTTTCATTATTTGGTATTAATTCTACTTCTATAGTATCATAACCAAATTCTTTTACAAAAAGATATGAATCATAACCAGATAAACTATGTAAATAAAAAAGCACTCCATCTGTGTTCCATCAATATCATCTTGAGATAATTCTAAATGTGAACAATTATGATAAGGACACATTATTGATTCAAAATCATCTGAATGTTCTAAACCTAAAGCATGTACGAAAAATTAAAATAAATTTGTTTGATATTTTGATGTATTTTTATCAATTTCCAAGTTTTTATCTTTATTCATATGTATTTCTAATGGATCATTATTCCTATTTGGAAAAAAAGGATGACCTAACATATTTTCTGTTCCATCTAACTCCTTTGGACAACGTTTACCATCAAATTCATATAAATGTATTCGTCTTTTACCTATAATTAAAATATCAGGATCATTGATATTATTAATAAATTGAATACCCCTATATTTCTGTCATAAACCAAAAGCTGCATTTGTTAATTCCAGTACTCTTTTATTTGCTCCTTTATAATCGCATTTTATATTCTTTTTATTCCATTTATACATACTAGTTCTATAACTATCAAATTAATCTTTTACACCACATCTAGGTTTGTTCATAAAACGTAAACTTTCTTCACTTAATTCACCAGTAACCTCAAGATTGTGTGTTAGTTGAAATAACATTAATGATTCTCTTAATAATTCATCACTAACTTGGGTTATTTCAGTATTTGATGAAATATCTCAGTAAACAAATTCAAATATTTAGCTAATTTATTCTTTTGCAGTTCTAAGCCTGGTGCACCTATTACTATTTTCACTAACAGTAATAACAGAAGTATCTTAATTTAATGAGAATAAAAATAATGTAATACATAAAGTTTTTCTTCATTTACAATTTACTTATACCATAAGTACTAACTACATATTTCAATACTACTTATTTTTTGCAAAACTAATAAAAAAATTTTCTCTTAAATGGAACTGATTGTGGATATAATCAACAATAAACTTACTTACAGCAATAAGCATGTTTTCATTGTTATTGATGAAGAAAAAGCATGTTTTAATGATTATTGATGGAGAAAACAATCCATAGTTTAAAGCTAAAGATGTTGCTGAGATTTTAGAACACAAAAACACAAATGATTCAATAATTAAACGTTCTGATTCAGGAAATAAAGCAAATTTTCCTAATATTTTGAGCATCGCATTTTGCGAGCACATATCAACAATTGATAAACAAACTATTTTCATCAATGAATCTGGATTATAATCTTTAATTTTTAAATCAAAAAGGAGTAACTAAACAATTGAAAAGATGGGTTACTTATGTAGTTTTACGATCAATTACAAAACAAGGTGAACAGTAAATTACTACTTTTTACAAAGATAAAATAAAACACATAGATTATTGTATACAGCAACTACAATAATTGAATATATAAAACACAGAAATAATTCAATTAAAAAATGATAGAAATAAAATGAAAGATGAGGTTATTCAAAATTTGAGAGAAATACTTAATACAGCTTCGAAAATGATAGGTAAAAGAAATGAGGAAATAAATAGTTTATTACCAATGTAGTTCCCAAGACAATTAAGGAAAATTAAGTCCAACATTCATTCTTTTAAAATTATTCGATGATGAGTGTGAATATAACTATTATGTCCTGGCGCACGCAGCGGATGTGGACTTCCGGGCGCCCATTCATGAGTGCGCCTTATCACCTGCAGTTACGCAATCGCCAACTTGATTTTAGCCCGCCGCCATGTGGCATAAGATAAGAACCCTCACCAGCGATAATAATCTCAGATACAGGTATAGTACGGTAAGCCAAAATCTCGCGAGTTTCAAAGGATTCCAAACCAGGTCTCCCAGCATTATTACATGCAACAAAAGCAACAGTAATCCAACCATTACCAAGGCTGGAAGAAGTGGTACTTTTCATTAGAGAAAAATTAAATCTCGCGCCACAAAACAAGGTAGGCCCATTTAAAAGTAAAAATTGAGCAGTTTTACCTACTCCTCTAAGAACATTTTTCCCCTTACCTGTAGATGCAGCAGCACCAAGAGTGCCGTCCACATTTACAAGTGTTTTGTATACGAGCAATCGTCGACGACGACGATAACAACGTCCCATGTGGCATAAGATAAGAACCCTCACCAGAGATAATAATCTCAGATACAGGTATAGTACGGTAAGCCAAAATCTCGCGAGTTTCAAAGGATTCCAAACCAGGTCTCCCAGCATTATTACATGCAACAAAAGCAACAGTAATCCAACCACACTCCACCAAGGGGAAAAAGAACGATGTCAGGGGAGTTGGTAAAACTGCCCAATTTGTTCTTATAAATGGGCCTACATTGTTTTGTGGCGCGAGGTTTAATTTTTCTTTAATGAAAAACGTTGTTATCGTCGTCGCCGACGATTGCTTGTTTACAAAACACTTGTAAATGTGGACGGCACACTTGGTGCTTCGACATCTTCAGCTAAGGGGAAAAAGAACGATGTCAGGGGAGTTGGTAAAACTGCCCAATTTGTTCTTATAAATGTGGCATCGTCGTCGTCGACGATTGCTCGTATACAAAACACTTGTAAATGTGGACGGCACTCTTGGTGCTGCTGCATCTACAGGTAAGGGGAAAAATGTTCTTAGAGGAGTAGGTAAAACTGCTCAATTTTTACTTTTAAATGGGCCTACCTTGTTTTGTGGCGCGAGATTTAATTTTTCTCTAATGAAAAGTACCACTTCTTCCAGCCTTGGTAATGGTTGGATTACTGTTGCTTTTGTTGCATGTAATAATGCTGGGAGACCTGGTTTGGAATCCTTTGAAACTAGACGTTGTTATCGTCGTCATCGACGATTGCTCGTATACAAAACACTTGTAAATGTGGACGGCACTCTTGGTGCTGCTGCATCTACAGGTAAGGGGAAAAATGTTCTTAGAGGAGTAGGTAAAACTGCTCAATTTTTACTTTTAAATGGGCCTACCTTGTTTTGTGGCGCGAGATTTAATTTTTCTCTAATGAAAAGTACCACTTCTTCCAGCCTTGGTAATGGTTGGATTACTGTTGCTTTTGTTGCATGTAATAATGCTGGGAGACCTGGTTTGGAATCCTTTGAAACTCGCGAGATTTTGGCTTACCGTACTATACCTGTATCTGAGATTATTATCTCTGGTGAGGGTTCTTATCTTATGCCACATGGCTTTTGTGAAGAAATGTTATGGTTGAATTATATTTCTAATTCAATAAATCTGTTCAAAGTATGAAAGAAAATTTAAGGATTGTCTGTTATCTGAACTATTTCCACATTTTGAATAACTGTACACAAGAACAATTAATTAATGATATAATTACTCTTCATCAAACTGAACTTTTATAAAATGAGCCACAGCTGAAGCAGACTGTAGTCT
This sequence comes from Schistocerca serialis cubense, assembly GCF_023864345.2. NCBI lineage: Eukaryota > Metazoa > Arthropoda > Insecta > Orthoptera > Acrididae > Schistocerca > Schistocerca serialis. Next base: position 511,405,766 of record NC_064646.1, read on the forward strand.
CCGATTTCTTTATCTTTAGTTACCCATCAATTGTGTGAATTATCAAAACCTAACCATTTAACATTAACTTTATTATCTTTCTTTTTTAAAACTTTTTAAACGAAGTATGCATCTCGATATTTTGTATTCTGTAGTTGTTGTTCATAAAAATTACCTTTGATACATTTTAATTTATATATAATTGGATTAGACTAAATAACATCTTCAATTTCAAATATTTCTGTTGACCAATTAGCTGTATATCATTTTTCAAAAAGAACTTTAAGTTTACTAATTCTCACTTTTCCACCTTTTTTAAATTTAGCTGTTTCATTAGACACAATGTTACTTATTTTTAAATTCTTTCATATACTTCTATTGGTTTCATTTTTATTCTAGAATGTTTTGTATTATTATATTCATCAATTAGATCTTTAACTAAATTTAACCATTTATAATTTCCATTAAGTGTTCTGTTAAGTCATTCAACAACAGATGCTTTTAATTCTGAAAAAGTTGAGTAATGATTTGTGTTATATTTTTTATTAATTTTTTAAATTCTTTGTTATAGAATTTTTTACCATAATTTGTTTGAAAATTATTTGACTTTATATCTAGCAAATTTTTTTGTAAATGAACAACTATATTTTTAGCTGACTTATCTTCAATAGGTACAGAAAATGAATATTTTGAAAAAACATCAATTACTGTTTATAAATACTTTTAACCTTTGTTTATTGTTGAAATTCGTTTTAAATTACCAGAATCCATCTCTACTAAATCAGCTTGCCATAAATCATCTATATCAAAAGATCAATGTTTCCTCTTCAAAAATTCTTTCTAATTGGTTTATGTAATTCATTAATTATTTCTTCATGAATATTATTATTATTATTTAATCCTTCACCAGCACTTACAAAATATTTTTAACAAATTTACTTTTCTTAGATTTATATATTGTACGAAGACCTTCAATTCTTTATCTACCATTTTTAGTTGTTACTCTATGTGGATCACGTGTATCGGTTTCCATGTTTTACACTTTAAACAGTAAATATGATAGTCATGTGAAGTATGATTTTCCATTTACATAGATAAAAAATTTCTTACATTTTAAATTTTACATTATTTCACCAAATACAATTATATTTTCCTCTACAGAAACAGTTTGAACAGAATGTTAAAATATTAGAGTTATGAATTTTGATTTGTGTACCATTCTTGATTTATTATTATTATTTATTTGTTGTACCTTATCAGCTACACTTATTGTTATATCAAAATCATCAAAGTTTAAATCTCTATTATATTTTTACCATCAATAATAACATTTTTTAGTATGAAGTCGTATTCAAAATTGCTCATTTTTTCTTCACAACCTGTTATAAAAGTAAATTCCATTATTTGTTTATCATATACTTTTTCTTTAAGATTACTTAACTGTTCGAAGTATGGAGATAAATCTACTTTTGAAAATTAATCTGAAAAAGCTTTTTCTATTTCTTTTCTTGGTAGCATAGTTATTAAATTGAGTTAAATGCTTTTGTATTCAGGTTTTTTAAACACATTCTTTTTGTAAGTATTGTTTGTTAACTGCATCTCTTTCATCAATTCCGTCATTTACATTTGCAAGTCTTCTACCTTTAAAACCAACATAGCCTTTTGTTACATTAAAAATAGCATTAAATTCTTTTTGAAATTGTTTAATTGCATTAGTTACCTTTGGATTAAATTGTTTAGTCATATTTTCAATTTTTTCTCGATCGAATGTAGATGTATTGCATACTTGTTTGTTTTGTTTAATTAGATATATCCTATTCCCAAGAACGTCAATTTATTAAATCTAAAATATCAGTAAAATTATAATTCTCCCAAAGCAATTTAAAAACAAACAGACTTAAATGACCACATATTACTTCATCAAAATTTTGTATTCTTTCTGTATTGTAGTATAGTTCATTTTTCCCTAAATAGTTAGCTAATTGTTTTGGTATATTACCATCAAGCTAATCAAATACAAGTGTTTTAAAATTATTTTTATAGCAACAAATCCAATGTGTACCAGGATTATCAGATGTATCTAAATTTAATATACACATTCAATTTCTAATGATTCATATAGCAATTCATTAATTTCAATTTCTAAGTTATGTCTTTTTTGTTCTTCTAATTCTTTGTCAGCTTTCTTCTTATTTATGACTGCATTTGCAATTGTTGCAGTTCTACCAGCGAAAGAACCTATTATTGGTAAATAAAGTAATGTAGCTAATAATAAAGGTATAAATCCGCCTTCATGTTGTGTTAATCCTTTCCATCTCTCTTTTTTGTTACATATTCAATAATTTTTTTCACAACAGGAGTAGTTAATATAACAAGTAAATTTCCACCAACTTTCTTTTCTTTTTTCCTTTTTTGAACATCTATTAGAAATGGTTCAATTGCATTTAATTGTTCAAAATATTAAGCTTAATTTAATTGATTTTGGTTTTGCTTTTCCACTAGGTAGTAAAGTATAATCAATTGTAAAGTTAATCGTTTATTTAGTTAAAAGATTTTTTTATATAGTTTAAAGATTTTTGTAATATCCAACCATTTTCATCAATTCCCATATCTAATTATCGTTTTACTTACATAATGCCTGTAACTGCTGTTCCTTCAATTTTTTCACCTGAAGAAGCATCACTTGCATGCATTCTTTCTTTTGCAACTAACTGAAGGTCTTTACCAGCTTCTGTCTTTTTTCTCAATCTTTATGATCATGATAAGCAATGACGTGTTGTTTACAAGCTTCATGTAATGGATTTACACCTTTCTCACCATTAGCTAATCTTTCTTCCAATTTTCTTCCTGGTCCACATGAATTATAACCTAGAAGATGCATTTCAAATGGTAATTTGTTAATTAAGGTATTTACTAATCCTTTTACATATTTATCACCTTTCCAAAATGTATGTGGAAGTATATTCAAGAATTTAATTATATATGGAATCCCTTTTGGATTATCAATTATAAAATCACAAAAATTTATTTGTTAACATTTTTGCAATATTAAATTATTTACTATGATAATTTTTATTCCCAGCTAATTCCTCACCATGAATAACTGCTAATCTATCAATTAATTGTCTTACATCATTTATTCAAACATATTCAATTTAATATATGTATATTTTTTAACTAAACCTTTGCCTATTTTTTGTTTTTCCTGAGAACTAAAATCTGAAGAATCTATAGTTGATTTTCTTCTTAAGTTTGGAAAATAATCTTTACCAATTAGTTTTATTAAATATAAATATTTATTACCTTTACTTGTTCTTATTGTATTTGGATTATTATCAGAATATAATGCTCTTGTATTTTATAATACATCTGCATAATTTGATAATTCTTCACCATTAAACTTTTCAACTAAATCATCTACAGTAATTTGTTTTTCAGTTAAAAGTCTCATTAATCGATCTGGACCTTCATATGTTTTTTCACTAATTTTAAATTTACCACCATTACATTCTACATGTCAATTACCAAGATTTTTAAACATACCAGGAGGTTTTAAACCGAATACTTTATTGTCACTATGATTAATATATTTTAACATTCTTTCACCAACATTTATTTTTTTGTTTCATTTATCTTTTTACTTTCTTTTTCTTCTTGATATTTATTAAATGTTTCTTTAATTTCTGAGTCACTTAATGTATAATCATATTTCCCAGTAATATCATCAGACCAAACTGCTAATTTTTTAATTGGTGATAAATCTTCAAAATCTTCTATATGACAATATGTAATCATTTTTTTTCAACTTCTCTATTTCCTTCAATTGCTTTTAAAACATTATCACCTAAACCTTAAACATCTTGTTTTGCTTTTTCAATAGCATCAATAACAAGTTGATCTCCTTCTTATGTTTCTCATATTCTGTTCTTCATTTCTTTTTTCAAAGATTAAATTGTTCTTTCAATTCTTCAGCTTTCTTTCTTTTTGTTTACCTTTTTTAACAACTTCTTCATGATACATTGCAAGCATTTATTAAGGAAGGAAAACATAAATTATGTTTATGTATAACATTTAGGTTTACATTTATGTTTATATTTATGTTTAATGTTAAAGCTAAGGTTAATGTTTTTATTTAATCTTTATGTTGTTAGGAAATGTTGTATTTTATTTCTAAATTTACCTTCATTTGGTTCACTAGGTATATCTATTGTGAAAAATCCAAACTCATCATTCCAACATTTACTACACATTTCTTGAAAATTATCAAACTTTAAATATCCACCAACAAACTCATGATAAATATGATTTAAATTTGTTTCATCTTGTCTAAATATATTTTAAAAATTTAAATTGTCTCTAACCAACTGTTTTGGTAATTTTGAATAAGTTTGAGCTAAGTAAAAACAATCTATACCTTTGTACCTACCTCTAGTAAAATATTCTCTTACAATATCTTAATTTTCTAGAATAAAATCATCAAATACAATATCTGAACTTTTTCACATTCATTTAAAGGAATTATTTCTTCATTATCTTCAATAAAAATAACAAATTGTTTATTAATTTTATCTTCAATTTTTTGCATTGTTTTATAAATTCTTGATACTTTGGTTGATCTAAACTTTTTGACTAAATATTCTATTCCAATTCAACCATTCTAGATCTAAAATACAATCATCAATCATTAATGTCGTTTTTCGAGAACCACTTGATCCAATTATTGCACATCTTGTAGAATTTGGTAAAAGTTTACCATGTTTGTTTTTATCTTATTTTCTGGAATTCTTACTTTAGGTTCCCAATCTGTTTTGCTCAATTAATAATTTTTTTCTGTAGTAAATGATTAGATTATTTCAACTTAGTGATAAACCTTCAGTACTTAGAAAAAGATTAACTCTTCCAATACGAGATAGTTATACTAATGTTTCACTAGTTGGTTTTTATTCAACTTTTTTAGCATCAAATATTACAACAAAAATAACAAACTTTATTGTGATGTAAAAACGATAGAAATACCTGTAGGTCAACATAGATTTAAAAATTTATTCATTCAAAAGAGCCTAACATACATATTAAAGGAGATGAAATTTCAAACAGAATTGTTATTGAATGTGATGGAAAATTATATATGGCTATAAATGAAAGCATTAGATAATTTACTTGTTGAAGCTAATGAAAATGCTATAGCTAAAAATGTTAATAAATTAATTCCTTTTGAATTAATCAATATAAATTTTAATCTTGCTGATGGAATGTATGTAAAACATAATGATCATTTTCATAAAGGAACTAACATACTGCTCCATTTAAACATAATACAGAGTTTGGTGGACCAATTATTTATGAACCAAAATAGCCTGTATTATCGGATGTTTAAGAATATTTTCACAATGTTCAAGTTCGTAATTTGGTTCATATTTAACTGGAATTTTTACATGTAGTTCATCTTCTGGAGATGTAATTCTTCGCTGGGCTGATAAAAATGATGCTGGAACTGAAATAAAAGATACTCTTCCTAAAAAAGGTAAAATTGTTATATCTTTGGAAATTCGTGTACCTGTTGTTAAAATCTTACATATGATGCACAACACAGATTACTTACTGAAGTTGTTAATTATTAATATTTGCTTCTATATAAATCAATGAAAATTTCTTTTTATGAACTTCAAACAGAAGAGGTTGCTGGTTTATCTAATAAAACACATTGCTATGTCTCTAAAGAATTTCATATTCCATATTTTGTTTTTATTGTATTTCAGTCAAATCGAAAACATAATCAATTAGTTGATTCATCACTATTTGATCATGTTAAACTACAGAATATTTATTTAAAAAATGTTAGAAATGAAGTTTTCCCTCAACAAATGTGGAGTATTACTCTACCAAATAATTTTCTAAGAGCATGTGTTTGCATTTTAGATTTTAAACCAATTGTTGTTGTTGTTCTGGTCTTCAGTCCTGAGACTGGTTTGATGCAGCTCTCCATGCTACTCTATCGTTTGCAAGCTACATCATCTCCCAGTACCTACTGCAACCTACATCCTTCTGAATCTGCTTAGTATATTCATCTCTTGCTCTCCCTCTACGATTTGCACCCTCCACGCTGCCCTCCAATACTAAATTGGTGATCCCTTGATGCCTCAACACATGTCCTACCAACCGATCCCTTTTTCTAGTCAAGTTGTGCCACAAACTCCCCTTCTCCCCAATCCTATTCAATACTTCCTCATTAGTTATGTGATCTACCCATCTAATCTTCAGCATTCTTCTGTAGCACCACATTTCAAAAGCTTCTATTCTCTTCTTGTCCAAACTATTTCTCGTCCATGTTTCACTTCCATACATGGTTGCACTCAATACAAATACTTTCAGAAATGACTTCCTGACACTTAAATCTATACTTGATGTTAACAAATTTCTCTTCTTCAGAAACGATTTCCTTCCCATTGCTAAACGAATTACTTTACTAAAATCAGATATTGATATTAGTCCGTTAATTATGTAACTACTTATCCAATTTATGTAGTCAATATGACCCATAGAAAGTGTGTTGTAACTAACAGAAAACTACTATGAAACTTTGTGCAACTTTTAATGATAAAATTCCAAATGATACACTTGCATATGTGATTATGTATGGAAAAATGAATCTTACATATGATGCACAACACAGATTACTTACTGAAAATTGTTAATTATTAATATTTGCTTGCATATAAATGAATGAAAAACTCCAAAAATTTATAAAAGTGTTAGCTTCATCCTTATACACATTTCTGAAACATTTTAAGACAGATAAAACAAATTGAAAATTTTAGCATCTTACTTGTTAAATGATGCTGATTTTATTCATTATATTCTTTCTGGATAGCTCTTTCAATGTAGATTATGATAGCATTTTGAATTTTTGAAATAGGTTAAGATTTGGCTGAGAAATCGTCACTTAATCTAAAGTCAAAAAGTGCTGAGTCATGAAAATCGACTTTTTTATTTATTAAGTTATTTTCATGGAATTCTGTATATGGCCTACTGTAGGTTCCAGACGAACGTATTTAAAGAAAAAATTCTGTTTTTTGCATTTTATACCAAAATATTGGGTGTGTTCCACTTTATAAGTTTCAAGCTTTCCACTTGTTGCATTTTATACGATTCAAGTTGTACTTTCAGAACAGTATGGACATCTATGAGTGCTAGTGTGAACTAACTGGATTCTAACTTCTGTCAACAGATGCCACTGAAGTAAGTTCCATTTACTTTAAAGTGGGAACATACTTTACATATAATTTTCTCTATTCTTGTTTTTAAGTTTATTGTTCAAAATCACATTCATCTACTGTTCACGTTTGTTCTCCAATTTTAAAATGTAAATAAATAAAGAATTTGAGCCTAAAATAAAGTGATGAAGAAGTTGATTTTTAGTAGATACTTTTTCAGTAGAATTCCAACTATATATACATTCTTCAAGCTCATTTACTTCAGCCAAACTTCACATAATCGTTAACCAATTAAAGTGCGCATATTAAAGGTCATTATAACGTATTCGTGAGAAGAATACAACCCATTTGGTTAAAACATCCAACATACTCACCTATGTACTTACTAACAGCCCGAATAAAAGAAGCGATTCTGTTAATTCTGGCTTTCCAGAGGTAAGTTACATTTTAGAAATGATTTCGATTATCCACAAAATTTATATCAACTTTACTCTGCTCTGTCATTACGTTCAGGAAAAATTGTACCACCACTTTCTCACTAATGGTAAAACTTTTACAGTTGCCAGAAAAACTATACATCTACATTAGCTACGTTATGATGACCCATTAGAAAGAATGTACCTACTATTATTAATACCACTACTCCAACTTGACACACTATCACAAATCACATGATTAGTCCTTCATAAGAAAGATTTCATGTGTCCACTAATACACTCAGTGAAAGTTGAACACCACACGATTAGCGAACTTGTCAGAATTTTTTACTATAGTTGTTTCACCAGAAACAACAACAAATGCCATTTGAAAACTACCAAAATTACACTCATGTTCAGAAAAAAACAGAAGATCTAGAGGTAGGACCACTGCCATCTCCCCCCCCCCCCTCGAGAAGGTCGACTCTTCATCCGAATAGCATTGCAGGACAGACCTGCATCCTCCTCTGCTCTGGCGCAACAATGGAACAGTGTAAAACTGTCAGAGGTGACAGTCAGTCGCCGTATATTACGGCGAGGGTTACATACCCGTCGTCTGCTTCTCCACCTGCTGTTGACGAATGTACAGAAACATGCTAGATGCCAACGGTGTATGGAACGACGTCAGTGGTGGCAAGAAGGGCATCAGATGGTATTTTCGGACAAATAATGGCCTAATTTTGGTTCGCTGTAGTGAGGGATAGCGGCGTCACAGTGACTGCATTCGCACGAGAAGGACAGTGCCAATTCGAGGCCTCATGATATGGGATGCTACTGGGTACAACCACAAATACCAATTGGTGCGTGTCCAGGACACTGTGGGCAGCGTGACCTGCGTGAATGACATCCTGCGATCCGTGGCTATACCCTTTCTGCACAACACCACAGGCTCCATTTTTCAGCAAGATAATGCACTACCACATGTTGCTGCATGCACATGTGCCTTGTTTGAGTCACAGGATATCAGCCTTTTCCCTGGCCCACCAGGCCAACAGACTTATCGCCAATCGAATATATTTGGCATATGGTGAAACGACAGGTGGATTGCTGCTACCCAATACCAACCACTACAGATGAGCTTTGGAACCAGGTGAATGCAGCAGGAATGGCAATACCGCAGGACGCCATTCGCGCCTTACAAGCGTCGTTGTCATCAGACATGGAAGAAGTTATCAGCGCCCATGGCGGACCCTGTGCCTACTAGGCATCGGGAGACATACTGAACCAAGGTGACTGAATTGCTAATCATTTCTGCAGAACATACAAATGTAGATGTCCTGTGAATATGAACGTCCTGTCTCTAGCCGTTCACGGTGTTCTGTTTTCTTGTTAAGTGACCACTATGGACAAAGAAATGTATCAGAACTTAACTTTCAGATCAGCTCCAACCACTTACTGCTTGCTACAAAATGTGAGCACTCTCAGCTGAGAGACTATACCCTATCTTAATACCCCACTGTAAGTCCGACTTTCGGAAAAGCATCATCCACACAATTCCGAGGACGGCAAGAGCTGACAAGTGCGAGAATTATCGCACAATCAGCTTCACAGCTCATGCTCATGCATTGAAGCTGCTTACAAGAATAATATACAGAAGAATGGAAAAGAAAATTGAGAATGCGCTAGGTGACGATCAGTTTGGCTTAAGGGGCTCCGGAACGCCCTATACTTGCAATGTTAAAATAACGCTTATAAATTACATCTTTCCTCACAAAATATTTGAGGTAGGAAGTTGAACTTTTTACAGATTATTTATTGGAATATAGGCTACAACTTAACACAGGGATTTTACAAAATTTTAGTTCAGTTATTAAAGATGATTTTTTCAATTGTAATGAAAATTCACAACATTTTTTTGCAATTTTTTATTTATATATTCAAAAATGTACAGTTTTTTGGAAAGAGGCTGTGTTAAATTATGCAGAAGGTACTGTGTAACATTTACTGAAAGTTTGAAACAAATATGTTTGGAAGATCCTTAGAAAACATATAATTAATATGAGAAAATAAAAGTTTTGGGAATCGAGCGACAAAGATTGGATAAACTTTTTAGTGCATTCCAGGTCCATAGGATGGATTATCTTCATCCTCTGCAAACTCCTCCTCCAGCTTCCTCTTGTTCCTCCTCCTGTTTACTCTTGCTTGTATTTCTAGACTCTTTACAGCCCTGTCTGCAGCCCGAAGGCGTTCCTTGTCTAAAGCAAGCATCGCTCGTACCATGTTAGAACCTATCTTCATTCCCATATTTCTAAATACCTTGCACCTTACAATGTTGCCATCATTGAAAGTCGCAACAGCACCATACACACCAAAGTGAAGTGTTTCTATTCCAACAAATACAGTCTTGGGGATTCTCGACCATATAACACTATTTACACTTTCATTGGGGTTTTGAGTTTTTCCGTGAATACACTTTTTCAACAGTTCAGGTGCTGCTAAGTCTCTGAAAATAGGTTTTATCACCTCCATTATTGCATGAGGCAGACTATGCTTACGAGTGTACACTTCACCAGTTAGCAATCCTTTGTTATATTTACACCAACTGTCTTCTTCTTTGGGACACAAGCTATGTTGGGGATTTTCATCGGTTGAAGAAGTATGAAAAAAAAGAGCCCAAACAGGCTTCTTCATTTCGTTGACACTTTGTGTATTTTGCCTAATAGCCATTCCATAATAGTTCTGTATTTTGTCAATTACACTGTCAGCTAACCTTCCCTTCCCATCCAACCCTTTACCATCACTGAGTTTTTGTTTTTTGTATGAAGCTTTCAGTCGCCGAAGTCTTGTTCCCATTCGCTTCTGTACGTGTCCAACACACTCAAATTTCTGCACTATAACATCATCACCATAGGGCTTCAGTCCTTGAACATGTTTGAAACTTTTAGAATCACCGTCACCAAGGTAATTAACATATCGCACTTTATCACATGCCTCAGAACGCTGGAATATACTGGCAACACTAGCCACTTCCATTCCTCCACTACTGCCACTATAGTTAGCTTTGCAGTTATTTTCATGTGTACCTTTATATTTTTGTGGACATCTACAATACTTTGATATTACTGCTACATCTAAAACTTTCCTGTATACAGACTGGTGGCAGATACACACCATGAAGAGATGTGTGTCCCCGTTTATGCCAGGTACCATCGAACGCTGCAGTCAAATCTCTGTTACCATTATTTTCCATTACTGCCTCTTCCACAGCGTTCTTCATAGATCCTATACAGACATCTTCTACTTTAGACCCTATTAATTTATTACAGGTCGTAAACTTGGTTGGGGGATTTGGAAGATTCATGATGCCACAGAAAACTGCACCTGCAGTAGCACCCTTACCAACTGAACGCAAGGAATAAACAAATCTAATGTTGTGTTCGTAGATTTTGCTACCATTTTCTTCAGTTGCAGTTACTGCAACACTGTTCCAAAAGGTGGTCATGTATGAACACTTATCACATTTCAGTTGTATTTCACTAGCAAGTCCTACGTGCTTTATTATGGAGAGTTCCAGACGAACTTCACTACAATGAATACATCTTACACAGTTTGAAAAAATTCCTTTGAGAATCGACATATCAAATATTTCATTCACATCCAATTCGCCCATAAAACATTCATAGCTTTCACTCATTGAACCAAGCTTCTTCTGTGAGGTATTTTCTTTCCCACTTTGACTGCTATGGGCAGGTGTACTTGAGAGGTTAGGTTCACTCACTTGGTTATCGTCTTTATTGTTTACAGTAATAACACATACCTTTGGCTTTCCAACATTTCTCCTTTTCTTAAAAGCCTTCAGGGGATTTCTAATAACTTTACTTTTACTCATTATTATACTTCAACAAAACAGAGACTCAAGAAACAGAATTAATTACGAATATTTTCGAGATAACGACAGAGTAAATAAACATGAAACAATCGACAATCACACCAGCGATATATATTGAACCATCACAGGTTAGCCACAACACATACTTTATCTCACATCACTAAAATGTACCTGATGAACACGGACGTTAATAATAACACCATTTGACAGCAGTTTAACAGCGCCACAGTGGGTCACGCCCATGTAGAACACATTTCAAAAAAAATTTGAAAATAGTTGTAGTCTTGGGAATTGAATAAATTATACATCTATTAAAAGGTAATAGTCTGTAGATTCAGAAAACGCAAAAAAGTAAAAATTGAACTTTTCATGATTTTGAGCCTTTCCGGAGCCCCTTAAGGAAAAGTAAAGGGACGAGAGAGGCATTTCTGACGTTACGGCTAATAATGGAAGCAAGGCTATAGAAAAATCAAGACACTTTCATAGGATTTGTCGACCTGGAAAAAGCGTGCGACAATATAAAATGGTGCAATCTGTTCGAGATTCTGAAAAGAGTAGGGGTAAGCTATAGGGAGAGACGGGTCATATACAATATGTACAACAACCAATAGGGAATAATAAGAGTGGACGATCAAGAACGAAGTGCTCATATTAAGAAGGGTGTAAGACAAGGCTGTAGCCGTTCAAACAAATTTCGGGCTTGCAGCCGGTCGTCGTTCAATACTTCGCAAGATATTTCAACTGGGCACCTGCCAGTCATCTTCAGGTGAGCCGTCGCAGACTGGCGATAACGTCCTCCGCTCCGCGATATATAGCGTACTGTAACTATTATGCGCATGCGTCGAAAACTTGATAGTTGAACAAACACTGCCCGCCGGCAGCGCCCTCGCTGGTGGAATAGCGGAACTCAGTCGCCCTCTGCGTTGCTGTTTGCCACGGCCGTCGACGCACTCTGTCGTCTTCGATTTGAGCAAATCGTGGAGATGATGGGATTCCATGCACTGTCCAGCTCGTAGCCGCTGTCACGGTTTAACAGATTTTCCGCCAGTAGTATTTCTACGGATTCTTTAATAATGGAGTCCCAGAAAGACGTTGCTGTGGACAAAATCATTGTTTTCTCATACTCCATTGAATGTCCAGTAGAAATACAATGTTCAGCAATAGCGGACTTGCTTGGCTGCAAAAGGCGGGCATAACGTTGATGTTCAGTGCAGCGTTCTTTCACGGTGCGTGTGGTTTGACCTATGTAAGCCATACCACATTGGCACGGTATCTTGTAAATTCCGGCCTTTCGTAGTAACAGATTGTCCTTAACTGATCCCACAAGGTCCGCAATCTTCGATGGTGGGCGGAAAACCACTTTTACCTTAAATTTTCGGAGGATTCTTGCTATTTTAAACGAAGTGTTGCCAACGAAAGGAAGAAAAGCTAAAGATTGTTCCGGCATGTTCTCCTCTTTATTCACTTCCTGCTTTTTAGTTTTAACTCTTAGTGCCCTGTTAATCTGCCGGATGGAATACCCATTTTCGCTGAATACTGTCTTTAGATGGGCGAGTTCTTGAGATAAGCTATCTGGATCTGAGACAGTATGAGCTCTATGAACAAGCGTTTTAAGCAAACTCATGGTTTACGATGGGTGATGGCAACTCGATGCTTGCAGGTACAAATCAGTATGACTGGGTTTCCGGTAAACTGAATGCCCTAGAGAACCATCATTCTTCCTTCAATGTCCTTGGATGTCCTGGTTCGAAGGAAGAATGATGGTTCTCTAGGGAATTCAGTTTACCGGAAACCCAGTCATACTGATTTGTACCTGCAAGCATCGAGTTGCCATCACCCATCGCAAACCATGAGTTTGCTTAAAACGCTTGTTCATAGAGCTCATACTGTCTCAGATCCAGATAGTTTATCTCAAGAACTCGCCCATCTAAAGACAGTATTTAGCGAAAATGGGTATTCCATCCGGCAGATTAACAGGGCACTAAGAGTTAAAACTAAGAAGCAGGAGATGAATAAAGAGGAGAACATGCCGGAACAATCTTTAGCTTTTCTTCCTTTCGTTGGCAACACTTCGTTTAAAATAGCAAGAATCCTCCGAAAATTTAAGGTAAAAGTGGTTTTCCGCCCACCATCGAAGATTGCGGACCTTGTGGGATCAGTTAAGGACAATCTGTTACTACGAAAGGCCGGAATTTACAAGATACCGTGCCAATGTGGTATGGCTTACATAGGTCAAACCACACGCACCGTGAAAGAACGCTGCACTGAACATCAACGTTACACCCGCCTTTTGCAGCCAAGCAAGTCCGCTATTGCTGAACATTGTATTTCTACTGGACATTCAATGGAGTATGAGGAAACAATGATTTTGTCCACAGCAACGTCTTTCTGGGACTCCATTATTAAAGAATCCGTAGAAATACTACTGGCGGAAAATCTGTTAAACCGTGACAGCGGCTACGAGCTGGACAGTGCATGGAATCCCATCATCTCCACGATTTGCTCAAATCGAAGACGACAGAGTGCGTCGACGGCCGTGGCAAACAGCAACGCAGAGGGCGACTGAGTTCCGCTATTCCACCAGCGAGGGCGCTGCCGGCGGGCAGTGTTTGTTCAACTATCAAGTTTTCGACGCATGCCCATAATAGTTAGAGTACGTTATATATTGCGGAGCGGAGGACGTTATCGCCAGTCTGCGACGGCTCACCTGAAGATGACTGGCAGGTGCCCAGTTGAAATATCGTGCGAAGTATTGAACGACGACCGGCTGCAAGCCCGAAATTTGTTTGAGCAGTCAATTCGCCGGGAAAATTTTAAAATTCACAAAAGGCTGTAGCCTTCCGCCCCCTACTCTTCAATCTGTACATCGAGGAAGGATGGAAATAAAAGAAAGGTTCAGGAATGGAATTAAAATACAAGGTGAAAGGATATCAATGATACGATTCGCTGATGACATTGCTATCTTGAGTGAAAGTGAAGAAGAATTAAATGATCTGCTCAACGGAATGAACAGTCTAATGAGTACACAGTATGGTTTGAGAGTAAATCGGAGAAAGACGAAGGTAATGAGAAGTAGTAGAAATGAGAACCTCGAGAAACTTAACATCAGGATTGATGGTCACGAAGTCAATGAAGTTAAAGAATTCTGCTACCTAGGCAGTAAAACAACCAATGACAGACGGAGCAAGGAGGACATCAAAAGCAGACTCGCTATGGCAAAAAAGGCATTTCTGGCCAAGAGAAGTCTACTAATATCAAATACCGGCCTTAATCTGAGGAAGAAATTTCTGAGGATGTACGTCTGGAGTACAGCATTGTATGGTAGTGAAACATGGACTGTGGGAAAACCGGAACAGAAGAGAATCGAAGCATTTGAGATGTGGTGCTATAGACGAATGTTGAAAATTAGGTGGACTGATAAGGTAAGGAATGAGGAGGTTCTATGCAGAATCGGAGAGGAAAGGAATATGTGGAAAACACTGATAAGGAGAAGGGACAGGATGATAGGACATCTGCTAAGACGTGAGGGAATTACTTCCATGGTACTAGAGGGGCTGTAGAGGGCAAAAACTGTAGAAGAAGATAGAGATTGGAATATGTCAATCGAATAATTGAGGACGTAGGTTGCAAGTGCTACTCTGATGTGAGATGAAGAAGTTAGCACAGGAAAGGAATTCGTGGCGGGCCGCATCAAACCAGTCAGTAGACTGATGACCAAGAAAAAAAACGTTGATCATAGAGGGTACTTCACACTATGCCAGCTATTTTCACGTCACTGATACAGTTACCATGTACAAATCTCGCTCACATTAAGCAATGGAGTTGTTACTGTCTACTGTATTGTAGGCTCTCAAAAGTCAGAGAGCAGGGCTTGAAGCAAATATGTTATTAATTGAAGACTATGCTTATTGCCGATCTCTGTTATCTGCATACTATTAATTACACTGAGGTGACAAAAGTCATGGGATACCTCCTAACGCCCTGCCAGACCTCTTTTTGCCCAGTATAGTGCAGAAACTCGACGTGTCATGGACTCAACAAGTCGTCGGAAGTCTGTGCAGAAGTAGGTGAGCCATGGCGCCTCTATAGCTGTCCATAATTGCGAAAGTAGGGGGTGCAGGATTTGGTGCACGAACTGATCTCTCCATTGCGTCCAAAAATTCTTCGGTGAGACATCTTCAACTTTTGAAGTCCTGTCTTCCTCAGTTGCGTGTAATATTACGGTATAGTGATAATTTTTACTTGTGGACCGTCTGACAGCAACTGAATAAAACACAATTTTAGTGCCATGCGCGTTTCACCTTTATTTTCTGCAAGGCATCGTCAGTGGCCTGGATTATGTACATATGTTAGCTATTTAATTTACATTTTTGTCACTGTGCCGATAGGTTATAAACAGTTCTGGTGGTTGGTATTTCCTATTAAATAGTAATGTTTCGAACTGTACTTACAGGTTGCGTGGACAATTTCTTACATATTACGCTCCTGTTGCATTTTTGGTGTTGTTCTTCTTCTTATGCACGCCAATTTGCGGTTTTTTTCCACATTCCACAGTACTATGCACTGAACGCTTGTTTTAATGCAATGTTTTGGTTTCTGTTGCTGAGTGTCAAATGTTTTTGCCAAAGATCGAATGTTATTGCCAAACTTATGAGTGTAACTATTGAAGTATCTGTGGTCTGTTCGTGCATGCATTTGCGTGTGCGTTTGTGTGTGTGTGTGTTTTGGTGTGATATTTATTTTATTTTACATATTTTTTGGGCTGTGTGTGTGTGTGTGTGTGTGTGTGTGTGTGTGTGTGTGTGTGTGTGTGTGTGTGTGTGTCCAGATGGTGTGGGGAAGAGTTTTTTTGTTTTATGTTATCATTACCTTTGTTAAGTGTAGTAGGGAGCCTGTGCTGATGTGTGTTTGTTCATTTATCACATGTTTGTTTTCTGCTATGGCTTTCTGAATGTGGAAATTTTCTTGTGTTTGTATAAGATGTTTGTCGTGGTTGCTTATTCTCATTATTTTCATTTCTCGTTCCATGTTTGTAGGATGATGCTCTGCAAATGTGGAATGGTTTGTTTCATACTTCCAGCATCTGATATGTTCTTTGTATCTTGTTTCAAAACTCCTACATGTCATGCCTATGTGTACTGCATCACAACTTTGACATTCAAGTTTATATATTCCTGATTGTTGGAATTTGTCCCTCTTGGTAGCTGACTGGCTTAGGTGTGATTGAAGGGTTTGCCCAGGGTTATATGCTATTCTGAAGCCCTGTCTCTTTAGGATGTTTCCAACTCTGTGTGTTAGTTTATGTGTGCAGGTCATAGTGTACCATTTGGTTCTTTTCTGTGTGGTGTTGTCATTGTGTGTGTTCGTTGAGTGTGTTTGTACGTTTTCAGCTTGTGAGTTCTTTTGTATTCTGGAAATGTTGTGTTTGTTTTGTATCTGTGTTTTTATTTTTTGATTGAGCCTGTGTACCACATGTGTGTCATACCCATTGTTCCTAGCTATTTGTATGATTGTACTCATTTCTTGTTCATAGTTTCTCTTGCTGAGTGGGATTCTGTTTAATCTATGTAACATGTGTCTTGGTGCTGCAAGTTTCTGGCTGTGGGGGTGGTTGGATGTGGAATGTATTATTGTGTCTGTGGCTGTTGGTTTTTCTAAAGATGTTAAGTGTATATTTGCCATTTTCTTTTTTAATTGTAGTGTCAAGAAAATTTATTTGATTTTCTTTTTCTTTTTCAAGTGTGAATTTTATGTTCTGATGAGCTTTGTTTATTTATGAATGGAGTTCATCTATTTTTTCACTTGGCTCATCTACCAGACAAATAATGTCATCCACGTATCTGTACCAATATATGATTTTGAAACTTTTATTTGTGATTATCTTTTCAAATATCTGATTTTCTAGGTGACTGATGAAAATGTTTGCTTGTGTTCCTGATATTGGGGATCCCATGGGCAGTACATCAGCTTGTAGATAATATTCTTTCTCATGTATATGTACATATTCCAGGCCACTGATGATGCCTTGCAGAAAATAAAGGCGAAAAGCGTATGGCACTAAAATTGCGTTTTATTCAGTTGCTGTGAGACGGTCCATAAGTAAAAATTATCGATATACCGTAATAATTCTTCGGTGAGATTCATTTTGGGTGATCTAGGTTGCCAAATCATACGCACGAAATGTCCAGATTTTTCTTCAAACCAGTAGCGAACAATTGTGGCTCAATGACATGGTGCATTGTCATCCACAAGAATACCATATTTGATTGAGGACATGAAGTCCATGAATGGCAGCAATATCCAAGTAGGCGAACATAACCATCTCTAGTCAATGATTGGTTCAGTTGGACCATACCAAACAGCACATGGAGACAACACCAGCTTGCACAGTGCCTTGTTGACAACTTGAGTGCACAACTTCGAGGGGTCTGTACCACACTCGAACTCTACCATCAGCTCTTACCAACTGAAATTGGGACACGTCTCATCACATCACGGTTTTTCAGTTGCCCAGACTCCAGCCGATATTGTCACCAGGCCACGAGATGTGCTGCAGGTGATGTGCTGTTAGCAAACGTACTATCGTCGGTAATCTGCTGCCACAGCCCATTAACGACAAATTCCGCCGCACTGTCCTAGCGGATACGCTCGTTGTACGCCCCACATTGATTTCTGTGGTTATTTCGTACAGTGTAGCTCATCCGTTAGCACGGACAACTCTACGTTAATGCAGCTGCTCTCGGTCGTTAAGTGAAGGCCATTGGCCACTGTGTTGTCCGTGGTGAGGGGTAATGCCTGAAATTTAGTATTCTCAGCACATTCTTGATACTATGGATCTCGGAATACTGAATTGCCCAACGATTTCCGAAATGGAATGTCCCATGCGTTTAACTACTACTATCATTCCGCGTTCAAAGTCTGTAAATTCTCGTCGTGTGGCCATAACAACGTCGTAAACCTTTTCACATGAATCACCCGATTACAAATGACGGCTCCGCCAATGAACTGCCCTTCTACACCCTTTGTATGCGATACTACCGCCATCTGTATACGTGTATATCGCTATCCCAGGAGTTGCTCAAGGTATAAAGGAAAGTCGTAAACATTTTCACATGAATCACCCAATTACAAATGACGGCTCCGCCAATGAACTGCCCTTCTACTCCCTTTGTATGCGATACTACCGCCATCTGTATACGTGTATATCGCTATCCCATGAGATACTCAGTGTATAAGGGAACGTCGTAAACCTTTTCAAATGAATCACCCGATTACAAATGACGGCTCCGCCAATGAACTGCCCTTCTACACTCTTTGTATGCGATACTACCGCCATCTGTATACGTGTATATCGCTATCCCATGAGATACTCAGTGTAAAAGGGAACGTCGTAAACCTTTTCACATGAATCACCCGATTACAAATGATGGCTCCGCCAATGAACTGCCCTTCTACACCCTTTGAATGCGATACTACCGCCATCTGTATACGCGTATATCGCTATCCCAGGAGTTACTCAAGGTATAAGAGAACGTCGTAAACCTTTTCACATGAATCACCCGATTGCAAATGACGGCTCCGCCAATGAACTGCCCTTCTACACCCCTTGTATGCGATACTACCGCCATCTGTATACGTGTATATCGCTATCCCATGAGATACTCAGTGTATAAGGGAACGTCGTAAACCTTTTCACATGAATCACCCGATTACTAATGATGGCTCCGCCAATGAACTGCCCTTCTACACCCTCTGTATGCGATACACCGCCATCTGTATACGTGTATATCGCTATCCCAGGAGTTGCTCAAGGTATAAGGGAACGTCGTAAACATTTTCACATGAATCACCCAATTACAAATGACGGCTCCGCCAATGAACTGCCCTTCTACTCCCTTTGTATGCGATACTACCGCCATCTGTATACGTGTATATCGCTATCCCATGAGATACTCAGTGTAAAAGGGAATGTCGTAAACCTTTTCACATGAATCACCCGATTACAAATGACGGCTCCGCCAATGAACTGCCCTTCTACACCCTTTGTATGCGATACTACCGCCATCTGTATACGTGTATATCGCTATCCCAGGAGTTACTCAAGGTATAAGGGAACGTCGTAAACATTTTCACAAGAATCACCCGATTACAAATGACGGCTCCGCGAATGAACTGCACTTCTACACCCTTTGTATGCGATACTACCGCCATCTGTATACGTGTACATCGCTATCCCATGAGTTACTCAAGGTATAAGGGAACGTCGTAAACTTTTTCACGTGAATCACCTGATTACAAATGACGGCTGCGCCAATGAACTGCCCTTCTACACCCTTTGTATGCGATACTACCGCCATCTGTATACGTGTATATCGCTATCCCATGAGATACTCAGTGTTTAAGGGAACGTCGTAAACCTTTTCACATGAATCACCCGATTACAAATGACGGCTCCGCCAATGAACTGCCCTTCTACACCCTTTGTATGCGATACTACCGCCATCTGTATACGTGTATATCGCTATCCCAGGAGTTGCTCAAGGTATAAGGGAACGTCGTAAACCTTTTCACATGAATCACCCGATTACAAATGACGGCTCTGCCAATGAACTGCCCTTCTACACCCTTTGTATGCGATACTACCGCCATCTGTATACGTGTATATCGCTATCCCATGAGATACTCAGTGTATAAGGGAACGTCGTAAACCTTTTCACATGAATCACCCGATTACAAATGACGGCTCCGCCAATGAACTGCCCTTCTACACCCTTTGTATGCGATACTACCGCCATCTGTATACGTGTACATCGCTATCCCAGGAGTTGCTCAAGGTATAAGGGAACGTCGTAAACCTTTTCACATGAATCACCCGATTACAAATGACGGCTCCGCCAATGAACTGCCCTTCTACACCCTTTGTATGCGATACTACCGCCATCTGTATACGTGTATATCGCTATCCCATGAGATACTCAGTGTAAAAGGGAACGTCGTAAACCTTTTCACATGAATCACCCGATTACAAATGACGGCTGCGCCAATGAACTGCCCTTCTACACCCTTTGTAAGTGATACTACCGCCATCTGTATACGTGTATATCGCTATCCCATGAGATACTCAGTGCAAAAGGGAACGTCGTAAACCTTTTCACATGAATCACCCGATTACAAATGACGGCTCCGCCAATGAACTGCCCTTCTTCACCCTTTGTATGCGATACTACCACCATCTGTATACGTGTATATCGCTATCCCAGGAGTTGCTCAAGGTATAAGGGAACGTCGTAAACCTTTTCACATGAATCACCCGATTACAAATGACGGCTCCGCCAATGAACTGCCCTTCTACACCCTTTGTATGCGATACGACCGCCATCTGTATACGTGTATATCGCTATCCCATGAGATACTCAGTGTAAAAGGGAACGTCGTAAACCTTTTCACATGAATCACCCGATTACAAATGACGGCTCCGCCAATGAACTGCCCTTCTACACCCTTTGTATGCGATACTACCGCCATCTGTATACGTGTATATCGCTATCCCATGAGATACTCAGTGTAAAAGGGAACGTCGTAAACCTTTTCACATGAATCACCCGATTACAAATGACGGCTCCGCCAACGAACTGCCCTTCTACACCCTTTGTATGCGATACTACAGCCATCTGTATACGTGTATATCGCTATCCCATGAGTTACTCAAGGTATAAGGGAACGTCGTAAACCTTTTCACATGAATCACCCGATTACAAATGACGGCTGCGCCAATGAACTGCCCTTCTACACCCTTTGTATGCGATACTACCGCCATCTGTATAAGTGTATATCGCTATCCCATGAGTTACTCAAGGTATAAGGGAACGTCGTAAACCATTTCATATGAATCACCCGATTACAAATGACGGCTGCGCCAATGAACTGCCCTTCTACACCCTTTGTATGCGATACTACCGCCATCTGTATACGTGTATATCGCTATCCCATGAGCTACTCAAGGTATAAGGGAACGTCGTAAACCTTTTCACATGAATCACCCGATTACAAATGACGGCTGCGCCAATGAACTGCACTTCTACACCCTTTGTATGCGATACTACCGCCATCTGTATACGTGTATATCGCTATCCCATGAGTTACTCAAGGTATAAGGGAACGTCGTAAACCTTTTCATATGAATCACCCGATTACAAATGACGGGTCCGCCAATGAACTGCCCTTCTACACCCTTTGTATGCGATACTACCGCCATCTGTATACGTGTATATCGCTATCCCATGAGATACTCAAGGTATAAGGGAACGTCGTAAACCTTTTCACATGAATCACCCGATTACAAATGACGGCTGCGCCAATGAACTGCCCTTCTACACCCTTTGTATGCGATACTACCGCCATCTGTATACGTGTATATCGCTATCCCATGAGTTACTCAAGGTATAAGGGAACGTCGTAAACCTTTTCACATGAATCACCCGATTACAAATGACGGCTGCGCCAATGAACTGCACTTCTACACCCTTTGTATGCGATACTACCGCCATCTGTATACGTGTATATCGCTATCCCATGAGTTACTCAAGGTATAAGGGAACGTCGTAAACCTTTTCATATGAATCACCCAATTACAAATGACGGCTCTGCCAGTGAACTGCCCTTCTACACCCTTTGTATGCGATACTACCGCCATCTGTATACGTGTATATTGCTATCCCGTGAGATACTCAGAGTATAAGGGAACATCGTAAACCTTTTCACATGAATCACCCGATTGCAAATGACGGCACCGCCAATGAACTGCCCTTCTACACCCTTTGTATGCGATACTACCGCCATCTGTATACGTGTATATCGCTATCCCAGGAGTTACTCAAGGTATAAGGGAACGTCGTAAACCTTTTCACATGAATCACCCAATTACTAATGATGGCTCCGCCAATGAACTGCCCTTCTACACCCTCTGTATGCGATACACCGCCATCTGTATACGTGTATATCGCTATCCCAGGAGTTGCTCAAGGTATAAGGGAACGTCGTAAACATTTTCACATGAATCACCCAATTACAAATGACGGCTCCGCCAATGAACTGCCCTTCTACTCCCTTTGTATGCGATACTACCGCCATCTGTATACGTGTATATCGCTATCCCATGAGATACTCAGTGTAAAAGGGAATGTCGTAAACCTTTTCACATGAATCACCCGATTACAAATGACGGCTCCGCCAATGAACTGCCCTTCTACACCCTTTGTATGCGATACTACCGCCATCTGTATACGTGTATATCGCTATCCCAGGAGTTACTCAAGGTATAAGGGAACGTCGTAAACATTTTCACAAGAATCACCCGATTACAAATGACGGCTCCGCGAATGAACTGCACTTCTACACCCATTGTATGCGATACTACCGCCATCTGTATACGTGTATATCGCTATCCCATGAGTTACTCAAGGTATAAGGGAACGTCGTAAACTTTTTCACATGAATCACCTGATTACAAATGACGGCCGCGCCAATGAACTGCCCTTCTACACCCTTTGTATCCGATACTACCGCCATCTTTATACGTGTATATCGCTATCCCATGAGATACTCAGTGTATAAGGGAACGTCGTAAACCTTTTCACATGAATCACCCGATTACAAATGACGGCTCCGCCAATGAACTGCCCTTCTACACCCTTTGTATGCGATACTACCGCCATCTGTATACGTGTATATCGCTATCCCAGGAGTTGCTCAAGGTATAAGGGAACGTCGTAAACATTTTCACATGAATCACCCAATTACAAATGACGGCTCCGCCAATGAACTGCCCTTCTACTCCCTTTGTATGCGATACTACCGCCATCTGTATACGTGTATATCGCTATCCCATGAGATACTCAGTGTATAAGGGAACGTCGTAAACCTTTTCAAATGAATCACCCGATTACAAATGACGGCTCCGCCAATGAACTGCCCTTCTACACTCTTTGTATGCGATACTACCGCCATCTGTATACGTGTATATCGCTATCCCATGAGATACTCAGTGTAAAAGGGAACGTCGTAAACCTTTTCACATGAATCACCCGATTACAAATGATGGCTCCGCCAATGAACTGCCCTTCTACACCCTTTGAATGCGATACTACCGCCATCTGTATACGCGTATATCGCTATCCCAGGAATTACTCAAGGTATAAGAGAACGTCGTAAACCTTTTCACATGAATCACCCGATTGCAAATGACGGCTCCGCCAATGAACTGCCCTTCTACACCCCTTGTATGCGATACTACCGCCATCTGTATACGTGTATATCGCTATCCCATGAGATACTCAGTGTATAAGGGAACGTCGTAAACCTTTTCACATGAATCACCCGATTACTAATGATGGCTCCGCCAATGAACTGCCCTTCTACACCCTCTGTATGCGATACACCGCCATCTGTATACGTGTATATCGCTATCCCAGGAGTTGCTCAAGGTATAAGGGAACGTCGTAAACATTTTCACATGAATCACCCAATTACAAATGACGGCTCCGCCAATGAACTGCCCTTCTACTCCCTTTGTATGCGATACTACCGCCATCTGTATACGTGTATATCGCTATCCCATGAGATACTCAGTGTAAAAGGGAATGTCGTAAACCTTTTCACATGAATCACCCGATTACAAATGACGGCTCCGCCAATGAACTGCCCTTCTACACCCTTTGTATGCGATACTACCGCCATCTGTATACGTGTATATCGCTATCCCAGGAGTTACTCAAGGTATAAGGGAACGTCGTAAACATTTTCACAAGAATCACCCGATTACAAATGACGGCTCCGCGAATGAACTGCACTTCTACACCCTTTGTATGCGATACTACCGCCATCTGTATACGTGTACATCGCTATCCCATGAGTTACTCAAGGTATAAGGGAACGTCGTAAACTTTTTCACGTGAATCACCTGATTACAAATGACGGCTGCGCCAATGAACTGCCCTTCTACACCCTTTGTACGCGATACTACCGCCATCTGTATACGTGTATATCGCTATCCCATGAGATACTCAGTGTTTAAGGGAACGTCGTAAACCTTTTCACATGAATCACCCGATTACAAATGACGGCTCCGCCAATGAACTGCCCTTCTACACCCTTTGTATGCGATACTACCGCCATCTGTATACGTGTATATCGCTATCCCAGGAGTTGCTCAAGGTATAAGGGAACGTCGTAAACCTTTTCACATGAATCACCCGATTACAAATGACGGCTCTGCCAATGAACTGCCCTTCTACACCCTTTGTATGCGATACTACCGCCATCTGTATACGTGTATATCGCTATCCCATGAGATACTCAGTGTATAAGGGAACGTCGTAAACCTTTTCACATGAATCACCCGATTACAAATGACGGCTCCGCCAATGAACTGCCCTTCTACACCCTTTGTATGCGATACTACCGCCATCTGTATACGTGTACATCGCTATCCCAGGAGTTGCTCAAGGTATAAGGGAACGTCGTAAACCTTTTCACATGAATCACCCGATTACAAATGACGGCTCCGCCAATGAACTGCCCTTCTACACCCTTTGTATGCGATACTACCGCCATCTGTATACGTGTATATCGCTATCCCATGAGATACTCAGTGTAAAAGGGAACGTCGTAAACCTTTTCACATGAATCACCCGATTACAAATGACGGCTCCGCCAATGAACTGCCCTTCTACACCCTTTGTATGTGATACTACCGCCATCTGTATACGTGTATATCGCTATCCCATGAGATACTCAGTGCAAAAGGGAACGTCGTAAACCTTTTCACATGAATCACCCGATTACAAATGACGGCTCCGCCAATGAACTGCCCTTCTTCACCCTTTGTATGCGATACTACCACCATCTGTATACGTGTATATCGCTATCCCAGGAGTTGCTCAAGGTATAAGGGAACGTCGTAAACCTTTTCACATGAATCACCCGATTACAAATGACGGCTCCGCCAATGAACTGCCCTTCTACACCCTTTGTATGCGATACTACCGCCATCTGTATACGTGTATATCGCTATCCCATGAGATACTCAGTGTAAAAGGGAACGTCGTAAACCTTTTCACATGAATCACCCGATTACAAATGACGGCTCCGCCAATGAACTGCCCTTCTACACCCTTTGTATGCGATACTACCGCCATCTGTATACGTGTATATCGCTATCCCATGAGATACTCAGTGTAAAAGGGAACGTCGTAAACCTTTTCACATGAATCACCCGATTACAAATGACGGCTCTGCCAATGAACTGCCCTTCTACACCCTTTGTATGTGATACTACTGCCATCTGTATACGTGTATATCGCTATCCCATGAGATACTCAGTGTAAAAGGGAACGTCGTAAACCTTTTCACATGAATCACCCGATTACAAATGACGGCTCCGCCAACGAACTGCCCTTCTACACCCTTTGTATGCGATACTACAGCCATCTGTATACGTGTATATCGCTATCCCATGAGTTACTCAAGGTATAAGGGAACGTCGTAAACCTTTTCACATGAATCACCCGATTACAAATGACGGCTGCGCCAATGAACTGCCCTTCTACACCCTTTTTATGCGATACTACCGCCATCTGTATAAGTGTATATCGCTATCCCATGAGTTACTCAAGGTATAAGGGAACGTCGTAAACCTTTTCATATGAATCACCCGATTACAAATGACGGCTGCGCCAATGAACTGCCCTTCTACACCCTTTGTATGCGATACTACCGCCATCTGTATACGTGTATATCGCTATCCCATGAGCTACACAAGGTATAAGGGAACGTCGTAAACCTTTTCACATGAATCACCCGATTACAAATGACGGCTGCGCCAATGAACTGCACTTCTACACCCTTTGTATGCGATACTACCGCCATCTGTATACGTGTATATCGCTATCCCATGAGTTACTCAAGGTATAAGGGAACGTCGTAAACCTTTTCATATGAATCACCCGATTACAAATGACGGGTCCGCCAATGAACTGCCCTTCTACACCCTTTGTATGCGATACTACCGCCATCTGTATACGTGTATATCGCTATCCCATGAGATACTCAAGGTATAAGGGAACGTCGTAAACCTTTTCACATGAATCACCCGATTACAAATGACGGCTGCGCCAATGAACTGCCCTTCTACACCCTTTGTATGCGATACTACCGCCATCTGTATACGTGTATATCGCTATCCCATGAGTTACTCAAGGTATAAGGGAACGTCGTAAACCTTTTCACATGAATCACCCGATTACAAATGACGGCTGCGCCAATGAACTGCACTTCTACACCCTTTGTATGCGATACTACCGCCATCTGTATACGTGTATATCGCTATCCCATGAGTTACTCAAGGTATAAGGGAACGTCGTAAACCTTTTCATATGAATCACCCAATTACAAATGACGGCTCCGCCAGTGAACTGCCCTTCTACACCCTTTGTATGCGATACTACCGCCATCTGTATACGTGTATATTGCTATCCCGTGAGATACTCAGAGTATAAGGGAACGTCGTAAACCTTTTCACATGAATCACCCGATTGCAAATGACGGCACCGCCAATGAACTGCCCTTCTACACCCTTTGTATGCGATACTACCGCCATCTGTATACGTGTATATCGCTATCCCAGGAGTTACTCAAGGTATAAGGGAACGTCGTAAACCTTTTCACATGAATCACCCAATTACTAATGATGGCTCCGCCAATGAACTGCCCTTCTACACCCTCTGTATGCGATACACCGCCATCTGTATACGTGTATATCGCTATCCCAGGAGTTGCTCAAGGTATAAGGGAACGTCGTAAACATTTTCACATGAATCACCCAATTACAAATGACGGCTCCGCCAATGAACTGCCCTTCTACTCCCTTTGTATGCGATACTACCGCCATCTGTATACGTGTATATCGCTATCCCATGAGTTACTCAAGGTATAAGGGAACGTCGTAAACATTTTCACAAGAATCACCCGATTACAAATGACGGCTCCGCGAATGAACTGCACTTCTACACCCATTGTATGCGATACTACCGCCATCTGTATACGTGTATATCGCTATCCCATGAGTTACTCAAGGTATAAGGGAACGTCGTAAACTTTTTCACATGAATCACCTGATTACAAATGACGGCCGCGCCAATGAACTGCCCTTCTACACCCTTTGTATCCGATACTACCGCCATCTGTATACGTGTATATCGCTATCCCATGAGATACTCAGTGTATAAGGGAACGTCGTAAACCTTTTCACATGAATCACCCGATTACAAATGACGGCTCCGCCAATGAACTGCCCTTCTACACCCTTTGTATGCGATACTACCGCCATCTGTATACGTGTATATCGCTATCCCAGGAGTTGCTCAAGGTATAAGGGAACGTCGTAAACCTTTTCACATGAATCACCCGATTACAAATGACGGCTCTGCCAATGAACTGCCCTTCTACACCCTTTGTATGCGATACTACCGCCATCTGTATACGTGTATATCGCTATCCCATGAGATACTCAGTGTATAAGGGAACGTCGTAAACCTTTTCACATGAATCACCCGATTACAAATGACGGCTCCGCCAATGAACTGCCCTTCTACACCCTTTGTATGCGATACTACCGCCATCTGTATACGTGTACATCGCTATCCCAGGAGTTGCTCAAGGTATAAGGGAACGTCGTAAACCTTTTCACATGAATCACCCGATTACAAATGACGGCTCCGCCAATGAACTGCCCTTCTACACCCTTTGTATGCGATACTACCGCCATCTGTATACGTGTATATCGCTATCCCATGAGATACTCAGTGGAAAAGGGAACGTCGTAAACCTTTTCACATGAATCACCCGATTACAAATGACGGCTCCGCCAATGAATTGCCCTTCTACACCCTTTGTATGCGATACTACCGCCATCTGTATACGTGTATATCGCTATCCCATGAGATACTCAGTGCAAAAGGGAACGTCGTAAACCTTTTCACATGAATCACCCGATTACAAATGACGGCTCCGCCAATGAACTGCCCTTCTACACCCTTTGTATGCGATACTACCACCATCTGTATACGTGTATATCGCTATCCCAGGAGTTGCTCAAGGTATAAGGGAACGTCGTAAACCTTTTCACATGAATCACCCGATTACAAATGACGGCTCCGCCAATGAACTGCCCTTCTACACCCTTTGTATGCGATACTACCGCCATCTGTATACGTGTATATCGCTATCCCATGAGATACTCAGTGTAAAAGGGAACGTCGTAAACCTTTTCACATGAATCACCCGATTACAAATGACGGCTCCGCCAATGAACTGCCCTTCTACACCCTTTGTATGCGATACTACCGCCATCTGTATACGTGTATATCGCTATCCCATGAGATACTCAGTGTAAAAGGGAACGTCGTAAACCTTTTCACATGAATCACCCGATTACAAATGACGGCTCCGCCAATGAACTGCCCTTCTACACCCTTTGTATGTGATACCACCGCCATCTGTATACGTGTATATCGCTATCCCATGAGATACTCAGTGTAAAAGGGAACGTCGTAAACCTTTTCACATGAATCACCCGATTACAAATGACGGCTCCGCCAACGAACTGCCCTTCTACACCCTTTGTATGCGATACTACAGCCATCTGTATACGTGTATATCGCTATCCCATGAGTTACTCAAGGTATAAGGGAACGTCGTAAACCTTTTCACATGAATCACCCGATTACAAATGACGGCTGCGCCAATGAACTGCCCTTCTACACCCTTTGTATGCGATACTACCGCCATCTGTATAAGTGTATATCGCTATCCCATGAGTTACTCAAGGTATAAGGGAACGTCGTAAACCTTTTCATATGAATCACCCGATTACAAATGACGGCTGCGCCAATGAACTGCCCTTCTACACCCTTTGTATGCGATACTACCGCCATCTGTATACGTGTATATCGCTATCCCATGAGCTACACAAGGTATAAGGGAACGTCGTAAACCTTTTCACATGAATCACCCGATTACAAATGACGGCTGCGCCAATGAACTGCACTTCTACACCCTTTGTATGCGATACTACCGCCATCTGTATACGTGTATATCGCTATCCCATGAGTTACTCAAGGTATAAGGGAACGTCGTAAACCTTTTCATATGAATCACCCGATTACAAATGACGGGTCCGCCAATGAACTGCCCTTCTACACCCTTTGTATGCGATACTACCGCCATCTGTATACGTGTATATCGCTATCCCATGAGATACTCAAGGTATAAGGGAACGTCGTAAACCTTTTCACATGAATCACCCGATTACAAATGACGGCTGCGCCAATGAACTGCCCTTCTACACCCTTTGTATGCGATACTACCGCCATCTGTATACGTGTATATCGCTATCCCATGAGTTACTCAAGGTATAAGGGAACGTCGTAAACCTTTTCACATGAATCACCCGATTACAAATGACGGCTGCGCCAATGAACTGCACTTCTACACCCTTTGTATGCGATACTACCGCCATCTGTATACGTGTATATCGCTATCCCATGAGTTACTCAAGGTATAAGGGAACGTCGTAAACCTTTTCATATGAATCACCCAATTACAAATGACGGCTCCGCCAGTGAACTGCCCTTCTACACCCTTTGTATGCGATACTACCGCCATCTGTATACGTGTATATTGCTATCCCGTGAGATACTCAGAGTATAAGGGAACGTCGTAAACCTTTTCACATGAATCACCCGATTGCAAATGACGGCACCGCCAATGAACTGCCCTTCTACACCCTTTGTATGCGATACTACCGCCATCTGTATACGTGTATATCGCTATCCCAGGAGTTACTCAAGGTATAAGGGAACGTCGTAAACCTTTTCACATGAATCACCCAATTACTAATGATGGCTCCGCCAATGAACTGCCCTTCTACACCCTCTGTATGCGATACACCGCCATCTGTATACGTGTATATCGCTATCCCAGGAGTTGCTCAAGGTATAAGGGAACGTCGTAAACATTTTCACATGAATCACCCAATTACAAATGACGGCTCCGCCAATGAACTGCCCTTCTACTCCCTTTGTATGCGATACTACCGCCATCTGTATACGTGTATATCGCTATCCCATGAGATACTCAGTGTAAAAGGGAATGTCGTAAACCTTTTCACATGAATCACCCGATTACAAATGACGGCTCCGCCAATGAACTGCCCTTCTACACCCTTTGTATGCGATACTACCGCCATCTGTATACGTGTATATCGCTATCCCAGGAGTTACTCAAGGTATAAGGGAACGTCGTAAACATTTTCACAAGAATCACCCGATTACAAATGACGGCTCCGCGAATGAACTGCACATCTACACCCATTGTATGCGATACTACCGCCATCTGTATACGTGTATATCGCTATCCCATGAGTTACTCAAGGTATAAGGGAACGTCGTAAACTTTTTCACATGAATCACCTGATTACAAATGACGGCCGCGCCAATGAACTGCCCTTCTACACCCTTTGTATCCGATACTACCGCCATCTGTATACGTGTATATCGCTATCCCATGAGATACTCAGTGTATAAGGGAACGTCGTAAACCTTTTCACATGAATCACCCGATTACAAATGACGGCTCCGCCAATGAACTGCCCTTCTACACCCTTTGTATGCGATACTACCGCCATCTGTATACGTGTATATCGCTATCCCAGGAGTTGCTCAAGGTATAAGGGAACGTCGTAAACCTTTTCACATGAATCACCCGATTACAAATGACGGCTCTGCCAATGAACTGCCCTTCTACACCCTTTGTATGCGATACTACCGCCATCTGTATACGTGTATATCGCTATCCCATGAGATACTCAGTGTATAAGGGAACGTCGTAAACCTTTTCACATGAATCACCCGATTACAAATGACGGCTCCGCCAATGAACTGCCCTTCTACACCCTTTGTATGCGATACTACCGCCATCTGTATACGTGTACATCGCTATCCCAGGAGTTGCTCAAGGTATAAGGGAACGTCGTAAACCTTTTCACATGAATCACCCGATTACAAATGACGGCTCCGCCAATGAACTGCCCTTCTACACCCTTTGTATGCGATACTACCGCCATCTGTATACGTGTATATCGCTATCCCATGAGATACTCAGTGGAAAAGGGAACGTCGTAAACCTTTTCACATGAATCACCCGATTACAAATGACGGCTCCGCCAATGAATTGCCCTTCTACACCCTTTGTATGCGATACTACCGCCATCTGTATACGTGTATATCGCTATCCCATGAGATACTCAGTGCAAAAGGGAACGTCGTAAGCCTTTTCACATGAATCACCCGATTACAAATGACGGCTCCGCCAATGAACTGCCCTTCTACACCCTTTGTATGCGATACTACCACCATCTGTATACGTGTATATCGCTATCCCAGGAGTTGCTCAAGGTATAAGGGAACGTCGTAAACCTTTTCACATGAATCACCCGATTACAAATGACGGCTCCGCCAATGAACTGCCCTTCTACACCCTTTGTATGCGATACTACCGCCATCTGTATACGTGTATATCGCTATCCCATGAGATACTCAGTGTAAAAGGGAACGTCGTAAACCTTTTCACATGAATCACCCGATTACAAATGACGGCTCCGCCAATGAACTGCCCTTCTACACCCTTTGTATGCGATACTACCGCCATCTGTATACGTGTATATCGCTATCCCATGAGATACTCAGTGTAAAAGGGAACGTCGTAAACCTTTTCACATGAATCACCCGATTACAAATGACGGCTCCGCCAATGAACTGCCCTTCTACACCCTTTGTATGTGATACCACCGCCATCTGTATACGTGTATATCGCTATCCCATGAGATACTCAGTGTAAAAGGGAACGTCGTAAACCTTTTCACATGAATCACACGATTACAAATGACGGCTCCGCCAACGAACTGCCCTTCTACACCCTTTGTATGCGATACTACAGCCATCTGTATACGTGTATATCGCTATCCCATGAGTTACTCAAGGTATAAGGGAACGTCGTAAACCTTTTCACATGAATCACCCGATTACAAATGACGGCTGCGCCAATGAACTGCCCTTCTACACCCTTTGTATGCGATACTACCGCCATCTGTATAAGTGTATATCGCTATCCCATGAGTTACTCTAGGTATAAGGGAACGTCGTAAACCTTTTCATATGAATCACCCGATTACAAATGACGGCTGCGCCAATGAACTGCCCTTCTACACCCTTTGTATGCGATACTACCGCCATCTGTATACGTGTATATCGCTATCCCATGAGCTACTCAAGGTATAAGGGAACGTCGTAAACCTTTTCACATGAATCACCCGATTACAAATGACGGCTGCGCCAATGAACTGCACTTCTACACCCTTTGTATGCGATACTACCGCCATCTGTATACGTGTATATCGCTATCCCATGAGTTACTCAAGGTATAAGGGAACGTCGTAAACCTTTTCATATGAATCACCCGATTACAAATGACGGCTGCGCCAATGAACTGCCCTTCTACACCCTTTGTATGCGATACTACCGCCATCTGTATGCGTGTATATCGCTATCCCATGAGATACTCAAGGTATAAGGGAACGTCGTAAACCTTTTCACATGAATCACCCGATTACAAATGACGGCTGCGCCAATGAACTGCCCTTCTACACCCTTTGTATGCGATACTACCGCCATCTGTATACGTGTATATCGCTATCCCATGAGTTACTCAAGGTATAAGGGAACGTCGTAAACCTTTTCATATGAATCACCCGATTACAAATGACGGCTCCGCCAATGAACTGCCCTTCTACACCCTTTGTATGCGATACTACCGCCATCTGTATACGTGTATATCGCTATCCCATGAGCTACTCAAGGTATAAGGGAACGTCGTAAACCTTTTCACATGAATCACCCGATTACAAATGACGGCTGCGCCAATGAACTGCACTTCTACACCCTTTGTATGCGATACTACCGCCATCTGTATACGTGTATATCGCTATCCCATGAGTTACTCAAGGTATAAGGGAACGTCGTAAACCTTTTCATATGAATCACCCGATTACAAATGACGGGTCCGCCAATGAACTGCCCTTCTACGCCCTTTGTATGCGATACTACCGCCATCTGTATACGTGTATATGGCTATCCCATGAGATACTCAAGGTATAAGGGAACGTCGTAAACCTTTTCACATGAATCACCCGATTACAAATGACGGCTGCGCCAATGAACTGCCCTTCTACACCCTTTGTATGCGATACTGCCGCCATCTGTATACGTGTATATCGCTATCCCATGAGTTACTCAAGGTATAAGGGAACGTCGTAAACCTTTTCATATGAATCACCCGATTACAAATGACGGCTCCGCCAGTGAACTGCCCTTCTACACCCTTTGTATGCGATACTACCGCCATCTGTATACGTGTATATTGCTATCCCGTGAGATACTCAGTGTATAAGGGAACGTCGTAAACCTTTTCACATGAATCACCCGATTACAAATGACGGCTCCGCCAATGAACTGACCTACTACACCCTTTGTATGCGACACTACCGCCATCTGTATACGTGTATATCGCTATCCCATGAGTTACTCAGTGTATAAGGGAACGTCGTAAACCTTTTCTCATGAATCACCCGATTACAAATGATGGCTCCGCCAATGAACCGCCCTTCTACACCCTTTGTATGTGATACTACCGCCATCTGTGTACGTGTATATCGCTATCCCATGAGTTACTCAGTGTATAAGAGAATGTTGAAAAGTTTCCGTCCGAAGGGCGTATAGTCTAGAATCAGGATGCCAATCAGGCAAAATCACTGTGAATTGAGGCAATACCGCACCGACACACCAGGTTGAAGATAGCCGTGTCCTGCTGCATGAAGAAGTCCCTAACTGGCTGCTGCACATTCCGCACACATCTGGCCACTATCGTAACGACCGCCGTTGAACGCCTTTTTATAGGGACCGTAGGCGTGGATATCGCGTGATGGACACTGCACGGCCGGTATTCGAGCGTCTTCCCATTTCTGTTGGCGTAACCTGTGCGCTGTGACTTTTGCTACATGGGGCCGTGCGTTGTCACGTTGCAGCAGCACTCGTTGTCGCAGTTTCCCCGGACTTGAAGCTCTATACACATTCTTCATTCTACCGGTGTTCGTCCTGCGGCAGCAGAGAAATGAAGAAGGGCGCGTTGGTCCTGTTTTGAAGAATTTGGCAGTAGCGTCGCGATAATTCATGTTTCTGCATTCAGCGCACGCACGCTGGAAAGACACGAATGCCAGTGTCAGTGTTTACATACCCGCATCGGCGTCGCAATGCGTTGCATATACGCTGCAGCTGAAACTCAGAGATTTTTTATCGCCCTTTATGTTTATGAGAAGCAAATAAAGTCCGTTATTTATTACAAATCGCGCTATAACCAATTTACTTTAGCTGCCATAAGCAATAAGATACAGATTCTGTTTTACTTTTTGTTTTTGTAGAACGTTGCACGACTTGTAATTAATTTACTACAATTAAAAATATGTAATTAATTTACTACAATTAAAAATATGTAATTAATTTACTACAGTTATAAATATAGTCCCTCCTTGAACCATGGACCTTGCCGTTGGTGGTGGTGCGGGGGAGAGGGGGGGGGGAGCGGGCGCTTGCATGCCTCAGAGATGAGAAACTTGTGACTCCTGAAGAGAGGCAGTAGCCTTTTCAGTCTCGATGATTGACTGATTTCGCCTTATAACAACAACCGAAACGGCCTTGCTGTGCTGGAATTGCGAGCGGCTGAAAACAAGGGGAAACTAAAGCCGTAATTTTCCCCCAGGGCATCCAGATTTATTGTATGGTTAAATGATGATGGTATCCTCTTGGGTAAAATATTCCGGAGGTAAAATAGTCCCCCATACGGATCTCTGGGCGGGGATTACTCAGGAGGACGTCGTTGTCAGGGGAAAGAAAAATTGCGTTCTACAAATCGGAGTATGAATTCTCAGATCCCTTAATCGGGCAGGTAGGTTAGAAAAGTTAGAACTGAAATGGATAGGTTAAAGTTAGATGTAGTGGGGATTAGTGAAGTTCTACGGCAGGAGGAACAAGAATTCTGGTCAGGTGAATACGGGGTTATAAATACAAAATCAAATTGGGGAAATGTAGTAGTTGTTTTAATAACGAATAAAAGAATAAGAACGCGGATAAGCTACTATGAACAGCATAGTAAACGCATTATTGTAGCCAACATAGACACCAAGCCCACACCAACCACAGTAGTACAAGTTTATATGCCAACTAGCTCAGCAGATGTGGAGGAGATTGAGGAAATGTATGATGAGATAAAAGAGACTATTCAGATAGTGAAGGGAGACGAAAATTTAATAGTCATAGGGGACTGGAATTCGATAGTAGGAAAAGGAAGAGAAGGAAAAGTAATAAGTGAATGTGGACTGTGCGTAAGCAGCGAAAGAGGAAGCCGCCTGGTAGAACTTTGCACAGAGCGTAACCTAATCATAACTAACACTTGGTTTAAGAATCATGAAAGAAGGAAACCAGATTTTAAATTCTAAGACCTTTCCAGGGGCAGATGTGGACTCTGACCAAAATTAAATGGTTATGGACTGTAGACTAAACTGAAGAAACAGCAAAAAGATAGTAATTTCAGGAGATGGGACCTGGATAAACTGAAAGAACCAGAGGTTGTAGAGAGTTTCAGAGAGAGTATTAGGCAACGATTGACAAGAATAGGGGAAAGAAATTCACTAGAAAAAGATTAGTTATCTCTGAGAGATGAAATACTGGAGGCAGTAAGGGATCAAGTAGGTAAAAATGGGAGGGCTAGTAGAAATCCTTGCGTAATTAGAATGAAATTTTCACTCTGGAGCGGAGTGCGCGCTGTCATGAAACTTTCCTGGCAGATGAAAACTGTGTGACGGACCGAGACTCGAACTTGGGACCTTTGCCTTTCGCGGGCAAGTACTCAACCATCTGAGCTACCCAAGCACGACTCATGTTCTGTCCTCACAGCTTTACTTCCGCCAGTACCTCGTCTCCTACTTTCCAAACTTCACAGAAGCTCTTCTGCGAACCTTGCAGAACTAGCACTCCTGGAAGAAAGGATATTGCAGAGAAATGGCTTACCCAAGGCCTGGGGGATGTTTCCAGAATGAAATTTTCATTCTGGAGTGGAGTTTGCGCTGTTGTGAAACTTTCCTGGCAGATTAAGTGTGCCGGACCGAGACTCGAACTCGGGACTTTTGCCTTTCGCGGGCAAGTGCTCTACCTTGCGTAATTGATGAAATGAGAAAATATACAAATGCAGTAAATGAAGCAAGCGAAAAGGAATACAAACGTCTCAAAAATGAGATCGACAGGAAGTGCAAAAAGGCTAAGGAAGGATGGCTAGAAGACAAATATAAGGATGGTCAGGCATATATCACTAGGGGTAAGATAGATACTGCCTACAGGAAAACTAAAGACACATTTGGAAATAAACAGAACCACCTGTATGAGTATAAAGAGCTCAGATGGAAAACCAGTTGTAAGCAAAGAAGAGGAAGCAGAAAAATGGAAGGAGTACATAGAAGCTCTATACAAGGGCGATGTTCTTGAGGGCAATATTATGGAAATTGAAGAGAGACGTACATGAAGACGAAATGGGAGATATGATACTGCGTGAAGAATTTAATAAAGCACTGAAAGACCTAAGCCGAAATTTGGCGCCGATGGTAGACAACATTCCATTAGAACTACTGATAGCCTCGGGAGAGCTAGCCATGACAAAACTCTACCATCTGGTGAGCAAGATGTATGAGACAGGTGAAATACCCTGAGACTTCAAGAAGAGTATAATAATTCCAATCCCAAAGAAAACAGGTGTTGAAAGTGTAAAAATTACAAAATTCTCAGTTTAATAATTCACTGCTGCAAAATACTAACGCGACTTTTTCACAGACGAAAGGAAAAATTTGTTGAAGCCGACCTCGGGGAAGATCAGTTTGTATTCCGTAGTAATGGTGGAACACGTGAGGCAGTACTGACCCTACGACATGTCTTAGAAGATAGATTAATGAAAGGCAAACCTACGTTTATAGCATTTGTAGACTTAGAGAAAGTTTTTGGCAATACGGACTGGAATGTTATCTTTCAAATTGTGAAGGTGGAGAGGTTAAAATACAGGGAGCGAAAGGCTACTTAAAATTTGTACAGAAACCAAATTGAAGTTATAAGAGTCGAGGTGCACGAAAGGGAAGCAATGGTTGAGAAGGGAGTGAGACAGGATTGTAGCTTATCCCCGACGTTATTCAATCTGTATATTGATCAAGTAGTAAAGGAAAGAAAAGAAAATTTTGGAGTAGGAATTAAACTCCATGGAGAAGAAATAAAAGCTTTAAGGTTCGCCGATGACGTTGTAATACTGCCAGAGACAGCAAAGGACTTGGAAGAGCAGCTGAACGGAATGGACAGTGTCTTGAAAGGAGGATATAAGATGAACATCAACAAAAGCAAAACGAGGATAATGGAATGTAGTCAGATTAAGTCGGGTGATGCTGAGGGAATTAGATTAGGAAATGGGACACTTAAAGTAGTAAAGGAGTTTTGCTATTTAGGGAGTAAAATAACTGATGATGGTCGAAGTAGAGCGGATATAAAATGTAGACTGGCAATGGCAAGGAAAGCGTTTCTCATGAAGAGAAATTTGTTAACATCGAATATAGATTTAAGTGTCAGGAAGTCGTTTCTGAAAGTATTGGTATGGAATGTAGCCATGAATGGAAGTGAAATAGGGACGAGAAATAGTTTAGACAAGAATAGAAGGTATCGAAACAGGTTACAGAAAAATGCTGAAGATTAGATGGGTAGATCACGTAACTAATGATGAGATACTGAATATAATTGTGGAGAAGAGGAATTTGTGGCACAACTTGACTCGAAGAAAGGATCCGTTGGTAGGACACGTTCTGAGGCATCGAGGGATCACCAATTTAGTACTGGAGGGAAGCGTGGAGGCTAAAAATCGTAGAGGGAGACCAAGTGATGGACGTAGGTTGCAGTAGTTACTC
The DNA here is from genome assembly GCF_023864345.2 of Schistocerca serialis cubense. NCBI lineage: Eukaryota > Metazoa > Arthropoda > Insecta > Orthoptera > Acrididae > Schistocerca > Schistocerca serialis. The sequence continues at coordinate 511,444,418 of NC_064646.1, forward strand.
GGAGACGAAGAAGCATCGAGAGCTGTATTCAACTAGTGTCTGGACTGAAGACCGCAACAACATACCTATCGTTTGTTTTGTACAATATTTTTCATTCATATAAATCATTTAAGTAACATTTTTCTATAATTCCTTGTTTTTATTCAACCTACTTACTAAATTATAACATTTGCTATACCTGCGTAGAGCAAATTGTAGAAATACAATGTTGTGAAAAGATGAAAGGGGGAAGGACTTTTTCAACAGTTCTACAAGAGGAGTAGGATCACTACAGTATGGCTCTGGTAGAAAGTTTCTTTTTTTTAGTGTATTGTGCCTGAGTCCTTGAGAGTTTTATTTTCTTTTTAATATCTTGGAATACCACAAGTTGAATGCAGCTCAGTATGAATTCAGTGTACAGTTCATTAAGTGGCATTATTGTGTAGCTACCGATGTCACATTTCCTGACCATTTCATCAAAAAACGATATAAAAATGATTAGATTGGGGAGATCTTCAAGGCGGTGCATCACTTAAACTGCATATTATCTTTTTTTAATACGCCAGTATATACACGAAGATCACGGCTGTAAACAAAGGACAGTCGATGAGAAACAGAGTTATTGCATCTAACACATAGCAGATGACGTGCTTTATTCATGATAGTTCAACGATAAACCTAGGTATGGGAACCCTGTCCCAAATTTCAGATTCTCGCTAATGTCAATGTTTTCAGGATGCGTGCAAACAGTGTTAAGTGGCAAAAACATGGCATCCATAAGCAGTAATGCATGCGGTATTCGTGCCAAGAAAATGCTTTTCAGAGACAATTTTTTCGGATCTGTGGATGATGTGGATGACTACGACTCAGACGAAGATCCTAAATATATATGTTGTCTTCTTTGTTTTTCGGCCTCTTTTTCCGGTATTTAACCTATGCAACTAGTATATCTCGAATTGCGACAAAATAGGCCGAGAAATAAAGAATACAACATACACACATCAAAAAAAGTTTTGCGTCACCTCGGTTCCCAGAACTCCTGAAGATAGATGTTGACTGTGGGTATTGCATTACAGACAAAGTCCCTTTGACTGTTCGGAGATGTCACTAAACACGCCCAGATATGTAAACAACCATGCATGAGCAGCACCTATTAGACGGAGGGGGTCCGACAGCCGATCAGTTCCAGTCATTCCACGAGGAAGGAGGTACATGGCTCGTGTTGTCTGTAGTTCAGCCATTTCAAGACGGTCAATACCACGGTTCGATCGCGTCCGCATTGTCACTTTGTGCCAGGAAGGACTCTCAACAAGGAAAGTGTCCAGCCGTCTTTGGGTGGCATTATGTGTGGCCGACGTACGCCGCTGGTGGTCATGGAAGGCGCCGTAACGGATGTACGATCGTGAATGCCATCCTCCGACCGATAGTGCAACCATGTCGGCAGCATATTGGAGGCAGTCGGCATCATGGACGACAATTCGCGCCCCCATCGTGCACATCTTGTGAATGACTTCCTTCAGGATAACGACATTGCTCGACTAGAGAGGCCAGCATGATCTCCAGACATGAACCCTATCGAACAAGTCTGGGATGGATTGAAAAGAGCTGTTTATGGACGACGTGACCCACCAACCACTGAGGGATCTATGCCGAATCGCCGTTGAGGAGTGGGGCAATCTGGACCAACAGTGACCTTGATGAAGTTGTGGATAGTATGCCACGACGAATACAGGCATGCACCAGTGAAAGAGGACGTGCTACTGGGTATTAGAGGTACCGGTGTGTACAGATATCTGGACCACCACCTCTGAAGGTCTCGCTGTATGATGCTACAACATGCAATGTGTGGATTTCATGAGCAATAAAAAGGTCGGAAATGATGTTTATGTTCATCTCTATTCCAGTTTTCTGTACAGGTACCGAAACTCTCGGAACGGAGATGATACAATTTTTTTTTTAATGTTTGTATAAACGATGCCCAGTCAAGCATTTACTGGAGGCCTTCGCATGAAGTAGCGAAAGAACCACACGAAACGTCGACTACCAAAGATGCTTTAGAATAAAGCGAAACGCGTTTGGTATTAATAACGCTTTCACTTCGATCGCAAAGGTCTGTATTTAACCTATATAACTTGTAACCTGAATATGCTTTTCAATGCAAATGCGCTTCATAAGATGTTGCTCATCAGGTAAACATGAATTGTCACTTAAGCAAGTAAACAATGTTGTGTACCTTACCATAGTTTACGTGACAGTGTGGTGGTAGAGCTGTTAAGGGCCGTCCTTAACGTTGCTTAAGTGGTATAGTGAGACGCTCGCTGAAATTGATTTTGTATTGTGCAAAATGACAGATTAATTTTTGGAGCTGTTATCTTTATTATGGCAAAAATTGTAAATGGAAATCTTCGTATCAAAAACTGAAACAGTTCGGATGTTTTAAATTTTTATTTTTGAGGGATTTCGCAGTCAAGTTTCATTAACTCGCCCAGCAAACAAACAGTGGTAAGTCAATGCTGAATCATGTTAAGTACACAAATAATGTTAAGGACACATTGATGAATTTTCAAGAATAAAATTTTTAGTAGAATTTACAATTTTAAAAACATATCATTAGATATATTTAAAAAGAATCACATATCAGAATTTAAAAAAATCATATTGCGTGTATTTAAAGAATCTTTTTCATGATAGTTTGTTGAAACTTTACTGCATAATTTCGCAGAACAACCAACTACTCTCTTGGCATTGTTTACGCCCGAGGTTTTCTTATAAGAAAACTTCCAAACGAGACATGTTAGCTTCGCAGACACTTAAATCCTTACAAGGCGGCTCCTCGGTTTCCTTCTGCCACAGATCCCATGACTTCTCAAAAAATCACTTGACAGTTAATCGTGAAAGGGAAAAGAGATAGAGTACGTAAGCTTTTTAGTGAGCAAGTATTTACATTTGCTTTCTGTGTGACCACAAGAACAGATAAAACCGGACGCGCTTGCGTGGAAGTTTCAAGAATTAAAGAAATACCTCCTAGCATTGCGACGCCAAACACTTTTTTGAATCAGAAAGGAAAAGGGGGAAAGCCGACATTTGCTTTATAAATACCTGAAGAACTTCTCAAGCAGAAGAGAACTTCGTAACATTACTCCCTTTAGTCGCACAATAAAATCTGCGAGAGACGGCCGAGTTGCAGCCTTCTAGCCGGCAGCCGCTTCCAAATTCTTCCAGGTCACAAGTCTCCCGGGCCTGGCGGAGGAGGGAATGTGGTGGATTCCATCACGCGTGCCTCCGTAGCTACTCACTTGTACTCCATCGTACAGATAATGAGATTAATTTCCTCCGCCAATCCTGAATGTACGAACTCTGTAACATCTAGGGACAACTATTTAAAATACGTGAAATAACTTAGCCGGTCCCACTAGATGTATACGTAATCTTCTGAAAACCAGCGCGTACGTCTAGGCTCTTTAATAGAAGATATACGAAGGGGTACCCAAAACGACCGGAATTATTTTTAAAAGCTACGTATTTTCAAATTGTTTACAAAACACCCTTCAAAATACACTCCATTGGAACTAATACATTTGTCTATAGTTCTAATCATCTTTAGAAACGGCTGGTAGCTCCTCCCTCCTTATTTTTCTCGACTTCTTCAGTGTTGTCAAGTCGGTGTCCTTTCGTGCCCCTTTTCATGGGTGGAAATGAGAAAATGTCGCTCGGAGCCAGGTCAGACAGTAAAGTGCGTGTGGCAGCGGAACAGTGCCATTTTTAGGCAAACCCTGCCTACCAGAGATGGCTGTGTGTGCGGATGCGTTGTCGTGATGGAACAACCAGTCTCCTGTCTGCCACAAATCGGGTCTTTTGGCGAATACTGTTGCGCAATCTTCTTAAAACTTCCAAATAAATGGTCTGACATGGGGGAACGAACTCTGAATGAACTACATCCTTGACATCAAAAAAGCAAATGATGTTGATGTTTGATTGGACTCGACATTTTTTGGACTGGGTGATGATGACGTCTGCTGCTTTGTTTTTGGGTCCCGTCCGTAGCACCATCACTGATCACGAGCAATGACAGAAAATGTGGATCAGTTTCAAGTTGTCGTTTCAAAGCACGACATGTCTCAATTCGATGTTTCTTTTGGTTGTCAGTCAGAACCTGAGGAACAAATTGGCAGCAAACCTTTTCATTCCTAAATCTTCCGTTAAAATTCGCTGAACCGAGCTCCAAGATAAGCGACTAATCTCTGACAATTGATCAACTGTCCTCAATGGTCTGTGAACACAAGCCCTGGAATTTTTCCAACATTTTCGTCTATTCGGGCAGCTGATGGACGTTCAGAACGAGGTTTGTCATCAGTCGACATGTCGCCATTTTTAAGTCGAGGAAACTAATCGTACACTTGAGTTCTTCGCACAGCGTCGTCTTGACAATCTGCTTTCAACATCAAAACAATTTCAGCATCATTTTTACGTTGTGAAAATAAAATTTCACAACTGGACATTACTCACTTAAACTTGACATCATAAAAAACGAAACAAGAACAAAACAGCGCTGGCAAAAACAGTCACTGCAGGGGAACAGAACGAGGCAGGTCGACAAGACAGGCGGCGCTCGAGTGGCAACAAGCTGCGCCGTGCCGGTACAGGAGGCGTGGCGGCAATGTGCGCCCTGCGCGAGCTGCACCCCCCAGTAAACGTGTCCTCCAGTCTCCTTCTCCCTCCTACACTGTGTCAGGTGAAAGTGGGATGAGCATCGTAGACGGGAGTGAGTATATCAGACGCGCAGAACGCAGTTTTTGTCGCCAATACAGTTCGACTCCAAAACTTACGTGAGGAGAGTGTTATTTAAGATTTGCCCGTAAGTACCCTGCTGATTTTGCATGTAATTACATCATTAGTATAGGAACACCTCTTTCAAAAGTGGCATGCACACTGAAGAGCCAAAGAAACTGGTACACCTGCCGAATATCGTGTAGGTACCCCGCGAGCACGCAGAAGTGCCGCATGGACTCGACTAATGTCTCAAGTAGTGCTGCAGGGAACTGACGCCATGAATCCTGCAGGGCTGTCCGTAAAACCGTAAGAGGCGAGTTGGCGGATATGTCCTCAGAACAGCACGTTGCAAGGCATCCTAGATATGCTCCGTAATGTTCGTGTCTGAGCAGCTTGCTGGCCAGAGGAAGAGTTTAAACTCAGAAGAGTGTTCCTGGAGCCACTCTCTAGCAATCCTGGACGTGTGGAGTGTAGCATCGTCCTGGTGGAATTGCCCAAGTCGACATTAATGGATGCAGGTGACCAGACAGAATGCTTACTTACGTGTCACCTGTCAGACTCGTACGAGACGTATCAGGGGTAACATATCACTCCAACTGCTCACGTTCCAGACCGATGCTGAGCCTCCATTAATTCCTCAGGTTGTCTCCATAATCGTACACGTCCATCTGCTCGATACAATTTTAAACGATTCTCGTCCGACCAGGCACCATGTTTCCAGTCGTCAACAGTCCAAGCTCAGTGTTGACGGGCCCAGGCGAGGGATGAAGCTTTGTGTTGTGCAGTCATCAAGAGTACACGAGTGGGCCTTCGGCCCCGAAAGCCCATATCGAGGATTTTTCGTTGAATGGTTCGCACGATTACACTCGTTGATGGCCGAGCATGAAATCTGCACCAATTTGAGGAAGGGTTGCACTCCCGTCACGTTGAACGAGCAGTAGTCATTGATCTCGTAGTTGCAGGACCTTTTTCCGACCGCAGCGATGTCGGAAATTTGATGTTTTACCGGATTCCCGACTTGACGGTACAGTCGTGAAATGATGATACGGGAAAATCCGCACCTCATCGCACCTCGGAGATGCTGTGTCCCATCGCTCGTGCGCCGCCTGTAACGCCACGTTCAAACTCACTTAAATCTTGATAGGCTGGCTGAGCCGCGCTGCTGGTGCTGTTTGTAGGTTTCCGCCCTCTGTTGGAGGCCAGGCGGTATCGTTTAGTTGGCACGGTTGCGGTTGTTTGTCTCCTTCCGGTGTTGACTGGCGCCACTCGGTTTCGCAAGCGTTGCCTGTCCGCTAATGGCAGCAGCGGCGGTTATCGATATGTAGTAACTGTTGCCCTATCTTTGGGGCGACGTCGTTTTTTTTTCCGGGTCCCGGCACGTTATTTACGCAGTTGTTTATTCCTTCATTAATAACGTGTGGTAATTTTTCATGTATTGTTGAGTCTGGAATTACTGGTTTAAAACAATTGTGTGTAACTGTAAAAGGCCTCGTCCACAATCGTAACCGAATGCTGCCTTCCCTTGCCTACCAGGTTTCACTGCCGTTGTAGCAGCAGTAACCGATCTGACGGACACTTGTCATATAGGCGTTGCCGACCGCAGCGCCATATTCTGCTTGTTTCCATATCTCTGTATTTGAATACGCATGCCTATACCAGTTTGTTTGGCGCTTCGGTGTATTTCTTACACACAGTTCGTAGGCATGTTTTCGGGCGTGTTGGTGTAGCAGTGGCGTGCACATTCCGCTTTCAACCTGCCCATGCTTGCCTGTTAGCCAGGCAGGCAAGCTGCTGCTGAACGGACGGGCTGCTTTACTTCCATCCCGGCCGACCTGCGTGCAACACAGCCAGGCTACAGGAATCCTGCGTGCCTGCCCGCGCTCCCACTGTGCTGCTCTACGTAAAAAAGTGTTTCTGCGCTTTCATCGTAGTGTTACGAGTACGGTTCCGAAGTTGCCGAAAAGCCTTTTTTTATCTTAGTGTCACAAGACGAGGCTCAATGATATATATATATATTCATATTTGAGCCGTGCATGGCTCGGCGTCTAACCATTTGGTATTTTACACCCTGTTTTAACGTATTTCCATCTCACCACATTGATTTAAATTACTGGCGTTACTGAGTTGCTGTTTTGCCTGAAAGTCATCGGCGCTGGTAGCGCGTATCGATACATCTCCTCTGATAGGATCTTTCCTCGGCTGCTATGACTTCCCGATTGTCATCAGTCGCGGAGCAAGTCGGAACGTGCGAGGAGGAGAGTTCACGGCGGCAGTTCGGGCCAGCCAGTCGCCGGCTCGCAGCAGCAGTGAGCTCTGCGTGGACATCGCCCGCCCGACTGTTGCCGCCACGCATCACTTAAGCTGGGTCTGACTTATGGTGGATTGTTGGTCGGTCGGTTCGTCCGAGGACATCTTCGTGCGGCGTGGTCGACTGGGCAGTTGGGGGTCTCTGCGCAGTGTCGGAGTCTGGCTGGAGCTGTCTGATAGGTACGAGCATCGTCGCTCGCCGTCACAGGACGTGGGGGTTGAGTGGATTTTAGCACTACTTTGTTGGTTCCGGCGTTGCTGTTGTGGGGGTTTTCCTGTGAGCAACAACGAGTGAAGTGTTCGAGATAGCAGCCGTCAGGTGGAATTGATCAAATTAATTTATCCATAGTCAAGTGCACCAGCGGAATTTTCTGCCTTGTGGCCGTTAGTGTTCTGGTTACCTGCCCTGGTTGCTAACGTAAATTCAGGCAGTGTTCATTTTGGGTGAAGTTAACAGTATTATCTTGTTTTGTAGTTAAGTGAACCAGTGGAATTTTCTGCATTGTGGCCGTTAGTATTCTGGTTACATGCCCTGGCCGCTAAGGTAGTTTTGTGGCAGTGTCTTTTCCTCACCTGTTGTTGCTGCCCAACATGGTGTGTAGTTTTGGCAGTTCAGTTCACATACGCGTTTGTTTGGTGATAGTGATACTTGAAATTTTTTTGGGGCCTTGAATTCTCGCCGGCCGCGGTGGCCGAGCGGTTCTAGGCGCTACAGTCTGGAACCAGGCGACCGCTCCGGTCGCAGGTTCGAATCCTGCCTCGGACATGGATGTGTGTGATGATCTTAGGTTAGTTAGGTTTAAGTAGTTCTAAGTTCTAGGGGACTTATGATCACAGCAGTTGAGTCCCATGGTGCTCAGAGCCATTTGAACCATTTTTTTTTTTAACCTGGCGGCCTTCAGCCGCTCCGCATGCTGATCTCATATATGTATTTAACTGTGTGTCATGTCTTTTCAAAATTGAACAAATTTTAAAGCATGTGTCTGGAGGCCTTCAGCCGCGAAGCAAATTTAATTCTTTCAAAAGTGTATTTTTGAACTAAATGATAATAAATTACAATTGTGAAATGAATCCGACCGCAACTCCCTTGGCCCTTTCCACAATCCTAATGAGCTGTTAGCCCTGCTTGACTTAGCGGGCGTTTCATTACTGAGTCACTGAAAGTTAGTAGATGGTGCATTTTGTCCTTTTTTTTTTTTTAGTCGTGTTTCGGGGTTATTTATTTATATCCATTTCAACGGTTTTCACTACAACATGACCCTCTTTCGACTAGTACTGACTATTCTCAGTTCGAACCACCATCGATCACCTCTAATATGTGTTTTCTTTAGTAATCAAAACTCTCTGTGAAGGTCACGATCCGTTGCACCCAAGAACCTAGTATACTGCAGTGCTAACTAAAGTAAGGTTTTGTAAGTCTGGTCTCTGTAATTTTACTGTGTTTCAGCCAGATATGATCCCAGTTAAACCCAATTTTAATTACATTGTCCAACATGTGTATTGCGATTCGCTGAATTCATTCTAATTAGCCAAAACAATTTTTTCTATGTTACTGAAATGCATTTTAGCAAACACAAAGTTAGTTTTTCATATTAAATTAATCGAAAACATAAATGTCTGAAAGAAGAAACTGCCCTCAAACTACCTTTCATAGTACCAGAATGTGGTGTGTATCATCTTCTGAGCCAAATCTATCTGCTGTTTCAGTCAACGCTATCCCTAAATGTAGAAAGCCTGTGTACTGCTAAATGGCTCCAAGTCCTTAACACACATTTCCGTACACTTGTCAGCCACTAAGTCTTCGTCCTCTTTCAGAATATTTCTGGAGTGAGGTAACTGATGGTCAGTTTATAAATATTTCTTAACGTACTCGAGGTTCCCAAATGAGTGTTTGGTAACTTTTTGCATAGTTTGCATTGCGAGACAACTACCGATTTATTGGAAGCTGCCTCATAAACACACGAAAACTTTACCCCTTGCGCTCTGTCTTGTAACTAATATACACTAATGACCATTAAAACTGCTGAGAGGCACCCACATGCCTTGCTCATTCTGTGGCATCAAGCAGTCAGGCCTGCAAGATGAGTGGTCTGCCAAGCGAGTGGATTCATTCTTATTTATCGAGTGACATGAACTCTTGTACTCACAATTAAGTTACAAATTATCCTCCTGCATGAATACTACGCAACGGAAACGCACTTCTGACTATCAGTGATTTACAGAACTCAGACTGTTCACTACGCACTGGCAATACCACATTTTCTTTATGTCTTTTATTTAACGGCTTTTATCAACACGTGGCCACCGCACTGAATATGAATGGCGCACACATTATAAATTCGGGACATCATGACAACATACAATTCGAAGGAAAAGTCCACCAATCTTTTTCTTTTCACTATCTTATTTATTCCGATAAATTCTATAACCTAAACACACAAATTCTATAACCTACAACAATAACACATGAGAAATTCCGCCCAGTGGGCATGGCTTTACATTGGTGAATCTCTATATTATGGTCTCGTAATTATTTAACGCTACAGTGCACTTTCTGGATAGGATGGTGGATCTTTTATTATTTCTCACACTTCGACTCTCACAATCATCATCACGAAACTTTCCTCCAGACCGAGCGGTACAGAAGGAACAAGCATAACCCACTAATCTTTTGAAACTACCTCGCTACTCTCCCATGCAAACCACACATACCCAAATTACATGACATACACCACACTACAATATGAAATACTACACAGGTAATAGTCACAACATTATCACTTTCAGCTATCCCACTTTAATTAATATTTATCCCAGTTTCACACGACACTGCCCCACTTCGTAATTCTACTTTCCTACTATGAACTCTGGAGATATATGCACGTCTTCCTGTGCAATGCAAGCCAAGTGGCGTTGCTGGATAGACGGCCGACTCACCTTGCTTCTCTCTCAGAGTTTGAATCTAGCGTCACACGGAATCATATCACGCAAAGTAATATTAAGAACATATTCATCACACACTCGAGTCCTCAACTGATACCATGGACGAGTACTTCTCTTTATCTTTTGTCTCACACACAGTTTGAGACTCACACAGTACTCACCACGTGGAAGTACTTGTCTCTAATTTCAAGTCCTGCATACGCCATTTCTTAAATATTTCAACTTATGGTACACACGCTATTTCTTAAATATTTCAACTTATTGTACACACACTTAGTAATTCAGCTTAACTTAAGCACACGGAAGTATTTCAACTTATTGCTACACGTGGTTTCATTGTGACCATTGGTCACTTCCGAAGATTACTACAATCCTATTAATATTACCTGCCTGACATTTAATTCTCCCCACAAAAGTTCCTGAAATAGAGAAATTATTATTTCAAACTACTCTTAAATATTCCACATGCATACCATGTCTCCACTCTTTCGTCATTACGGAGCACAACTAAAACAGGTCATAACAGCACAAGATCCAGCGGCAGAGTGCTGAAACATGGCCGTTCTCTAGGTCCTCTCGCACCTCTACTGAAGTGGGGGAGCACCTTGCTACCGTATAGGTCAGCCACATTTCAGGCGCTCAAAGCTCAGGTAAATTTCATCTCTTTGGTCCCACCAAAGGTGGCCCAAGGATCGACTCAAAGATGATCATATATTCACACTCACTATCTGCGGTTAGCAGACGACCATACATTCATTCATTTCACAGATCTCACCAAACTGGATGTAGGGATTTACTTTGTGGGAGTGCACATGTGATCAATTAAATAAATAAATTGTCATTCTTTCCCACACTGGTATCCGGCTTTGCTGTATTAATTAAAATTGAGTTATTTTACAAAAAATGTGTTGTTGTGTCAAAAATAATGAAGTATGTTGTACCTATTTTCAATGTCGGGCGGTACTGTACCCTTTCACCACCGGCTACCCATGCAGAAAAAATGGCACAGTACTATCCTTGCAATGCGAGGGTAGTTCCAAACATTTTTTTAAGAAAACTGTATTAGAACAAACGTAGCAAGTCATTAAAATAACCAGGAGGAGACCTTAGCCCCTGGTGACCTCAAATAGACGACCAAATGCTGTTACTTTACCAAATTATTGACACAGTTGTTGCATTATTGTACTCTCCACAATCCGGAGTAACGTACACATACAAATTTACAGTAATCCACATGACAAATAAAACATTGCATCATACAAATAAAAATTAATGTTGAAGTAAAAATTTGCTTAGTTACTGGGATCTTCGTTATTTATATGAGTAATCCAGACTTCACTAATTCTATGACAAACAAAAAAAATACTAATTGTACTCATGAAATTTTAAATAGCTCACCATCCAAACACAGAGCAAGTAATCTGACATTCATAAATTGCGTTGTAATAATCTTTTACACAGCAATGTCTAAATACAAAACAAAATCAACAAAAGAAAAAAATTGCGTACACTAGTTCCACGTATAATGTCAGGCTTAATACCATTCCTCTAAAATATACATCAAACCTACAGAGAAATAAAACTGAGAAGAAAAACAATGATATATACCACAAGTTACATACTGGTTACGTAATATAGTTCGTCTAAGACATCATGTCATACCTAATTAACTATCATCACTTAAGCAATTGCCACAACTACTCGACTGTGAGTTTAACCTTATCCTTGTCCACCAGTACAAATACCTGCTGCTGAGCCAGTCAGTCCATCAACTTTGATCAATACACGCAGTAAATAGTTAGCATTAAGTGCTTGAATCCACCAGTAGCTCTCGTATCTTACTCTACTGCTCATTTCTCTGTTGTTACACATTTGGACAACAAGAACTTGCATTTCGACTAGCCTTCGTTACACTTTAATGTGAAATATCACCACTGTGATAATGCAAATAAGTGGCTTCAGTCAACACACCAACAAGATCATTACTGTCCACGACATCAAAATGCATCAGTTAATTTCGATATATGTTGTGCAATGCAAACCCTTGTCCCCTGTGGCAACCTTACTGATCAACGCTACAAGAGCCGCTACGTTAGTATTACGCCACTGGCTAATAATTAAAGCATCATTATACCAAATATTCTAGTAAACATGCTACATGAATTTGATAACCCAGAACAAACAAAAAAAACACTAACTATTCTAAACACAAATGTTAATGAAATACAATTACACTTGCTGTCCCTTCAGGAATGAAACATATAAAAAAATTTACACATTTACAAGTACAAATACATTATTCCCTATCTTGCGAGTCACATGGAATCATTTCATTCTGTGATTTTCTTGGGGTCTAAAAAGTGGCTGACAGGTTCCCTAGAAACACTGTCTCGGTGTCAAAGCTCTCCCATGGTTACCCAGACGAAAGTCTTTAAGTCACTCAAATCGGCATTTTGAACACGCACTGAACAGTAAACTGTATCTCACATTAAACACAAATGTCATAGTCACTCTCAGAGTACCATCCACACGAATCTGGTCGTCCAAAAATGGCCCTACAACTACTATTACCCACGGTTCTGTCCTTTCAGTTCATGGTGTAATGAAAAGTCGTAAGTTCCAACAAACAGCACTTATTCCTGCACCAATTAAAGAAATGTCTCCTACTACAGATGCAAATGTCAATGTCCCACTTTAGTTTCTTGCGTTCATACAATAATTAATCACCAAACGACAACTGTCCTCTTTAAGTATACCAAAAGTCCCACATGCAATTCACAGAGCACACTTAACAAGTCACTGCCAAAAGTTTATGGATCCCACCGTTCAGTGGTCAAGAAAAAACAAAACAATCGTCCTGTCTGCTAAAGACAAAATCTTTTCCACCACTCACAACATGGAAACACCAGTCCTTCACTTTCCAACTTATGGAGACATACGAGCAGTCGTCTTGTTTCACGGCTCCGCAGTCCAGTACTAGTTAATAGTTGCTGGTAACAAATGCCCGCCGGACTCTACCCCGTGTCGTTCATTCTGCCATGGCGCTGCCACGCGCACCGATGAGCAGAAGAAACCACCCGCTGTCGCCTCCGCAGGATACTTTCCACAGTCGTAAGGGTGGCGGATCTTATGAATGGCCAGTGGTACGTGCGTGTCGCCCCAGGCCGTTGACCTGCTATAGCGGGCGCGTGGAGCGTACCCCGACTGGCAGTGGAGTGGGGAGTGCCGCGGTCCTGCTGCCGACATCTGCTTGGCTTATGTGGTACAGGCGTGTTCTGTGTAGCCCCTCAGCGCTACGACACCCAGTCAGTCAGACCCTTCCGTGCATCTCGCAACATTACAGACAAAAGGATATTCTTACAGTATTTAAATGCTCATTGATTACATGTATGATCTATTAGATAGATTGGTAATAAAAGAATCTTTGTTCCCAAAAACTTAAAATCACGCACCCTAGTTTTCTACACATACAACATCAACATTTATCCCTTTTATATATACAGCCCACACTTGTGCTATTGATTGTACCTGTCATCCCTCATACAAAACATGAAAGTGTAAAAAAAAAAAAAAAAGGACTAAGAAACAATCTATACAGCTCATAATTACAATATCAAATAGTAGACTACTCTAACATCCTATCACAGTGAAAATATTAGAAACTGTTGATTCTAAAACTACAATATACAGTGAACCTTTGTGCTTGTGACAGACTGAAATTAATACCCATTGAAAGTGTTCTAACAAAAAAACAAGAAATCATCTACACAGCTCACAATTACCTACCTTAAATAGTAAACTACTTTAACATCCTAACACAATAAACATTTTAGAAACTGATGACTCTAAATCTACAACATACAATGCACCTTTGTGCATGTGACAGACTGAAATTAGTATCTCTTTATATATTTTACCTTTTTATTATATATAACAACATTTCTAGGACATGTATGAACCATCCACATGATGTCATATCCTGACCTGCCATCGAGGTTCATCCAAATCAAGCAATAAAGCACAATAATGTTTTAGTTATGGATCGGTAGCATCCCCTTTACAGGAGTGTGCGCATTGATCACACTACTCTATGCCTCTCACTCACCAGATATCACATTTTCCTTCTCATTCAATCCATTAATACACTAACAGAATAGGTCTAGAAGTCAGCTAACCTTAACACCACCACACTCACGACAACATACCATATCTTTGCTCCCTTATACTCAACCACACAACACATGAAGCTGTTTCGGAGATAGCTTTCCAGTCTCCGAATTCGTCCTTTCACTCTGGCACCTCTCTCCATCGGATTACCTCTGCATTCACTTTACCGATTATTCATCCTGCTAAATATCAACTTAGAATTGCGACATTTCATCTAAGAACAAGAAATACACAAATTATTCATCCTGCAAAATAACTGTACACATACTTGGTACCGTTTTGATTAGTTATACTGGTACTAGGCTTCAACAACAACAACAACAAAAATTATTTTTTTCATATAGCAAATGTTATGGTAAGAATTAGATTTACACTTATATTACATCTTACGTCTGCATCCCACAACGTTCACCATCTGGATCTCATACTCCCTTTATGTCCTTTCGCGTTGTGCAGTTGTCCTCATCTCTTCATTCGTATTTCGGCTCTCCGTCCATCCATTACTCCATCATTTCCTGGTCTTCCTTCGCCATTCGCATCAATCTCGATTGTAGCATACACAGGCCTCTCTGTAACATACCTCTAAGACATCTCCACATTATTAGTTGTACTCACCTTTATTTACCACTGTTTCATCACGTCGAATCTCTCTTTATTAATCACACTGCTTCACATCGCTTCTCTCCTTAAATATCACCTTTATCCACTACTATTTATCATGTCGCTTCTCTATCTACCATCTTTATCCACTCATTGATCATCACGTCGTTGCTGCTTGATCCTTATTCATATGACAAAAAATACGTACATACACCACTCTGTCGACTCCTGTTCATGACTCGTTCGACCAGTCTAGTCCGTCATACTTCCTGACATCCTGCCTGAAAATTGTTATGTTCGATTTGACCCTGCACAACGTTACACACCACAAATAAATACACTGACTATCTACCATAAATTGCCTACTTTAGATCTATCCTTACCTTTTCCATAATTTGATGTTAGAAATGTGATGAAGCCCTCGAGATTGTTTCCCTTGATCGTCTCAGTCAGTACAGCATTTTCATGGACAATCCGCCTCACTCTGAATGGTCCACTATACACAGTAAGTAATTTGCTAGTTAGGAATCTGTGCTTACATGAAAATTAAATGTGTGAAGAGAGTATACAAGCTGGGAGAGATGGGACA
Source organism: Schistocerca serialis cubense (assembly GCF_023864345.2). Classification (NCBI taxonomy): domain Eukaryota; kingdom Metazoa; phylum Arthropoda; class Insecta; order Orthoptera; family Acrididae; genus Schistocerca; species Schistocerca serialis. The sequence continues at coordinate 511,459,773 of NC_064646.1, forward strand.
GCCCAAGCGTTAGAAACTTTGGTGCTAGTGGCCTCTTTCCCTAACACCAGAATCCGAACAACCATACACAGCACTTCATTATAACTGTCACTATGACAATGACATACTATTGATCAGATGGCAGCTAATCTAAAAACTTCGATCACAATGTTGTATTTTTACATTACATGTTAAGTACCTGCAATAGTCAAATCGCACTAATTGAACTGGACTCATTGACATTAACCTAACATTTTTAGCAACTGATTTTTTTGAGGGAACAGTCCTTTCACTTTAGTGTTACAAATAAAAATTTGCAAATTTTGCTCTGAGAGACCAGCCTAACAGATTCCATTACTGGTGTTTTATTCTCTGATCAGAAGTATGGTATTTGCATTCCTACATATCAGTAGAGTATGTCTGCTACATAGACAATTTTCAGTGCCAGCGGCATGTGTTTTTAGGCAAGATGCTAAGGGCTGATATGTTGGATTAGTTTCTCCTATCCTTCAATCCATTTTGACAAGAATGAAATGCCAGGATTCCATGCTCTCCTATCATTCTGATAGTTTCTGCCGTACCTATCCTCGCCACTATCTGACGTATGAGTCGTGTCTCCGTTCACGATGTTGCACTCATTACCAAGTTCCTGTAACAAGTGCTGAAATGACGAAGAATCGTCTAAGCCTCTGCCTGCTATCACTGTATCTCTGCGCCATTTCACTGGCAGCTTCGTTATACAGATCCTAATGAGCTCCCCAGTTTCGTATGACACATCCAAATACCTATTTAGTCTCAGGATTTCCTGATGCACGACACTGGATCTCTTATACCACCTTCGTTACAATTTGGCATCATCAATATACTTTGCTTAACCTGGTCCTGCTTACTTTTCGACCAGAATTCGTTGAAAAACTTGTCACAAAATGTCTTGTAGCTACTACAGTCTTTAATAACTTCCTGCATTTTCGCTCTAGCCTCGTCCCTCAAATGATTACACACAAACTTCATTTTGAGGAGCGGTCCCCACGATGAAGGTAATGAATCTTGAAATTGAGACAGCCTTGGACTATACCCAGTTGGGTTTGCCACCTGTTTTATCCGACACAACCGTTCTTCTGACTCTCTGAATTCGTCTTCCTCTTTCTGCCTATTTTCGCCTTTTGAATCTATCTCACTCTCCCTCTGCAATCTACCTGGTGGTGTGTCACCTTCGCTACTGCACGCTAATTGCAACTGTGTTAGTTCTTCACTATGTTTCCTACATATTTCTAATTGTGCCTCTTTAAACTGTAATAGTGATTGTATCTCCCCCTGGTTGGCATAAACCTCTCGCTGCGTACTGTCAGAGCCTGTCTCGCCTCCTATACTGATCTTTCCTACATCTGCACTAATCGTATTCATTCTGACCATTACCTCTTTGATTCGCTCATCTGCCAACACGTCCCTACGTTCTGTAATATCACTCTCTATTGCAGTTATTCGTACCTCCAAATTATTGGCTTTTTCTTCCACGGCGTCACGTACTTGCTTCAACGCACCCAGGTTCTTCTCCCCCTCATCTAACCGATTATTAACTGCGGGCAGACGCTCATCGATAACTGTGTGTAGCTTCCTCATTGCCTCTTTATTTCCCTTATCCATTGCCTCCAGTCTTTCCTTATTTGCTTCCAATCTTTCCTTAGTCTCCCTATCCATCGCCTCCAATCTTTCGTTATTTTCCCTATCTCTCTCCTTATTATCTCTATTTATCGCTTCTAATCTTTCCTTATTATCTTTATTCATCGCTTCCAATCTTTCCTTATTATCTTTATTCATCGCTTCCAATCTTTCCTTATTATCTCTATCCATCCTCTGTAAAAACTGCAGTAACACATCGTCATTTGCTACTTTCGGTGCACTCACCTCGTTCGCCTGAGAAACCGTAGCCTCGCCAAGGGTAGCTTCACTTTCACTGCATACCTGACCTAGTCCCGGCTCGCCCGCGTCGTCGGGAAAAGCCCCCATTTGTGGACAAAGCCCGCCGCATAAAGGATCACCTAGCCGCGGTCCGCTGAACAATTCATCCCCTTCCGAGTGTTTGTCGTTCTCGCTCATTAACCCATGGTCAACAGCTACTTCCTGCTGCACTGCTACGTTCACCCTAGAATCACTATTTTCCATGGCGACTACACTTTTCAACTGCGACCTAGTTACTACAGACATTACGCAAAAAAATTATACAACGATCTTCCAGCCTTGGGCGATATAGCAATTAATTACATTACAAAAAATAAAAGGTCCTCACCAATCCAGAAAGAAATTGCAAACAAAAAAATTTTTTATTTCTGAGCGCTATCACAATATATTCCATCAAAAAAAAAAATTTTAACAGCAAACCCTAACAGAAAAATATCCTGGCAGGGTCGAAATTATGAGAGGCACCCACATGCCTTGCTCATTCTGTGGCATCAAGCAGTCAGGCCTGCAAGATGAGTGGTCTGTCAAGCGAGTGGATTCATTCTTATTTACCGAGTAACATGAACTCTTGTACTCACAATTAAGTTACAAATTATCCTCCTGTTTGAATACTACGCAACGGAAACGCACATCTGACTATCAGTGATTTACAGAACTCAGACTGTTCACTATGCACTGGCAATACCACATTTTCTTTATGTCTTTTATTTAACGGCTGTTATCAACACGTGGCCACCGCACTGAATATGAATGGCGCACACATTATAAATTTGGGACATCATGACAACATACAATTCGAAGGCAAAGTCCACCAATCTTTTTCATTTCACTATCTTATTTATTCTGATAAATTCTATAACCTAAACACACAAATTCTATAACCTACAACAATAACACATGAGAAATTCCGCCCAGTGGGCATGGCTTTACATTGGTGAATCTCTATATTATGGTCTCGTAATTATTTAACGCTACAGTGCACTTTCTGGATAGGATGGTGGATCTTTTATTATTTCTCACACTTCGACTCTCACAATCATCATCACGAAACTTTCCTCCAGACCGAGCGGTACAGAAGGAACAAGCATAACCCACTAATCTTTTGAAACTACCTCGCTACTCTCCCATGCAAACCACACATACCCAAATTACATGACATACACCACACTACAATATGAAATACTACACAGGTAATAGTCACAACATTATCACTTTCAGCTATCCCACTTTAATTAATATTTATCCCAGTTTCACACGACACTGCCCCACTTCGTAATTCTACTTTCCTACTATGAACTCTGGAGATATATGCACGTCTTCCTGTGCAATGCAAGCCAAGTGGCGTTGCTGGATAGACGGCCGACTCACCTTGCTTCTCTCTCAGAGTTTGAATCTAGCGTCACACGGAATCGTATCACGCAAAGTAATATTAAGAACATATTCATCACACACTCGAGTCCTCAACTGATACCATGGACGAGTACTTCTCTTTATCTTTTGTCTCACACACAGTTTGAGACTCACACAGTACTCACCACGTGGAAGTACTTGTCTCTAATTTCAAGTCCTGCATACGCCATTTCTTAAATATTTCAACTTATGGTACACACGCTATTTCTTAAATATTTCAACTTATTGTACACACACTTAGTAATTCAGCTTAACTTAAGCACACGGAAGTATTTCAACTTATTGCTACACGTGGTTTCATTGTGACCATTGGTCACTTCCGAAGATTACTACAATCCTATTAATATTACCTGCCTGACATTTAATTCTCCCCACAAAAGTTCCTGAAATAGAGACATTATTATTTCAAACTACTCTTAAATATTCCACATGCATACCATGTCTCCACTCTTTCGTCATTACGGAGCACAACTAAAACAGGTCATAACAGCACAAGATCCAGTGGCAGAGTGCTGAATCATGGCCGTTCTCTAGGTCCTCTCGCACCTCTACTGAAGTGGGGGAGCACCTTGCTACCGTATAGGTCAGCCACATTTCAGGCGCTCAAAGCTCAGGTAAATTTCATCTCTTTGGTCCCACCAAAGGTGGCCCAAGGATCGACTCAAAGATGATCATATATTCACACTCACTATCTGCGGTTAGCAGACGACCATACATTCATTCATTTCACAGATCTCACCAAACTGGATGTAGGGATTTACTTTGTGGGAGTGCACATGTGATCAATTAAATAAATAAATTGTCATTCTTTCCCACACTGGTATCCGGCTTTGCTGTATTAATTAAAATTGAGTTATTTTACAAAAAAATGTGTTGTTGTGTCAAAAATAATGAAGTATGTTGTACCTATTTTCAATGTCGGGCGGTACTGTACCCTTTCACCACCGGCTACCCATGCAGAAAAAATGGCACAGTACTATCCTTGCAATGCGAGGGTAGTTCCAAACATTTTTTTAAGAAAACTGTATTAGAACAAACGTAGCAAGTCATTAAAATAACCAGGAGGAGACCTTAGCCCCTGGTGACCTCAAATAGACGACCAAATGCTGTTACTTTACCAAATTATTGACACAGTTGTTGCATTATTGTACTCTCCACAATCCGGAGTAACGTACACATACAAATTTACAGTAATCCACATGACAAATAAAACATTGCATCATACAAATAAAAATTAATGTTGAAGTAAAAATTTGCTTAGTTACTGGGATCTTCGTTATTTATATGAGTAATCCAGACTTCACTAATTCTATGACAAACAAAAAAAATACTAATTGTACTCATGAAATTTTAAATAGCTCACCATCCAAACACAGAGCAAGTAATCTGACATTCATAAATTGCGTTGTAATAATCTTTTACACAGCAATGTCTAAATACAAAACAAAATCAACAAAAGAAAAAAATTGCGTACACTAGTTCCACGTATAATGTCAGGCTTAATACCATTCCTCTAAAATATACATCAAACCTACAGAGAAATAAAACTGAGAAGAAAAACAATGATATATACCACAAGTTACATACTGGTTACGTAATATAGTTCGTCTAAGACATCATGTCATACCTAATTAACTATCATCACTTAAGCAATTGCCACAACTACTCGACTGTGAGTTTAACCTTATCCTTGTCCACCAGTACAAATACCTGCTGCTGAGCCAGTCAGTCCATCAACTTTGATCAATACACGCAGTAAATAGTTAGCATTAAGTGCTTGAATCCACCAGTAGCTCTCGTATCTTACTCTACTGCTCATTTCTCTGTTGTTACACATTTGGACAACAAGAACTTGCATTTCGACTAGCCTTCGTTACACTTTAATGTGAAATATCACCACTGTGATAATGCAAATAAGTGGCTTCAGTCAACACACCAACAAGATCATTACTGTCCACGACATCAAAATGCATCAGTTAATTTCGATATATGTTGTGCAATGCAAACCCTTGTCCCCTGTGGCAACCTTACTGATCAACGCTACAAGAGCCGCTACGTTAGTATTACGCCACTGGCTAATAATTAAAGCATCATTATACCAAATATTCTAGTAAACATGCTACATGAATTTGATAACCCAGAACAAACAAAAAAAACACTAACTATTCTAAACACAAATGTTAATGAAATACAATTACACTTGCTGTCCCTTCAGGAATGAAACATATAAAAAAATTTACACATTTACAAGTACAAATACATTATTCCCTATCTTGCGAGTCACATGGAATCATTTCATTCTGTGATTTTCTTGGGGTCTAAAAAGTGGCTGACAGGTTCCCTAGAAACACTGTCTCGGTGTCAAAGCTCTCCCATGGTTACCCAGACGAAAGTCTTTAAGTCACTCAAATCGGCATTTTGAACACGCACTGAACAGTAAACTGTATCTCACATTAAACACAAATGTCATAGTCACTCTCAGAGTACCATCCACACGAATCTGGTCGTCCAAAAATGGCCCTACAACTACTATTACCCACGGTTCTGTCCTTTCAGTTCATGGTGTAATGAAAAGTCGTAAGTTCCAACAAACAGCACTTATTCCTGCACCAATTAAAGAAATGTCTCCTACTACAGATGCAAATGTCAATGTCCCACTTTAGTTTCTTGCGTTCATACAATAATTAATCACCAAACGACAACTGTCCTCTTTAAGTATACCAAAAGTCCCACATGCAATTCACAGAGCACACTTAACAAGTCACTGCCAAAAGTTTATGGATCCCACCGTTCAGTGGTCAAGAAAAAACAAAACAATCGTCCTGTCTGCTAAAGACAAAATCTTTTCCACCACTCACAACATGGAAACACCAGTCCTTCACTTTCCAACTTATGGAGACATACGAGCAGTCGTCTTGTTTCACGGCTCCGCAGTCCAGTACTAGTTAATAGTTGCTGGTAACAAATGCCCGCCGGACTCTACCCCGTGTCGTTCATTCTGCCATGGCGCTGCCACGCGCACCGATGAGCAGAAGAAACCACCCGCTGTCGCCTCCGCAGGATACTTTCCACAGTCGTAAGGGTGGCGGATCTTATGAATGGCCAGTGGTACGTGCGTGTCGCCCCAGGCCGTTGACCTGCTATAGCGGGCGCGTGGAGCGTACCCCGACTGGCAGTGGAGTGGGGAGTGCCGCGGTCCTGCTGCCGACATCTGCTTGGCTTATGTGGTACGGGCGTGTTCTGTGTAGCCCCTCAGCGCTACGACACCCAGTCAGTCAGACCCTTCCGTGCATCTCGCAACATTACAGACAAAAGGATATTCTTACAGTATTTAAATGCTCATTGATTACATGTATGATCTATTAGATAGATTGGTAATAAAAGAATCTTTGTTCCCAAAAACTTAAAATCACGCACCCTAGTTTTCTACACATACAACATCAACATTTATCCCTTTTATATATACAGCCCACACTTGTGCTATTGATTGTACCTGTCATCCCTCATACAAAACATGAAAGTGTAAAAAAAAAAAAAAAGGACTAAGAAACAATCTATACAGCTCATAATTACAATATCAAATAGTAGACTACTCTAACATCCTATCACAGTGAAAATATTAGAAACTGTTGATTCTAAAACTACAATATACAGTGAACCTTTGTGCTTGTGACAGACTGAAATTAATACCCATTGAAAGTGTTCTAACAAAAAAACAAGAAATCATCTACACAGCTCACAATTACCTACCTTAAATAGTAAACTACTTTAACATCCTAACACAATAAACATTTTAGAAACTGATGACTCTAAATCTACAACATACAATGCACCTTTGTGCATGTGACAGACTGAAATTAGTATCTCTTTATATATTTTACCTTTTTATTATATATAACAACATTTCTAGGACATGTATGAACCATCCACATGATGTCATATCCTGACCTGCCATCGAGGTTCATCCAAATCAAGCAATAAAGCACAATAATGTTTTAGTTATGGATCGGTAGCATCCCCTTTACAAGAGTGTGCGCATTGATCACACTACTCTATGCCTCTCACTCACCAGATATCACATTTTCCTTCTCATTCAATCCATTAATACACTAACAGAATAGGTCTAGAAGTCAGCTAACCTTAACACCACCACACTCACGACAACATACCATATCTTTGCTCCCTTATACTCAACCACACAACACATGAAGCTGTTTCGGAGATAGCTTTCCAGTCTCCGAATTCGTCCTTTCACTCTGGCACCTCTCTCCATCGGATTACCTCTGCATTCACTTTACCGATTATTCATCCTGCTAAATATCAACTTAGAATTGCGACATTTCATCTAAGAACAAGAAATACACAAATTATTCATCCTGCAAAATAACTGTACACATACTTGGTACCGTTTTGATTAGTTATACTGGTACTAGGCTTCAACAACAACAACAACAAAAATTATTTTTTTCATATAGCAAATGTTATGGTAAGAATTAGATTTACACTTATATTACATCTTACGTCTGCATCCCACAACGTTCACCATCTGGATCTCATACTCCCTTTATGTCCTTTCGCGTTGTGCAGTTGTCCTCATCTCTTCATTCGTATTTCGGCTCTCCGTCCATCCATTACTCCATCATTTCCTGGTCTTCCTTCGCCATTCGCATCAATCTCGATTGTAGCATACACAGGCCTCTCTGTAACATACCTCTAAGACATCTCCACATTATTAGTTGTACTCACCTTTATTTACCACTGTTTCATCACGTCGAATCTCTCTTTATTAATCACACTGCTTCACATCGCTTCTCTCCTTAAATATCACCTTTATCCACTACTATTTATCATGTCGCTTCTCTATCTACCATCTTTATCCACTCATTGATCATCACGTCGTTGCTGCTTGATCCTTATTCATATGACAAAAAATACGTACATACACCACTCTGTCGACTCCTGTTCATGACTCGTTCGACCAGTCTAGTCCGTCATACTTCCTGACATCCTGCCTGAAAATTGTTATGTTCGATTTGACCCTGCACAACGTTACACACCACAAATAAATACACTGACTATCTACCATAAATTGCCTACTTTAGATCTATCCTTACCTTTTCCATAATTTGATGTTAGAAATGTGATGAAGCCCTCGAGATTGTTTCCCTTGATCGTCTCAGTCAGTACAGCATTTTCATGGACAATCCGCCTCACTCTGAATGGTCCACTATACACAGTAAGTAATTTGCTAGTTAGGAATCTGTGCTTACATGAAAATTAAATGTGTGAAGAGAGTATACAAGCTGGGAGAGATGGGACAGCCCAAGCGTTAGAAACTTTGGTGCTAGTGGCCTCTTTCCCTAACACCAGAATCCGAACAACCATACACAGCACTTCATTATAACTGTCACTATGACAATGACATACTATTGATCAGATGGCAGCTAATCTAAAAACTTCGATCACAATGTTGTATTTTTACATTACATGTTAAGTACCTGCAATAGTCAAATCGCACTAATTGAACTGGACTCATTGACATTAACCTAACATTTTTAGCAACTGATTTTTTTGAGGGAACAGTCCTTTCACTTTAGTGTTACAAATAAAAATTTGCAAATTTTGCTCTGAGAGACCAGCCTAACAGATTCCATTACTGGTGTTTTATTCTCTGATCAGAAGTATGGTATTTGCATTCCTACATATCAGTAGAGTATGTCTGCTACATAGACAATTTTCAGTGCCAGCGGCATGTGTTTTAAGGCAAGATGCTAAGGGCTGATATGTTGGATTAGTTTCTCCTATCCTTCAATCCATTTTGACAAGAATGAAATGCCAGGATTCCATGCTCTCCTATCATTCTGATAGTTTCTGCCGTACCTATCCTCGCCACTATCTGACCTATGAGTCGTGTCTCCGTTCACGATGTTGCACTCATTACCAAGTTCCTGTAACAAGTGCTGAAATGACGAAGAATCGTCTAAGCCTCTGCCTGCTATCACTGTATCTCTGCGCCATTTCACTGGCAGCTTCGTTATACAGATCCTAATGAGCTCCTCAGTTTCGTATGACACATCCAAATACCTATTTAGTCTCAGGATTTCCTGATGCACGACACTGGATCTCTTACACCACCTTCGTTACAATTTGGCATCATCAATATACTTTGCTTAACCTGGTCCTGCTTACTTTTCGACCAGAATTCGTTGAAAAACTTGTCACAAAATGTCTTGTAGCTACTACAGTCTTTAATAACTTCCTGCATTTTCGCTCTAGCCTCGTCCCTCAAATGATTACACACAAACTTCATTTTGAGGAGCGGTCCCCACGATGAAGGTAATGAATCTTGAAATTGAGACAGCCTTGGACTATACCCAGTTGGGTTTGCCACCTGTTTTATCCGACACAACCGTTCTTCTGACTCTCTGAATTCGTCTTCCTCTTTCTGCCTATTTTCGCCTTTTGAATCTATCTCACTCTCCCTCTGCAATCTACCTGGTGGTGTGTCACCTTCGCTACTGCACGCTAATTGCAACTGTGTTAGTTCTTCACTATGTTTCCTACATATTTCTAATTGTGCCTCTTTAAACTGTAATAGTGATTGTATCTCCCCCTGGTTGGCATAAACCTCTCGCTGCGTACTGTCAGAGCCTGTCTCACCTCCTATACTGATCTTTCCTACATCTGCACTAATCGTATTCATTCTGACCATTACCTCTTTGATTCGCTCATCTGCCAACACGTCCCTACGTTCTGTAATATCACTCTCTATTGCAGTTATTCGTACCTCCAAATTATTGGCTTTTTCTTCCACGGCGTCACGTACTTGCTTCAACGCACCCAGGTTCTTCTCCCCCTCATCTAACCGATTATTAACTGCGGGCAGACGCTCATCGATAACTGTGTGTAGCTTCCTCATTGCCTCTTTATTTCCCTTATCCATTGCCTCCAGTCTTTCCTTATTTGCTTCCAATCTTTCCTTATTTTCCCTATCTCTCTCCTTATTATCTCTATTCATTGCTTCCAATCTTTCCTTATTTGCTTCCAATCTTTCCTTAGTCTCCCTATCCATCGCCTCCAATCTTTCGTTATTTTCCCTATCTCTCTCCTTATTATCTCTATTTATCGCTTCTAATCTTTCCTTATTATCTTTATTCATCGCTTCCAATCTTTCCTTATTATCTTTATTCATCGCTTCCAATCTTTCCTTATTATCTCTATCCATCCTCTGTAAAAACTGCAGTAACACATCGTCATTTGCTACTTTCGGTGCACTCACCTCGTTCGCCTGAGAAACCGTAGCCTCGCCAAGGGTAGCTTCACTTTCACTGCATACCTGACCTAGTCCCGGCTCGCCCGCGTCGTCGGGAAAAGCCCCCATTTGTGGACAAAGCCCGCCGCATAAAGGATCACCTAGCCGCGGTCCGCTGAACAATTCATCCCCTTCCGAGTGTTTGTCGTTCTCGCTCATTAACCCATGGTCAACAGCTACTTCCTGCTGCACTGCTACGTTCACCCTAGAATCACTATTTTCCATGGTGACTACACTTTTCAACTGCGACCTAGTTACTACAGACATTACGCAAAAAAATTATACAACGATCTTCCAGCCTTGGGCGATATAGCAATTAATTACATTACAAAAAATAAAAGATCCTCACCAATCCAGAAAGAAATTGCAAACAAAAAAATTTTTTATTTCTTAGCGCTATCACAATATATTCCATCAAAAAAAAAAATTTTAACAGCAAACCCTAACAGAAAAATATCCTGGCAGGGTCGAAATTATGAGAGGCACCCACATGCCTTGCTCATTCTGTGGCATCAAGCAGTCAGGCCTGCAAGATGAGTGGTCTGTCAAGCGAGTGGATTCATTCTTATTTACCGAGTAACATGAACTCTTGTACTCACAATTAAGTTACAAATTATCCTCCTGTTTGAATACTACGCAACGGAAACGCACATCTGACTATCAGTGATTTACAGAACTCAGACTGTTCACTATGCACTGGCAATACCACATTTTCTTTATGTCTTTTATTTAACGGCTGTTATCAACACGTGGCCACCGCACTGAATATGAATGGCGCACACATTATAAATTTGGGACATCATGACAACATACAATTCGAAGGCAAAGTCCACCAATCTTTTTCATTTCACTATCTTATTTATTCTGATAAATTCTATAACCTAAACACACAAATTCTATAACCTACAACAATAACACATGAGAAATTCCGCCCAGTGGGCATGGCTTTACATTGGTGAATCTCTATATTATGGTCTCGTAATTATTTAACGCTACAGTGCACTTTCTGGATAGGATGGTGGATCTTTTATTATTTCTCACACTTCGACTCTCACAATCATCATCACGAAACTTTCCTCCAGACCGAGCGGTACAGAAGGAACAAGCATAACCCACTAATCTTTTGAAACTACCTCGCTACTCTCCCATGCAAACCACACATACCCAAATTACATGACATACACCACACTACAATATGAAATACTACACAGGTAATAGTCACAACATTATCACTTTCAGCTATCCCACTTTAATTAATATTTATCCCAGTTTCACACGACACTGCCCCACTTCGTAATTCTACTTTCCTACTATGAACTCTGGAGATATATGCACGTCTTCCTGTGCAATGCAAGCCAAGTGGCGTTGCTGGATAGACGGCCGACTCACCTTGCTTCTCTCTCAGAGTTTGAATCTAGCGTCACACGGAATCATATCACGCAAAGTAATATTAAGAACATATTCATCACACACTCGAGTCCTCAACTGATACCATGGACGAGTACTTCTCTTTATCTTTTGTCTCACACACAGTTTGAGACTCACACAGTACTCACCACGTGGAAGTACTTGTCTCTAATTTCAAGTCCTGCATACGCCATTTCTTAAATATTTCAACTTATGGTACACACGCTATTTCTTAAATATTTCAACTTATTGTACACACACTTAGTAATTCAGCTTAACTTAAGCACACGGAAGTATTTCAACTTATTGCTACACGTGGTTTCATTGTGACCATTGGTCACTTCCGAAGATTACTACAATCCTATTAATATTACCTGCCTGACATTTAATTCTCCCCACAAAAGTTCCTGAAATAGAGAAATTATTATTTCAAACTACTCTTAAATATTCCACATGCATACCATGTCTCCACTCTTTCGTCATTACGGAGCACAATTAAAACAGGTCATAACAGCACAAGATCCAGTGGCAGAGTGCTGAAACATGGCCGTTCTCTAGGTCCTCTCGCACCTCTGCTGAAGTGGGGGAGCACCTTGCTACCGTATAGGTCAGCCACATTTCAGGTGCTCAAAGCTCAGGTAAATTTCATCTCTTTGGTCCCACCAAAGGATCGTCTCAAAGATGATCATATATTCACATTCACTATCTGCGGTTAGCGGACGACCATACATTCATTCATTTCACAGATCTCACCAAACTGGATGTAGGTATTTACTTTGTGGGAGTGCACATGTGATCAATTAAATAAATACATTGTCATTCTTTCCCACACTGGTACCCGGCTTTGCTGTTGTGCGCGCGGGTTCTTCATCCCGTGTGGCACATTGAAGTGTGAATGTATAGTACGAGAGGACTTACTGTCCTCCCCTTGTTTCCACTCACAGTAACTAGACGGAACAAGTTGTCTGGTATAATTGTTTATTACATTAAACGTTACAACTTGCACAGGCAACGCGCCAACTGCGGCTCCTGGCTTAGCTGGAAGACATACACGCCCGTCCGCTACGGGGTCTCGCAGCTACCTTCTCGGCCGTTACAACGGCTAATCCTACCTGCGCACACAAAGGACCTGGGAGGTCCACTTCCGCACATAGGTTGCAAATTCTTCCGACAGGGAGCAGACTATACTGGACAGTCTGACCTGGCCAGTCTGAAGCTGCCACTAGATGGCAGTTGGAGTGAGTAGCAGAGTCCAAACATACTCCCACTCTAAAATGAGTTTTCTCATTTTACAAATACCAATAATTTTAACAAACAACAAAACCAAAACAAGTAAACAATAAAAAATATAACTAGGTACAAGATCAATGCACATAAAACATGAATACACTAACATTTTTTACAAATAACCAACATTTTAACAAACATCAACACCAAAACAAGTAAACAATAAAAATATAACTAGACAATATCAATGCACATAAAACATGAATATACTAACATTTGGGATGCCCACATCACCAAACACCACTGTCATGCTGCATGTGAAACACGATGGGTACTAACATACAGGACACAGAACAATAGAGTATTAATATTATACTGCATAAAAACATGAAATCAATACTAACAGCAGTTAGTCCACAAGAAACATCCACAGCCTCCAAAACTGATTTTATGAATTATGAGGTTATTCCAGTAAATGACAATTTGGCAGTGGCTCTGTATCATATATCACTACACAGATCTGAGGGAACACTTAACTGATTCACTGTTTAGGTAGGGGACACAATTTTGCTATAGGCCTCTTAATATGCCCATTAGCAGTTTTTACCATTACCACAGGCACACACTTATCAGGACCGGGAAACAGCTGGTCAATGACACTCAGCCTCCACACCAAGGGAGGCAAATTATCCTCCTTGACCAGAACATGATCGCCGATCTGGGGTTGCCATGCTCCTTCCGATGTCCATTTTTTGCGTTGCTGCAGATCATGTGTATATTCTGTGGACCACCTCTTCCAAAAGGACTGATGCAACTGCTGCACAAGTTGCCATCTGTGCAACCTGTTGGCGGGAACCTCAAGGACAGAGGGTTCAGGATGAGCACAAAGGGGCTGTCCGATTAGGAAATGACCAGGAGTGAGAGCAGCAGGAGAATCTAGGTCATCAGAGAGAAGACACAACGGCCTTGAATTCAAGCATGCTTCTATCTGAATTAACACAGTAGTCAGTTCTTCAAATGTCACCCCTGCATTGCCGACGACGCGTTTGAGATGCGACTTCGTGCATTTGATTCCTGCCTCCCAGAGTCCACCAAAGTGAGGGGCACGAGGTGGAGTGAACCTCCAACTGATTCCCTCTGAGGTCGAATAATTCACCACACCTTCAACAGTAACATCGTTGGAGAGAAAACGTTTAAGCTCATTGTCTGCACCTACAAATGTGGTACCATTGTCACTGTACATGTGAGAAGGTTTCCCTCTTCTTGCAATGAATCTCCTGAGGGCGGCCAAAAATGAACTTGTTACCAAGTCACTAACTAATTCTAAGTGGATGGCCTTGGTTTCCATGCAAATGAATAAAGCAATATAAGCCTTGGTGGTAACTTTACTCCGCCTTCCACCATGCTTTACAGCAATAGGAGCTGCATAATCTACTCCACAGTGCTGGAATGGATGAGACTGGTTTACTCTAGCTGCAGGTAGCTGACCCATGAGTTGAACTACTGTCTTGGACTTAAGCCTAAAGCATTTTAAACATTTTGTGATAACTCCCTTGACTGTGTTACGCCCAATGGGGATCCAAAACCTCCTACGCAACATAGCCAACAAAATTTGTGACCCAGCATGCAACAGATTTTCATGTTCACGTATTATGAGAGTTTTGTCAAATGATGCATAGGCGGTACGATAATAGGATGGCGCTCATCATATGGTACATCAGCATTCATTAATCTCCCTCCCACTCGTAAAATACCTTCGGCATCAACAAACGGGTGCAAATCCCTTAATTTGCTATAATGTGGAATAGGGGAGCTGGCCTTCAACAAAGCGATCTCATTACCATATTCATGCATGAATGCAGCGTATTCCTTCTGCAGATTCGGTTGCCTTTTAAACCTCCTCTCAAGATGCGCCAATCTCCGAGATGCTTGTTGTCGTGATTCGCCTAATGATTTACAGTCAGGTTTCACTGGTAGTCGAACCACAAATCTCCCTTCTTCATCTCGTGCCGTGTGGCGCTGAAAGTGAGCCTCACATATTTTACCCTGCTTACTAATCGTTTTCGTAGACAGTTCCTCTAACTCCCAAAATCTTTGCAGTTTGGCATCTAAATTGTCACCTCTAACAAAGCACGAGGTCACTGTAGAACGAGGCATGTTGCATGAAACTGAAGGCATCCTACCAGACAAAATCCAGCCAAATTTTGTTTCGACCAGTGAGGGATGACCTGGTTTCACCAGCCTTTCCTTACAAACAACGTCAAAGAAAACCTCAGCACCAAGAATTAAATCTACTGTGGCAGCGAGCGGAAGATTACATGGGACACTCCAGGACCTTGTGTCTATCTTGCTCGCTGGTAGGTCACTGGTGACATGATCTACGACAGCACAAGTGGTTCTGACACGAAAGTCGTTGACCCTAGACGACATTTCAACATCACAAGTGTAAGACACTGAGGCAGCAAAGGCATTGTTTATGCCCTTCACAGGAAACGAATGTTTACTTCGTTTCAGTTTTAATTTCTCTGCCATGCCCTTAGATATAAAGGATAGCTGACTCGCACTATCTAGCAGAACTCTGCAAACCTGCTGTCTACTCATGCTGTCTTTAATGTTGACAACAGCTGTTGCCAATAAAACATTACAATGGATGTTTGCTTTCCCGTTTGTAGCTTGATGGGCCAAGGAATGGCCTCCTGGTTTACTATTCTGCCCATTCCTTGGTTCAGCAGGCTTGTGTAGCAGTATGTTGTGCCTTCCTTTACAGGTCTTACAAGGAGAAATCCTGCATTTAGTCGAGAAATGACCAGAGCAGATGCACAAAAAACAAAGCTTATTTTTTGTCACATATGCCCGCCGCTCATCGACATTTAGTGCCTGAAACCCTTTGCATTTAGTGATAGTATGAGGTTCACTACAAAAATTACATGATTCCTCAGCATCAGCATTAGCGAGATGAGCCCTCCTCACATGTCTTGTTTGATTTGAGTTATTGACATTTCCTTGCGAATCCCTTGAGGTGTTATCCCTGAACCTGATCAACTCAAGGGCCCGACATTTTGTTTCCAAAAAATCTATTAGTTGATTTAATGTGGTGAATGTCGACCCAGACATCTTTACCTCCCACTCATGACGATCTGTGGGTCGCATACTGGACAGAATCTGTTCCGAAAGAATAACGTCATGAAGTGGAACATCAGGTTTGAGAGCTTCTAAGGCCTTCAAATGGCTGCATACGTGATTAATTAGTTGCCTATAATCGCTCGCTGCGCCATGCCCGACTGTAGGCAAGGCCAACAAAGCCTTAGCATGTCTGGCTGCAATTATTTTTGGGTTATTATACCTCTGCGTAATAAGTCCCCAGGCTACCGCTAGATTTCCTGCTGTGGCAGGTATATGTTTCAAAAGGTCCTTAGCTTCACCTCGCAAGGACGAATTAAGCTAATGAAGTTCTTGAACGTCATCAATTGAATTGTTATTCATAATGAGACTCAAAAACGTATCCCTGTATGATGACCACTTAAGGTAGTCACCTTCAAAATTTGGCAAGTTAATAGCGGGTAGTTTCAAAGAACTGACACTGCCTGATGGATTCGAGCCCAAAGGCTGCGGAATCTGGGTGTACCTCTTCATTGAACCCTTGAGAGTGGATTCAACAAAGTCCCACGAATCCTCGAATTCTGCCCTGTCCTTACTGTGATCTGCTGATTCGTCTTCAATTTCCAGCCGTGTTTGAGACGACATAAAATCAGTCTGAATCCGAGTCAATCGATTTAATTTTGATTCCAACATTTCGATGCTGGCACTGTCTGCAGACTGCACAAAGCTCGCTAAGCGCGCGAGAGCGGCCTTTGCTACACCTCTCTGCTTGACTAATTTTGTTTTCTCTGAGGGCTCCATCTTAGGACCTGGGTGCACGAATGGCAAAACGTTATTTTTTCTGATGAGTACAGGTTCTGTTTACAGCATCATGATGGTCGCATCCGTGTTTGGCGACATCGCGGTGAACGCACATTGGAAGCGTGTATTCGTCATCGCCATACTGGCGTATCACCCGGCGTGATGGTATGGGGTGCCATTGGTTACACGTCTCGGTCACCTCTTGTTCGCATTGACTGCACTTTGAACAGAGGACATTTCAGACGTGTTAGGACCCGTGGCTCTACACTTCATTCGATCCCTGCGAAACCCTACATTTCAGCAAGATAATGCACGACCGCATGCTGCAGGTCCTGTACGGGCCTTTCTGGATACAGAAAATCTTCGACTGCTGCCCTGGCCAGCACATTTTCCAGATCTCTCATCAATTGAAAAAGTCTGGTCAATGGTGGCCGAGCAACTGGCTCGTCACAATATGCCATTCACTACTCTTGATGAACTGTGGTATAGTGTTGAAGCTGCAAGGGCAGCTGTACCTGTCCGCGCCATCCAAGCTCTGTTTGACTCGATGCCCTGGCGTATCGAGGCCTTTATTACGGCCAGAGGTGGTTGTTCTGGGTATTGATTTCTCAGGATCTATGTACCCAAATTGCGTGAAAATGTAATCACATGTCAGTTCTAGTATAAAATATTTGCCCAATGAATACGCTTTTATCATCTGCTATTTCTTCTTGGTGTAGCAATTTTAATGGCCAGTAGTGTATATTCCCCAACTCATAATTTCTCCTGAGTCTCCCTTAAGCTGGGTTTGTTCATTTCGCTACTCGCAGCGTTATGGTAAACGAGCTGCAGCGGACTTACCTGCGCAAACATACACCCGGCAGTTCGGCAGTCGCACTGGATCGATAGCGCAACCTGTTGTCAGGTGCAGCAGGCTGAACGGGTCCCCCGCGGCCTGGCAAGCTTGCAGAGGCCTAGGCTGGCCTGCTTCAACCGCTGCTCTTCAGTACACGTGTACTCGTGCGCCTCTGATGCTGCAGGCTGCAGGCTGAGCAGGCAGAGCCACGCAGCCTGGGGGCAGGATTTGTACACCCCTGCGGTGATGCGGTTAAAAGCGCGCCTGGAAGCGACAGGGCGCAAGTTCGAATCCCGGATGTTTCTCAGTGTGGCTTTAACCTGACATTCGACATTCAGTGAAGCGAAGATTTGCCAGAAATGACACGTTGTACGTTTTCCACATTAACTGTAGGTCCCCTTTATCTGGTAGGATTAATGGAGTGTGTCAGGAAGATCCAAGTCGCCAAACTGTGTTTAATTGAAAGTCTTACAGGCCGGTGATCCACACGTAATTATTGCAGGCATTTTAATAACTTGCATTAGGTAATGGAAGAAAACGGAAGGATATTGAACCTTTTGTGACTTGTGTCAGAGCTCACGTGTCGCAATTTTTTTAGCACCTCTTTGTTAACCCTTTTTCTTGTTTGTTGGTTCGGTACAAATTTTACAGTTGATTTTAAATTAATTTTAAATTGGCTTCTCGGTAATCTAGAGACCTGAAACGTTCAACACAGCTCAGAACTTGATGACAGTGCAATATCAACTCTCCTTCTTGTTTGGTGTGTGGCGGAGGGTACTTTGTGTACCACTGATATTTTTCCCTTTTTCTGTTTCACTTGTGAATGTGTGTTGGTAAGAAAGCTTGCTGGTAAGTTCTAGTGTGAGCTCGACTGGCTCTAATTTTTGACTTCGTGGGTTTATCGTGGGATAATCGCAGAAGGAAGCAATGTTTTGATAGAGTCAGATGAACAGACACTGAAACAATCCTGAAATTAACCACATGTCTCTACTGTAATCTCAAAAAATGTTTCAAATCCATTAAAAATTTTGACACACACAAGACAAGAGAGCAGGAAGTAGTTATTTCAATAAAAATCTTTTTAATATAACACGTTTTTGAAACGGATTAAAACGTATACAATAATTTCTCCCAGCCCCATTCATTTCATAACTCCATACAGATAGTCCCGAAAAATTGCGCTTCTGAATTTTCAATAGCTGTGAAAATACTTGTAGAATTTAAAACGACAAAGGCGAGATGCATGCAATATATAATAGTAAGAAGGCGAACTATTCATGGATCAGTTATGTGCTGCTTATGTCCCCCTTTTTTGTTTTAAAATCTGCAAGCATTTTCGTAGCTATTAGCAGTCAACAAGCACGGATTTTCAGGTCTATCTGCAGGGCGTTAGTGAATGTATGGGGCTGGGAGAAATGATTGTATACTTTGTAGTACGTTTTAGAAACGTGTTATATTAAAAAGGTTTTATTTAAATGTTTATTTTTTCGATAGATGAGCAGAAGGGACAGCCAGCCCTATTTTTAAGTTTTTTACTACACTTTATTGAATTAGTGTGTCTCTCTACACATTACGTTGCGTTGTCATTGTGGAATGGCTTCTTGGTACGCTGAAATTAAAGTTTCCGAAACGATCATCGAATTTGGAGTTATGACGTGCAGAAAAATTTTATGTATTCATTTTATATTTCTTTTTACATGTTGAATTTTTTTTATTCTTAGGAAAACTAAAATATTTAATTACATACTTATTTCTCATGTCACACATACTGGTATTACACTTTCCTATTGTGAGTACTTTGAAATAGGCATAACAGGTATCCGGACAGAGTGGCTATAGAAACCATTTTTAAATTTTATGTGGAGGTGAAAACTGATCTAAATATGCGCACATTCAACGGATTTACTAGTAACACACACCCAAACTACAGAATTATGCTACGATTTGTCTCGAAAACATGCGACCACACAGTCGCATAAATTAGCCCTTGAATTTTATGCGTCCAATAAAGTGTCTTTTACTAAGGAATTCATTTATGGTATGTACCTGTGAAAAGTAACTCTTCTTCCTTTTACGGTTTTCATATTGCTTCCGTCGCAGCTACAATTCATCACCATTGCTATTACTTCTGGACGCGCGCGAGCGCGTGCACACACACACACACACACACACACACACACACACACACACACACAAATGCATACACAAACAGATCATAGATACTTCAAAAATTACAGTCGAAAGTTAGCAATAACATTCGATCTTTGGCAATAGCATCCGACAGTCGGCAACACGAACCAACACATTGCATCAAAGCAAGTGTTCAGTTTCTAGTGCTGTGAAATGTGGGAAAAAAACCCAAGCGGCATTTCTAAGAAGAGTAGCGGCACCAAAAATGGAACACAAGCGTAATATGTAGAAAATCGTCCAACCAACCTGTAAGTACAGTTCAAAATATTACTGCATATTAGCAAATACCAACAACCAGAACTGTTTATAACCTACATGTACGTTGCCCAAAATCTAAACTAAAAAGTAAAAATATGTATATATTCCAGGCAACTGAAGATGCTTTGCAGAGCATAAAGGCGAAACGCGTATGGCACGAAAATTGTTTCATTCAGTTGCAGTCAGGAGGTCGAAAAAGTAAAAATTATCAACATACCGTAATAATCAACCGTATCTCATAGGCATCAAGTGACTTTTTTCGTTTGAAGTGGGCCTCATGTGCAGCACGCTACACACACTCCGTAGATGTTCATAGTCTATGGTGAACAGCAAAGAGTTTTCTGTGATTGGCAGAAAAAATGCAACTCAATAAAAACTAATTTTGGAAAACGAACATAACGGTATGAAGTGTGAAAGTAAATAGAAAGATGCTATTCCCACCACTAACTACACATATTGACAGGTGGCACGCCACCTTCTCACTTTAACAACACTGTAAGTCAGGTTAGTATTCATATGTTAGGTCATGACCTCGGTGTTCCCCTGTACTACATGTGGTACGTGTGTTTTATGACTTTCTGCACAAGGAAACTCTGGGCAGAATGCTCATACAAGTACACGTGTAGCCTGCAGAAAACTTGTGCCTGAGGGGCGACGGAGAAAGATGGATTAATGGCCGTAAATGCTTTGTCCAGCGACTCGGCTGTGCGAGTGGTTGTGGGGCGGGCTGCACCTGCAGGGGGGCAGAGTGCGGGCCGGGGCACCCCCTCCCCTCTGCCCGCCCAGGGTCGCAGCAGCAGGATGGGGCCGTTTGCAGAACATTTCACCTGTGCAGACGAACAATCGTCATGAAGGTGGCCAGTTGGCAGAAAGTGGGTGGACCGCTGCCACTTGAGCTTTTGTACGAACAGTGAGGTGGTCGTAAGCCTCCAAGCATTCTCATATTGGAAGCTGGGACGATACGGATAGACCGTCTGGTGCACGGTTTTAGTGGAGGAAAGTCTGCAACTCCCCTGATGCCAAGAAGTCGCCAGATTCTTTTAGCGAGGCGCAAAACATACTTCACTAGCACGACTGTTTGAGAGACTTAACAGCCTTCTTTTAGAACTTGGAAATGGTTGGCGTGGAGAGATGAGATCTCTCTGTAAATGAGGGACTGTGGTCCCATCTAGGTACACGTCGTTTGCCGAAACATGGCCATGCTTACGTGAGAATGACACCTGCCTAGTCTAAAATCTTTTTTTTTTTTCAGAGAATGTTTTTGAGTCTCGGATTGGCTCCTCTCAGGACAGGAAAAGCAGCGTGGGAACCCCTGTGATGTGTCTGGATTGGCTATCTCGTGAACAGAATACCCAAGAGGGGACGGTCAGTGAGTAGAGGATAGTTCAATCGGTTAATACAACGCGGAGGTGTATTTTTTTATTATTTTATTTGCCAATTCAGCTCCCGTACCGAGGCTTGGTGGAAAGTATTTGTGATTCTTTGCTTCTTCATCCCCGGGTTCTTCACTAGTGGGTGAGACTAGCGGTCCGAAACTTGTATTGGGCTACGAGCCTGTGGCAGTTTCCAGCTGTACCGACAGTGGAACTGCGTATCACGTCGGACATGTCGCGTGTCACGAGGGTGAACTTATTCGTCCTGAGTCGGCCATCTGACATCTGAAATTGCAGCACGCATTGTCGTGCTTCTGAGTCCAATTGTTTGGACAGACTAGCGAACGGGTGTACCTCACACTGAAATCTGCCGGGACTTCAGGACTCTGATAGGAAAGTTGTGATATTCAGAACGCCAGACCGCGTAGTTTGCAAGTTTTCGTGGACGCGTCAGAAGACTGCAGCTGCCGCAGTGCGCCGCTCCTCGCCCACAGCGCGCCGTTTCCTTCTGCCGCCTGCACCAGAGTGAACGGGTAAAGTACTGCTGCATCCGCCTGGGGCTGTTAAAATAATATACACATCTGCCTGTCCTCCGTGAATCACAGTGTGTTGTGTACCTGGTCGTAGTTGATTCCATTTGAATAGAGTTGGGCCTCACAGAGGATTCATGTAAACGAAGTCAGATGGCGTTGTAAGAGGGTGAATGTACATAGCTTCCACACCAATGAATGTTTTTCCAGCTTTTCGAGCCCAATCCCTTTTTTGATTTGTGTTAGTCATTTTTTGTAAGGTTTATCAGTTCACTGTAAGTATAAAAGGATTAATAAAAACTTGTCATTATTTTTGGAAGCTTAAATACGCCACTGTCCTCATTGATGCTCCCTCAACTGTTCACCGTTTTCATTTTATTTCGGTGAGACGTGGATATACGAGCGATTCAAAGTTCAATCGTATTAATTTAATTATTAATTTGAGTTCTGAAAGTGACCGCAGACATACGCAACAAAACTGCCACGAGTAAATTCACTAATTTCATACATAAAAATCAAGGGTGCAGCTCACGATTTGAAGGTTATCGAGAAGATAATACTTTTCTTTATGTAAAGATATAATATTTAGCATCACTTGGATATACATTTAAGATTAAAGCAAGCGACGGCCTGCAATATCTCTGGAGTGAGCATTTAGGGGTGCACGAAAATATTTCGTCTCGTCAACATAAGCTGTCGGGAAAGAAATGCAACACCGTCGGTGTTCAGTGGCACCAGGGTACGACATGAGCACACTGATGGGTTGCAGTACTAGCGATTCATTTGTCACGGGAATTGGAGATAAGATGGCGCTTAGGAGCCCTGTCTGTCAGCCCCCTGTTTTCACTCTGCATGCAGTAGCTGTGTTGAGTTTAGGCGTGAACAGTGTTTGGAACAGTCATCCTAAGGTACAGCTACGCGCCACCGTCGAGTACGCATTCCTGTTGAACAGCTTCAGCTGTTCGAGCGGCGTCTAACAGTGCACCAGCCGGATGCTGTATGGCTGCACATATTTGGGTATGGCTGCTTTCAGCAGCGGTCTGTGGAACGTTCCCACGTCTGTAGACCAGGCTCTGGATGTCCGAATAATACAGGCGCGCGTCAAGATCGACGCATTGTACGAGCAGCGATGGCTAACCTAACGCCATCGAGGCACGAAATCCGGGCACAAGTCGCACCTGCTGCGACACCGAGGACGATCGCGAGCCGTCTGCTGCTGTGTTATAGCTTCTGCTTGCAGAAAGACTAAGGACACGTGTGAATCCGTGAATATTACCGCTGGCACCGCGACTTCGCCAGTCGTGGCTTCTCTGGCGTCGTGAAAGAGTCGAATGGCGCTCTCTTGTCTTCAGTGATGAGGGAAGGTTCTGTCTGCGTGCGAGTAGTGGTCGTACAGGAACGCCACCTTTTCCCGAGTATATTCGTCCACGACATACAGTTCCAGTCCCAGGCTTTATGGTAGTGATGATGGGGAGAGGGACTTCAGTTACAACTCACGGACACAATGGCGTTTCTGCTGCGAAAATTAACCACTGCTGCTACAGTGCACAGACTGTTAGCCCTGCGTTACTGCCATTTCTTCGACAGTAAGGTGCGTGAACATTCGCCGGGACAATGCACGTCCGTACACGGCTGCTACGACGCTACGTGCTCTTCGGGATGTACAAAAACTCTCCCGACCACAAAGACCACCAAATTTTCGCCGACTTATCATCTATGGGACATGAAGTGGGAACTTCCTCATCCTCCCGACCCTGCCAGATCCATTGCCGAAATTCAGGAAAAGGTGCAAGATGCTTGGGACCATCTATCGCAGGATGGCACTGTGATCGTTTGCATGCGAGAACACACTCTTATGTTGCCGCGAGAGGTGGCAGGGGCAGGCACGGGGGTACACTATTTAATGATGCGACAAAGTGTTTTATTTGATCTGAATTGGTTTTCATATACTCCCACAATGATGAACTACCTGTCACCTCACTTCTCAACAAAATGACCTTGTCCTTAAAACTGTTGCACGTTTTTCCGGCATTGACATCGGCCTGCGCTGTGTTGCAGCACATAGCTCACCAGCATGACGGGACAGCACCGCGGGTAGCCGAGACGTGGACTCCTAGGGGCCACGGCTGCGGGGACAGAGACATGAGCGTGAGTTGACAAATAAGTCGCAAGACAGCCGACAAACAGTATTCTGTGGCCTATGGTTAATGATGTGTAGTCAGATCAAGATGTAGGCGTGCTACGAGGGCTATTTGGAAAGCGAGATCCTATCGGGCGCGAAACTGAAACCACAGTGAAAATCCGATGAATCGTTACACAGACGTTTTGGCCAGTGTCTCTACTTCTCACGCCGCTCTTTTCGGTTCTGAGCGCACAGTTAGCACGTAAATATGCCTGGAATATGGTGTCTCCCACCAAGTGCGAGGGTCTGGTGAGAGATTTCGCCTGATGTCACGCAGCCTACATAACATAATTTGAAACATCCCCTTTGAACAATTATACAAGACTGTGCTTAAACTGACATACAATATTTTTAGCGCAACGCAATCTGACTTTCAAAAATCCCTGCAAAAGAATGGCCCTGAGTAACATTAAACTATACCTTTCAGAAATCACTTACCTCACAAAAATCTTCATTACTCGAACTACTGCAGTACAGCGAGCCACTACTGCCAGCTAAATAAAAGATTCAAACTACGGAAGGCACTAACTACTGATAGGGATAGTTAGCAAATGAAAGATATTAATAGAGAACAAACAATGTATTTACCTTAGTATCATCAAAAGTCATAATATATATAGCAGTTCATGACAAATTACAAAACTCCGCCATCTCTCTCCCCACATCCACCACTGCTGGCGGCTCACCTCCAACTGCGCAACGCTACAACGCTGTTCACATCCAGATGCCGCTGCCCAACACTACAATGGCAGACAACAATGCAAACTAGACACAGACTGCACACAGCACAGCCAGTGATTTTCATACAGAGGTAGCGTTACCAATAAAAAACCTAAACAGCCTACTTACATAGCCCCCATGCTCCCCACAAAAAATTTTACAAATGGTTTTCGGCAGTGTCCAATAATGATTTGATAAAATTTTTCATAATTACAAAGATATCAAATGCACACACTTATTGATACAATGTTGGTCAAAAGCTAAAATTTTTTCACAGTCCATAAAGACAGTCCTGATCATTTATCACAGTAAAATTGCAGTGTTTTTCTCAAAGGATGAGCAGTAAAAGAAAATGCACACGGAAGTAGTGGATTTCCATGCAGTCTTGAAGAAGTAGTGTTGTCCTTCCAACGGAAATACAGTGCTGACTCTCGACATGCAGACAGGTAATGGTCCTCAACAGAGCAAACCCACCGCAGAGTCAGTCGAAGTTTTGAAGAATATTGGTAGGTAGGTCGTCACAGAGCAGACCCACTGTAGTCCTGGTAGAGATAACGGTATTGGTGGGCCACCAGAGGTGCAGACCCACTGTAGTCCTTGTAGAAATAATGGTATTGGTGGGCCATCGAAGGTGCAGACCCACTGTAGTCCATGTAGAGACGGCCAGCAGCCATCTGTTGCGACTGTGCAGGTGCACAATCACCATTGAAGAGTCTTGCAGAGAATATAGCAAGTCCATAAACCACCACTTATCCACTCACAAAATTTTTTTTTTTTGAAATGTCCTTAGAACCAGCAATGCTGATATCCAGTCCTTTGCTGAATTTTTAACACACGTGCAAACACTAAAAGTCCCAACTTCTCACATATTGTCCATATACTATGACCAACAGAAATGTGTGCAGTGAAATGTAACTTACAAGTTAACAATATGATGAACTGGTGACAATTACAATTTTATAACATGAGAATACAATTACAAAGATACAGAAAACATCATTAAAAACATAATAATACAGATAACATTTGTAGTAATACAGGCTTTACAAAAGAATCGAAATAAACTTATACATCAGTGTCACAGGAATTATGACATGAGTACATAGATAAAAGGTCAGAATAACTTTCGGAATATCAATTTCACACATGACCATTAAAACAAAACAGAACAAGTAATGTCTAAACATCTTTACAAAGTAAATGCCATAGTATTAGAAAAATTCTACAACATAAATCTTATTAGCTAAACACTTAAAGACAGGAAAAAGACAAATACACAATCATACATACACACATAGCAAAATAAAGCAAAAGG
This sequence comes from Schistocerca serialis cubense, assembly GCF_023864345.2. Lineage (NCBI taxonomy): Eukaryota > Metazoa > Arthropoda > Insecta > Orthoptera > Acrididae > Schistocerca > Schistocerca serialis. The sequence goes on from NC_064646.1 coordinate 511,486,370, forward strand.
AATGAACAGGGTTTGTTTTACTGCAGTATTTTGCATGGAGATCTCCCTTGGTTCATCATTATTCCCAAAAGTCCTATCTATACCTGATTTCTGTACTTCCTTTTCGTATAACTTCTCAATGCATTTTTTCCTATTGTCCATAGTCAGTTTCTTATGTAGTGTACCCCCTCTTAAGCTAACTTAAATCTACTGAGCTCAGATGCTAAACTAAGGGACGAGGCAATGCAGCAGCACAAAACAATTAACACAAACAGCAATGACAAAAAATACAAAAGGCAAAGCAAGCAGCATAAATTACAACTAATATAAGCAATGAGCAGCAAACAAGAAAAATAAATCAGTAGTAAACTGGCTTAGCAGAGTAACACAAATTAAAATTCAGTAGCACTATGCCTGGCAAACAACAACAGAAAATGAAATAACTTATACCTAAACATGACATAGCTCAAGCAGAAAAAATAGTACATTAAAAATGGCCATGTCTAATACCTATGTCACATCTTAATACTAGAGTGATGCATCACAATTTATTCTACAAAAGAAATTACCAAGTACTTGAAAAGAAAACTATGATTGCAGTTCCTGTGAAGGTAAATGTCTTTTTGTGCTCCCTCATTTTTTTTGAAAAAATTATTATTTACTCGATCTGTAGACAGAAAATATTTATATTAGTACATCTATAAAATTTTATTTTAACCAATGCTGCAGTGCCACTAGAAACTAGATATTAAACAAAATGAGTAAATAAATACATAAAGCAAGCCATATGGCATTTCTCTCAACTAGCAAGACAATAGCTGTGAGATGTTTCTCATCGTTTCCTTAGGCATTTTAGTAAATATCATAAATTAAGAGCTCCACAGTGTAATCATATGTTTTCAAGTTCGAGCGTGTCGTATTTGCGATGCTTTCAACAAAGGAATGTCAATAGCGAGGAAAATGGCCTCCCTTTTTTTTTTCTTCTCCACCTGCGCCTCTGGCACACACTAATGGCTTTTTTTTTCCAGGCGTCTGTCACGCAGCTGGGTGCTTACGGAGACCCACCTTTGAGCTGGGCGCCAAAAACGCATTACGCCAAGGTCACTTACCTTTCTTAACGAAATATTTCCGACAGCAGTTTCCGCTACAGTGACAGTCTCATATAAAAATTTCATAGGTCGAGAATTTGCGTTACAAATGTAGAAACAAAATCCTGTAAATATAACATTGTCCAAAAAATTTTCGCCGGCATTGTGATACATTCACGCATTTACACACATTTCATAACTCTTAAAGTACGATGCTTGGTTTCCAACATCCTTTTCCACAAATCAGAGTCCCTAAACACTACTCATTATTCCTTACCTTATTCGTCGACACTTCTTCAATATTTCATCATAACAGATGCGTAGCATATTCAAATAACTCATATAGCATCAGCTTATTGATCATAACCATACCGCAACAGCATAATACACATAGTCATCGTAATAATAACATCATAACACCTCAGTCAACTCTCAAAATCGTCGTAACTTCCTCCAATAATTTCTAAGCCTAAAAAAAATTCTCTGCTCATGTCAAAAGTGTCAGCTGCCTCAAACGTACTTTAAAAATCATGATCTCATACCAAATACATCATTCAAAGCTCTCATAGTATCACAATGGTTCCGAAAAAATATGAACAGTTCACAAAGTACAGACAAAATACAATTTCATAAGTGTGAAGTTATCCAACTGTGTAATTACGTAAACACCTGTCACTGATGTAGTAAAAAAAAGTTTCTTTCTCTGTTAAATGATGAGATACCTGTGTAATTTGTGTTTTAGAGAAATATGGTACCGATGTGTAAAGTTGTATAAGCAAATACCATATTAGCTAGGGCTCCTTGTGTTTGCCAAACACATGGTACACAAAGTAAGCGTGTACCCCCCTGAGGATTAATGTAATTATACCTGAGCAGCAATGAAATGAAATGTATCACTGAAAACTTTCTTTTTAATTCAAAAACCTTTAAAAATAAATGTTTTAAGTATAAAATTAATCACTCAAATACATGTACTGTAGCGCTAAACTGTGCGTCTTGTTGTTAGATAATCTCTGTGGAAGTGTCGTAGTTGTCGTCCTCCAAAAGCTAAGTTCTGCAGAAGCCAATGTACTTACCTCATGATAAACAAAAGTGAAATGCTTTGTGTATAGATATCGTAGTTATTACGCTTATTGTTGTTATGAAGAAAGTACTGTACTGTAACGTATTGTTGTACTACGGAAAAGGTTGTCTCATTGTAGCTATACCACAAAAGTTACTACTAAAACATGTTTTACTTTCTAGAATAATACAGAAAAACTGTGCAGATATAAAACAGAAACACTGCAAAAGCAACATTGTAAATTGTCACTCATTAGTAGTGTCGTGATATAGTCGTGTAGCTGTCAAATAAACTAACCACTGTGTCATCTGGTATCTCTCAGAAAGCACTTTGAATCCATAATGTATTTGCAAGTAAACCAAAATGTTGCATTAAAATCTCATTAGCAGTACTGGTAAATGTTCTAAGTATGTGAGCCTTATAGTCGTTACGTAAACGTGCAACTAACAAGCAAGAATGTACACACACAATAACACTGTGTCGTCTGTTCACAATAACAATGCATTCGTAATTTCTGTTTAAATAAGTTCTCTTGGTTCTTGACTGGATATTTAACTTCAAACATTGTTGCATGGTAACAGTTTCTAAAGCATACTAGTAACGTGAAGTGAAACGTTTTATGGCAAAGGCAAAGTTAAAAAGCAGATTATCTTTCAATAAACGGTTTTACATGTGAAATGTGGTGTAAACCTATACTCTTCCTAGTACGCAGAGTTTCAACTTCAACGCAATTATCATGTGGTATTGTAACACTACCGCCCTGCTCGGACGTAGGTTAGCTCTATAAAGCCTGTACTGTAATAAGTTCACGGGCTTCACCTTATAAACAAGGATTTTAGTACATTAGTTGACCGCATGTACCTAATAGAAGCAAAATCGGACTTATCTTCAGTCAATAACTACAGTGATGCATCAAGCAAATGTACAGTATAATTATTCTTTCACATGGACAAGAAGTACACACAGTAGATGCTACCTATAACTAACAATTCGGTCGCCAGCCTACTTAGGCAATTAGTATGTTTTTCCTTGTACAAGTGGGTGCATGTACAAGCATAGTAACACGTAGTAATGATGCGTTATATGGCAAAGTTTGGAACCCGAAAAATCCACTGAACTAAAGTTTTCTCTTTTTGGTACTAATTTGGACGAGCTACATTTACACAACACCACACAGTAATGATTACTACTAACTGCATTTTGTATGTTGAGCAGACTGAAATCGGGCATAGATTACCCTATAATTAGCAGTTTTAAAAGCACATATACAATGTTGCTATTAAAGATGGAAAAACACTAATACACTTAGGTATAATATAGAATTTAGCTTTACTGGTCAAATCTGAGCAGTACACATCAAGGTTTGAACGAATGGATAAGAGAAAAAGGGGGGGGGCCTGAAACTGTTATAGTCGTTATACTGAAACTATCTAGTACTGAAGGCAGATTAACACACAAAATTATCAATCTCTGGATAACTACTCCTTTGTCTTACTTCTCAATAATTTAACTGTCATTATTTCTGTCTCAAATTAATTAAATAACATCGCTAACTCAATCCAACAAAAACTCTTTTGTTCTTTACCAATATTTGCAACAGCACACAGAACTATAGATTCCTTTATGGCATAGATTAATCTGCTGATAATTTTCATTAACACAAACATTAAACTTTCAGTTTAGGATACTCGGATTGCACAATACGAGGTAAGGATCCTGTCTAGGCCAGTGATCAGGATAAGTCATGGCTAAAGCAATTCTGGTAAAAGTCACGTTATTATTGAACCATTAGAAACAGTTTCGACACTGGTCCACACAGATACACTTCTAAAGATGAAATAAATGTTTGACCTGTGCAAGTCGGTGCGGCGGTTGGCGGGCAGCGAGATAGCGGGCAGCACGGCACACATACAAGCACGGCTAAGGCTCACACAACATCGGCACTTTCCATCTTCTTAGCGTCGTAATCTTTCCAATTTTGTGCCTCAGAATATAGCCATGCCAAGTAGTCGTCGGAATCGGTTCATCCGAGGCTCAATGGAATCCACTTTTCCTGGGTAGCCTCCTCGGTACAGTACGTGTACTTCCGACTGTTGCTCGCCTCCGACTGTGTTACAGAGCCCGTTGTGCCGAACCGCGCCCTGTGTGCGTTTTCCCGCCTCGCCTGCCTCCACCCTTTCCCGCTCCCCTACAGGTAGGGTATTCACCACAGGTTTTCTACTACACATATCCTAACGCATTACCTACGTATGGACCAAGTGTATAAATTACAATTTTCACATCTTACAATAGTTTTAACATTAAATACACTTTCCTTTGATTACCACATTATTTGAAATCTAACATAAATAATATTTGTTTCAAAAGTTACTCACAGTTTCTTTAACATGACACGAAAAGAATCGAAAAAGAAATTCAACACATTGCTATTATTAATTTATCTAAATTCATAAAGAAAAAAAATTCTTCTACGTATAATTCTCGTTACACATGCCCCTGTTTCCAGAAAATTTTCTTCAGTCCAAATTTTATGGGAACACTAAATCTTACAATTATACAGTGGTTCTGAATTTTTACTTAACTGTCCAAAAAGATTTACACTACATATTTCCTTTTGCTCACTGTATATAGGTTTACACTTTTTTAATACTTCAAGAATAACTACTTGTCATTTACTCGAGTGCCTTTTTGCACAGTCCAACTTCCCATCATAACCTCACTAAAATAGCAATTTACTTATTTTTTCTAAATTTCTCAAAGAAATAATTTAAAATTCTGGAATACAAACATTTAACTACAAAAACAATTTCATATTTTGTATACACCATAAGATAATTTGTCACTGCTTGCTTTGAATAGCAGTCCATTTTCTTACTTACTAAACAAAACACACACACATATATTCAGAACATTAATTACATATATTTGCTGCCTATTATGCGGATTTGGGCAGTCCTTCTCACTTCATATTGTCACATCTCCTGGATCACATTTGCAATTTTCCATCGATTATTTATCTGCCCTCATTGGTATTTGGCAGTCCTTCATATTATGGTTTATACACTGCCCATTTTTATTTTTGACAGTCCCATCTTTTATCTGGCTGATAGCATTTATCCTTTCTTTTCAGTCCTTTTCTCCATACATTTTTACAGTTACAGTACAATTGGTAATCTGAAACTCACATAACTACATTAGCACACTTTCAAGGGTATACAGACATTTACCAAGATTAGATACATTTAGAATAACTTGGGTTCAGCATAAGATACAGCACATTTACTCGTTCCTAGGTACCTACAATTTCAGGTCCACAATATTTCTTACACCTAAAGGTCTTTTGGATTTTGGGTAGATCAGGTAGTAAGCACTGTCGTGTGGAATATTCTGTATTACATATGGTCCATTATAAATATATTTAAATTTTGAAATTTCATGGTTTAGTTCACTAGACTTTTCGTGGGTTTTTAACAGAACATAATCTCCAATTTTAAATTTTAAAACTTTTAAATTTTTATTGTGTCTTTTAGATCTAGATTCAGCTTTTTGCTTTGCCCTTTTTATCACCAATTCTTTCTTTTGATCCAATCCCAAACTTGTACAAGGTGGAAACTCTAGTTTTTCTTCAATTAAACTTTTACTACTTCTGCCTAACAAAATTTCTTCCGGTGGAAACCCTGTAGTTTCATGATGTAATGTGTTCATGACATTCTCAAAATCCGATATAAATCTGCCCCAGGCTCTAATTCAACAAACAATAATTCACTTTCAGATAAAACTGAGTTACAGTAATAATAAAGTCATGCATAATATTAATAATATATAAAAATACAACATCCTGCCCCCATAATCTCTTTATTAACAAGGCAGTCTTTTCTGGTTCATAAAACAGTCACTTAAGTCTGGTGGCTTCTTAGGCTTCTGGAGTTCAAAGTCTTTGCTTACTTGAACTCTTCGCAAAATAAACACAGAGTCGTCAGGTGGCTCTTTCTTTCTTTGTTCAGTTTCAGCGTCTGGATTTTGTTTTGATATGTCGTCATCATTAGGTACAATATCGTACTTAACTGCATCCCCTTTATTTCCACTGATTTTCTCATACCCTCTTTCAGTAAAAGTATATTCATTTTCCTTTACACCTGAAAATTCATCTTCACTAGATTCATCACTACTCTCTTCCTCAACATCAGATTCACTTAAGCACGCTACTTTTGCACAATAGGGAGCGCTAGTACATTCATTTTCGTCTGTATTTGCGTATCTTTCATCATCTGAACTATCGTCGGAATCCGACCATTCCGGATCGCTTTCAGGTTCTAACATAAAAGCTTTTCTGAGACAGGCACTAAGTTCTTCCTCTGTATTGTCGTCAGGCTTAGATCTTAATTCAATCTCCTCCTTTGGCAAAACGACCTCATCCTCAGCTTTATTCACATCCACTGTGACTTCATATTCAGTGTAATCCTCGTGGACTTTAATTACTTTCAGGTAATCATCTACCCCTTCTCCACGGTGCCTCTCGGTAGCAGCTTGTACTATTGGCGGACTGTTAGCAGAAGTTATTTCTTCGTCAATGCTGAGGATTTCATTCTCCAAATTCTTCCTATCATTAACCTTCCTCCTATCGGCAGCACGCGTACTTTGCGCGGCGCTATTTATTCTCCCCTCTTCAAATTTGGGCCACGTCACTTTATGGACGTCACTACTATCTTTCTTTCCACCAACTAATTTCTTCGCCTCATACTCCCTTTTAAAATCCTCCCACTCACATTGCTTTAGGCCCTTGTACAGATCGTCGATCTGCACACGCCAATCAGTAACTTCTGCTAATTCATTATCGCCTTTTACCTCATTGCAAACACTGCTAACCGCACCTCTCTGTGTACTCACAGTCTCATTTATTGTTTCCTTTGCCACGGAATTATCACTCGTAAAATTTTCATTAGCTCTGACTGCTACGTTCGTACCTACTGCTGCCGTATTGCTAGCGGCTTCTTTCCGAACAGATGTTCGGCTAGGCTGGGCCGTTGCCCTCTGATGCTCCACTCGCCTGTTAACATGTAGCGCTCTGTGCGGCAGCGATGATTCATTCTGGCTCGCACCTGACGCTTGTTTCGCCACAACACGTCGCGGCGTTCCATGCTCGTCCCTAGCCTGTCTCATTACATTACGGTCGGTCCGGTATCTTTTCTTGAATCGGGGCCGGTATGTATTGTCCGCTTCCGTTTGGCCCGCAACGTTCGCGGAAATTAGTTTCCCGCGTCGTTATTGTTTTGCGCGGTATACCCTCTACCGCGACCTGGATTATTTCCTCTGCTTCTTCCTCTGCCTCTTCCTCTTTGTATTACATTGACGCGAAATCCATCGCCATCGTTTCGTTCGTCATGGCGTCGGTTAGTATGGTTACCAAGATTTTGATAATTGGCACGACTTTCGCGCCAATGGTCTTCATCTTCGACCCTTTCTAGAAATGCTTGGAAGCTACGATGATTGCTTCCTACGTACCTCTTGGAATCCTCTGGAAGCTTTTTATATAGCTCCCAGATAATTTCTGAATCTGATCTTCGACCTCTTAAATGCGTCAATTTCCGGTACCAATGCTCGCAGAAATCTTTCAAAGAATTCCTGCCCCGGTTATCATGCTGTTTGGCCATTATAAACTCGCGCCATAAATGGTCCTGCTTTTGTTCAGACCAATATTCTTCCGTAAATCTTTGCCTGAATTCTTCGAACGTCATTCGTTCGGTATTTAAATTTATTCCCCAGCGCTTAGCATCACCTGCTAAGGCGCTTATTACTACGTTTATCTTTTCCTGATCAGACAAGTGCTCAGGAAATACTCTCTCGCAATTTTTGATAAAATCTAACGGATGCCACCCGTTATGTTTCTTGGCTGGATCGAAGCGTTCCTCGCCTTCTAGCAGCTTCGTAATTGGTGTGCCATTACAGACAACACCAGACCTATCTTTAATTTTGCTTTCCAGATCGAAAATTTTGCCCTCAATTTTCGTAGTATTTTGTTCACAATTTTGAACACATTCGGATACTTTTTTACTTAAATTACTTTCAGTGTCCAAAACTACCTTTTTCAATTGCGATATCCCGTGTTGACATTTGTTTACGACCTCAGTTTTAAGACCGAAAACTTTTTCGTCTACCTTAGTTTCAACCAGAGGTTCTACTTTCTCTTGGATGTTGAGAATTTCAACATCAAATCTACTATTAATGTTTCCAATTTCCTCCTGCATAGTATCCATATTTTTGTTAATGGTATCAATTTCAAATTTCAGAGTATTTACCACAGAACTTAAATTACCCACTTTTTGTTCTACCTGTTCTATTTGTTTACTAATTTTAATTCCCTGTCCTTCGACCTGTGCTTTAATTTGATCCACCTGTGTTTTGAGTTGCTCGTCAACGTGCATTTTTAGCTGATTAACCTGATTGCCGACTTGTTTTTGAAGTTGCTCATTTTGTGTTTTGAGTTGCTCGTCAACGTGTGTTTTGAGCTGATTAACCTGACTACCGACTTGTTTTTGAAGCTGATCATTCTGTCCTGCAATTTGTTTGGTTAATTGTTCAAATAAGTCGTTCATACTTAAAATTTTTATACTGTTTTGTTCTACAGGATCGATGTGTTCCGATTCTACTTCAGAAGTTTCTTTCGATTCTTTCTTTATCTGTGGTGAATCAAATATGTCAGTGGATTCGTTCACATACCCACTATCATCTAAAAAGTCACCCTCTGCTTCCTGTTTTGTCCCTTGCTGTGTCCGAGGCGATCTCAACCTTTCAATCTGTTCATTGACATGTTCGTGGTATTGTATGTACGCCAACTGTCTTTCGCTAACGCCATCTGTTATCTGGCCGCGTAAACTCCGGCTACTGCCAGCCGCATTCTCCATTTCACTTGGCGCATCTACCCTGCCTACGTTCCTGTCCATATTGAATGCCAACTATACCACACTATTATACTTGACTCACACTGCAGTTTATTTTGCTAAACTTTATTGCTATTCGTGCCACTGAACATCCACTGTTCAATCTTTACGTTAATTTGTAACCGACAACAACTGGATGTCCTGTCACCGGGAAGCCACTTGTAACACTACCGCCCTGCTCGGACGTAGGTTAGCTCTATAAAGCCTGTACTGTAATAAGTTCACGGGCTTCACCTTATAAACAAGGATTTTAGTACATTAGTTGACCGCGTGTACCTAATAGAAGCAAAATCGGACTTATCTTCAGTCAATAACTACAGTGATGCGTCAAGCAAATGTACAGTATAATTATTCTTTCGCATGGACAAGAAGTACACACAGTAGATGCTACCTATAACTAACAATTCGGTCGCCAGCCTACTTAGGCAATTAGTGAGTTTTTCCTTGTACAAGTGGGTGCATGTACAAGCATAGTAACACGTAGTAATGATGCGTTACATGGCAAAGTTTGGAACCCGAAAAATCCACTGAACTAAAGTTTTCTCTTTTTGGTACTAATTTGGACGAGCTACATTTACACAACACCACACAGTAATGATTACTACTAACTGCATTTTGTATGTTGAGCAGACTGAAATCGGGCATAGATTACCCTATAATTAGCAGTTTTAAAAGCACATATACAATGTTGCTATTAAAGATGGAAAAACACTAATACACTTAGGTATAATATAGAATTTAGCTTTACTGGTCAAATCTGAGCAGTACACATCAAGGTTTGAACGAATGGATAAGAGAAAAAGGGGGGGGGGCCTGAAACTGTTATAGTCGTTATACTGAAACTATCTAGTACTGAAGGCAAATTAACACACAAAATTATCAATCTCTGGATAACTACTCCTTTGTCTTACTTCTCAATAATTTAACTGTCATTATTTCTGTCTCAAATTAATTAAATAACATCGCTAACTCAATCCAACAAAAACTCTTTTGTTCTTTACCAATATTTGCAACAGCACACAGAACTATAGATTCCTTTATGGCATAGATTAATCTGCTGATAATTTTCATTAACACAAACATTAAACTTTCAGTTTAGGATACTCGGATTGCACAATACGAGGTAAGGATCCTGTCTAGGCCAGTGATCAGGATAAGTCATGGCTAAAGCAATTCTGGTAAAAGTCACGTTATTATTGAACCATTAGAAACAGTTTCGACACTGGTCCACACAGATACACTTCTAAAGATGAAATAAATGTTTGACCTGTGCAAGTCGGTGCGGCGGTTGGCGGGCAGCGAGATAGCGGGCAGCACGGCACACATACAAGCACGGCTAAGGCTCACACAACATCGGCACTTTCCATCTTCTTAGCGTCGTAATCTTTCCAATTTTGTGCCTCAGAATATAGCCATGCCAAGTAGTCGTCGGAATCGGTTCATCCGAGGCTCAATGGAATCCACTTTTCCTGGGTAGCCTCCTCGGTACAGTACGTGTACTTCCGACTGTTGCTCGCCTCCGACTGTGTTACAGAGCCCGTTGTGCCGAACCGCGCCCTGTGTGCGTTTTCCCGCCTCGCCTGCCTCCACCCTTTCCCGCTCCCCTACAGGTAGGGTATTCACCACAGGTTTTCTACTACACATATCCTAACGCATTACCTACGTATGGACCAAGTGTATAAATTACAATTTTCACATCTTACAATAGTTTTAACATTAAATACACTTTCCTTTGATTACCACATTATTTGAAATCTAACATAAATAATATTTGTTTCAAAAGTTACTCACAGTTTCTTTAACATGACACGAAAAGAATCGAAAAAGAAATTCAACACATTGCTATTATTAATTTATCTAAATTCATAAAGAAAAAAAATTCTTCTACGTATAATTCTCGTTACAGTATACATCGGTAAAGAATGCTAAAATTTTTCTCAAGGCTAGCGTCTTATGTTATTTTTCTCGGAGCCAGCGGGCGCACGCGGCTGACTGCTGTGCAAGTCATTGTCTGTCTCTTTGTTGGCGCGCGTTGTTATTGGGATTAGGAGACCTAACTTCTACAAATTCACCTTGTCGAGAGGGCTCTGCTCTGTTTGAATGGCGCCAGTCCTGAGTCAATTCAGGTCTGTCGTTACGATCATATTGTCTGTCGTCATGTCGGTAGATTCCATAGTTTCTTTCTTGTCGGTCACGTGGTGGAGAATTTCTCCCTGAATTATCACTGCACGGTGGACCGTTGCGTCTAAAGTTATTCTGTCTCCCGTAATAATAATTGTTTTGGTTCCCACATTGTCTGTTTCTCTGATTGTCTCTGTGATAGTCATTACCGCAGAGAGGTGATCTTTCCCTGTAATTATTATTACTCTGCCAACGATTGTCATACGGATGGTGTCTGTTTTGGTCACGATTTGTGTGGTGAGAATAGCCTTGTCACGTCCAGTTATCGTTTCTGTCGTCACGGAATTGTGACGGATGGGACCTGTAGTGATTGTTTTCCTGTTTTCGCATCCCGCAACTGTCTGTGTCAATTTCTAATTCTTGTAAGAGTCCCTGAAAAGCTTCAATGTCGTCTTTGCAACGTCCTGCTAAAATAATATGTCGTAAATGTTCAGGCAATTTGAGTAAGCAAATGCGGATGAGTTCTGTCTTCAAAATATTTCACAAGACTGGAAAATTCAGACTGCTCGAAATGTTTCATCATTATGATGCTATGTTTTACTCGGTCTTGTGTAGCTTGAGACCAATATGCTGAGAGGAAGGCATGATAAAAATCTCCTTCATTGTGGCAATCGTGAATGACCAATCGCATTCTTACAGCTGGTTCATTCTCTAAGTAGCCACACATAAATTCTAATCTATGCTCTAATGACCAGTTGGGAGGAAAACAATGAGAGAATTGATGGAGCCATGCTTGTGGATGAATGTCGTTGCCATAATTCTTAAATGTTTTGAATTTACGTGTAGTAATGAACAGCTTATAGTCAAAATCATCGTGTCGGCGAGCAGCATATCGGTCATTGTTACGTGGTTTCGGCGGTTCCATTTCAAAATTCGGTGCACCTTGCCAATTTCTTTCATAATTTCCGAAATGCGCTGTGTTATTATTTTGTGGCTGTTCCGTATTTCTATGTCCCTCTTCCTGTACTGGAGCGCGAGTGTCCTCTGAAATATGTAATTCTTGTATTACCTGTGTCAGCTGATCTTGTACTTCCCGGATTTCTCTTTGGTGTTGCGTATTAATTTGATTCAGATTTTGTTTCAGTTTCCTAATTTGTTCGCACTCTTCTGTGTCATTAAAGACTACCGGTTTTGTGTCATTCAGATTATCATCTACCTTCGTAGATAAATTAGTGAACTGATCCGAAAGTTCGGCTACCTTCTCCGATAGTGTACTTATTTACTCAATGTGTTTTTCTGAACCAAGTTTCAGAGTATCTACTGTGTCCTTTAAGTTTTCCTGAGCTTTTGCAAGTTGCGTAACCGACTCGGCAGATGCAACTGAGTCAAATTTAGCTTGCAAGGTCTCATGATTTTCATGAACAATAGTTTGCAGTTCTTTTATGGCTGCTTCGTGATTCTGTAACGCATTTTCATGTCGCGAAAAAATAGGTTGAAAATACTCACAAATTTGTGTTTTTACGTCATTACAAACTTTTTGACATTTCGATTCGATGTTATGTAGCTCAGTAGTTAAATCTTCACGCGTTTGTTCAAGAGTTTGTTCCAATGAGTCTAACTTTTGAAGCTGTTGCTGTGTTTTTCTCTGGTGTTGTTCCATTGTGTCTAACTTTTGAAGATTTTGTTCCATTGTGTCTAACTGTTGCTGTGTTTGTCTCTGCAAGTGCAGCAGCGAAATACTTGGTGCAAATTAACATGCATGCCACAACAACAATGAAAGACTGCAACTACAAAGGAGATTCTCTCTACAATTACGCGCTAGCAATAAACAATAGCTCCACTAATTACACAAACTACAAGAAAAAAATCAGAAGATTCCAGTGAGGTATCCTCGGCTAAGGGTCGACATATGAAACGTCCCCTTTGAACAATTATACAAGACTGTGCTTAAACTGACATACAATATTTTTAGCGCAACGCAATCTGACTTTCAAAAATCCCTGCAAAAGAATGGCCCCGAGTAACATTAAACTATACCTTTCAGAAATCACTTACCTCACAAAAATCTTCATTGCTGACTGTCGACATGCAGACAGGTAATGGGCCACAACAGAGCAAACCCACAACAGAGTCATTCGAAGTGTTGAAGACTATTGGTAGGTAGGTCATCACAGAGCAGACCCACTGTAGTCTTGGTAGAGATTACGCTATTGGTGGGCCACCAGAGGTGCAGACCCACTGCAGTCCTTGTAGAAATAATGGTATTGGTGGATCATCAAAAAACAGACACCACCCGTATGACAACCGCTGCAAGAAAATGCACACGACTTCTTATGAGGGAGTAAGCACCACAACAGTAGCCAAAGGAGATGTAACAGTCTTGCAGTAGCATCGCCATAGCTCTGATAGCATTCCTTGTGCACACAGAAGTCATGGTCTGGCGTTAGGTAGTTTTGCTCATGTGTAGGACAATACATCAATTTCGTCCTAACAACACACCTCTAGACTGTACTCTCCCCACACTGTTAACACAAATACGATCTCTTAATACTTATGGAATAACTTTGCTTCTGAGAGCCAACCAGTATTCGGTAATATCTATATTCGACTGCATGTGTGAGAACACAGTCCTGGGGCGGGATACACACGTTTCGACAGGTTTAATATAGCGCCTCTGTGTAGTGCTTACGTCACCTTTGTTGAAGTATGTGTTACGAAAACCCACATAGTTTACAGGGGGAGGGGGAGTGTTAAAACTGAATGCAGACAGAGCATAATTTTTAAACTTTTTTCAGTTTTGAGCGTCCGGGTACCCCCAACCCACATCATAACCCTCATTTTATGGTATTTTTCTCTAATTTTATTTATTATGAGTCAGTTTACATAATTTGCAAGGTTTTCATGATTTTACATATATCGAAGTATTTCCCTCAATTTTACATATTTCCCATCAATTTATCGTAATTACACCACGTTTTCTTCGATTTTTGCCGATTTAATGTCATTGTTCATATGATTTTCGATAGTTTTCCTATGTATACGTTCATATTGCTGACATACCCCTGCGTTGTTTGGTTTCAGATGAGGATATTTGTGTGTCATACACCAGCCTACTACAAAATCTTAAAAGTTGTCCTCTTCCCGATCATCCACGTGCATACATTTTGTATAGGATGCTAATGAAAAGTATAGCAACACTCGCTTCGTATCTAGATGCAGCTCAACGAGTAGTGCAGATTGGAAACTGAACTTAGTGTCCTGGAAAGAGTTTCCCTTCTTCGTGCTTACAGAGTACGCCCACCAGCAGCGTAATTTATGGACAAACACTTAGCCAGTTATGCCTTCTAGCCGCAATCATCAGCCACTGACAGCTCCCCACACATACAAAAAATGGTTCAAATGGCTCTGAGCACTATGGGACTCAACTGCTGAGGTCATTAGTCCCCTAGAACTTAGAACTAGTTAAACCTAACTAACCTAAGGACATCACAAACATCCATGCCCGAGACAGGATTCGAACCTGCGACCGTAGCGGCCTTGCGGTTCCAGACTGCAGCGCCTTTAACCGCACGGCCACTTCGGCCGGCTTAGCGCCTTTAACCGCACGGCCACTTCGGCCGGCTCCCCACACATACACATAGAGACTATGCAGGCGTATTACCTATTGTGAAGTCTCGATTTCAACCACTGGTACATTATTTTCTACATTCCTAAAGCCTGCAAATAGCGAAAAACTCTTCGCATACCGATTCTGTAGGGGACGTAAGTACATTTAAATTCATCCTGATAAAGGGCATAACATCTTCGATGCAAGTTATATTACCGATATCTCGTAACAATATTGTCGACATTCTCCAGAAAATAACAAAAAACCAGCGCATCCTGCTGCGTCAATCACACCTCCTTTTATAGTCTTAAAGATTCACGATGATGGCACGTAATCAACCCAGTTCAGCTTCTATATGTGCTAGATGTCAGTTGCTAGGAGGGGGACAGTCCTTTGTGAGCAGTTGAGTTGTATGGTTTAATACAGCACTGTAATCGAACGCACCCAGTCACTCACATCCAAATATTCTACAGATTCATTGCATTTGCTCTGTTTTCTGTACATGTTTATGCGTGTGTTGTGGATGGCTCCAATAAACCCGGGGTGCTAACCTCCTCGAGATGTACGCATGTGGAGAGATCTTGTGCACTTGAATGGTAAGATTTGTATGGTACAGTCTTCACCGAACAGCAATTATGGACATAGCTTGCCTTGTTCCTTCACGTGACATGTAATGAAGTGGATATAGTTCAGTCATCTTCTGGTCGTTGCCGATCAAATTGGCCACTGTGTTGCAGCGGCTATTGGTCAAACTCAATGTGGGGGTATCTGTCAATCTCTGACTGTATCCTACAGATGTGGGAATACTCTGTGAATCCCATCCACACAGGAAAGATGGCCAGTCGCAATCACTAATTCTGAACTATGGTCGATGTGCTAGAAACATCTAGATAACCTAACTGCATCGGTAAAGCACGTTGTCTGGTATACTTTGGTGTATATGGCTGAAAGGACGTACTGCCCAGTGATCTACCTGATTTGCAATCTAGTAGTGGATGGTTGGTTTAATGATGATACAGAAGCTGAGAAGTATTCTGCTGTGTCATTGGCTGGTGTTGAAATTGCGAACAACTGGTAAAATTGTTAAAATTGATCGCTCCATCAACATCCCACATGGATGGTATCTTTGGTTGGTTGTTTAGTTGGTTGACATATGGAAGGGAACCAAACAGTGAGGTCATTGGTCCCATCAAATTAGGGAAGCATTGGGAAGGAAGTCAGCTGTGCTCTTTCAAAGGAAACTTCCAGGCATGTGTCTGAAGTGATTTAGGGAAATGACAGAAGACATAAATCAGGATAGTTGGACACGGGTTTGAACCATCATCCTCCTGAATGCTAGCCACTGCGCCATCTCGCTCCATGATGGTGTCTCTCCCATCTCATCCATCCCCTGGTATGCTGTAGATTACCACATAATGATTAACTGACACTTGTTTGAGATGGAGAGAGCCTTAGCGGAACACTAGACGTCTTTTACTCGTCACTGAGGAGCAGTTAATTAAATGTAGAGGTCATCACCTTCAGACAGCTGTTTGGAAGCATTCCTCAATGCTGAAAACTCACCCTATTTCCATATGCTGCGATGCCCTCCACATTTATCTCTTTCTATTTCTATTACACCGTGTGTGTTGTGAATAGCACCTTCAGGAACAGTATCATGCACATGACTGGAAAATGAGGAAACAATGCTCTTCGAAACAGAACACCAAGACATCTGCTACCCCATCACTGTGCGAGATGAGATTAACTGTATAGATCATCACCATCAGACAACGGTTTCGAAATGCTTTGCAATGGCGCAAACTCCTGCAGTTTCAACGTGTAGTGATGTGTTCCATATTTTTGTCAATAAGGAACACCAAGTCTGTGTTTAATTTCTACTATCCTGTGTGTTGTGGGAGCAGCATAGTTTACACCATGGAATATCTAGCTTTCTGTGAGACCAATGGATCAAAATGTGTTAATGTCAGTCCAGCAAAATAAAATGTATGGTGGTGTACAAATCCGTAGTTGTACACTGCCTGAGTTGTTACAGCTGAAAAACAATGTATTAAACTGTTTATGAAAGAACAACATGGGAACCCTTTCTCGTGTTTGATAATCCTTGGGATATGGTCTTCCTGCAGTATAAGCGACAGAACTTTATGCAAGTGGTTTCGATCACTGGCCAGTTGCTGCAATGGACCAATACATGTGCATGTGGTATGCTCGATGTCAACACATAGATGGTATTTGTATTTCTATATATCGGAAGAGAGGGATGTGGTAAAATGTTATAGGATGACATTAGGAGATCCTATTACAAGGAGTGGTAGACTGGTTAAGGTTTGGATGGATAAATTATATGGCTTGAGAGCGTCCCTGGGTGTCACAAAATAACGATGAGAAGTGCTCTCAAACATAATAAATGACTGTGTAGCTGCTGATCTGTATTGGTACTTCATATGCCTGAAATGAACTTAATGCCTTCGCACATGACAATTTGCAATTTGAACATGTGGAATGATCTCAGACTACACCAGCCTTGCTCATAAAACTAATAGAAATTGACTGTATCTATTCTTGTGGAATCATGACTGTTTTTATTATTATCTTCAAGACTGCATGTTCAAAAATAAGTGTTACTGCAAGTCTTGTGTTATTTGATACCTCTTAACCTCTATCTATAAACAAGTCACCACTTGAATTATCGTGGAACCTAGAAATGGTAGTATTTTTCCCGACATGTGAGTAGATTGGGTGAAATAGGTCGTTCTGTGAGGACCAAATTGCTTACAAAAGTGCAACACAAGAACCAGCTGCTGTTGCAAATGATTGGCTGCTGGATGACAGGAACACGCAGTTATGGAGGGAAAATGTCATATGTAAGCACGCAGACGTCATTTGTTTTCGATGTGTCGGAAGAATCTCATAGAATTCTCTACTAGGTGACATTAAGAGATTCTATTACAAGACATACTCTCACGATTTGTTTCGTAAATGCCAGTGCGATACAGGTAAAATGAGACCTTCCATAGTGTACAAAACAAGAACATCCTCTTGAATTTGAGCAAATGGCGTGAAAGGCTGTATTCTGTAATGTTATTTCACATTTCTGAAATTTTTATGATACACACGTGCCGGACAAATTATTTACAGACACTGATTTGAATGTGAGGGACGCTCTCAAGCCATATAATTTATCCACCAAGCCTAAAGAAATTCCTTAATATACGTATTTATTTCTTTGGCGTTCAAATTCTCGCTTTTTCTTAACTGCGATAACGGTTTTGAAATAATGAGGACGTTGTACAGTGATCGATAGTTGTTGCAGCGAAATAGTGAAAGTTCTTTTTCCGATTTTATGCAGGGTGGACATGTATCGGAGATGAAGGATACGTCAATACATCTGTCAGATGTGTAGCGCAACCTCTGCAGTTTGGTCATCTGTAATCGGTGGCAGTGCTGTAGTTCTTTTTCACTTTGTTGAATGCCATAAAATAACAGGAGATGGGGGCACAGAGAGGTGTGAACTGTATCCTGCAGTCGAACGTGAAAACTATACCAATTTTGCTCTAAATACTAAAATAAAATGGACAGAGACTGTTTTTGCAGAACCAGGACATTTATTACTGTTGTGATTGAGTTTTCTTTTTCTCTTAATAGATGCTCGCTTGTAGGAGGTGTATTGACTTTAAATAAAAGTGTTCTCCCTCGCAGAATGGCATGCTGTTGCAGGCGGAGGGGGTCCAGTGTGTGTGTGTGGTCCCACGAGGTGGCTGTGATCTGGCCCAGGGGCAGCATGGTGCTGGGGGAGGGGGGGGGGGCATACAGCGGGAGGCCGTGGTCAGTATAGGCACCATGTGGAAGCACCATCAGCTGACTGTTTGAAAAGCCTGTACCCCTGCCTACAGTGGGCAGAGGGACGAGGGAAGGGAAGATTTGACTAGTTTGTGACCGCACATTGAGCCGAACACGTGTTCAGCTGCCGTCGATCTCTCCTGGTGCAATCTTTTGAGGCGACGAATTTCCCTGGTCCCCAATACATGTGTTGCATTATGACCCAGTGATTACGACTGTTCGTTTTTTTTTTTTTTTTTCACGACAGCTTCGATGTTTAATTGCAAGAGTGAAGCATTTTCCAACTGAATTTCGATTACCAGAGCTGCCGCGTAATTGTCAAGCAGTGCAGAGGGAGGCGTCTTGTAACGAGCTCTGACGTCAAACAGTGATAGATACAGTCCTCAGCTGATTGCTTACAGCTAATACACTGAGTAAATCCCTCTCTGTCCAACACCAACATCTCGTCACTTGAACACAATTCCCGCAAAAAACAAGTACCTTCCATACCAGCCTTTTTCCCACCGGCCTGTAGGTGAAAGGTAGAGTTCGAGTACATCTGCCACTAGATTTGAGTGGCATTATGAAACTTTTTCCCAGCGGCATAACGCCAGTTGCATTGCATCGTCAATTTTGAGCAGTATTGTGATTTTAGGGACTCCTTGTGTAGCGCTATGCATATAGTTGTGTAAATAGAATCGATCTTTATGAATAATTATGTAATTAGGACAGATATTTACCTCAGTTTCCCATGCCGCCCTTATCCCACGATCAGTTGGTATCAAATAAAAGCCTTCGTCAGAGGAAGAAATTTCTTAGACTCTACATTTCGAGCCCAGCGTTGTATGGTAGAGAACGGGAAGCAGTGGTTGAGAAGCGAGTGACACAGATTGTGTCTGTCCCCAATGTTATTCAGTCTGTACATTATGATGTTACTTAGTCTGTTCATTGATCAAGAAGTAAAGGAATCGAGAGATAAGACTGGAAAAAGAATCAAAGTACATGGAGAAGAAATCAAAACATGAAGGTTTACCGATGATATTGTAACTGTCAGAGGCAACAAACGATTAGGAAGAACGTTTAAACGGAACGGACAGCTTCTTGGAAAGAGATTGTTAGACGAACATCAACAAAAGTAAAACAAAGCTAATAAAGTGTACTCGAATTAAAGCAGGCGATGCGGAGGAAATTAGATTACTCAATGAGAAACTAAAAGTAGCAGATGAGTTTTGCTATTTGCACTGTAAACCAACGGATTAAGGCCGAGGTAGAGAGGATATAAAATGCAGACTAACAACAGCAAAAAATCATAACTGGGAAAGAGGAATTTCTTAATGTGTGACATCAATTTAAGTGTTAGCAGGTTTTATTCTGAAGGTGACTGAGGGCCTGGAGTGTAGCCCTGTACGGAAGTGAAACGCGAACGACAAGTAATTCAGACAAGAAGAGAACAGAAGCTATTGATATATGGTGTTACAAAACAATGCTGAAGATTAGATGGGTAGATCAGATAACAAATCAAAAGGTAATGAATCAAATTAGGGAGAAAGAAAATTATGGCGCAAAAAATGAGTGAAAGAAGAGATCGGTTGGTTGGAAAAATCCCTACGGATGAAGAAATCGGTAGTTTGGTAACTGAGGGGTGTGTGTGTGTGTGTGTGTGTGTGTGTGTGTGTGTGTGTGTGTGTGTGTGCGTGTGTGTGTGTGTGTGTGTGTGTGTGTGTGTGAGGTGGGAGGGGGGTTAAAATTATTCTTATTTCGAAGTGAAAAATTTTCTCAGTGTAGAGCAGCGGGAAGAGCTGCGTCAAATTAGTCTTCGGAGTGAAACTACAACATGTAGAAACATGTTGTATTTCCTGCAACAGTTTGAATAGATAATAAAGCATTTCTTTTAGCAGTCAGTGTATTAACATCGATTTACTGTGATGATTACGACACATTTCGCTAACTGATTATCCGTGGTGCATGTTCCCATCATTTTGAACGATTTAACAAGGAACATGGACTTCTTCCCTTTCTTAGTGCGTTGTGCTTGCTCTCGGATTGTTAAAATAGATGTAAAAGAATGTAGACTAACTTTTAGACGGCAGTGTGCACCTCCAATATACCACGGTGTACCTATCGGTGTCGGTCGAGACTTTTTCTTTTTAACTTTTATGTAGGACTGCAAAACCGAGTCCACACAGTCACTGAGTTTGCCACCACTGTTACAGTTTAATGCCACCGAAAGCTATACACAACGTAGCACACACGCTTGCTGATGTTCCACCGAACATTACATCACAGCGTGCTTTATTTTGTTGTGCTTTCCAATAACGTTACGTGTTTCAGTACGTCATAACAGAAATCGGTAGTGTCAACAGCCAAGCTAGCAACTAAATACAAGTGCACGAGCGTTTTTTCCTCAATTTACCAATTCCGCTGAAAATATCTTGTACTCAAATAAAGTGTGCTACACGTCTTCCTCTTCGATGCAGGATCCCGTTCGCCAAGAGTATTTGGAACAAATATTCTTACAATATTCGTGACTCAATTCTCATCTCGAGGCAGGGGTAGAAAACGTTTTGGACGGCCAATATCAATACCACCGGAAACATGCTGTCGGAGCAGGACAAAAAAAGGGAATATGTTCCTCTTCAAAAGACACTGGCAGAAAAGTGGGGAACCAGCCCTCTCAATTCTCATCCCGTTCTTCCTCGCAAAAATATTCGTGCTCTTTTAACACAGAACATTATCAATCCACGACGCAGTCTCTCTTTGTGGTTAAGCCTTCCCTCTCACTGCCATGTCTCGCTCCCACTGCCTCGTCTTCCTCCCGTTAGAACTTTCTCCTGTCTGTCTCCCACATGTTTCGCTCTTCCTGTTCCACTGGAATTCCCTCCTCTCTCCCACTTTCACTGTCTCTCTGCTACTCTGTTTCAGCAAAAAAAAGGCGTGAACAGGAACATATTCACCTTTTTTATGTTGCAGCAGAAACATTTTTTCCACTTTTTCCCTTCTTTTCCTTGCTTATAGAACACGAATCCTATAGGTCAGTAACGTTCTCACAGTTTATTAATATACTTCAACACATTTATACATACACTGTGACACATATAAACAACGAACAGGTACACAAAATCGTTTCCCTACGTTGTGGATCCTGTGCTGATCCATCGCAATTCACCGAGGACGCCACGCTTATGTCATGTTAAATTCCTTTCAGGCTTGTTAAGACGACTTTTAGCACATTTTTGTCGCTCTAGTACCACTTTGCACATACTTGAATACCTGCTAGAAATAGGATGACAGAATATTAGCACGCCGTGAAAATTTCACGCAACCATCGGCTGATCTACGTCCATGACTGCTGTTGAGGTCATATCTGAAATGCAAGTAGATGTTGCTCAGACATCAGCCTTAACTGAGCTTTAGTGTGGATAACTGTAATTAGCATTTATCTGGACATGCAGCTAATTTTAACAGTAAACTACAACAAAACCTACCATTTTCAAAACCGTAAATTTTTCGAGTCCAGTTGAGAATTTCATTTTTTACGGCGATGTAATTTCATAATATTTGTAATTCGGAGTCGCCGATCGTTTCCTTCAAATACAAACTGAGTCCTACGTTAAATTCAACAATACTTTAAAACCACCGCCTTGAGCAATAAAAACAATACGGTTTAAAGCGATGTAAAGTGACCACACCACAAAATAGAAGATTCCTCTAGTGAGCGCAGGAATACAGTCCAACACAAGTTGACTTAACACTGCTTTACGTAAAAATATACAGTTTTAGGCTACACCTACAGCATGACAAAAAACACGGTGTTTCAGTTGCAACTACAAAGAGTTTCGTACGACAAACTAATTCTTCTACCTGAATTGAAAATACATTTATGCCTCAGACCGGATATTACGTGCATATTTTACGCGTATAGTACGGTAATGTGAACGTCTGGATCTCAGTGACCTATAGTGATTTCAAAAAAACTTTCGAGTTACCCCGAGATCACATTCAGAACTAATTTTGGTTTTTCCGTGTTTCGTCAGGAATTGTTCATGAACAGCTGGTGCTTTTATAAGCCGCTGAAGGCCCACCCTAGATCACACGTAACGCAAAGGAACCAACGGATTTACTCAATTAGTCTGAGCTCGAGGAAGTGTGTAATGTTTAAATCTTGACCCTGTACAGTAGGATAGCTTCCGATAGCAATACAAATGGTCGCTAGGCCAAGAACTAACCAAAACACTTGACCCTTATCTCTATGATCAATAGAACTCGAGTTTTGTGCCCCTGAAAAAAGCATTTTTTAGTTTGGTTTTTGGAACCGTACGCTGTCGTAGACTGACCGATAACTGTTCATCCGAAATCGAACCAATGGATAGTCCGTGCGAAGTTACGATTTCGCTTTAAAGTTACTATCAGGTTAAGTAGACTACGCTTACCTCCATACTGATCGACATCCTTTTGACGAACAGACAGTCAGTTGCCCGATTCAGATTGGTTCTCATGTGCCCTGTCCATACAGACGACGAGGGCCGGTGGGATTAGCGCTGCGGTTAGAGGTGGCCCTACGTTCCCAGAGAAACAGTGCGTCCGGAGCCGGTACATAAAAGCGGAGGTGGCTGCGAATAACTTTGCGCATCTCATCAGCGTGAAAGTTGCTTGCTTGCAAACTGCGCGTTAACTCACTCAAATTTTCTCGCACCCGCTTCCCGCCTTCGGGCGGCGCTACCGAAATTTATGGGCGGCAGTGAATGTAATACGGTCTCACTTGCGGGGACCCGTCGCGTCGTAAATGAAAAATTGAGACGAAGCACAGCTACGCAAGTCGTAAGAGTGCACTCTTGCTAGAAAGATCGCCTTAATGTAACGACGCTCATTTTGTAATCTCTCTGTCTCTCTGTCTCTCTCTCTCTCCTTTACCCCTAGGTCTCTCTCTATCACACAGACACACACATATAGAGAAATATGTAACCCAAGCAGCTGGTCCACTGGCGCGCTGCAAAGTTTTTGTTCGGAGCTGCCGCAACTTGTCGCCTTCGGCTTCCCCGGGCGGCAGACGTGCGGCGGCAGAGTAACAGCGCAGACCCGACTCCGGCCGCCGCGCCGGCAAACACCGAGCAGCGAGCGCTCAACTTGCGCCGTAATCTTGGCGGCAACTTGCGCGCCATCCGCGGCCTTCCTCAAAGCCGGCGCCGTCTGCTTCTGCGACGAGCCCTTAATCCCGCCAGCGCCAGTTTTCAACAGCGGCTGCTGAAATTAATTAAGGCAATAATCTCCCCCCACCTTTAGCTTCAGTGTCGTCACAGCTACGGGAGAAAAGTGAACGGGCTGTGAAAAGTGGAGGAGAAGTCGCCGCACGAGAGTGCGGCTCGGATCCTGGTGGGACAGCGGCGCAGCGGAGTTTCTATCAGCCACCCCTCCCACCTCACACAAAAAATAAGAATTTCGGATAAAACGTTTATACAGGATGGTTGTAACTAAAGTGCAGCTACTCATAACCGATTTGTAACGGTTCGTTGTTTCACTGTTACACCGTACATTGAAAGCATCTTCATAGTGGCTCTACTAGCGCCATTCTTATGCCACTGGCACGAAATTTGTATATATATCATCTTTCGGATGTAGAAACAAGTCTTCCAACTTTTGTGTACATCGCACAACTCCTTCTCGGTGTTACAATTTACCTCAGTGAGTGTATTTATATTTAACATAGTTGAACATATTTGCTCAGATAGTTATTCTCTATACTTTTAAAGTATTCAAAAGTGACTATCGAACACTGTTCCACGTCAAGCCTTCTCATCTCTACGGCCACTCCTAAGCGGCACTAGGGGTATCTCACTCCCACAGTATGATCATACAAATAATGAGTCACACATATACCACATTTAGTCGGTATTGCACGAGGGGCTCCTGAGCTATGCTTCTATGTCACCAAATTTCACCCCCACCGTAAGGGTGCAAGCGTATCTTACCGTCGCACCAATTTATCCAGATACGAAGTTACTCCCCCCATGAACGATGGACCTTGCCTTTGGTGGGGAGGCTTGCGTGCCTCAGCGATACAGATAGCCGTACCGTAGGTGGAACCACGACGGAGGGGTATCTGTTGAGAGGCCAGACAAACGTGTGGTTCCTGAAGAGGGGCAGCAGCCTTTTCAGTAGTTGCAGGGGCGTCTGCATGATTGACTGATCTGGCCTTGTAACACTAACCAAAACGGCCTTGCTGTGCTGGTGCTGCGAACGGCTGAAAGCAAGGGGAAACTACAGTCGTAAATTTCGCGAGGGCATGCAGCTTTACTGCATGGTTAAATGATAATGGCGACCACTTCGGTAAAATATTCCGGAAGTAAAATAGTCCCCCATTCGAATCTCCGGGCAGGGACTATTCAAGAGGACGTCATTATCAGGGGAAAGAAAACTGGTGTTCTATGGATCGGAGCGTGGAATGTCAGATCCCTTAATCGGGCAGGTAGGTTAGACAATTTAAAAACGGAGATGGATAAGTTAAAGTTAGATATAGTGGGAATTAGTAAAGTTCTGTTTTCTTTGGCATTGGAATTATTATATTCTTCTTGAAGTCTGAGGGTATTTCGCCTGTCTCATACATCTTGCTCGCCAGATGGTAGAGTTTTGTCATGACTGGCTCTCCCAAGGCCGTCAGTAGTTCTAATGGAATATTGTCTACTCCCGGGGCCTTGTTTCGACTTTGGTCTTTAAGTGCTCTGTCAAACTCTTCACGCTGTATCATATCTCCCATTTCATCTTCATCTACATCCTCTTCCATTTCTATAACATTGCCCTCAAGTACCTCGCCCTTATATAGACCCTCTATTTACTCCTTCCACCTTTCTGCTTTCCCTTCTTTGCTTAGAACTGGGTTTCCATCTGAGCTCTTGATATTCATACAAGTGGTTCTCTTTTCTCCAAAGGTCTCTTTAATTTTCCTGTAGGCAGTATCTATCTTACCCCAAGTGAGATAAGCCTCTACAGCCTTACATTTGTCCTCTAGCCATGCCTGCTCAGCCATTTTGCACTTCCTGTCGATCTTATTTTTGAGACGTTTGTATTCCCTTTTGCCTGCTTCATTTACTACATTTTTATATTTTCTCCTTTCATCACTTAAATTCAATATTTCTTCTGTCACCCAAGGATTTCTACTAGCCCTCGTCTTTTTACCAACTTGATCCTCTGCTGCCTTCACTACTTCATCCCTCAAAGCTACCCTTTCTTCATATGCCGTATTTCTTTACCCCATTCTTGTCAATTGTTCCCTTATGCTCTCCCTGAAACTATGGTTTAGTCAATTTATCCAGGTCCCATCTCCTTAAATTCCCACCTTTTTGCAGTTCCTTCAGTTTTAATCTACAGTTCATAACCAATAGATTGTGGTCAGAGTCCATATCTGCCCTTTGAGATGTCTTACAGTTTAAAACCTGGTTCCTAAATCTCTGTCTTACTATTATATAATCTATCTGATAGGTTCTAGTATCTCCAGGCTTCTTCCATGTATACAGCCTTCCTTTATGATTCTTGAACCAAGGGTTAGCTATGATTAAGTTATGCTCTGTGCAAAATTCTACCAGAACTTTGAGGTTCGCCGATGACACTGTAGTTCTGTCAGAGACAGCAAAGGACTTGGAAGAGCAGTTGAACGGAATGGACAGTGTCTTGAAAGAAGGATATGAGATGAACATCAACAAAAGCAAAACGATGACAATGAAATGTAGTCGAATTAAGTCGGGTGATGCTGATGGAATTAGATTAGGAAATGAGACGCTTAAAAAAGTAAAGGAGTTTTGCTATTTGGGGAGAAAAATAACTGATGATGGTCGAAGTAGAGAGGATATAAAATGTAGACTGGCAATGACAAGGAAAGAGTTTCTGAAAGAGAAATTCGTTAACATCGAGTATAGATTTAAATGTAAGGAAGTCGTTACTGATAGTATTTGTATGGAGTGTAGCCATGTATGGAAGTGAAACATGGACGATAAATAGTTTGGACAAGAAGAGAATAGAAGCTTTCGAAATGTGGTGGTACAGAAGAATGCAGAAGATTAGATGGGTAGATCACATAACTAATGAGTATGTGTTGAATAGAATTGGGGAGAAGGGGAGTTTGTGGCGCAATTTGACAAAAAGAAGGGATCGGTTGGTAGGACATGTTCTGAGGCATCAAGGGAACACCAAGTTGGTATTGGAGGGCAACGTGGAGGGAAAAATCGTAGAGGGAGACCAAGAGATGAATACACTAAGTAGATTCAGAAGGTTGTAGGCTGCAGTAGGTACGAGGGGAAGAATCAGCTTGCACAGGATAGAGTAGCACGGAGAGCTGCATTAAACCAGTCTCAGGACCGAAGACCACAAAAACAACAACAACGAAGTTAGTGTCTTTGGAACCCTTCCCCCGTCCACCTAACGGATAAACGTCACCAGGGTTGATACCTGTGAGCCTTGCGACCCAGTAACTTCGCATAAGATACTAATATTCGTCATTTGCCACATCTAGGGAGGTATACCCCCAACAATGTTTTATACCAATAGTTACACAAATAATGCAAACAATGAGTGATGTATATGCAAAATTCAGTTGAAATTCCTCCAGATTTCCCTAAGTTATACTTCTACGTCACCAAGTTTTCACCCCCCGCCCACACCGAAGGAAGGTAGGTGGTTCGTCACAAAGCACTCGTTTCCAGACAGTGTATGTTTACGAAGTCTGGTTGAAATCAATCTAGTGGGTTAGGAGGATATGTGGAAGATAAATACATATATTTTTATAGTATATATGGGTTTTTACAAAACGATACCGACAAATTTCGAGGAATTTTGGAGGGTCTCGTGAGGAAAAAACTCAGAACTGGAACCCGTGTTCAGAAACGTCATCCAACGTTGCTACAGAGCGTTGAAGTTATAGCATCCAGAGCCTGTCGCTAGGCTACCCCTTTGGTAACAAACGTGACTTTGTACGCTGACGGGCCACAGACAATGTGT
Source organism: Schistocerca serialis cubense (assembly GCF_023864345.2). Classification (NCBI taxonomy): domain Eukaryota; kingdom Metazoa; phylum Arthropoda; class Insecta; order Orthoptera; family Acrididae; genus Schistocerca; species Schistocerca serialis. The sequence continues at coordinate 511,513,970 of NC_064646.1, forward strand.
CGCAATGTTGTTTGTTTTTCAGTGATGGTGACTGATTGCCACAGTCGGCAGTGGAGAAACTGGAGCTCGTTGCTGCGTAGGCAGGCCCTGTACGCTACGGACGAGATGCCCTTTTTCATCGGTGGACGACGGTTTCGGACACCAGTTTCCATCGACAGTTTATTTTTCTCCTGGAACACTCTACAACCTCCAACGTTTTTGAGTATACAGGAGAAAAATAAACTGCGAATGACAACCTGTATCCGAAACAATCATCTACTGAGGCAATGGAGCACTGTGTTTGTAGGACACAGGGCCTGTCCCCATCTTTCCTACTTGTGATCGTGGCAACCAGTCGCGGTCACTGAATAACAAGCAACATTACGAGACGTTCCGCCGGCAGTCCATCCACGTCGAAGGAGGGGCCTAGCCGCTGGCGCTGGCGCCAGCGCCCATAGCGCCATCACTCTGTAGCGTCGCTGGGTGACGTTTCCACACACATATTCCTGTCTTCAGTTTGTTCCTCGTGACACCCTCTACAACTCTCGGTATCGTTTTGTAACACGCTGTGATGGTGTAGCGGCTCTACACAGGTAGCACTGAGTATCCCAAGCACTGAGTTTGGGGGCCACGAAAAAGATTCCAGGAACAATGTTAAGTAAGCGAGTATCATCACTTCACGCTACTTTCTCGATGTAACCAACACGCGCCAGGAAAATTGTCTGCAGACGCGAACGTTACGTGTTTCACATTGGATTGATGCTTCGATGTTGGGAGCACATCGTGATGTAAGTGATATTTGTACAAGCAATGTAAATATCGTTTGCGTATCATGGATGTATGTGTGTTTCGGAGATGAAAAGGAAAAACGCACATGATCTACATGATTAGCTCATCTCACAACACTTCTCTTGTTAAGCTTTTTGTTTGTCGTGGAGTCTTTATGGCAGACTTCTTCGCCGTGCCACAGAAAGAGTGGTGTCGATATGTAAGTTTGATTCAAGGAAAGCAGAAAGCTGCAAGTTGACTCATGAGCTGCGCTACTGAAAGAGCATACTCCCTGTAAACGAAGCAAAGTTACTGAAATACTTTTTCTGGAAACCTTCCGGGGCGGATTTCGTGTACCTCACCTGGCTGCTGTAAGAAAATGAAGCACCTACAGCTGTCCTCATAATGTCATTTATTTTACGGCTACCAGTTTCGGCGCTTCTATGCGCCATCTTCAGGACTTAACTGATGCTGAAGGGGTTAACACCATATGTATACATGCTGCATCAGCGGCCAACATAACTGGTTTACGCAGACTGCCTATAACTGTGATGCCGTCTCTCCAATCAACTGTCAATGACGGTGGGGGATACAAGGAGACAACATTATGGTTACAGGTAGTCTGTGTAAACCATTTAAGTTGCCCACGGATGCGTCGTGTATACAGATGGTAGGAAATTTGGAAATTTTTTTGTGCCGGCCGTAGAGGCAAAGCAGTTCTAGGCGCTTCAGTTTGGAACGGCGCGACCGCTACGGTCGCAGATTCGAATCCTGCCTCGGGTATGGATGTGGGTGATGTCCGTAGGTTAGGTTTAAGTAGTTCTAAGTTCTAGGGGACTGATGACCTCAGATGTTAAGTCCCATTGCGCTCAGAGCAATTTGAACAATTTTTTGAAATTTTTGGTAAGTTTCTATGGGACCAAACTTCTGAGGTCATCGGTCCCTAGGCTTAAACACTACTTAATCTAACTTAAACCAACTTACGCTATGGAGAACACACACACCCATGCCCGAGGGAGGACTCGAACCTCCGACGGGGGGAGCCGCGCGAGCCGTGGCGAGACGAGGCGCCCTATACCAGGCGGCTACCCTGCGCGGCATACACATGGTGTCAACCACTTCAGCATCAGCTACGTACTGAGGATGGTGCACTGAAGCGCCGAAACTGGTAGCCGTACAACAAATGACATCACAAAGTCGGCTGGAGGCGTTTCATTTTCTTACAATAGTGTACGGCCGTAGTCCCCACGACCTTCAGTTGCAAGGATGTACATACAAAAATTCATCTGTCTGCGTCTAATGTTCTCATAGTACTACTGAATATTATCTACTGTAGTGGAACGTGCTGCTATTTCCTTTATTCGTTATCAGTTTTGAGATAAGAACTGAAGGCAGGGATGAAGGAAGTTTTTTTCGCAGATACGTTACAGCCAAGGTTTTCGTAACATTCCAACAGTTCACCTAGAGGCTCCTTGCAATTTTGTGCTTTCTTACATCCTAAGATACTGAAACAAACGTTGTTCAAACATTTCCAGGCAGCCTCCTCATAGTCACGTAACATTTCATCAAATTGCTTGTCTCTAAAAAGCCGATCAGTGACTTTTGAATCACGCAATAGTGGCAACTTATCTCACAAGTGTTTATAGGTCTCGCTTTCTTGATTCATTTTCTTTACAAAATTTTTCATGAATTACATAAAAATCACTTCAGAAAAATATAAGAACAAATTACAGTGACTCCATCTACAATACTGACTACGGTGAGCTAGTGGACACGTACGACTTCAGTGTTTGTTATAGTGCTTCATTCTTGTCACATGTGACAACTACACACAAGCTGACTGTAAGGTTCTTCTATTTTCCATTATATATGAAACCTTCGTAAAACCAAAACGCGACATTAAGTTTCAGTTTCCTTTGCGATATTCGTTGTGTGCACTATGAAACTGGAGTACATTTTAGGAGCACATTTTAGGAGTACATTTTCACTGCTGTACAGTGTCACTAGACCAGGCAGGTACGTACATATGCAGACGATACTGAAGATGTGGCAAGGGGTGTAAAATCCTTCAAAGAAATACATTTAGTATTGCAAGCAGGGGAAACAAAAACTGGATTCATAGTTCACGAACGTAAAAAAAAGCGCAGTGCAATGCAATTTTGTACTTTTTCATATTTTAACGTGAAACGAAAATGATTCAACAATAACATATTTTTCTTCTCGTAAGAACAAACACACCTGCTTTCTGCAGTCATGAAGTCGCACAGATTTGTTCGCTTATTGTCGTTTTGTTAGACGCGCGGAAATAATACGAGTAAATGCTTTCTGCTACTGCTATAGGCGTATGTCCTGTCTTTAGGTCAATTGACAGAACACAGCAGTCAGTTTCGAAATTTGGTGAAAGATGTGTCCAAGTCCGTGAATTATGTGTGTAAAATACATTTTTGTGTCAAAATCGTTTCGTGTTTATTGTTTTTAAATAGAGGCACTGAAAATTTATTTTTTTAAAGCCCAGTGTTTCGGAAACTGGGACGAAAAAACACTGTTCTGCTTAAAGTGAAGATACATCTGCTGGATGGTTTGGTTTGGTTTGTGGGTACATCTGCTGGAGACAGTTACTGAAAAACAGTCGAAAATAGAAATCGGTAAAGAGTTTGTAAAGTGTTTGGAGTTGCTACGGTTGACGATAGTTAAAAATGGACATCGACTGACGGCAGTGTTTGAGAGCAATATGTTTTCTGAGCCAGAGATAAATCGTCTGAGAAGGGGCAAACCCGAAGAGATTGTGTTGCTTGTTTCGGTTTCAGAATGCTGCCACAACAGGAATTTTAGTGCTGGTAGGGGCCGATGAACTGGCAAAACAAAACAGGTTCTGAATTTTATGCAAAGCCTGGCTGGTTGGAAAGGTTTAAGAAAAGGAACGACATAGTACTGCAGACTATAACTAACTTAGAGATTGATTCCAGTCTCTATTGTTCTCAATACTCGAACAATATGACAGAAAAGAGGTTTTCAACTTCGACAAAACTGGCTTATTTTAGCACTGCTTACCAAACAAAAGTTAAAATATTGTTTAAGAGATAATCGTGTACAGAAGGAGAAAGCCGCCGCCGATCTACAACACGAGTGTTTCTTAAACAATAGAAGGACACCAGTACTGGCAGGATGTGATTCCGATGGACTTCCCTTACATGTCAATAAGAAATATTGGAAAGTGCGGTGTCTTAAAAACGTAAGAACAGAAAAGCGTGAATGGTAGCCAATATGTTCACCGATCGGAATCTCAATTTGCTTAAGTGACTTTTACGAGAGAAGACTAGTAATTATCTAAATTACCAGACGGCTAAGCCAATTTATGCTCCATGGCGCACAATTTCAGTTGCAGGTTGCTGTCTAACGGCTTCCAGGAGCAACAAAAACTTAATTTTTCAATATTTTACGTGATTATTGATCGAATTTAAAAATTTAAAATGCTGACACAACCTACTCATTAAGAGGTGTACTTTTATGTGAAGGACTTAACACAATAAGACAAGTACCATAGTTCGTACATGCCTTGAGGCTGTGTAAGTCATGGGGCCCGTATTATCCAGACTGTGTTCACCCAGAGCACTTAGCGGCTTCCAGAAAACTTCAAAATGTCAACCATTTTCTAAACTTTTTCTCGCTTAACGTCAAATATTTGTAATCAAAAGGTTGAAACTGTTTTACACATGGGAGATTGATTCTTTAAAGAGTCAGCAATTTATCGAGCCTTGTTAATTCCGCAGCACATCCCGCTATTAAACTGAAAACCTCGAAACATCACAGATGTCTTATAAACGTGCGACGAAGGCATTGGACGAAACTCGTTATTTCAGTATCGAAAGCAGCTGTTCGGGACCGAAGCAAAAGATTATTCCAACAGTGTATTAAACGCATTAGGCATTTTGCATTCTGCATTGAAGTTGCTGCTGGTGACAAAGACGGTCGAAAATTGTTTCAGCCGTGCGGTATTCTCCAAAGTACTAAATTCTTTGATGCTTCAAGAATCGTCGGGTATTTAACCTGGGCTCACATTTAATTAACTGTCTGGGTAAGTCTCTACATTACTTTGCTGCCCCGCAGTATGGCTGGATGATGGCCTAGTGGCGGCGCAGTGTCACAAAGACCGAAAAACTCTACGGTACAGTAATAGTGAAACCCATTTAGCTGAACAAGTTTCACAGCCTTCTATATTTACAACATTTGTTCAAAATGGTGTCTTCCAGGGTCAGTGAAGGCATGGCATAGTTCTGCCGCACCCGTCGTTTTTTGAACGGGGTCGCAGGCAGCGAAATTTCTTGCCAGGAGATCCTCTTCAGTATAGTCAAGCGTCTCGTACCCAAGACTTTTCTCCATAAAGCGGGCTGAGATTAGGAGAATTTTCGTGCTGGCACGAAATAGGACCTCCTCTGCCGGTCCACATTTCAGGTAATGTCCGTTCAAAGTGAGATAGGGCTCCATCATTCTGGAACCATATCCGTTGACGATTGACAAATGGGATATGTTCCAGAAACCTGGATAGTATGTCTGGCGGGCGTTTTGTGTAAGCTCCGGCTATGCCGACCCAGACGTTTATAGTCAGTCTGTGTTCATGGCTCGTCGGCTGCAACGCGCTTTATTCAAGAAAAGTACATACGCAGAAAACAGTACCGACTGCAAAGGCGCTGCGAGAATCACTGACTGAATGCGACACGCAGTCCGAAGTCAGCAGGAGTCCTGTGGACAGTGGGGGTGTACTCCATTTCCCGTAACACTCGCCACACAGTACTCTGCGAAACTTTCATTTCACGTGAAACTGCGCCTCATCCACCCGAGCAAATACTGCATCTTCTAAGCCGGGAGTCGGTACAGTTCGGCGTCCTACTCGGTCGTCATGCTGTTATACGAGTTGACATTTGCCCGTCAGAGCCAACATCTGGCTGCATCAATAACCTCCCTATCATCCACATACTACACTACTGGCCATTAAAATTGCTACACCAAGAAGAAATGCAGATGACAAAGGGGGAATTCATTGGACAAATATATTATACTAGAACTGACAAGTGGTTACATTTTCACGCAATTTGGGTGCATAGATCCTGAGAAATCAGTACCCAGAACAACCACCTCTGGCCATAATAACGGCCTTGATACGCCTGGGTATTGAGTCAAACAGAGCTTGGATGGCGTGCACCGTCAACACGATACCATAGTTCATCAAGAGTAGTGACTGGCGTATTGTGACGAGGCAGTTGCTCGGCCACCATTGACCAGACGTTTTCAATTGGTGAGAGATCTGGAGAATGTGCTGGCCAGGGCAGCAGTCGAACATTTTCTGTATCAAGAAAGGCCCATACATGACCTGCAACATGCAGCCGTGCATTATCCTGCTGAAATGTGGGGTTTCACAGGGATCGAATGAGGGGTAGAGCCACGGGTCGTAACACATCTGAAATGTAACGTCCACTGTTCAAAGTGCCGTCAATTCGAATAAGAGGTGACAGAGACGTGTAACCAATGGCACCCCATACCATCACGCCGAGTGATACGCCAGTATGGCGATGACGAATACACGCTTCCAATTTGCGTTCAGCGCGATGTCGGCAAACACGGATGCGACCATCATGATGCTGTAAACAGAACCTGGATTCATCCGAAAAAATGACATTTTGCCATTCGTGCACCCAGGGTCGTCGCTGAGTATACCATCGCAGGCGCTCCTGTCTGTGATGCAGCGTCAAGGGTAACCGCAGCCATGGCCTCCAAGCTGATACTCCATGCAGCTGCAAACGTCGTCGAACTGCAGATGGTTGTTGTCCTGCAAACGTCCCCATCTGTTGACCCAGGGATCGAGACGTGGCTGCACGATACGTTACAGCCATGCGGATACGGTGCATGTCATCTCGACTGCTAGTGATACGAGGCCGTTGGGATCCAGCACGGCGTTCCGTTGTATCCTCCTGAACCCACCGATTCCATATTCTGCTAACAGTCATTGGATATTGACCAATGCGAGCAGCAATGTCGCGATACGATAAACCGCAATCGCGATAGGTTACAATCCGACCTTTATCAAAGTCGGAAACGTGATGGTACGCATTTATCCTCCTTACTCGAGGCATCACAACAACGTTACACCAGGCGACTCATGTCAACTGCTGTTTGTGTATGAGAAATCGGTTGGAAACTTTCCTCATGTGCCGGCCGCGGTGGACGAGCGGTTCTAGGCGCTTCAGTCTGGAACCGCGCGACTGCTACGGTCGCAGGTTCGAGTCCTGCCTTGGGCATGGATGTGTGTGATATCCTTAGGTTAGTTAGGTTTAAGTAGTTCTAAGTTCTAGGGGACTGATGACCACAGCAGTTAAGTCCCATTGTGTTCAGAGCTATTTGAACCATTTTCCTCGTGTCAGGACGTTGTATGTGTCACCACCGGCACCAACCTTGTGTGAATGCTCTGAATAGCTAATCATTTGCAAATCAAAGCATCTTCTTCCTGTGTGTTAAATTTCGCGTCTGTAGCACGTCGCCTTCGTGGTGTATCAATTTTAATGGTCAGTAGTGTACTTCCCGCTGAGCGCATCCTTCATGGGGCTAAACAGACGGAAGTCGGAAGGTGCGAGATCCGGGCTGCAGGGTGGATGAAGAGGAAAAGTCCAGCGGTGTTTTGTGAGCTTCTCTCGAGTGCGCAGACTTGTGTGAGCCCTTGCATTTTCGTGCAGAAGGAGAAGTTCGTTTATATTTCTGTGTTTTGTGGCGACTAACACACTCTAGCCGTTTCTCCAGTTTCCTGAGGGCAGTAAAATACGCTTCAGAGTTGATCCTTGGTCCATGAATATAGAATAACCCCTTATGAGTCCCAAAATACCGTCGCTATGTATTACAGGCAAAGGTTATGGCTCCGAACGTTCCTCAGAGAAGAAATGTAGTGGCATCACTCCACGGATGGTCGTTTTGTTTCCGTTTTGAAGCGATGAACCCATGTTTGATGCCTGTGACGATGTTCGACAAAACAATTGTAACGATCGGCAGCGTAATACGCAATCAGTTCCGCACAGATGGCCCTTTGTCGCTCTTTATTGTCTTCTGTGGCAATGAACTTGTGGATCAGTGTGTCAACACTAGCCACAGTTGTGCAGCGAGTTGTTTGATTGTGATCACCTCGCATGAGAGTGTCCGCACGTTCCAACATTGCAGGAGTCACAGCTCTAGGAGACTGGGAGACTAAACGCGTTTGCGCGACCTGGTTGCGATGATGCGAGACTCTTCGCCCAGCGACTCACCGTGCTTTTGTTTACTGCCAGGTCTCCTCTCCGCAGACATTCTGCAAGCGCCCACGCATGACTGCGATGCTCTGGTTCTCCTTCCAAAGAAACTCAATGACTCCCTCTCTGCTTGGGACGCACGTCATTTTGAAGGCTACCTATAACGCCGCCATATACACTCCTGGAAATTGAAATAAGAACACCGTGAATTCATTGTCCCAGGAAGGGGAAACTTTATTGACACATTCCTGGGGTCAGATACATCACATGATCACACTGACAGAACCACAGGCACATAGACACAGGCAACAGAGCATGCACAATGTCGGCACTAGTACAGTGTATATCCACCTTTCGCAGCAATGCAGGCTGCTATTCTCCCATGGAGACGATCGTAGAGATGCTGGATGTAGTCCTGTGGAACGGCTTGCCATGCCATTTCCACCTGGCGCCTCAGTTGGACCAGCGTTCGTGCTGGACGTGCAGACCGCGTGAGACGACGCTTCATCCAGTCCCAAACATGCTCAATGGGGGACAGATCCGGAGATCTTGCTGGCCAGGGTAGTTGACTTACACCTTCTAGAGCACGTTGGGTGGCACAGGATACATGCGGACGTGCATTGTCCTGTTGGAACAGCAAGTTCCCTTGCCGGTCTAGGAATGGTAGAACGATGGGTTCGATGACGGTTTGGATGTACCGTGCACTATTCAGTGTCCCCTCGACGATCACCAGTGGTGTACAGCCAGTGTAGGAGATCGCTCCCCACACCATGATGCCGGGTGTTGGCCCTGTGTGCCTCGGTCGTATGCAGTCCTGATTGTGGCGCTCACCTGCACGGCGCCAAACACGCATACGACCATCATTGGCACCAAGGCAGAAGCGACTCCATTCGTCCCTCCATTCACGCCTGTCGCGACACCACTGGAGGCGGGCTGCACGATGTTGGGGCGTGAGCGGAAGACGGCCTAACGGTGTGCGGGACCGTAGCCCAGCTTCATGGAGACGGTTGCGAATGGTCCTCGCCGATACCCCAGGAGCAACAGTGTCCCTAATTTGCTGGGAAGTGGCGGTGCGGTCCCCTACGGCACTGCGTAGGATCCTACGGTCTTGGCGTGCATCCGTGCGTCGCTGCGGTCCGGTCCCAGGTCGACGGGCACGTGCACCTTCCGCCGACCACTGGCGACAACATCGATGTACTGTGGAGACCTCACGCCCCACGTGTTGAGCAATTCGGCGGTACGTCCACCCGGCCTCCCGCATGCCCACTATACGCCCTCGCTCAAAGTCCGTCAACTGCACATACGGTTCACGTCCACGCTGTCGCGGCATGCTACCAGTGTTAAAGACTGCGATGGAGCTCCGTATGCCACGGCAAACTGGCTGACACTGACGGCGGCGGTGCACAAATGCTGCGCAGCTAGCGCCATTCGACGGCCAACACCGCGGTTCCTGGTGTGTCCGCTGTGCCGTGCGTGTGATCATTGCTTGTACAGCCCTCTCGCAGTGTCCGCAGCAAGTATGGTGGGTCTGACACACCGGTGTCAATGTGTTCTTTTTTCCATTTCCTGGAGTGTAACTTCACGAAACTATAGGGGCTGAGGCGGGAACGTCCCACGACAACGCACAGCAAACTCCGCACCTTTGTTTTTTTCCAAAATGCGTTGCATTTCTTACTGAACGCCCCTCACACATTCAACTCACAATTATAAATAATACTGCAAATAAAAGAGCAACTCAGTGTTTTGTTTGTATATCTGTGATCACGCAAATGCACCGTTTCCTGTGTCTTCCTTTAAAAAAACACTATCAGCACAGATGGCGACTGGTGAACAGAAAACTTCTTCCGTTTTACAATTTGCACTGACATAGTAGTGCCTCCACGTTCACCGTGCAGCATGCGTTGCGTCTTAAGTTTCAATGTAATCTTCCAAATGATGATAACCTCTATACGTTTACAAAGGAAAGAGTACAGGACCACGAAGAATGACTGAAAGAAGTGTTGAACGAGTGAGCTGGTCTTTCGTGTGTAGCTCGAAGGAATCTGTTCAGGAGGTCAGGCATCGATTAGCAGTTCCGTTGACGTCTGCAAGGAAACTTTTAAGAAGACGCTTATAACTACGTCCTTATCGTTTGCAGATATTACGACCTCTGCCGGCCGTTGTGGCCGAACGGTTCTAGGCGCTTCAGTCCGGAACCGCGCTGCTGCTACGGTCTCAGATTCGAATTCTGCCTCGAGCATGTATGTGTGTGATGTCCTTAGGTTAGTTAGATTTAATTAGTTCTAAATCTAGGGGACTGATGACCTCAGATATTAAGTCTCATAGTGCTTAGAGCCATTTGAACCATTTGTTACGACCTCTAAAGTTTAAAGCACACAGACTACAGTTTGCATGCCAGCTTTGCAAACGAAATGTTGCTGCAAGATGATGAAGATTTTCTGGATCGCGTCTTCTTCAATGATGAATCGACATTTGACCGAAGTGGAACTGTAAACACCCATAATGTGCACACCTCTGGGTCAGCAAATCGTCACCAGATTGTAGAGTTCCAGCGAGTCTCCCCTAAACTGAATGCTCTTCATGGCATACCCCAGCAGAAGTATACGGCCCCTTCTTTTTTGGCGAGACAACTGTAACTGGTGTTCCTTGTCTTGACGCACTTAGTTATGGCTGTTCCCTCAGTTGAAGGACGTTGAACCACAGAACTCTATTTGGCAGCAAGGTGATGCGCTAGCTCACTAGCATAACCCAGACTGGTTAAACGGCGCCGCACCCGACCATCGGATTGGCTGCAAGGGGCCAGACGACACAGCTTGCTGCCTCCACGTTCACCCCATATGACGCCAAGCGGTTTTCACCTTTGGGGGGTTCATCAAGGGTCACGAGTCTGTGTCTCCGCTACCAGCTGATCTACCGTAATTAAGAAACTGGATTGAAGCAGTTATTGTAACAGTTAATACTGACGCAATGATCGAGGGGTGGGAAGAACTCGCCTATCAAGTCGATGTGTGCCGTGTGACGAATGGTGCTCAAATTCGACACTTAGAAGAAAAACTGTTGAAGTTGCTCTTTCATTTGAAGTATTATTTATAATTGTAACTTGAATATAATAAATGCTACAAAGCCTTAAAATCCAGGACAGTCATTTTGAAACACGCACTACGTCTACATCTACATGGATACTGTCCAAATCATATTTAAGTGCCTGGCACAGGGTTCATCGAATCGCTTTCGTAATAACTCTCCATTATTCCACTCTCGAACAGCGCGTGGAAAAAAACGAACACCTGTATCTTTCCATGCGAGCTCTGATTCCCCTCATTTTGTTATGAAGATCGTTTCTCCTTATGCAGGTCGCCATCAACGAAATATTTTCGCATTCGGAGGAGAAAGTTGGTGATTGAAATTTCTTGAGCAGATTCCGCCGCAACTATAAACGCCTTTGTTTTACTGACGTTCTGACCCGTTTTGTGTACCAAGGGGGATCAGCTCCGTCGTTTGTTAATTTATTTGGTACAGTAGGTGCTACATTTCTGACGTGTTAAGGCCGGTGGCTGTGCTGCGTCTTCAGCTGTCTGCGTCACGTTACCTTGCACCAAGATGACATCTGATCACATGTTTCCCGCACTGACCCGGCCAACCTCCACAGACGGTGTTCTGTCGTTGCGCTGGTAAGCACGTTCTCGCTGAAAAATGGCTCTGAGCACTATGGGACTTAATATCTGAGGTCATCAGTCCCCTAGACTTATAACTACCTAAACCAACTAACCTAAGGACATCACACACATCCATGCCCGAGGCAGGATTCGAACCTGCGACCGTAGCAGCAGCGCGGTTCCGGACTGAAGCGCCTAGAACCGCTCGGCCACAACGGCCGGCTTCATACACTGAGAACATCTTGTGACGGTTTGCCACAAGACTGGCACAGCATCCCTCTGGCTGATGAACTCCGAAGCAGTATAGTGTGACGTACCGATATCTGTCACTATAGCTCAGTTTCACTCGACTGGCAGCCATGCCTGACCATTTGCTGCTGCCAGAGATAGCAACTCTGTATACACTGACTGGAGAAAATTGCAACAGCAAAAAATAATTAGAGTTATGGGATTTCGGGAATACATTTGTCTTGGTAACACATTTAAGTGATTAACATTGCAAAATCACAGGTTAATGAAATGTGAAATGCTGGTACATTAACAACTCGTGTAACCAGCAGAACGTTCCACGAAACCGTGAAAACGTGTATGCATTGTGTTACATAGGTGCCGGATGTCATTTTGTGGAATGGAATTGCATGCTTGTTATACTTGCTAGGTCAATACGGGGACGGCTAATGCTGTTTGTGGATGATGCTGAAGTTGTTGTCCGATGACGTCACATATGTCATAAATTGGTGACAGAGCATGCCAAGGCAACAGCGGCACTGTAGAGCACGTCAGGCTACAACCGCGGTATGTGGGCGAGCTTTATCCTGTTGGAAAACACCCCCTGGAATCCCGTTCACGAATGCAGCTCAACAGATCAGATCACCAGACTGAGTACAAAGCTGCAGTCACGGTGCGTGGGAGAACACGAGGGTGCTCCCGCTGTCGTACTAAACTGCGCCCCAGACCGAAACTCCAGGTGTAGGTCCAGAGTGTCTAGCGCGCAGACAGGTCCGTCGCGGGCCCTGAACTGGCCTCCTACTAAGTAGCAGACGGCCATCGCTAGCACCGAGGCAGTACCAGCTTCAGTCAGAAAACACAACAGATTTCCACCCCACGCTCCAGTGGGCTCTCGCTTGACGCCACAGAAGCCGCAAATTACAGTGGTTGGTGGTCAGTGCAATGCACACTGCAGAGCACCTGGCTCGGAGCTGTCCTCGACGTAACCGATTTATAGCAGTTTAGTGTGTCACTGTCGTAACAACAGCTGCTCGAATTGCTGCTGCAGATGCAGTCGACGTGCCAGACCCGTACACCGAGCGAGCTGGTCTTTCCAACCGGCAGCGCCACCTGGCCCCCGCTGCCAACAGTTACGTAGTCAATCTCGGACCAGGGACATCACCTGGTTAAGTAACTGCCAATATCAATTAAATTCTCCGTAACTAAGATGTTATTTTATTTTATTTCGACGACAACCAGTTTCGCCATTCGACTATACCATCTTTAGGCCCCATATCCATCTCTCAAAACAAACGATAATGCCATACTGTGCCATACGTCCCTGTCTTTCGTGAATTCAAACCGTTTCACAATGTGTTTCATTCAAAGTACAGTGGCTACATTCCTGCCGAGTCATTCTGCAATACTGCAGAAGGAATGGCCACTTTCTCGTAGCCCTATTACACGCCTCGTTCAAGCTCAGTGGAGTGTTGATAATGGCGCCTTTGTCGCCTGAAAGGCATTATTGATTAACATCGACTCACCACGTCCAGTCTCAAAGGTAACTAATGTTCGTGGCAACTACAGCGTGTATTTCAAGCAAACCTGACCTGCATCCACATATTGGCGCCACTAGCGCACTCTTGTGCGACTGGCACGAAATACGAATATACACGATCTTTCACATGCAGAAACACGCCTACCACACAACTCCTTGTTGGTATTGCGATTTTTTTCATCAGCATAGCACAGCGTGTCGAAAAAGAATGTCCCTGATTAAATAGTATGTTAAGCAGTTTACTTACACCAAATTATACATCAAATTTAAGGTAAACTAACTTAGTTTTTTTTTTGCATGTGTTCGATATGTGCACCTTTAATTATACTGCACATATCCAACCTACAATCCATTTCTTCCCTCACTTTGGCTAATAAGTCCAGAGTACTGGAAGGGATAGTCTCTTCATTTCTATGTCTTAGCTCTGGCAATTCACTAGGTAGTGGTGGAAAGCAGACACGAACTTTCATTAAGCCCCAGTGGAAAAAGTCGCATGGCATGAGGCCAGGTGAATAAGGAGGCCAGCGGAAAATATCTCTACCCTGTTGGTCAGTACAACCAATCCAACGATCACGGACTTAGGCTTTCAGACACTCTCGTACAAAGACGTGCCAGTGGGGACAGACTCCATCTTCTTGCCAAATATTTTTTTTAGGTCCACCTGCTAATTGGAGAAAGAGCCATTCTTGCAGCGTATGTAAATAAACCAGCCAGGTACGGTAGCTTCTGTGGAACAAGTGGTCACACACGTTATGTCAGAACACAGCCCAGAAAACGTTCAATTTTGGGGAATCTCTTTTGTGAGGATGTTACTACCTCCAGGTACTAGAATTATGGGAGTTACCTTTCTGTTTAGTTCAAAAGTTGCCTCACCGTCAAGGAAGGCACCTTCCGACTGCAACGCTTCACTTGTAAAGTTGTACTGCACATCACAGTCACCTGGCTCTCAAGCATTTACCAGCTCTAACCAGTTTGGACACATGTGTCAACGTTTCCTGAAAACTTTCCACGCTGTTATCGTTTAAATATGAAGTTTAAGACTTGCTTTCTGAACAGAGTTCTCAGGACTCACGGTACCCTGACGTGTTCTACATCCTCTTTAGACACTTTTGGTCGTTCCATGCTTTTCCCTTTACGCACGTACCCAGCCATTTTGAATTGATTGTACTATTGGTAGATACCAACACATCTTCCATTTGGGTGTGGGGGGATGAACTTTATGCCTACCCTAGAAGAAATGTTACTTGTAGCTGAATTCTATTAGTAACATACTTTTTAAAGCAGTACTGATGTGTAAGTAGGGCCCAAAATCTGAAAAATCTTGTAGTAAACTCGTAGCAATATCAATATACTTTCAATGACATTCCACCAAGAGGTACGTCATGCCCACCCTAAAACATTTAAAATTCAAATTTTCGGTAATCTTTATTGACTTTTACTCACAAAATAGTTTTGAAAGAGATAGTGATGAATAAATAAGACCCAGAACCTGAAAATACTGCTTATGAAATTCTTTGGGGAAAGTGACATAGATTTTTTTCAAAATTTTAAAATATAAAGTAACTGGCCGTATATTTTTAAAAGACAGGCATGAAGTAACCCCACGCCCTTGATGTTCTGAGAATTAAACCGTAAACGAAACTCACATTGAACTGCAATTACAGATTCTCCCTCAGCAAACTGCAGAACACAAAACAAGTTATGCTCAGAAATCGCTATTTTGTGTATGTGGCGCTTCAAGTGGAAAAACAACAAAGAAATACACAAGCATGCACTTATGGGGACGTCCACTACGATGTACATCGTTGAGCGTGTGAAAAATTTCTGACTTGACTTGACCAGAAACTGGATATTGCGGAGAAACGGCTTTGCCACAGCCTGGGGGATGTTTCCAGAATAGGATTTCACTCTGCAGTGGAGTTTGCGCTGATATGAAACTTCCTGGTAGATTAAAACTGTGTGCAGCAGCGAGACTCGAATTCGGGACCTTTGCCTACTGCGGGAACTTATTTATCATTTACTGGTGTACGTTCAATAAAGTGTGCGTACACCGTATTGCGTCGTACCTCATTTATATCGTGTCCACACCATACTCGACTTCCACACACTTGTCTAAAACTATATGAGTTACTCTTTAATTATCGGCTTGAACCAACACGCTACAAATGTAAGTCCACACCAGGATCCAGTGCTTTGCATCTCGGTTGTCTGACTTAGTTGAGTCTGTATCGACACTGCTGTGATTCAAACTCACAATGTGTTCCCGTGTTCCTGGAGCGTGTCGCAGGTGTAAAGTGACACAAGATTTGAATCCCATAAAAATGATATTCTCTGAAATAATGTTGTGCTACACTGGAAATGTGGATGTATTTGGGAGAGGCTTAGCTCAGTATAGCACATAGGTAGTCGTCAGGGTTTTTGTTGTCATCTGAAGTGATTGTATTTCATCTTTTCTGATATTGCGAACAGTGAACCTACTGTGAAACTGAAACTTCATGTCAGATTAAGACTTTGTGCCGGACCGAGACGCGAACTCGGGACCTTTGCCTTTCGTGGACAAGTGCTCTACCGTCTGAGCTACCCAAGTACAACTCACAACCGTCCCCACAGCTTCAGTTCTGCCAGTACCTCGTCTCCTACTTTCCAAACTTCACAGAAGCTCTTCTGTGAAACTTGCAGAACTAGCACTCCTGGAAGAAAGAATATTGCGGAGAAACGGCGTAGCCACAGCCTGGGGGATGTTTCCAGACTGAGATTTCACTCTGCAGTGGAGTGTGCGCTGATATGAAACTTCCTGGCAGATTAAAACTGTGTGCTGCACCGAGACTCGAACTCGGGACCTTTGCCTACTGCGGACACTACTTTTCACAATGTAACATGGATAATAAACAGATTACAGCCTACTTGTACCATGGTTTCATTTTCAAAATATGCTGAATGGAGTTGCAAACTTTACATTGAGAAAAGCAGTGTCCGACGAAATAGTTATATTGAATGTCAAAAGAACAATAGTACACAACAAAAAAGAAGGAGACACATAGTGAACAGTGTGAAGAAGGTCAGAAGGCAAAGATGTGATTATATGTCAGTAATAAAGCGTTAGCGTGACCTCCAGACCAGATGTGAGGAAACGAAGACCAGCAAATCATACCACTGATGATGCCTTAGGACAAGAAAAAGGTGAAATGTGTCTGGGATAAATAAATTAAGTGGCAGCAGGAAATGGCAGTTTCATTTACAAATCAAATATTTATAAACAGAAGTTTACTAGTCTTTTGGCAAAAATTATACTGTGCAACTTTCACTTTTAGTGTGGTTTATTTCACCAACAGTTCCTAAACATTATCTTTTAGGATTATTACCATGCAAAGCTCAAACTTGTGCAGATGACATACCAAATGCTGTAATTGAGTGCACTGAAAATCATCATATTTCACTCAATAAAATTGTCTCCATTTCAACAGACAAAGAGAAAACTAACATCGCCATGAGAACTGGGTTTGTTGCTATTTCGAAAGAAATCATGAGATACTTACTTACCATTGCATTATTCATCAAGATGCACTTTGTGTGCAGACGTCACCACAACAAATGTTCGGTTATGGAATTGAAAATTAAGATTAACAACTCCATTGTAGCTAAACTTCTTAATCATTACCAGTTTAAAGAGTGTTTAGTAGAAATGGAGAGTAAGTTTTCAGATCCCCTGCTGCATAACAAGGTAATCTCGTTATTGAGAGGAAATGTTTTGAAATGTTTTGCTTCCTTATTAACAGGAATCAGAGAATGTGAGACTGAAAATATGGCATCGCAGTGGAGCTGCACATAGACAATAAACAGATTACAGTCTACTTGGACCATGGTTTCATTCTTTAAATATGTTGAGACTGTGGACCCTCATAAAAATAGTTTCATTAAAGGATTTCTCCTTGAGAAAGATATTTACTCTCCATAGATAACACACCGTTAATCTGTAGATACAAAATTTAATTCATAGTAGACTTTATACCTCAGCTAAATGAGTTTAATTGCAAACTATGTGGCGGTGGGGAAGAAAGCACGTTTCAGTGTTGGAAAAACTTATCCCATTTGAGAAGAAAATTGTTTCCTTTTTGGTTAAGATTATGAAAGAGAAGCTTTGCTTAATTTCACAAACTTGTTGAAATATCATCCAAAAAATTCTGATATTGTTGTTGGCTGTTTCAAAACAAAACTTTTAAATGTGAGTGAAGCTTTTCTCAACAGGTTTCAGGAATTTAGAAGCAGAAAAGTGTGGCATCGATGGGTCACATCAACCACGTAAAGCATGATCTTTGAACTCTAACTGCTCTGACGAGCCGCCATGTTAATTTCCAGTCAGCCTTTGTACCTTGTACAGCGTACACGTGTATCTTTCTTTGTGCTGAAATGTATAGACATTTATGGGAACAGTTGGTTGTGTATACAGTTATCCGTATTCCCATATTGGTGACCTGAAGTTTCTACGTCTTCCATGACTTCCGTGCCGGCTGTGTGGAATCAACAGGTTTTACGTTCGACGCCATGGCTGCCTCACAAGGATTTGGAGGCTCAGCTACTACTACCAGGCCACTCCAATATCCTGCCAACGGTTGTTTCGCCGCTAACAGACAGTGATTCGTGATCTCCAACGAAGTTAACCTCAAACTTTGCAGCTCTACAACGGCCGAGTGTTACGCTGTTACCTCAAACAATGGACTCAGGTTTCGTGTCGCCGGACTGTGCATGCCAACACGTGAAAGGTGAAGTGGACGATTTCCAGAATCGTGTAACGAACGATCGCTCATGTAGTGTCCAAAGGGGACCCAAATTCGCACACGTGCTTTGATCCTCTACGCGCCGCAACGTCGGTTACAGTAGTGCCGTGTGCAACGCCGCCATCCGTGCAAAACACGCAAGTGGTCAACTGCTATCAAGCTATGCCAGTTTTGCCTTCCTCACAATTTAATAACGGGCATTTTTATACGCCAAGTTCGCCCAGTTTCTCGACCACGTGGGTTCGAGCACACCCAACAGTGCTCCGCCATCCAGGTACGTTTTACCATGACAATGTGACCGCCAGCAGGTTTCATCAGTGATTTATGGTCCTACCACACGGGGTGTGTCTCCGATGTGCGCAGGAAACTCTCCTTGTTGCCACACCAAGTACCAAACCACCCAACCTACCCCCCCCCCCCCCCATCCCTGCCCCCCACTCACGGGGAGGCCCCAGCTCTGACCATACAACCACTCGCTCCTTCCGCAGTACTGTCTGCACCTGCCGCACCCACCTTCCACGTCATTTTCAAGGTGGACAATTTAAGTACTGTGCCTTTAACCTCCAGTCCAGTTTATGGGCCTACCTCACGCACCGCTCATCCACTCATTCCCATGGTACTGAACGTGCCTGCTGTGTCATGTTTCCGTGACTCACCAGGGACATTGCAACTGGCTATCGTTCGGGACGTGTTTGCTAATAACGTGCCCACTCCAGTAGTGCTGAGTTACAGGACAGCCTAGCCTATCACAGGACAGCAGGCCTTCCAAGATACGCCAAAGCCACCCTTGTCCCCCCCCGGCCATCTGCTGAAGCTACGTCCTTAATACGAGGACAACACCATTTCATGGTTCACGCCTGTGGAGCACCTTGTCGAGTTACATCAGTGACCGATGACAACTCTAAATTTCTATGTCTCGTCATGCACGTCCATGACCACTCACATTAAATTTGTGACCTCCTCCTTTAGCCACTGCCACCGCCAAAATACGAGTTCGCCAAGAAGACAATATTGGACCGACTCGCCTGCTGCCGCAGGAATTAATCATCAAGATCCTGTACGAGGAACACCCGGGAGACAGCACACTGTCACAACTCTGGCGCCGCCTTCGGCTATTTGTGAGTGAACACACGATGCCAGGCGTTACCCTGTAGGCGGTATGGTCTGCCAAGTTACCTGCCGACCTAGAGATAAACCTGTTACTGCACTCCTTCGAGTCTATCAGCTCTCACCCTCGCATCGTAGATCAGCTGTATGCACGACATCGACAAAAACACCCAGCACACCTCTCACCACTGGTTGGCACTACACCGCCCGTTTACCGGCCGCCTGTGGGCAGAGGCAGGGCTCGTTCTGCCTCCACGCCATCTACACCATCAGGCAGTGCTCGCTCGTCTAGCTCATCCGTACTGTTGGTACCACAAGATTTTCGGGGATGAGGCCAAGAAGTGCAGATTACCTTGCCAGCACCAAAACGCTGGCTGCAGGATTTAAAAGACACCAAGTCCTGTGGGAACTTCACAGGCGTCGTCAAACATTGCACTCCATCCACTCGTCCTCTCGGCCAAGTGGTCGTTTATACGTGACCGACATTTCGTCGCGGTTTGTTTTCCTAGTCGACACAGGCACTGACATGTCCATCATACCTACATCGTTGGTTACTCCAGTTTTTTCACTGACGAAGTCGCTTCTACACACTGTCAAGGAATCAACATTACAAACTGTCAGCTCTGCTAAAGTTATGGTGCATCTACCTCCTTCTCTACGTTTGCTGTGGACTTTTTACATCGCCGACGTTGACGAACCAATTCTCAGTATGGATTTCTTGTCCCATTACAAACTCTCCCCAAATATAGCCCAAGGTTCAGTGCTACACCACCCTTCTGACACTCAGATACCGTGCTCAGGCACTTATGCTCGTTGTTCCGTTTCTGTCACGATATGTGATTTGGTTTGTGAGTGCTCCACCCTCGTGGACAAAATTGTGACCTGTGTCACTAATCTATTGTCAGAGAACAATGCAGCAGTGCAACTCCTTCAGCAAAATGATGAGTTGAAACAATTCATTGCTCACACTTTCGACGAGCTCACCGTGGCTCATGCCTTGCTGCTGCAACTGCAATCCACACAGTTCCTTCACCTGATCGACCTTCATCAGCCGACACCAGCACAGACACTCATCAGCTTAATTCAAAACCATTCATTGCGTGTGACGATTCACGTTGCGTGATCTCTGCACCTGCCACACGCCCACTACATGCAGTGCCATGTGTTGCGATCAGTGCTTCTAATGACAGTCGTGCGCACACGATGCGAACACACCCACCGTGCAGACAGCTGCCCCGCATGTTGCTAAAGATTCCCCCTCTCTCACGCGCCAACCACGTGATTCAGCGGCCATCGCCGTTCCCCGCACGATGCCAACGCCTCTCTTGTCCACACCGGCAAAGCTAACAACAGACAGTCGCTGTGCGCCCCGATCCACTCCTTGCTGTGTGTGCAGCCGACCTCTCCAAACAAGCGCACGCTGCTCTCACGCAATAGGCATGCTGCCTTTTCCCACTCGCGCTAATGGCTACGCCTCATCGCGCCCCACTCGTCCCAAAACTTCACGTCAGGACATTACTCAGCCCCATGTACAGTTCTCAGTCTCTTCCGTCACTGACGGAACGACACACAAGATAATTACCACTGCCAGCCCTCCTATTAGGCACAAAGTTAGAGGCCTCAACCCCATTAAGTTGTGCGTGGTCCGGCAGCAAATTACTGAACTTCTGGAGGCTGGCATTCTACAGCTATCAGACAGCAATTGGTCTTCATCGATTCACCTCGTCACCAAACACAACAGTTCTTTACGCATGTGTCATGATTACAGGCGCTTAAACGCTGATACTATCATGAACAATTACCCAGTGCCAAACATAAACGGTTTCACCCATATGTTATCAGGCGCCACAATCTTCAAGGTGTTTGATTGTAAACATGCATATCACCAGATTCCCATAGCGCTGGAAGACATTCCACAGACTGCTACCATCACGCTACTTGGTTTGTTCCAATATAACTTCACGCCATTTGGTTTTATAGAATGCAGCACAAACATGGCAACGTTTCATTGACTCAATCTTACGAGAGTTCGAGTTCTGCTTTGCATATGTGGATGACATCCTCATTTTCAGCAAGTCGACTGAGGACCACGAAGATCATTTATTCCAGGTCCTACAGACCTTGAACTCCAACAGTGTTGAGGTCAACAAAGATAAATTCCAATTGCGCCAGTCTTCTGTGACATTTTTGGGTTACATCGTATGTGCAGACAGAATACAGCCTCCCAAATCCCGCATGCACGCTATCACGTCATTGCCACCCCCGGCTATGTACAAAGAACTGTGACGTTTCCTGGGTACTATAAATTACTACCGCCGACATTTACCTTCTGCCGCCGCCGTGGAGGCCCCACTGATGGACTCGCTGTCCAGCAAACAGACCTCAGGCCTTAAGCCAGTCCGTTGGACTGAACCTATCCTAGACGCCTTCAGGGCTCTAAAGACGGTGTTAGCTCACGTCGTCGTACTCGCCCAACCCGGTCTGTCTGCCGAGTTCTTCATCACTACGGACGCCAACGACATCGCGGTCAGGGCGGTATTACAGCAACACAAAGGTGACGTGGTTTCACCCCTTCATTTCTTCTCTAAAAATGGTTCAAATGGCTCTGAGCACTATGGGACTTAATATCTGAGGTCATCAGTCCCCTAGAACTTAGAGCTACTTCAACCTAACTAACCTAAGGACAGCACACACATCCATCCCCGAGGCAGGATTCGAACCTGCGACCGTAGCAGTCACGCGGTGCCGGACTGAAGCGCCCAGAACCGCTAGGCCACCGCAGCCGGCATTTCTTCTCCAAACTACTGTCTACAGCACAGAAGAAATATTCCGCTTTTGATAGAGAACTTCTGGCTGTCTATGAAGCCATCAAACACTTTCGCCATGACAGCGAGGGCCATTCTTTCTTCATCCTTACTGATCACAAACCACTGGCGGATGCCTTCTGCAACCCTCCCGAGGACCCACCCCTTGGCGTTTCCGCCACTTCGACACGGTCACTCAATTTACTATGGATATACGTTACATCAAAGGCACAGAAAACATCCCCGGTGATTTCTTTTCGTGGATTAATACTGTCTCACGCATCGTTGATTTATCTGACCTCGTCACTCTCCAGGCCTCTGATGAGGAATCTCAATCTCTCCTCACGGATCCTCAGACATCGCATGTGTTTACCAAAGCCAAGTTCCCTGGCATTTTGGACGGAGTGTGGTGCGACTCTTCTACCAGCACTCTGCAGCCGTTGCTCCCTCCCATGTTGCGCCAACAAGCCTTCAACACCTTGTATAACCTAACCCACTCTGGCGTCTGCACTACCAAACACCTCGTCACTGAGCGTTTTGTTTGGAAAAATGTTAAGCAGGACTGTCAAACCTGGGCACGCAGCTTTATTTCCCGCCAACGCAACAAAATCAGTTGCCACACCTCTCCCCCACTTGGCAAGTTTGACATTCCGCAAGGAAGTTTTCGTCATGTACATACCGACCTTATCAGCCCTCTGCCACCGTCAGAGGGCCACAGATATATCCTCTCCACAATCGACCACATGTCTCGTTGGGTGGAAGCTGTTCCTCTATCCAACATCACAGCAGAAACCATGGCCAAGGGAGTCATCTCCTCGTGGATAGCTAGCTTCGGTTGCCCGTGCACCATCACCAACAACCAGGGTTGACAGTTCGAGTCTGCACTTTTCACGATTCTATGTAACCTTTGCGGTATTAAAAAAATTCATACAACAGCCTACCACCCGCAAAGCAACGGTTTAGTGCAACGATGGCACCGCACCCTTAAAACAGCACTCAGGTGCCATGACTGCCTCTGGTCTGAGGTGCTTCCTTGGGTGTTACTCGGTCTCCGTTCGACCTTTAAACCTGACTTACAGGGAACCATCTCTGAATTCGTTTTCACTGAGAACTCGTTTCTACTTGGGGAACTTATCCTGCCTCAAGCACCTGAGGATTTCCCCACCTCCCCAGACTTTATTAGTGGAATGCGCACCCACTTTAGACATTCACGGCTACATCCACCTGTCAGTCATTCCCTGCCGGACACTTACATGCCGACTGCACTCAACACATGCTCCCACATTATGCTCAGGGACGATTCCATTAGACAACCCTTGCAACCCCAATACCTCGGCCCCTTTGAAGTACTCCAGAGGCGCGAGACGACGTTTGACATTATGGTTAAAGATCACCCACAGACCGTTTCACTACATGGGCTCAAGCCTGCTTTCGTGGAGTCCGACACCCCTCTGCCATCCCAGTAAGACCATCCAGACGAATTTTCCATTGCCGAGCCCAATAACGAGTTAGTTCATCCCACACTAGGGTCTTTTCCTTCTGATGATTCATCACCGCAGTTCGCGGGTTTCCAAAGCATGTCATCATCAACCCCATGCACAGGTTTTGATGACGTTTGACGTTCTATCTACTGGAGAGACTTGCAATGTACCACCTAACCACATTGATGATGCATCGATTGTCACTTTCGACGACTGTGTGCTCGTGCTCCTTACAGACACTGCAGACTCGACACTCAATGAGGAACTAGATGTCAAGATACTGCATAGCCTGTCCCTCCCCCAAGTGTGCGATCCATCAAGAGTTCGTGTGTTCATCTCCTTCGACAGCTCAATCTGCATTAGGGGCAGGCATGCTCGCACGCAGCACCCCTCCCCACACCTCCACTCCTAGGCTGGCCGACACATTGTCTGCTCCCATTGGCTGTCTGATTACGATGTGTGGACCTGCAGCCTGTCACCGTGCCTTCGCACGCTGCCCTGACTGAGATGGAGCTTCCAGTTGTGCACCTGCTGCCTCGTACTATTCACTGTGATGCCGACGCCCACACGACCTCCACTCAGGCCTCACAAGCCATACTCCGTACTATGGGGAGGGGGTGGGGGGGCATCGATAGGTCACATTGACCACATAAAACATGATGTTAATGTTCCAGTCAGCCTTTGTACCTTGTACAGTGTATATGTGCATTTTCTTTGTGCTGAAATATGTGTATGTATAGACATTTATGGGAACAGTTTGTTGCATATACAGCTATCCATATTCCCATTTCCCATAAAAGCAATGGTAGCCTTTTTCAAAAACATCTCAATTCCAATATAACAGTGATTAATTAAGGATACAGGGTACTTAAAAATGGTGGAAAAATCTAAATTTTTTATTACTTTTTAAATTCTAGTCTTTCCTGATTACATTGATATATACATTATAGGGTTTCAAATGAAAAATGACATATATATACCAAATTTTAAAGTTATGGTCATGTATGCCGCCACACCCCCTTTATTTCTGATACAGGAACCAGTATTATTTCGAAAAGAACTGTTTACAGCAATTATACATATGATACACTGTACATGTTGGTGACAGTGCAGGTTTCTAGTGTCTGTAAATGATAATCTTTGCTAGTATTTACTTTTGTTTCGCTGAAGCAGTTTGTACAAGTGTTACTGAATGGTTGTTGCCCAAGTGCTACATATATTTGTGGAAGAACATATCCTTTAGTGTACAATAAATACAAACTATGCCATGCATCAAGAAATTCAATAAAAGGAAATTCTGTGGTAACCACTTCACAAACAAAGCAAGTCACACTGTTAAAAGTAACCCATGTATCAGTTCTTCAGGGAAGAAACTCCCACATGGCATGCCTCCTGGTGATTCAAATTTTTGTGTTAACAATGATGCTGTTTGTAGTGGATTTGTTGTTGTTGTTGTTGTTGTGGGCATCTTATCTTCTTTGATAAAGGAAGTGGTGAAATATAAACAATGTGATGGTGTAGGCTATCTGGAAATAACTGAACAACAAAGTAGCAGGGAGAGTTTAGCGTCAAAATTAATTGTTCTGTGTAGATCCTTCAAGAAAACTATCTTGAAAATGACTTCAAACATTGTGCATAATTCATATGATGTGAATTTGAAGTTAGTATATGCAATGCGTGCAATAGGAAAAGGAAAAAAGGCTGCTCAAACATTTTGTGATTCGATGGATCCTTCCTCATCCTCCCAACAGGTTCAGCAAGTACATAAAAATACTTTTAGGTGCCTTATTGATTGTATCTAAAGCATCTATGAAACGTGCAGTAGAAGAAACTGTAAGTATTAGTGGAACCAGGGACATTGTTCTTGCACTTTATGGGGCAGGACAAAATCAAGGACATCATTCCTTGAATAATGTTCT
Source organism: Schistocerca serialis cubense (assembly GCF_023864345.2). Taxonomy (NCBI): domain Eukaryota; kingdom Metazoa; phylum Arthropoda; class Insecta; order Orthoptera; family Acrididae; genus Schistocerca; species Schistocerca serialis. Next base: position 511,539,492 of record NC_064646.1, read on the forward strand.
AAGTGCTACTTCTCTGGAGAATGGAAAAGTTGTTGAGTGCTTATCTAAGTACTGCCACACCTGCCATGGTAACACCATGGTAACATTGAAGGATGTGTTGAACATCAGTGTTCTAAGAATTGTGATGGTTACAGTGCAGGTATGAAGTGTGATAGACCTCTAAAAATATTTCAGAGGTTGGTGTCCATTTATAATGTTACATATATGAAGTACCTAAGCAGTGTGGACTCTAAAGCTTTCAATAAAATTAATGAGTTCAATGTTTATGGTGATACCTTGGTAACAAAACTGGAGTGTTGTGGACATGTGCAAAAGAGAATGGGTGCTAAATTGAGGGAGATACAAAGAGAAATGAAAGGAAAGTTGCTGTCTGATGGAAAATCCCTGTCTGGCTGAGGCAGACTGACAGAAACTGAAGTAGACCTTCTTCAGATTTATTATGTACTGACCATTAGACAAACTGCACCTATGAATGATGTTACAGCAATGAGAAAACCTGTATGGGCCACCTACTTTTATAAGTTGTCCACACATGACCACCCTGTTCACAGATTTTTCTTTAAAGGAGCAGATTCATAGTGTGGCTACCAAAAAGCAAAAGAAAGTGGCCAAGTATACCATCATACCATCATAAGCATTCTCTTCCTGGGCCTGTTATGAATGATATAAAACCAATTTTTAAAGACCTGAGTGACCCTATTTTGCTTAGCAAATCTCTTCATGGGGACACTAAGAATACAAATGAAAGTATCAGCCATTGCATATGGGAAAGATTACCCAAGAATATTTTTGTTGGACTAAATACATTTAAAAGTTGGTGTACTAGATGCAGTGATATGTCTCAGTGATGGAGTGATAGGAAGCTGGGAAGTCCTGAGAAATTTAGGCATAAAATGTGGCTTTAATATGGAAGATCAATTGCCTGCGTGTGACAGACAACGGGTGCATGAAGTTGATAGATTTGCTCTTCAAGTTATCAGAGGTGCAAGAAGTGATAAAAGGAATGCCAAGAGGAAGCTTTAAGATGAATAAGTGCTGCAGGACGAAGACTATGCTTAAAAAATGTTCTGAGGAACAGTTTAATTGGATTCATGTCTTCATTCGCAATTTCCTGCAAGTTGTATTTTTCAAAATTCAGGTACAAATATTTTCTACAGTTTATAAAGCATTGCTCTATTTTTTTGTGTAACTTGCAGTAGTCCGTACTTATATAGTAGACCAAAGTTTAATTGCAGAATCAACCAAATTATAGAAAAATAATATTTTTAGCAGGAAATAAATTATAAAAATTAAAATGTGAGATTTGATATTTTTTATCCTTGTAATATACATAACAGGTGGAATTAAACATGTCTAGTACCTCAGCCATCATGTTATGCATATCTGGTAAAAATTTGGTCTCCTTCAAATTTATAACATTGGATTAAATGGTACCTCAATTTGAGGAAGCATTTGGAAAAAAAATTGCATCAATTTTTTGTAATTTTTTAATAACCCTAGGCAGGTTGAAAAATATTCAAAATACTTCTAATTTGTTTAGAAAGTGTGCTGCATTACCTAATATCAACCAAAAATCTGTGAAACATATACATTATAAACAGTGCCTGAAAGAAACAGGTGTTGATTTTTACACAGTATTGAGCCAAAAAAAGTACCCAGTATCCTTAATATTGGATTTAAAGAAAAAGAAAGAAAGAAGAAAAAGAAACCACACAAGACTGAGGAGCTCAAAATTTAAGTCCTAGTGCTTATATACAAATAATGGAGAAACACAAATGTGAACTTAGTTCACAACACAAATGGTCTGCTACTGCTACTGAGGACCTGAGAACAATATTCCTGATTCGTATAATCAGCTGAAAAAACAAGTGTTTGCTGTTCTTTCCTTATTTGGTTCTACATATTCATGTAAACAATCATTTTTCAAGCATTAACCCTAACAAGAGTAAAGTGAGAAGTCATATTATTGATGAGAACCTAGAATCATGCATAAAATTACTGGAAACATTAGAATAGAAACTTCACTAATTCAAAGTGGCAAAGAAGATGCAACACCGTTCACATTATTTTTTGTCAGTCATTGCCAAAATTTAATTTTATGGGTCCATTACAATTTAATCAATAAATAACATGATTATTAATTATGATATCTAGTTCTATCCCATGCACCTGTAGATTGACTAAGACGTAAAACATCAAGTTAAGTTTATTTAGTTAATTTCATGGGGCATTGAGGAGTGAAAGAAGATGTATTGTTGAGTATTGATAATGGTATGTTGACATGTGACTTGTTGTGAACGTACAGAGGACAGACGGAAGGAGGTAAATGAAACAAGCCAGAGAAATTTCACCACTGGTCTATAGTGTCTACTTCTATGTAACAGACAGATGGTAATGAGAGAAAAAATTGGCCATATCTCTACAGGTATTGGTTTTTTGACATGTGTAGTGCAGGAATAAATGAAGCTTCAGTGCTCAAATGAATCCCTGTCAGATTTTATACAAGTTTTCTCTTTTAAGCATTACATCTGTTGCATAATTTCAGAGAATACATTCTGAGTCCAAACACAATGAGATATCTTGGTCAGAATGACCTTGTTCATGATAACTAGCATTAGTTACGAAAACAAGGGTTGCATAACTCACGCGCTGGCTGTCAAAATCCTGCTAGTAGGAACGGTGGTATCTGCGGACCCCAAGGGGTGGTGCCAGCATGACACTACATGCAAATTATGTGCCGCATCTCCCCTCTCCAGGATGACTACATGACACCAGCATCCTCTCATGTGCTGGTATAAAGGATGCCGACGACAGTGCTCTGGGGGCCAGATTGTCTGTGCAGATAGTCTCCTCAATTCGACAGCTCAGCTCCACAGGACAGTGGCTGCCTACATCATAGTTAGCCAGCTCTGAAAGAGCCAGTGCAGCTAAAAAGATAGTTACTGTTGAGCTGACAAAATATTTCATTCAGAGATTTGAAATCCTTTCTAAATTCTACATGACTGTTTCCTGAAAGATAAGTAAATGTGTTTCATTATTCAATTATAGCACTGTCTATTAATATTCTGTACTGACCCAGCTTGCATAAAGTTATCCTTTCCATCCTTTGCTGCCATTTTTTTAAGGTGTATCATTATTCATTGTATGTACAAACTGCCAGTGATTAACAGATGTCTTTTGTGATTGCCTACCCCTCACATAACTACATTACAGGTCAAGTGTGTTCCACACAGTGAGAGATGACAGATCTTGTACATCCTATAGAGGAGACAGGCATTTCTGGTAAGTTACATGGTCCTCAGCATTTGAAACAGTTTCTAATCACTTGAGAGCTGTCAATTTCTAGATCTGTTAAACTGTAAGGATTACACTGTCCCCTTAAGAATTGAACTGACTGACTCCCAACAAAGTGATTTCAACAAGGCTAGAACCTGGGATAAAATTTACTGAAGCTTCTTTCAAATATGAGTCACTAAATTTTTTGTGTTGTTATCCTGAAGAACAATCACGAAAATAGTTAAAATTTACTGATTCCCTGAAGCTGCTTTCAGATTTGTGTCTCTAAATGTTTTTGCCCGACAATCCTCATGGACAAACTCACATAACAAACTAAAAAAATGGTGAAAATTTGTGGTAAATGCAGACAATAAACACCACTGTTGAATGGTAAACTAAATTTCACACAGTATGACAGTTACAATATGTACTAACATTGTAATTCTGTCAGAGACAGCAAAGGACCTGGAAGAGCAGTTGAATGGAATGGACAGTGTCTGGAAAGGAGGATATAAGATGAACATCAACAAAAGCAGAACGAGGATAATGGAATGCAGTCAAATTAAATCAGGTGATGCTGAAGGAATTAAGTTAGGAAATAAGACACTTAAAGTAATAGATGAGTTTTGGTATTTGGGGAGCAAAATAACTTCAAATGGCTCTGAGCACTATGCGACTTAAGTTCTGAGGTCATCAGTCCCCTAGAACTTAGAACTACTTAAACCTAACTAACCTAAGGACAGCACACACGTCCATGCCCAAGGCAGGATTCGAACCTGCGGCTGTAGCGGTCATGCGGTTCCAGACTGTAGCGCCTAGAACCGCTCGGCCACACTGGCCGGCAGCGAAATAACTGATTATGGTCAAAGTAGAGAGGATATAAAATGTAGACTAGCTGTGGCAAGAAAAGTATTTCTGAAGAACAGAAATTTGTTAACATTAAGTATAGATGTAAGTGTCAGGAAGTCTTTTCTGAAAGTATTTGTATGGAGTGTATCCATGCACGGAAGTGAAACGTGGATGATAAATAGTTTAGACAAGAGAATGGAAGCTTTTGAAATGTGGTGCTACAGAATAATGTTGAAGCTTAGTTGGGCAGATCATGTAACTAATGAGGAGGTACTGAATAGAAATGGGGAGAAAAGGAATTTGTGGCACAACTTCAGTGACAAGAAGAAGGGATCAGTTGGTAGGACATGTTCTGAGGTATCAAGGAATCATCAGTTTGGTATTGGAGGGCAGTGTGGGGAGTAAAAATCATAGAGGGAGACCAAGAGATGAACACACTAAGCAGATTCAGAAGGATGTAAGTTGCAGCAGTAACTTGGTGATGAAGAGGCTTGCACGGGATAGACTAGCATGGAGAGATGCATCAAACCAGTCTCTGGGTTGAAGACAACAACAACAATATGGACAGATCATAATATTACACTAAACCAGTTAACTTCATAAGAACTGTAGTTACATGATCATATCAAACACTTCCTTAAAAGAAATCACTAAAAGAGCAGAAAAAAGGTGGCAATATTGCATGAATTACAAAAATACCTACACTGTTACTTTTCAAACCAAATATTGCTGCTGAAATTTGTAGAAAGTGCAACTGTAATTCATAATTTATTATGAAATATACTACACATAACTCTAGTAAACTTGCAATAATTTCTAGAAATATACCTTAATTGCCATACACATATGCTAAAGTTAGGGGTAATGACTGTCTGTGCGAGGACATTAGTGTCAAAATTGTATAAATCAGAAATGTAAATCTCATATAGTGTAAATTACATTTTTTCATAGCACTCTAAATTCAAAAATACATAATATATCACAAAAATGCTCTAGTTTTTGTACAATTAGTCTGCATCTACCTACATTGTGCATCCATACTCTGAAACCCATTGCAAAGTGCATGCTAGAGTGCCTATCCCGTTGTACCAGTTATTAGGGCCTAAGTGTTCATATGCTTACAGATCGCAGGGATAATGATTACTTAAAAGTTACCATGTACACTACAATTAGTCTAATCTTGTCTTGGTGATCCCATGGGAGCAGTACATATGGGGTTGTAACATACTCCACTTAAATATGCTTCTTGAAACTTTGCAAAGACTGCATTTATCTTGAAGCATCCACCAGTTCAGTTTCTTCATAAACTCTGTGGTGCTCTCTTATGGGCCAGGTACATCTATGACCATTCATGCTGCCCTTCTCGGTATACATTCAATATCCCATTTCAGCCTCATTTGGTATGGGTCCGACATATTCAACCAGTAGTCTAGAATGTGTTGCACAAGTGTTTTATACGTAGTCTCCTTTGTAGACTACATTTCCCCATTGTCCTACCTCTGAACTGAAGTCTGTCAGCTGATTTACTCACAAATGAGCTTATATGATCATTCCCTTTCATATCGCTACAAATTGTTACACCAAGGTATTTGTATGATTTGAGTGATCCTAATTGTGAAATATTGATCTTGCAGTTATAGGATACTATGTTTTCTCGTTTTGTGAAGTCTACAGTCTTATATTTTTCAACAGTTACTGCAAATTACCAATCCTAGCATCACTTTAAAATCATATGATGATATGACTGTACATTTTTGCAGCTGTTTTCAGGGAGTACTACAGACAACTGCATCTTCTGTGAAAAGTCCAAAATTACACTTAAATAGTCTGCAAGTTGATTAAAATACAACATAAACAGCAACAGTACTAATACACTTCTCTGGGGCACACCTGAAGTTACTTCTATATCTGTTGATGACACTCTACCCACGATAATTTGCTGTATTCTCTCTGCCAATAAATACTCAGTCCAGTCTCAAATTTTGCCTGACACTCCATATGCTACTTTTAATAACAAGCATAGCTGTGGTACTGAGTCAAACACTTTTTGGATCAAGAAATAATGCATCTGTCTGACTGCGTTGATGCACAGCTTTCAAAATGTCATGTGAGGAATGCATGATTTGGATTTTGCATGACCCTTGTTTCTGAATCTCATGCTAGATGGCATAGTGGAAGTCATTCTGTTCAAGATACTTAATTACATTTGAGTTCAAAATATGTTTTAAGATATGACAAAAATGGATCTCAAGCATATTGGGCAATAGTTTTTCTAGATCACTTCTGCTGCCCTACTTACAGATGGGATCGATGCGTACTTTATTCTGACCTCTGGACACAGTTTTTTGTTCACAGGATCTACAGTTTTTTAAGGTTAAAAGAGAGGATAACTCAACTATAAATTTGTTGTAGAGACAAATAGCCATGGAAGATTGTTTATTTTTAAATATTTTGGTTATTTCTTGATGCCATTGACATTAATATATATTTTCTGACCCGTGCAGTGGTGCAATAGTTAAAGTGGGATAATACCCTTGGATTTTCTTTTATAAGGAAACATTTGGAAATGGACTTCAGCATTTCTGTTTTTGCTTGCTCTAGTCAGTCTCAGTTGCTGCACTCTCCATGAGTGTCTGGACATTAACTTTGGCACCACTAACAGCCTTTACATATGTTTTTTTACTGAACTTTCAATAGCATTTTGTTACAGTACTTCTTGATGAATTCATGCATTGCCTTCTTGACAGTCAAACCCAATGATTCAGCATCTCTCTATCTATAGCCATATGCTTCGTTTTACACCTATATGCAACAGTCTCTATTTCTGTAGAAGTTTCTTTAGAGCGATTGTATGACACGGAGGGTCAAACTGTTCTACTAGGCCCTCACCTATATGCAACAGTCTCTATTTCTTTAGAAGTTTCTTTAGAGTGATTGTATGTCATGGAGGGTCAAACTGTTCTACTAGGCCCTACCCAGTGATGGCCAACTATTCTTTCAAAGTTCTGTATGCTCCTGTCCAAAGCTATATGTTTCAAGTTCCTCACCGAGATATGACACTAGCATCTACTTACTTAAATCTTTCCACTTGATTTAGGTATCTTAGTGCTTTCATTATCATTGCTGTTATAACTGTCTCATGGACAATGATAACAGTTTTAGTGTGAACAACGTCAGAGGGTTCAGGTACATTTGGTGCCATTAGATCCAATATGCTTGCATCATGAGTGGGCTTCTGAACTATCTGTTCTAGATAGTTTTCAGAGAAAGAATGTAGTACTTTTTTCACAGAATAACTTGTCACATCCACCACTTACAAAACTGTAATTACCTCAGTTGCCTGCATGATGATTAAATTCTCCTCCACTGACAACAGTACGATTAGGGAGCTTACATACAAACAAACTGAGGTCTTCTCTAAAGTTTTTAGTACATTGGGGTAATAATCTGGTGTGCCATAGAAAGATCCAACTATTGGTTTATACTTACCTTTAATACTGACTCTTGCCCAAACAATCAGCTTTTGCCCCAGTGAATTTAAGTATCAAATTAACAAATACACATCTTCCATTTCCCATCATCCAACCTTTTGACAAACACTTAAATTTACTTCAAAAATCTACCTCTGTCAGTTTTATGTATTAACTAGCTTCCTGTGCCTAATAGTATGGGAGCTCCACTGCTTTTTAGGAGTACTTGAAACTGTAACAGTTTGTTGCAAGTACTATTAAATCTGTCACAGAATTTTTGTAGAAAAACTGAACTACTGTGGCATAATAGAAAAATTTGCACAAGACAGGCAGTAATGTATTAAAAGAAAACATAAATCCAGAAATACAGAAAAAATATGTCTACTCCTATTTCCTGGAGGTGAAATATGGAGTAGAACAGGGTTCAGCACTAGAACCTCTGCCCTTTGTCTTGTATATAAATGAAATACCCACTGTAGTAAATGAAAAAGTGAATGTTTATGCCAATGACACGACTTTACTAGAATGTAATGATATAATAAGTGATTTGGAAAAGGTAACCAGTGAGAACATACAAATGGTAGAAAGGTATTTTACAGAAAATAATCTATTGATCAACAGGAAGAAAACAACGTGCACAAAATTTCAAACAAACAGAACTGAGAGCTGAGAGGATTTTATTCTGAGCATTGACAATGGAGACCTAGATGAAGTGATCTGTAATAAGTTTCTGGGAATAGAGGTGGAGAAATTTCTGACACCAGAAAACCACATTGATAAGATGTAAGCATAAATATATTCATAATGGAGAAAATGACCTATACAATGGACATAGAAACTGTGGTGTCACCGCCAGACACCACACTTGCTAGGTGGTAGCCTTTAAATCGGCCGTGGTCCGTTAGTATACGTCGGACCCGCGTGTTGCCACTATCAGTGATTGCAGACCGAGCGCCGCCACACGGCAGGTCTACAGACATTTCCTAGCACTCGCCCCAGTTGTATAGCCGACTTTGCTAGTGATGGTTCACTGACAAATTACGCTCTCATTTGCCGAGACGATAGTTAGCATAGCCTTCAGCTACGTCATTTGCTACGACCTAGCATGGCGCCATTATCATTTGCTATTTATCTTGTGATGCATGTACCGTCAGACCGATGTTCACCAATTATGGATTAAAGTTAAGTATTCCAGAAGCTACGTACCTTTTTTGCTAGTCTCAATTCCTTGTCCTGTTCCAGACCTCACGCCAGCCTGCGTGAGCTTAAACGCGTGCCTTTCGGCTTCCTGTCATAGTGGATTGGCTGTCTTGCCAGTCCACAACAGAAACCATGTTAAAAATGTCCTGTGAAGTTATCTTTCCACACTTGTTGTACTATATACCAATATGGGGAGGAATAGCAGAAGCTTACATTCAAAGAATATTTGGAACTTCAAAAGAAGGGCAACAGATGGACAGCAAAATTTACACCACAGTAATCCTGTAAAAACAAATTTAAAGAATTTTGAATATTAACTGTACCAAGTCTGTACATACAGGGTGTTTCAAAAATAAGTTTATGACCTTTGGGGACAGCGTTCTTACACCAAAACAAGAAAAAGAGCTTATATCAACATATTCCCAAAAATCCTTCATTTTCAAGTTATTAATGAGAGTTTACAATATAGGTGACTGGAACTCAACAACACACAAATGCATAATTGATGCTTGAAATGTCCTCCCCTTGCTTCTAAACATGCATGCACTCATGGAGTCATGGGTTGTCACTCCCTTTCAAATACTCTCTGATGGTTTTGAATGATTTCACAGACTTCTATGAAACGTCTGTGATGAGTTTCTGCATCAGTGTGGTCTGTTGCTTTGTTGCATAGGCCAATAGTTTAAGGTGCCTCCAGAGATAATAATCTAAGGACTGAGGTTGGAGAATGTGCAGCCGATGGAACTGGTCCTCCTATATCCATCCCTCTGTCATGGTAGGCATTACACAGTGTGTCTTGAACACAGAGACTGAAATGTGCTGGAAATCCATCATGCATAAACCACATTTCTTCTTTTTTGCAGGGACACATTTTCAAGTAGGTCATGGAGGGTGTTCTGAATAATGTCCATGTAGATTGCACCTGTAAACATGATGGGAGAATGTATGACCACCAGAGTATCACCTAAAATTCAAGCCATACCCAAATTTTAAACTAATGCTGCTGTCTTGCTTGTACTGTAGTAAGAGGATTGAGATCAGCCCATACATGCCCTTGGTGGGTCATCAGATGTGTAAGGCCCTGCACATCTTGAAGATGATACAGATACACGAGTTGCTTTTGGAGTATCCACCATGCTGAATTAAGAGATGTACTACATGAAAGGGTCACTTGTTTTGTCCTGATACCTGGCTCTTCTTGATCTGTAGTGTTGTGATACAGACATGGCAATACATAGTACCAAAGGTTGGGTGACTCAGGTGTTTTGGTTTTGGGAGCACTGTCTGATACAGCTTTGCAACCTCACGTACCATTTGCACAGCGGTAGATAAAAATCATGACTGCCTGCTCACAAAATGGATATCACACTTTACCTGTAGTAAATGTACATAATGGGCATGTTGAAGACAGATGAATGATGGTTGTAAACAAGTCTCCCTAGCAACACAACACCATTTAGGCTACAGTGGGTCAAATGGGTGCATCAATAAGTGAAGTTGTTAGGTTATACCTGGAAAACTTGAGTGTCAGCTTCCATTAACAAATCAAAAACAAAGGATTTTTGGACACATGTTTATAAGAACTTTTTCTCTTGTTTGGTCAAAGGAATCTGTCTCCAAAATTTGTTAAAGTATTTTTGAAACACCTTTTATATGAGATAATAGTTGTTTTATTTGTGCATTGTACAGCACCTATAAACTGAGATTTCCTTAACCATAACACAAGAAATAGAGAAAATTACTGCAACAAAAGGCTGAAAATGACACATAGGGACCCTAGAAATGTAGGAAGCTTTTTTATAACAGGGTCCCAAACATCTCAAAGAGCACTTTTAAAAGGAAATTGAAGGAGCATCTCATCTCTGGATGTTGGCATGAGGTGAAGCAATACCTGCAAACAAATTCATAAAATGAAGGGAAATTAAAATTAGGAATGTTAAAATACTTCTCTTTGCGTGGAAACCAACTTCCTGAGGGGGATAAAAGGAAGACCAAGTGTAGTGTTAAAAATACAGAGGCAGAGAATGTATGGACTATACGGATTGTTTTCCCAACACTATCAAAATAGAATAAAAATAGCCAATGGAGTGCACCCTTTCATAAATCAAATAGCTCAAATGCGGTTGCAGCTTGTGCAGAATTTTACCTATTTACTAAAATGTGATGGCCTGTAGCTTTTGGATTTAGAAGGGTAGTAATCATAACTAAATTGAATATACAGGATAAATGTAAATGTGCCTGTGGCACCAGTCAGGAATTGAATCTGAGCCCCTTGCATGGCTTTCTGTCATGCTGACCTCTCAGCTATGGAGGTGGACACTTACGGGGTGTCTATCAGTTAACTTTACAACTTAAGACTTATATAACTTTAAAAGCATACAAGATATTAACAAATGGTTATCAGGATGTGGAAAATAACTCATAAAGCTTTTATTTACTTTTCAGGTGACTCAGTTTTGATGCAAAATTTAACTTGAAAAACTGATAAAGTATGGAGACCGCAGGTGAAAGCTTAGTGTGTGGCCTGGTCCATACAGATGACATCCAACACCTAAGTGCAACAAAACTTTCCGTCACAGTATGGAGGGTAACCACCATCCCGATCAACTATCTGGGCTTGGCATACATTATCTAGGTTAACAGGTGGTGTTCTTCATAAAAAGGGAAAAGGATGAAACAGAACAGATGGAAAGTTTCTGGATAATTGGATTGAATGAGATGGTCCTCATAACTTGTGGGGATGTAACTCCGTGGAGTTTCCTGGAACAATATCACTGCCCTGAGGTAGCTCAGCTAACCTCTCTGGGCCTGCAGTTAGTTTGCTCTGATCGATGTTTGTGACAACAACTTTTGTACCTTATAGGTAAAAAAAATACATTTGTATGGAATTGTATGACCTGTCAGTTGTTATACATAACTACTATCCTGCGTGCCAAACCTCCTACAGTGGCAACCCCGAAATTTCAAACACACTGAGTTTAAAATGTAAAATCTGCTGCACTGGTCCATTGTCCTGTAATGCTGTAGTTACCTCCAGCTCAACTGTTTACTGCTCTGAGGGGCATAAATCTCCCTCTTTGTCAATGCCTGTGAGTTCCACGAACTTTTCATGCCTCGGTTTGGTACAATTTCACCAAAACCTGGTGAAGTGTCCAATTCAGCAGTATGTAGGGAACCAATGACAATGTTTCCATTGTTTCCATGTCTTCACAGCAAATCCACTGACGAAAGGTGTTGAATCCTCAGTGTGAGATTACCACTGACAGAACTGTAATGATGCAGGTAAGTATTTGCCTAGTAATTCTGCTACAACAATGATTGTGATTCTAGGCAAACAATGGCTTCCTGCCACCCCATTCGTTAGTTCACAAAGTGCTCTGAGCTCCTTTAGTGCCAGCGAATCTATATGCATCAACATTCCCAGTGTTTTGCAGAACTATATGGACAACCAACATCATGCAACAATAATTGGTGAACAATGGCCCCCACTAAATGATTCTGACACAATTGTCAACTATTTACTGTCTCCCAGACAAAGGAACATGGGTTCAAGTGATCTTCCTGGGCATAAAAGTGAACTACCCAACACAGACAATGTCATCATGCAGGATTTGCCCTCATGACCCACCTCACAACCACCGCCGCGTCACCTGAGTGACGTCACATCTCCACCACCTGCCCTGTGTTTGCTTACTGCTACCACTGCTATGCATGATGTGCACACACTGCAGCTCCTCCATCCATATGTAATGCCTGGGTTCAGCACAGCTGCCTTATCCGATTCATAACGTCATGAGCATGCCATGTGCTCACAGCATCCGGCAGCTCCCACTGACCAGCACAATGCACCACATACTGCCGGTTATGTCCACCTTTCTGCTCGGCTCTCATTTAACGTGCTGCACATATCTTTGTCTCATCGTAATGTGTTCCATCCCGACGGTTCCACGCTTGCTGTGCCACGTTTCTCTTCACCAGTTTATGTTACGCCATTCCCTGATGTTTCCACAACTGCCATGACTACTGTGCCACATACCTCTTCACTTCTCTACAATATGCCGCTCCACAATGCCTAAACTTCTGCCACATCTATGACACCAAGCATGATGGTACCAGTCTCACATAACTGTGGCCCCTACCATTGCATTCTGCACGTCATCAGCTGAAACTCCCTCCATCAAATGTGGACTAAGATACACTGTGGTTCACGCTTAGCGACTGCATAATGCAGTCTGTAGACATCATTGGGGACAATAACAAATTTGCAGTACTCCTCAGCCACCTCTATGATAATGTCAATCTCATTAGTGACTTTCTGCTTGATGCGCACACACAAACAAATGACTATAAGACTGTCAAGTCACTCCTGCTTCAGTGCCTATCCCACTCACCAGAACAACAACTTCACCTACCGGTAAATGAAACCTCACTCAGTCACAATATGTCTTCCATTCTGTGGTGCCTGTAAATTGATACGAGCCTTCTCCCAGATCGTGCCCTGTGGACTTTGTGACTACTAAAACTGCTGGAGAGCATTCAAATGGCGATGCATGCAAATGAGGGTGCTCCAATAGATTTCAAACAACACCTGGCCAAGAGAACGCTAGAATTCGTTCAACACCACTCGTCGATTAATTCTCATCATGACCGTGCTACAATTGACAACGTCCCCACCTACATCAGTGACAACACACGACCTCAGCAAGCCTTGCTGACACTTCGCATGCTGTCCCAGCCACTACTGTTCACCTCCTACTCCACGGATGCCAGCCACCCAACATCTACTAGGACTCGGCAAACCTTGCTGAGCCGGCATCTGCTACTGCTCCGTCCAGTCTCCTGAGAGACAACCGTAAACAAAAGCCGAAAATGCAGACTACCACTGATGTGCATCCATCAGGACACTAACCCCAGCCTGCCAATCAAAACAACACGAGTCATCTGTGCATTACGCCCACTAGTGCACGCCTTATCTGCTGGTTCCGTACTCCCTTTGGCTCTAACACACTATACATTGCAGACAGTCTTGCTCATTCCCAAAATGAACTTGCAGCCTGATACCATTGCACCAGGTTACTCATCCTCTTCAAGTTGCCTCAAATCACTACTTCGTGATAGCATTCACAGGTCTCATCTACAACCGGATGGTTCTCATATCTTTGTTTATGATGCGCAGTTAAAATCTTACCTTCCAGTTGACACCAGAGCAGGCACTAGCACCATTACACCATCTCTCGCTCCTGCTACACTTTCACCTTTGCCCACGCAATTGTGCACAGGTAGTGACTCCGTGATACTGACGGTCGGCACCACCTCAGTCACCCTCGATCTCGGCAACCACGCACCTCTGCCTTGGACATTCTTGGTGGCTGAAATGAAGTAACATGTCTTAGGAGGTGACTTCCCCAGGCACTACCAATCACTGCCACACTTGAATCACACTCTGCTCCTGCAACAGATTGGCCAATGGCCGATCAGCAGCACAAGCAGTGATTCCCTTCCTGCCAGTGACACACCTCCATCTCCTACTTGACAGTCAGATATGCTTCTCGACCTTATCTTGAAATGTCAAACGCTTATTAATCAGCTCCACACAATACCTGCCATGCACTCTGAACTCTGGCATTCTAACTCAGATACGCGAGCAACCAACGATCTTCTCTGTTCACACGTCATTGAGACATCTAGCAGGCTTTGTACAGCTCAACAGCAACTCACCATTCTGCAACATCTACGCACACTGTCCAATGATTAAAACATTGCGTCAGCCTCAGACAGGTCAGTCAAGTGCCATTACATAATCGTGATCGCCCCATCACACCCAGTGTTATTGACAGTGTCCCCACAACCGGTATGTCTGTTGACGGTGGTGGTACAATAACACGTATAGCAATGCCCTCGGACCCCCACTTCACGCCGGCCTGTCTGGCCACAGAGTATTTATACCAACTGTGATGGGACAGTTCACTGCATCAACACCACCACCAGCCTTCCAGTCCGCCATCGCCCCTGCTGCCTACCTCCCCACAGACTGAAAGCAGCAAAAGCCGACGCGTTCGAACTTGGACATACTGGTTTTGTACGGCCATCTGACAGTGCCTGAGTTTCTCCTGTCTAGCTCATCCTCAAAAAGAATAATAGGTTACTTGACAACTGTGTGGTGATTATTGGCACTTCAATGCCCAGACTGTAACAGACAACTGCCCAGTACCGAACTTACAAGACTTTGCACACAAACTTGCTGGTAGCACTATACTCAGTGTCATTGACTGTAAAGGGCCTATCTACCGATACCTATGACTGACAAGTACATACCATAAACTGCAATAATCAAGCCATTCTGTCTGTTCGAGGCTTTGTTTATGCTGTATGGATAAAAAATGTGGCCCAGGCCTAGCAGAGGTTTACGATGGCCTCCTATTTATCTTGCACTTCTTTTATGCTATGATCAGAGGAGATCAGAGTTCAGCAGCAGCAGCTTATCGGTTGTGCAAGGTTCGTTTGTGTCGTTTAGTTTACTGCTATTCTAACTTACTTGTGAGCTGGAGTGAACAGTAACTGATTATTTACCTGTTTTTCATAGTGCTACATATTTTTGTTGCAAAAATTTGCATATTTTTCGTTCTTTTATCTTTAGTGAGTTTACTTCTTAGTGTGGTTTTCCGTTGCAGAAGCCTCCAGTGTCACTATATTTACTTGATTCTACGACCTTAGCAAATAGTAAATATTCAGTAGACGTTCGGCCTCAGATTCTCAGAGTTTAATCTTGTGTTTTGTAAGTGTATATTCAATTAGTCAGTAGCAGAGTAGTTTGTTTTGAGACTAGTGACCGTTCTAATCAGCGTAGTTAGCTGCGCAGTTCGGTGCCAACTGTCACCTCTGACACACCTCCAGCACATCAAGTCACGTATTTAGCCTTTCCTGTGTCTTATTAATAGTATACATTTGTTTTTTCTTGCTTGTTTTGTTGTTTAAGAAGTTTAGTCTCGTGTTTTTTTCTTTTTTCTTTTTTCACCTGTAAGAGTACATTCAGGCAGTCTGTAGCTCAGTTGTCATTTCTTCTGAACAGCCAACTACATAGTTCATTGAGGCATCAGTGTCCCTTTGTTACACATCAGGAGCATAAGAAGTTGGTTATCTAGATTTTGCCAGCTTTTACAGTTTACTCTTCAGGTAGTCTTGCTAGGATGGGTAGGATGTGTGCCTGCTGTGCAGGAGGAGCTGGCGACAGTTCACAAACAGTTGACTGTGGTTTTGGCTGTGATCAGCTACAGTGATGGGTGACAACACGTTTGCATCACTCAAGGTGGAGGGCCAATGTGGAGACTGGCCAAATGGCCTCGCCTTTAACCCGTTCCTTCAGCAGGGTGTGGGTAAAGGTCTGCTAGGGTGGGCAAGGGTAGCTCTAGTGTTAGGCTTCTTATGGAACCCCTTAGGAAGTTAGTGTTCAGGACTGGAAAGAAAGCCAGTGTGCACTCAGAACGTCTGCTGTGCTGAAATACAGAGATTATGTAGTGAATTCCTGGATATTTTGACGAAGAGGTTGGGTGTGATGTCTCTCGTGGAATATCACATCGAATTATCTGATAATGTGCCTATTAAGAAAGCACCATGTAGGTTGGCCCCACCTCGAATGAAATTGTTGAAGGAAAAGATTGAAAATATGTTAGATTGGGAAGTAATTTGGCCCTCTAATTTGCCATATGCTGTGCCTATATTTCTGGTCCGGAAACCCGATGGGAATTATTGCCCTATAATCGTATAGGGATTTGAATAAAAAAGTGGTATTGCAGTCAGTTCCTCTTCCCGACGTGCATTTTTGTTTTGGATGGTTTCGCAGTGCAAGGATATTTACCACCTTAGATTTAAACCAGGTTTATAATAAAATTCTGCTCACGGAAACTTCCGAACCAATTATAGCCTTCGCGACTGATTGGAATATTTACGATTTTAATAAGGTTCCGTTCGGATTATCTTGGGGTGCTGCAGTTCTATCTCAGCTCTTAGACAAAATATTCTCGGAGATAAAGTTTAAGATTATATACCACTACTTGGACGACTTGGTAGTTTATAGTAATTCCATGCAGTCACATTATCAACATTTGAGGGAGGTTTTAGTGAGGTTTAGGAAGTCGGGTCTTACGGTGAATCCAGTCAAAGTAAAGTGTGCTTGTGAATCGATGCACTTCCGTGGTCACGTGGTCTCTCCGGAGGGGAGGGGATAACCATTGCTGAGGAACGGGCACGAGCTATAAAGCAGTTGCCCATTCCTAGAAATGTGAAAGAGGTTTCGAAGTGTGTCGGGGTAGCAAATTTCTTCCGTAAGTTCATTCCGGGGATTGCGGAGAAGGCAGCCCCATTTAATACCTTACTGAAGGGACAAAAATTTGAGTGGGGTCCTTTTGCACTAAGCCGTGTTGGAATCCCCGGAACAGTCCTTGGCATCAGCACCAGCACTCGCATTTCCTGATTTCAATGCTCCATTTATACTTCAGACTGACGCCTCAATTGCGAGGAGGGGGTGGGGAGGTGGGGGGGGGGGCAGTCCTTCTTCAGGAAGGGGATGAAGGAAGGTGGCCTATTGCCTACGCTTCACATGCTTTGAAACATTTAGAAAAGAACTATTCTATTTACCAGCTGGAGCCACTCGCGGTATTATTTGGCATGGAGAAATTTCGGTATTATCTAAAACATACACAGTTTTCCTTAGAGACCAATAATGAGGTGCTCAGCTGGGTCCTTGCATGTCCTCGTAAGACCGGAAGGATAGTAAGGTGGGAAACAAGGATCTTGGCATTTAAGTTCCAGGTCAAGAACATTAAAGGATCGGAAAACCAGCTAGCCGATGGTCTCAGCTGTCTTTTTCAGGAACCTGACATACAACATGAAGGTAGTGCTTCCATAGGGAGAATTAGTTCGATTCTCACTGATTTTCCACAGCTGTTTAAAGATGTTCAGGAATATCAGGAGAAGGATGACAAGGTGCGGGAGATTAAAAAAAAAAAAATTTGAAGAAGGAAAGGTGGTGACATCATACCTGCTTAGAGATGGTGTATTGTGTTGCAAGGCTCAGTACGATAAAGGTTCCAAAGTTGTTGTGCCTGGGGATTTGCTGCCTTTCATATTTAAATATTTTCATTACTGAAAGAACCAGAGGTTGTACAGAGTTTCAAGGAGAGCATAAGAGAACAACTGACAGGAATGGGGGAAAGAAATACGGTAGAAGAAGAATGGGTAGCTTTGAGGAATGAAATAGTGAAGGCAGCAGAGGATCAAGTAGGTAAAAAGACAAGGGCTAGTAGAAATCCTTGGGTAACAGAAGAGATACTGAATTTAATTGATGAAAGGAGAAAATACAAAAATGCAGCAAGTGAAGCAGGCAAAAAGGAATACAAACGTCTCAAAAATGAGATCAACAGGAAGTGCAAAATGGCTAAGCAGGGATGGCTAGAGGACAAATGTAAGGATGTAGAGGCTTATCTCATGAGGAGTAAGATAGATACTGCCTACAGGAAAATTAAAGAGACCTTTGGAGAAAGGAGAAGCACTTGCATGAATATCAAGAGCTCAGATGGAAACCGAGTTCTAAGCAAAGAAGGGAAAGCAGAAAGGTGGAAGGAGTATATAGAGGGTCTATACAGGGGCGATGTTCTTGAGGACAATATTATGGAAATGGAAGAGGAGGTAGATGAAGATGAAATGGGAGATATGATACTGTGTGAACAGTTTGACAGAGCACTGAAAGACCTAAGTCGAAACAAGGCCCCGGGAGTAGACAACATTCCATTAGAACTACTGACGGCCTTGGGAGAGCCAGTACCGACAAAACTCTACCATCTGGTCAGCAAGATGTATGAGACAAGCGAAATTCCCTCAGACTTCAAGAAGAATATAATAATTCCAATCCCAAAGAAAGCAGGTGTTGACAGATGTGAAAATTACCCAACTATCAGTTTAAAAAGTCACAGCTGCAAAATACTAATGCGAATTCTTTACAGACAAGTGGAAAAACTGGTAGAAGCCGATCTCGGGGAAGATCAGTTTGGATTCCATAGAAATGTTGGAACACATGAGGCAATACTGACCCTACGACATATCTTAGAAGAAAGATTAAGGAAAGGCAAACCTACATTTCTAGCATTTGTAAACTTAAAGAAAGCTTTTGACAATGTTGACTGGAATACTCTCTTTCAAATTCTGAAGGTGGCAGGGATAAAATATAGGGGGCGAAAGGCTATTTACAATTTGTACAGAAACCAGATGGCAGTTATAAGAGTCGAGGGGCATGAAAGTGAAGCAATGGTTGGGAAGGGAGTGAGACAGGGCTGTAGCCTCTCCCCGATGCTATTCAGTCTGCATATTGAGCAAGCAGTAAAGGAAACAAAAGAAAAGTAGGTATTAAAATCCATGGAGAATAAATAAAAACTTTGAGGTTAGCCGATGACATTGTAATTCTGTCACAGACAGCAAAGGACTTGGAAGAGCAGTTGAATGGAATGGATAGTGTCTTGAAAGGAGGATATAAGATGAACATCAACAAAAGCAAAACGAGGATAATGGAATGTAGTCGAATTAAGTCGGGTGATGCTGAGGGAATTAGATTAGGAAATGAGACACTTAAAGCAGTAAAGGAGTTTTGCTATTTGGGGACCAAAATAACTGATGATGGTCGAAGTAGAGAGGATATAAAATGTAGACAGGCAATGGCAAGGAAAGCGTTTCTGAAGAAAAATTTGTTGTGGTGCTACAGAAGAATGCTGAAGATTAGATGGGTAGATCACATAACTAATGAAGAGGTATTGAATAGAATTGGGGAGAAGAGGAGTTTGTGGCATAACTTGACTAGAAGAAGGGATCGGTTGGTAGGACATTTTCTGAGGCATCAAGAGATCACCAATTTAGTACTGGAGGGCAGCGTGGAGAGTAAAAATCGTAGAGGGAGACCAAGAGATGAATACACTAAGCAGATTCAGAAGGATGTAGACTGCAGTAGGTACTGGGAGATGAAGAGGCTTGCACAGGATAGAGTAGCATAGAGAGCTGCATCAAACCAGTCTCAGGACTGAAGACCACAACAACAACAACAACAACATGAATCGCTGGTGGGTGGACATTTCGGAATATTTAAAATTCGTGCAAAAATTCGTCAGCATTTCATTTGGAAGGGAATGGATAAAGATATAAAGCACAATGTTAGTACATGTCAGGTGTGTGCTGCGAAACCAGCGCAGGATGGTAGGGTTGGGTGGCTGGAATCTGTACCTGCGGACTATCCCCTTCAGAAAATGTACATTGACTTTGTAGGGCCTTTACCTCAATCTAAGAAAGGTAATAAGTACATCCTAGTATGCATTGATGCCTTCACAAGATTTACTTGGATGTATCCCACCAGGCAGCGATGAGTGAACTTGTGGAACAGAATATGAAAGATATATTTGGCGTGTTTGGGCCGCTGCAGTACTTGATCAGCGACAATGCTTCATGTTTTACTTCTGGAGGGTTTAAGAACCTTTGCATGGGAATGGGAGTTACCCATGGGACCACGACTCCCTATTATCAAAACCCGTCGTATGCCGAAAGGGTAAATCACAATCTCAGGGTGGCATTAATTGCCTATCACAGTAAAGACCAGGAAAGCTGGGATGGCACGCTGCCTTGGCTTATGATGGCATTTAACACAGCCAAGCATGAAACTCTTCTGCAGAACTCATATTGAACTTTTAAGATTTCCACTCCTCTGAGTAACCTACGGTCTATTACGGATCTGCTACCTGAGCACATTGAGCTTCAGCAGCTGGTGAATCAGTGGAAAAAGGCGAAGGGCAATATTATTAAGGCTCATCAGATTCATGCAAAACGTTACAACAAGGGGGCGGTGGCCAAACCTGTATTAGTTGGGAGATTCGGTGTATGTAAAAAATTTCCATGCCATGAGCAGCAAGGTGGATAAGGTTACTAAAAAACTCATCCCACATTTAATCGGGCCATACGATATTAGACGTTTCATAACACTGGTCACGGTTATGCTGATGGAGCCCCAGCAAGGAAAAATAAAAACAGCTCATCTCTCTCTGATAAAGCCAGATCCATCACTTCTCGATTCTGGGAACTTAAGGAAGCCATGATTGGCAATAGAGGGGGCGGAGGGAGGGGGGGGGGGGGGGAAAGTGTGCCGATTTTGAGCTCTATTGTGTTCCAGCCGTGAGTGTTAAGGTTGATATTGGCCTCGCCAGAGATACTGGGTCATCGAGTGGCCCTCTGACATCGAGGAGACGAGGGTTGGAGAGCACCGAGCGAGGACAGAATGGCAGAGTGTTGGGGTCCTGATGGTCAAATTTGTGCATTAATACACTACTGGCCATTAAAATTGCTATACAATGAAGATGACGTGCTACAGACGCGAAATTTAACCGACAGGAAGAAGATGCTGTTATATGCAAATGATTAGTTTTTCAGAGCATTCACACAAGGTTGGCGCCGGTGGGGACACATACAACGTGCTGACATGAGGAAAGTTTCCAAATGATTTCTCATACACAAACAGCAGTTGACAGGCGTTGCCCGGTGAAACATTGTTGTGATGCCTCGTGTAAGGAGGAGAAATGCGTACTATCACGTTTCCAACTTTGATAAAGGTCGGATTGTAGCCTATCACGATTGCGGTTTATTGTATTACGACGTTGCTGCTCAAGTCGACATCCAATGACTGTTAGCAGAATATGGAATCCGTGGGTTCAGGAGGATAATACGAAATGCCGTGCTGTATCCAAATGGCCTCGTATTACCAGCAGTTGCGATGACAGGCATCTTATCCGCATGGCTGTAACGGATCGTGCAGTCACATCTCGATCCCTGAGTCAACAGATGGGGATGTTTGCAAGACAACTATCTGCACAAATAGTTCAATGACGTTTGCAGCAGAATGGACTATCAGCTCGGAGACCATGGCTGCAGTTACACTTGATGCTGCATCACAGACAGGAGCGCCTGCAATGGTGTACTCAATGATGAACCTGGGTGCACGAATGGCAAAACATCATTTTTTCGGATGAATCCAGGTTCTGTTTACAGCATCATGATGGTCGCATCCGTGTTTGGCGACATCGCGGTGAACGCACATTGGAAGCATGTATTTGGTATCGCCATACTGGCGTGATGGTATGGGATGCCATTGGTTACACGTCTTGGTCACCTCTTGTTCGCATTGACGGCACTTTGAACAGTGGACGTTACATTTCAGATGTGTTATGACCCGTGGCACTACCCTTCACTCGATACCTGCGAAACCCTACATTTTAGCAGGATAATGCATGACCACATGTTGCATGTCCTGTATGGGCCTTTCTGGATAAAAAAATGTTCGACTGCTGCCCTGGCCAGCACATTCTCCAGATCTCTCACCAACTGGAAATGTCTGGTCAATCGTGGCCGAGCAACTGGCGCGTCACAATACGCCAGTCACTACTCTTGACGAACTGTGGTATCGCGTTGAAACTGAATGGGCAATTGTACCTGAACACACCATCCAAGCTCTGTTTGACTCAATTCCCAGGCGTATCAAGACCGTTATTACGGCCAGAGGTGGTTGTTCTGGGTACTGATTTCTAGGATCTATGCACCCAAAGTGCATGAAAAAGTAATCACATGTCAATTCTAGTATAATATATTTGTCCAATGAATACCCATTTATCATCTGCATTTCTTCTTGGTGTAGCAATTTTAATGGCCAGTAGTGTGTATTTCTTATTTGTGACAATAATTTTCTGTTATCAGGATTACTCATTGGACAGATTTGAAATTGTCAGTTCTGTGCTGTATTTCAGCGGGTTATAAATCTGGTATTTGAAAAAAATATGCTAATTGTAAGTTTTGGATATGTTTTCATATCTGCGTGTTAAATGAAAGTGAATTTTGAAGTTTGTAAGGTACCTTTCTACCATTATGATTCCGTAAGTTCTTATTTGGAAGTGATGTTGTTTGCTACTGTTACTGATTGAGAATTTATTACCCAATTAATCAAAGGAATAGTTATTTAACCAGCCTTCTTACGAAGTGTTTTAAGACTTTTTTTTTCAGTGAACTATTGTTAATAAAGTAGGTAAATCGGTAATTTTGTGTAAGCAGTTATTGATGGCACCCATATCCATTAGCCAATCAACCATGGCCAGTTGGGAATGGGTATTGATGTAACATTAGGGGACTAGAGGCTATTTGTTAAGTTGTGGCAATGCTAATCCTGTTGTTTGTTGTTCTTTTTGAAGTGTCTGGTCGCCCCTAAATTAAAAACTAATTTCGCACACTGCCAGGGAGCCTCATCCGAGATGTGGAGGTGGCCTTGCCTGCAGTTATCGGGCATACAGGGTGCAGTCATCTGCCACTTATGGCTCACATCAGCACCAAAAGACCCTGTCATATGGGTTCTGAGGCCATCCTCAGTTCTTACAGGCAGCTGGCGGAGGTGGTGAAGAGTGCAAGCAGAGCTCACAATTTTCAGCATCGTTCCTAGAGTTGATCAGGGTCTTTTGATTTGGAGCCGAGTGGAGGGCTCAATCCACGGCTTCCTTGTCTCTGAGATGGTAATGGCTACATATTTCTGGACCCGCATTATCGGGTGGGGATTTGTAGGGCTTTCTTTGATAGGTCAGCAGAGGACTCACGGAGTTCACACAGGGGTCTTTTAGACTAGGGTAGTTTGAGGTACTGTCATGAACACTCACAAGTCGGTATACATATAGGAAAATCAGACCATGTTCGGAGTAAAGACAGTTCAACTGTAAAAATTTTATCAGTAAATTGTCAAAGAATTCGTAAAAACATTCCTGAAATTACTGCCCTATAGGAAAGTTCTCAATCTCAAATTGTTCTTGGGACTGAGAATTGTCTTTCACGAAGTAAAAAGCTCTGAGATATTTAGCGAGTCTTGGAATGTTTATCGGTAAGACAGATCAGATACCATTCAAGGGAGGGTATTATTGCATTTGAGAAAAATATTGTCTCTACTGAGGTTAAAATTGAGTGTGATAGTGAAGTTATCTGGTCACACATAACAGGTCTAGGTGAGGCCATGTTAATTGCTGGATGTTTTTACTAACCACCTGATTCCTGTGACAGTTCTTGAGCCAGCAAAGAAAGTCTACGATCAGTTGTTCATAAATACCCAAATCATGCAATGCTAGTTGGTGATGACTTTAACCTACCAAGTATAGGCATGTATGGACTCATTGGAGGGGGTATAGACAGACTGTCTTGTGAAGTATTTTCAATATGTTTTCTGAAAATTGTTTCTAGCGCTAGTTCAGCAGCCCATATGCAATCTTGGACCTTGTATCTTCAAACAGACTGGACCTTATCAGTGGTGTCAGTATAGAGATGGGGATTAGTGATCAGGATGTTGTCATAGCGGTTATGGTTACGAAAGTTAGCAAATTAGTGAAGAGAGCTAGGAGAGTGTTTCTGCTATAAAGAGCAGATAAGTAGTTGTCAACATCTCACTTAGACAATGAACTGCAGTCATTTACCTCCAGAATGAGAGGAAATATGGCCAAAGTTTAAACAGATTATAAATCATACTCTGGACAAGTATGTGCCTAGTAAGTGGATTAAGGAGGGAGAAGACCCACTAGGGTTTAATAATGAAATTCGGAAAATGCTGAGGAACCAAAGGCTGTTGCACTCTTGGTTCAAAAGAGGACATGCAAATGATGACAGGCAAAGATTAGTAGATTCGTGCGTCTGTGAGAAGATCTATGTGCGAAGTATACAACAACTACCACTATCACACCTTGGCCAAAGATCTAGCGGAGAACCCAAAAAAATTATGGTCCTGTGTACTCTAAGGGGATCTAAATCTTCCATCCAGTCACTCGTTGACCCATCTGTTTTGGCACTAGAAGGTAGCAATTGGAAGGCCGAAGCTTTAAATTCCACGTTTAAGAAATTGTTCACGCAGGACTATCGTCCAAAAGTAACATCATTTGATCACAGCACAGAGTCCCATATGGATGACATAGTAAAAAGCATCACTGGTGTAAAGAAACAACTGAAAGAGTTGAAAACAAATAAGTCACCAGGTCATGATGGGATCCCAATTCAGCTTCATAAAGAGTACTCTATGTCATTGGCTCCTTACTTAGTTTGCATTAATCGCAAATCTCTCGACTGGAAAAAAGTGCAGGTGACTCTTGTATATAAAAAGTGTAAAAGAACAGATGTGCAAAATTATATACCAGTATCCTTAACATCGGTTTGCTGCAGAATCCTAGAGCATATTCTGAGTTTGAATACAACAAATCTCCTAGAAAACTCATGTCCACAAATCAGAATGGCTTTGGAAAGCATTGCTCATGTGAAACCCAGTTTAACTTTTAACGAAGATATGTGCATATGGAATAGGCTCCCAGATATGACTGCCGGCCGTGGTGGCCAAGCGATTAAAGGTGCTACAGTCTGGAACTGCGCGACCGCTACGGTCGCAGGTTCGAATCCTGCCTCGGGCATGGCTGTGTGTGATATCTTTAGGTTAGTTAGGTTTAGGTAGTTCTGAGTTCTAGGGGACTGATGACCTTAGAAGTTAAGTCCCATAGCACTCAGAGCCATTTTGAACCCAGATATGACTGCTTCTAAGGCTTTTTAAGTAACAGAACCCAGTATGTTGTCCTCATATGAGTCTTCATCGGAGACAGGGATAACATCAGGAGTGCCACAGTGGTGTGTGATAGGAGCATTGCTATTTTCTGTACAGACAAATAATCTGGCAGACAGGGCAGGCAGCAGTCTGTGACTGTTCACAGATGATGCTGTGGTGTACAGTAAGATATAGAAGATACGTGACTGTTGGTGAATACAAGATGACCTAGACAAAATTTCTAGTTGTAATGACTGACAGTTGGCTTTAAATGTAGGAAAACATAAGTTAATGCAAATGAGTAGGAAAAACAAACCCATTATATTCAGCTACAGCATTAATAGTGTACTGCTTGACACAGTCACATCATTTAAATACCTGGGCATAACATAGCAAAGCGATATGAAATGGAACGAGCATGTGAGAAGTGTTGTATGAATGGGAAATGGTCGACTTCAATTTACTGGGAGAATTTTAGGAAAATGTATTTTGTGTTTCAAGGAGATTGCATATAGGATGCTAGTGTGACTTATTCTTGAGTTCTGATTGACTGTTTGTGATCTGCACCAGGTAGGATTGAAAGAAGACATCAAATCAATTCAGCGGCAAGCAGCTAGATTTGTTACAAGTAGGTTCGATCAATATGCAAGTGTTACTGATATGCTTTGGGAGCTCAAGTGGGAATTCATGGAGGGAAGAAGACATTCATTCAGAAGAACACTTCTGGGAAAGTTTAGAGAACAGTCATCTAAAGCTGTCTGCAGAACGATCCTGCTGCCGTCAACATATATTTCACGTAGGAACCACAAAGATAAAATACAAGAAATCAGGGCTTAGACAGAGGCATATAGACAGTCATTTTTCCCTCACTCTGTCCGAGAGTAAAACAGGAAAGGCAACGACTAGCTGTGGTACAGGGTACCCTCTGTCATGCACCGTACAATGGCTTGTGGAGTATGGTTGGCTCTGAGCACTATGCGACTTAACTTCTGAGGTCATCAGTCGCCTAGAACTTAGAACTAATTAAACCTAACTAACCTAAGGACATCACACACATCCATCCCCGGGGCAGGATTCGAACCTGCGACCGCACCGGACGCGCGGTTCCAGACTGAAGCGCCTTTAACCGCACGACCACACCGGCCTGTGGAGTATGTATGCAGACATAGATGTAGACTTACATGACGTGATAATTTTCTAGCAGTTTATTGATGAACGTAAGATTCATTTACACACTGTGCTGGACAAGTTAGCAGCACCTGGCGTCGTAATTAAAAACAATAAATGCCAACTACGGTAATTTTGTGTCACATTCATTGGACATTTTGATGATGTTTCGGTGATTTACCCCACACCAGAGAAAAGGGAATCAATCCACATCCTCCCTCCTCCCTGGAACTATTAAAAACTATGACATATGCTCAGAGTTATCAGTTTTTAAAGGCGTCATCTCCCGTGCACTACTAAACACTCTTGCCTCTTACTGAGCCACTGCACGGCAAGAACACCATCGGCAAACGATGTCTTACATCGATACTCGAAACGTAGATACCCTTTGATAAGATTAAATCCAACCTCAACACAGCCTTCACCCCCACCCTTCCATCACCAGACACACCTCTTGTGATCACCGGAGACACCAGCAATCGCACGATTGGTGCAGTACTGCAACAATAGATTGCCAGTATGACACAGCTGCTGCATTTCTTCTCTCAAAAGTTGTACGATACTACGCCAGACCGTGGCCTACCTGAACTAATGCAGCAAGTGAGCATATACGCAACATCCATGTGCCACCACCTACCCATCATGCAAAGCCTATCATATTTGTTCACAAGGACTTAAACACATGTTCCCACATTATGCTGTGCACAAATGCCATCAAGCATGCTTCACACCCCCCCTACAGCGGCCCATACTGCAATACCAACACATTTGACATTACCATCTTGGTAAAGACCACTACAGTATCCTTAAACAGACTGAAACCTGCACGGACTTTAGCCGACTCCCCAGTGGCATACTCTGCGTCGGCACCTCCACAGCCAGCAGACACTCACAACAACTAAATATGAGTGACTTTCCATTGGAAAATATCAGCGTAGCCCTATGTGACTCACTGTTAGTCATCTCTGCCAGTTTTGCAAATAGGCAGGTAGGCGCCAGTGTAATCTCCAGCTCAATTGAACGTCCCACACCCTGCTCTCCTTCGTCGATACAGTGAGTTTAAAATCTCAATTCGTGACCGATGGAGCCTTCATTCTGACCATATCTGTATATGCCAATTCTGCCACCAATGCAAGGGATGATGCCACCTCTGCCACCACCTCGCCAGCTTCTGACCATCACATTGGGTACACTGACACCTCCTCCATCGATGATGATGACGTCATACGTCCCCCTGCCTCGCCAGTTGTGGACCATCATACCATGTGCTATATCAGTGAGTAACCAGATACTGGTGCACATATCAGAGAACAGGCGAGAAACAATGACGATGCAAGGTGGAAAGACCGCTTGCAGTCAGACTCGAACCCACACTGGAGTCGAGCAACAGGGTAGATGAACAGCAGACCCAACACAATAAGAGCAAGGTAATAGCAATATAGGTTATTGCCTTGTGGAGTCACCTGGGACAACATTGCTGCCCTGAGGTAGCTCAACTAACCTCTCTGGGCCTGCAGTTAGTTCACACTAATCGGTGTTTGTGACAACTTGCTTTGTACCTTGTAGGACAATAAAATATATCCAAATGGAATCACATGACCTGTTAGTTGTTATTATATATAACTACTATTCCAGGTACTGAACCTCCTAAAGACTTCTTCCAGAGAGTTTGTAAGGAATCTGGTGTACAGAACCAATATTAAAAATCTATGCATTTGAACATGTCACCAATGGAGATCTTGAATCGTATGTGGAGGGAAATATTCCAACTAGACATCATCCGTGCCACTAAGGCTGCACACTTTGATGAATATGAATGAGAAAACAAAACTTTATGATTTATCTTATCACGTGTATGTGTCAACTTTCATTTATTTCCTCCATCTAATCGAATGTCTATTCAAGCCTGAGTAAAAAATGATCCCCCAAGAATATATGTCACATAATTTTTGTGTCTGTAGGTTCATCAGGACTTAAAGCGGTACACATATAAATAACTTTTCGAGGAAACTCTGACTTGTGTGCTATGATCTATGAATATTAAAGTCAACAACAAGGAAATAGCAGTACAGAAGGCTTACTATGTGCAGTTCCACTCACTGCTTTGATGTGGGATCATTTTCTGGGGACAGTCAACTCACAGCATAAAGGTTTGTAGAATGCAGAAAAGAGCTCCATGAATAATTTGTAGCCTTAAAAATGATGGAATCCTGTAAATCCCATTTTACTGAGTTTGATATTCTGAATGTTCCAAGCTCATTTATGAGACTATCTTATTCACTAGAGACTACGTCTTGAAGACAAGCAAACTACTACAAAAAAAAAATGTTCACAACTATTGTACAAGAGTGAAATAAATATATGCCAAACATATCACAGAACAACAGCCTATGAGAGGAGCATAGTTGACACTGATATAATACTGCACAATAAGATACCAGAGGAAATAAAAATTGCTCTGTATCCATATATTTAAAATTAAACAAAAGGCATATCTTATAAAGCACTGTTTTTGTTCTGTAAGAAACTTCTAAATATGTAAGAAAGAACGTTACAAAAATTAAATTGTACAAATAGGCATCTAATTTTAATTTGCCTACTATTTGCTAATACTATGTATTACTGCAACTTTTCTTTAATGTGCCCTGCATCAGTTGTACAATTTGTGCTGTGTGATAACACTATACCAATAAAAATAAATAAATTACTAAAAAATGTTGAAAACCATTTGTTAATAGGGTCATTCCATGTCAAGTGTCCCAGTTTAGAAGATGATCCCAGCTCAACCATCTTTTATTTTGATCAGATTTGTACAGGATGTACCTGAGGGCCATACATGAATTTATGCAAAGTTTTAGGCTCATCTGTAAATTGATTGAGGTGCTAGAGCCATTTTCATGAAGACCGCTTTTACAGAGACCGAAAAGCCATGAAGTAATCGTCAAGTTTGGCATTGCACTGTTCCTAATGTAAAAGAGCTAGACTCTTACTTCTGGGTATAGTGGTACAACTTTGTGTGGTCTACACACAAATGTTGCAAGTAGAGTTCAGAAAGCAATTCATTTGGCATAATCTCAGTTCAAAGTGGGAAACAAATCATGTCACGAGAAATTTGCCCCATAGTTTAACGAGGCATAACTAGTGGAGAAAGTGTGCTATGGACCTGGTCTTTTGCCAAACTACTGTCTGTCTGGGTGCTTAGTACATCACAAATTTTGGCGTGGCTTGTTTGTTTAATTACTGTGCTACCATCCTGTAAATTTGCTAAAAAACATGAAAGCATCAAAATATACCCATGTTCAAAGTCATATATCTCAAAATGAACACATACCACATTACATTCATGAACACCATTCAACAGATCACATTTCATTCTATTAGAAAAACTTATTTTCATTTTGGTGTCTCTTTAGGTAAGGTGCAAAATATTCGCCTGAACTATTGACTTTCACAGTAATTCGGAAAATCCTTGCGTGGTCCATGGTGACCATGCCACTACCAATCTCAAGACTGGTAACCCCATCACCAAGGGGCCATGCCCGATAACCATCCAAGGTCAGCCATGGGTGGATTTCTTTACTGCAGGTTCCCAAACCTGAAAGTGGGTGTCTAACAGTTTCTCAAGCCGGAATGTGAATATCTAGCAGGTTCCCAAGTCTGAATGTGGGTATCTAGCAGGTTTACAAGCCTTTTTCGGGTCTCTCTGTGGTTCACAAGCCATAGTACAGAATTCTTCAATTGTTAAATGTTTTAAATTTTTTGCTGATGTCCAAAACTATTGCTTCCGGAAAACTGTATTGCCACCCCATCATTGGAACTGGTATAACTGCAATTATCTGTTGTTCTGGGATCCAGCATATGTCTCTACTAGTAGGCCAATGAAATGATTAAGCAGCTTCATGAGGATGCATGAAATTAATCAAGGCATCTTTTTCTTCTCATGAAACTTCACAGATATGTCCTAGCCACCATTTTCTGTCATAAACGCAAGCAACATACTGGCCAGGTTCATTAATGGTAACATGTTTAGTAGCAACTTTAGCATGTCATTCACATTTGCTATAAAGGACAATGTATCATTTGATACTATGTGAATCTCAACTGAACTGAATTTTATCCTCAGGATCGATATCTGCAAAAGCGCTTTCCAAATATTCATTTAGAGCTTCTGTTCCTAGACATACTTCATAAATTGGCACAAAATGGTGATGGTCTCTTGTACCATACACTACATCCATCCTCAAAACGTTTCTCTTGATCAATTTTTGCATCTTCAATAATTTATTTTTTTAATATAAATAAATTCAATGGCATGAACACTTTTTTTGCAATATTCAAACAGATCAGTTAGTGTTAATTCCACCACATGGTGATTTCCCATAGCTTGTTCTAAAAAAATTCCATTCTGCAGTAATGCCAAAATCTTTTTGATGATGGAAAAGATTTAGAAAGCTCTTAAAAATTTTTTTACTGTGCTGCAGAACCATCGCTAAAATAATGAATATGCTTAATTTCTTTAAAAAATGCACTTAACGTATTTGATCAAGTATGTTAAAAACACATGCACTGCAACTGTGTCATATCGGAGGCAATCACTGGTTATGCAGTAGCTGACACTCTTTAGGTCTTCATTACCTTTGTAGTAAATGGCAAATGGATGTATTGTAGCTTGCCTATTTTCCAAATGGAATCCCTGTGCTGCATCTTGGACAATAAAAGAGTAATTTTCTGCGAAATCCATTAATATAATCAATTCTCCTGGTTTGAGACCTTCTTTAGTGAACCGCAAACGCTTGCTCTGATGCTTTGCAACGTAGTGATGAGTAGAAAGGGCCAACAATTTTGTAACTAATAGTTCAATGAATTCTTCAACTGTTATTTCTCTGGTTTAAAATGTATCTCTATCAGTGGGAGTCCATTGTTTGAACTGAATTTTATCCTCAGGATCGATATCTGCAAAAGCGCTTTCCAAATATTCATTTAGAGCTTCTGTTCCTCGACATACTTCACAGCGATGAAGCATGCAATCCTTTGTTTCCAAATTACAGACAATTTTGCTCAGAAAAATTTATAATCTTCTTTTATTGGGCTATGTGCCAACATTAGTTTCAGATTTTGATGTATTGTGCTGACACAAACTGAATGTGAACCAGCTGTGCCTACAGTCACGCACCATTTTGGCCTTAATTCACAAAATTTGAAAAATCCAATTTCCGGTCCATTTTTATTGCAGTACACAACAAACATTCCTTTTAAATTGCTTAGTAATAAGTATTTCCATTTTTTAACCTTTTCTCCATCTATCCAAACAGTAATACAGTCCCTTTTTCCTGGACAAATGCGACTAAACTCTACATCATAAAAATGTACTATGACTCTTGCCTTCACATCCTCAGAAAGCTTTTTCCCACATTTACCTCTGGGTTGTGCCAATATTCCCTGTTCAATTTTTAACATTCTAGCCTTCCTTACTATTCTTTCTGAAACACAAAATTCTTCCATAGTCTTTTTGATAGACCAGCTTTGGGTAACGTAGGTCAAAATTTGAATTTTCTCGTTATTATTTGATATATGTCATTTTTCTTTCAATTCTTGGGTCAGCTCAATGTAATCTGAACAAGTCAAGCATTGCTTGCCTGTGGATGGTTGCTCCAATTCACTGGGATCAGGTCCTCCCACTTCTGCAATTTTCTTAATAATTGAACCTTCAACTTGATGTATTTTGCGCTTTGCATACCCTTTTGTATCCCTTGCATCAATTCATCATGATGGAAGTATAGTTGAGTATTTTCAGTACAATGTAAACCACTCCATCTAGTAAGTAATTCTTGTTCTTCTAAGGAAAGTTGCTTTACAGATTTCAGTCCTAGTAGATAGTGTCGGAAGTTCCATGCGGCTTTTCGCGGATGATGCTGTAGTATACAGAGAAGTTGCAGCATTAGAAAATTGTAGCGAAATGCAGGACGATCTGCAGCAGATAGGCACTTGGTGCAGGGAGTGGCAACTGTCCCTTAACATAGACAAATGTAATGTATTGCGAATACATAGAAAGAATGATCCTTTATTATATGATTGTATGATAGCGGAACAAACACTGGTAGCAGTTACTTCTGTAAAATATCTGGGAGCATGCGTGCGGAATGATTTGAAGTGGAATGATCATATAAAATTTATTGATGGTAAGGCGGGTACCAGGTTGAGATTCATTGGGAGAGTGCTTAGAAAATGTAGTCCATCAACAAAGGAGGTGGCTTACAAAACACTCATTCGACCTATACTTGAGTATTGCTCATCAGTGTGGGATCTGTACCAGATTGGTTTGACGGAGGAGATAGAGAAGATCCAAAGAAGAGCGGCGCGTTTCATCACAGGGTTATTTGGTAACCGTGATAGCGTTACGGAGATGTTTAATAAACTCAAGTGGCAGACTCTGCAAGAGAGGCGCTCTGCATCGCGGTGTAGATTGCTCGCCAGGTTTCGAGAGGGTGCGTTTCTGGGTGAGGTATCGAATACATTGCTTCCCCCTACTTATACCTCCCGAGGAGATCACGAATGTAAAATTAGAGAGATTAGAGCGCGCACGGAGGCTTTCAGACAGTCGTTCTTCCCGCGAACCATACGCGACTGGAACAGGAAAGGGAGGTAACGACAGTGGCACGTAAAGTGCCCTCCGCCACACACCGTTGGGTGGCTTGCGGAGTATAAATGTAGATGTAGATGTAGGCACTGTATGTCATTAAATGACATGGGGAATCAGTATTTCCAATACTGCATACATTAACTTGATCTTGTTTAAAAGCAAATTGTCGACTCCTAAATAAAGAAAAGAAATAAAATTAATAAGCATTCAGTTTCCCAAAAATTATGTAGCAGTCTCTAGTACAGTTGAATGGTTAAATCTAGCAGTGAACCTGTCACAAACAGGTTTAAAATCACCGAATAAACAGCAAAATGAATATTTAAACAATGAAGACATAATCAACAAAATTCTAAATTTTAGGCAACATTTCTGCACCTTACCCAAAGAGACACCAAAATGAAAATAAGTTTTTCTAATAGAATGAAATGTGCTCTGTTAAATGGTGTTAATGAATGTAATGTGGTATGTGTCCATTTTGAGATATATGACTTTGAACATGGGTATATTTTGATACATTCATGTTTTTTAGCAAATTTGCAGGATGGCAGCACAGTAACTAAACACACAAGCCATGCCAAAATTTGTGATATACTAAACACCCAGACAGACAGTAGTTTGGCAAAAGACCAGGTCCATAGCACACTTTCTCCACTAGTTATGCCTCGTTAAACTATGGGGCAAATTTCTCGTGACATGATTTGTTGCTCACTTTGAACTGAGATTATGCCAAATGAATTGCTTTCTGAACTCTACTTGCAACATTTGTGTGTAGACCACACAAAGTTGTACCATTATACCCAGAAGTAAGAGTCTAGCTCTTTTACATTAGGAACAGGGAATGCCAAACTTGATGATTTCTTCACGGCCCTCAGGTACATCCTGTACAAATTTCATCAAAATTGAAGATGGTCGAGCTGGGAGCCCTAGGACACTTCATGTGGAATGAGTCAATATCTAGTATAATTTTAAAGGTATTGACGTCTTTAGTTGTAAAGATAATTTATGGACATTCTGTAATAATTTTATGCATATAAAGTTAACTGTTTAAATGTATATAAATACTTAGGCAGTCATTTAACATTGTGAGGAATGAAATAAAATTAAAGAAAAAACATAATGGAACCAGTGGAAATCAAACCCTAGCTGCCAAATTGCAAGTCCATGCTCTTAGCCACTTGGCTCCCCCATCATTCTGAGATCCAGTGCTCAAAATTTCCTCGCAGATGTGTGTAAGTACCGTAAAATGAGGTGAATCCGATTAATTTTTTTTTTTTAATTTCATCCGTTTACTGTTGTGATTTCAGAATAAAAGTTCAGTACATTAATTTCACAATCTTGATAATAGTATATTCATGTATTACATTATTTTCAGTTTATAATTGCAGTTATTATTTTAAGTTAATTGTTGATCGGTTTCACCTCCTCAGTTGGGGCGAATCTAATCACCACTGTATTTTGTATGCAGGCGGAATCACACTTCCAGTCGAATGAATCCGATCTCTATTAAGATTTTTTTAAAAATATATTGCTGTATTTGCAACAAAATTTTACAATTTATAGACTAAACAAATTTTACAAGCACATTAATTTTGAGATTTTTGCTATAAAAATACTTGCATTTACGAAAGTTGACAAAAAATTATTAATTTTTAGTTCTGTATGTCATAATCTATGAGAAAAGCTTTTACTCAATGTCATAATCATCTAACCCTTCAAAAATAAATTTACCTTGCCTTCTGTGTTCTGGAATACCTTTTTTAATAATTCAGGCTCTTTCTATCACAGTTACATCATCAATTTCTGGAAAGACAAAATAAATGTTACCATCTAGATCTTTCTTTCTCAGAAATGTTATTTCATAGGTGTCATTACAGATGCTTTCGGTTTTATCAATAAAAACCTGAACCTTTTTTCATATGAAATTTTACTATGGTGAAATCATTTTCTTTAAATTCATGCCAATATTTATCCTTCTCTTTGTCCATTTCTTCATTTTCATTTAACTCATGCTGTTCTAGATCACTGTTAGATGTTCTGGATAGGGGCTCCCTGCTTTCAGCCCTGTTACTATCATTGTCATTGAAGTCGCTGATAACAATTACTTTTCCTGGAGTTAATGCTAAACACTTTGCTTTGTGCAGCTTTCCTTTTGTTTCATTAGGGCGAACCTGTTTCAACTGCATTTTGAAGGCTGGTGCCTAAGAAATTTCTGAGGAGTTGGTGCCATGTGCATTGTTATTGGTTGCGTCTGGAATCTGTGAAATGACTTCATCAAGAGAGAAAGAAAAAATTCCTGCTTTTCTGAACCCAGATATTTCATTTGATCTGGACATGATAGCTATATTTTCAACGGTTTTCTTCAACAAAACCCAGGAAATTCTGATTTTGGCGCTGCTTCTCTATTCTTCCTTTTCCAGTCATCTAGCATGTTTCTCCGATCAAGTTTTAATGGTCTAAAAATGGCCACATCAAGTGGCTGACTTAAATGAGTAGAATTAGGTGGTAGAAGCACAAATTTAATGTCCTGTTCCTGGCACAGTTTAATCACATTATATGAAAGATGACTCGAGAGATTGTCACTTATAATCACTTTAGGTCCCTCTAATTGCAACGCATAAGGCAAGACAATTTCAGCAAACCATGATTCAAAAATTGTTAGGTCCAACCAACCACTTTAATTCATATTATAACCTGCACCAGTTATGCCCTCTTCAGTCCAAGTATTGTAGAGGTGTTTTGCCCCGTAAACTGTGTATGGTGGCAGGAGTGAGCTGTCGGCAGCTGCTGGTGTCATCACACTTAGAACTATCCCCTATCCCTTCAGGATGTCTTGTGCCGCGCTTCACCATTACTTTCACTTGCCCAGGATTGTCGCAAAAGATTTTACCCATTCGTGCCCAAGTCGATTATCACAAAATATTTTTTCAATCCTCCCTGTTCGATTGATATATGCCTGTACAACGTCCCTAACATCATTATTCCTCAAAGGAAACCCCATTTCACACAACACAATCCTTCAACCAGGCTTTTTTCCTCGCTATTGGTTAATGCTCATTGGCCCCCTATTTTGTATTTGTACCTTTCCTTGAGTTTGGCATTTAATGTGGTATATGGAACTTCATGTTGCTCTGAAGCTTTTGAGATGCTTAATTTTCCTTATTTGACAGCTTTCACTACATTTAGAGGAAATTACAAAAATGTAATTTTGTAATTAGGCCTGCACAGTGACTAAGCAGTATTAGCAATGAACAAAAAAACAAAACTGTATCACTTAAGACATTCATATGTAAGCAGTAATATTGCAACTTACCAGTTATGCTTCGGAAGTAACAGGTGCCAGCAGAAGTTTTCTCACTGTTGCGTTGACTACATGAGTGTAGCACAAGAATCACACACCTATTAACAATGTGATTTGCTGGCTGCACTCACTCCAACATGCCACTTTTATTGATAGATTAGTCAAGAATTCATGACAATGGTCAGCTGCAATATAATTCTTAAAATGCTACGCTCAGTTATCCAAACGTGTAAAACCCGGTAAATGGTCAGATTGATACCACCTGACCAGATTCACCTCATTTTATGGTATTTAGAGAGTGTTTTACACTTTCGTATGGCCCACTCGGTCAAAATATTTTAGGAGCTTGAAAGGCACATCTAGCTGCTTCTATTCACACAGTCTGAGCCAAATTGGTGAGCCTCATCCCAAGATACTCTGTTGTTAGATTTACATTTGTGGAAGATCTACCTAAGTCTTTAAATCTCACTTTCACCTCCTTAGATCTACTGCAAAAAGGCCTTTTTAGCGGGTCAGATATGGGAAACACTTTTACACAACAAGAAGGTGGGTACCTTCCACTTTTGCAAGGCAACTCTCATGTCATTTTGTTTTTGTGCAGTAGAAACCTGTGCCTTACATATTGAAATGTCAGTATCATTAAATTTGTGTTTTCTATTAATTTTGGATCACAAGTTAGCAACTTCTTAGGTCAAAAGCTTACAAGATAATCAGTGGGCTTAAATTAAAGTTATTTTTTCACTGTCTTGTAATACTCTACATCAGCCAAAATACAGCCCCACTGAGAATGCTATTCTTGAACACAGAGTGAGTTGATTGATATTCGTAAGCAGCTGGAAATCGCCCTGACTACTGTCAAATGATTGGCAGTTGCTGCAAATCAGTGTATTGGAAGAGCTCCCAAGAGTTGTGCACCTGTGATACCAGTCCCAGAGGCACCTCAAGTACTGTCCTCTACTGTCTCCTCTGCAGAAAGTACGGGATCTGTCAGTTCTCATCCACTTGAATGCAAGTGGCATGTAAATGGTAGATCTAGGCATCCTGTGCCAGGTGGATGGGGACCAGGGAGGACTCAAGGTGTTGTAACAAGTTTGAGGTGTTCTCTGTGGTAATGGTACTCATGTCACCACAATGGATAAGCCATGATCAAAACACTCACAGTGCAACAACTATATGGGTCAGTAGTACGAACTATCCTGAGGTCCACCAGGTACCGCAGCTGCCAACCTGTGGGCATCGTGTGTGTGGTAGCAATTCATTGCTGCCTTGTTAAATACCAGAGCACTAAGCTACAGTGGACAGTTCTCTTCAGTGTCCTCAGTCATGTACAGTCTCCAGTTACTGCCAAGTCTACAAGCTGCAGTGTTCATCCGTCATCTCCGAGACATAGGCTCTGTAGACGTGACGGGCCAATTCTGGAGTCTACGTAGGCATCACACTGAGGCACAGCAACAAGACATTAATATCTGTTTGTGCTGGATATTTTACAAGAAGAAGCAACATTTAAGTTGAGTATTTCTTCATATTTAATAAATATTTTATCATTAATTGTAAGGAATCTATCTGAATGAAGATAACCTATGCCATCCTCCTGCATTCCCAACACTCTCCATCACTGAAACTGAAACTGAGCCAGTGGGACTCACTTCACCTGTTTTGAGGAAACCTGTTTTGTCTGGAGTCAAGAGGATGCAAGCGCAAAGGAGTAGAGGGCTATTAATCAGCGGCACTTCAAATTTACAACAAATGATGGTGCCCCTTAGAGAAATGGCAGCAAGGGACAAGAAAGGACGCCAGGTTGGTTGGTTTAAAAAAGGGAGGAAGGGACCAAACTATGAGGTCATTGGTCCCTTGTTCCTAATAAAACAATGCCACAAGTGTGAGTATAAAACAGACGAGACATATAACACAAAACAGAAAGAAAAGAAAAACCACAAGAGTGAAGGAAAGGCAACAAACACTAAGAGGAATAAAAGAGGACAAGAAAACAACAGGGAGATGCTAGAAACAGAAGAGAGTAAGACAAGAAAGCAGATTACAGTGGCTGACCGACAACAAGAATGAAAACGAAAAGCCAGACACTCTGCAACACATTAAAACTTCCATCCTAAAAGCACTAGGGTGGAGGACACAGAGGGACTAAGGACATGTGCTAAAACTTAGATCAAATGATAAAACCCACCCTCATGAATAAAATGCAAAACTAAATCAGTCAATTAGGCGTTGTCAGATAAAACGAGCGGCAACTATTCTGGTAACCCAAGATTTCGTCGCTGGGCAGTCAGAGTGGGACATTGCACTAGAATGTGGGCCACTGTCAACCGGGCACCGCACCGACACTCAGGCGGGTCTTCAAGGCGCAAGACGTAACCGTGGGTCGCCCAAGTGTGGCCAATGTGGAGCCAGCAGAGGACAACTGATTCCCTGTGACAGGCCTGCATAGAAGACTGCCACACATTCATAGTCTCCTTAATGACACACAGTTTGTTGTGCGTACTGTATGCCATTCTGTCTCCCAAAGCTGAAAAACCCTGCAGCGTAAGTCAGAATGTAGGTCAGGTTCAGAGATGCCCATCTCCAGAAGTGGGATGCCGACGTGTCCTGGGGTCCACACAAACAACACTGAATGATGGGCCTGGTTCAGGGCATAGATGGACTTCTGGATGGATGCTACCAAAGAATGGCGAGGGTAGCACTGGTCGATAGCTTGTAGGCTGCTCAAGGAGTCAGTACACAGAAGAAATGATTTCTCAGGGCATAAACGTATATACTGAAGTGCACGAGATATGGCCACCAGCTCCACAGCGAATACACTGCAGCCATTGGGCAAGGAGTGCTGTTTAATATGGCCTCTGTGGGCAAAGGCGAAGCCAACATTACCATGAGCCATGGAACTGTCAGTGTAAACCACTTCAGGCCCCGGAACACTTCAAAGATCGAGAGGAACTGACAGCGGAGAGCCGCAGTGTTAACGGATTTGTTAGGGCCACACGAAGGTCCAGGCAAAGCTTCAGCCTACAGCTATATCAGAGAGGTGTACGTGAATGGACCTCATGGTGAGGGGAAGGACTCCAATTCAGACAGAAGCAATCACATGTGAACCGTAATCATTAGTCCTGACCTGGACCGCCTATGCGGGAGGTAAACTGCCATTGTTGGGAAAAGAAGACGGTAATGAGGATGTTCAGGAGAGCTACGAATGAGTGCAACGTAACTGGTGAGCAGTTGTGCACGTCTGATCTTCAGTGGAGGGACTCCAGCCTCCATCAGTACGCTTGCCACTGGACTCATCCTAAAAGCTCCTGTCACTAGTCGAACCCTTATGGTGCAATGGGTCGACAAACGCAATGCTGAGGGTGCCACCAAACCATAAATCATACTCCCAAAGTCAAGGTGGGATTGAACAAGAGCTCTGTAGAGCTGCAGCAGCGAGGAGCAATCTGCACCCCAGTTGGTGTTGCTCAGGCAGTGGAGAGCATTGAGGTGCTGCCCGCACTTCCGCTTAAGTTGACGAAGGTGAGGAATCCAAATCAATCGGGCGTGCAAAACCAGTACTAAGAATCGATATGTCTTCACTACAGCGAGTGGATCATCATTAAGGTAAAGTGCTGGTTCTGGATGAACGGTACTACGCCAATGGAAATGCATGACACACATCTTCATGGTGGAAAACCGAAAGCCATGGGCTGTGGATGGCTCCTTGTAGGTACACTCAGCAACACCAGTACTGGAGCATCAGTACGAAATGCAGACGTCGTCTGCATACAGAGAAGGTGAGACGGAGGTCCTGACAGCTGCTGTTAGACCTTTAATGGCCACTTAAAATAGAGAGACACTCAATACAGAGTGTCCTGGATATGGATGGAACTTTGGGAGGCACCAGCTTGAACATGGGAAGTACAGAGCGACAGGAAGTTTCGGATAAAAATCAGGAGAGGGTCCCGGAGACCTCATTTATACAATGTGGCAAGGATATGATGTTGCCAGGTCGTGTTGTATGCTTTACGTAAGTCAAATAAGACGGCAACCAGGTGTTGGCGTCTGGGAAAGGCTGTTCAGATGGCAGACTCGAGGGACACAAGACTATTAGTGGTAGAGCGGCACTGGCGGAAGCCACCCTGACATCGAGCCAGTAGGCCACGTGACTCCAGGACCCAATCCAACTGCCCGGCCTGATGCCGGGGCAGTGTCAGGAAGATGTGGAAGTTGTCCCTACCACACAAGTCATCATGTGCTCTCCAGTGGATAGATCGGAGAAGTCCTGGGCTACAAATTGATAAATTAATGGCCGAGTAACT
Source organism: Schistocerca serialis cubense (assembly GCF_023864345.2). Classification (NCBI taxonomy): domain Eukaryota; kingdom Metazoa; phylum Arthropoda; class Insecta; order Orthoptera; family Acrididae; genus Schistocerca; species Schistocerca serialis. Next base: position 511,580,314 of record NC_064646.1, read on the forward strand.
ACCTTGAGCCACACTGAAATGTGTGGCAGCCCTAGTATTTAAGAGGCAGAGGTCAAACTGAGACAGTAAAGTTTCGACATCTCTACCTCGGCCGGTAAGGACGGTGCCACCCCACAAGGGGCTATGGGCATTAAAATTTCCCAAAAGTAGAAAAGATTTAGGGAGGTGATCAATCAGTGCATGTAATACATTCAGTGATGCTACACTATCTGGAGGAAGATATATATTGCAGACAGTTATTTCCTGTGTCGTACTTATCTGACAGCCACAGCTTCAAGAGGGGTTTGAAGGGGCACAGTGTCACTACAGACTGAGTTTAGGACATAAATGCAAAGCCTACCTGAGACTCGATTATAGTTGCTATGGTTCCTGTAATATCCCTTATAGCTGCGAAGGGCAGGGGTCTGCATTGCCGGGAACCAGGTTTCCAAAACCTGGGAATTTTTTCATCTGGGGGAAAACCACGAAAAACCTGGAAATTTTTTAGATTTCTGGAAATTTTTCATTGTTTTAGTTTTCAGTTAAATTTTTGTAATTTTGGTTATTTAGAACCGATACTCTAACAAGGGATATTACTGTATTCTGCTACCACAGAACAATACCGCAGCAATAAAACATGAACGAGAGAAAAAAACTAAAACAAAACTTAAGTTGTAAAGGAAATGCGCCACATACAACAACAAAATGCAGTGTCCATACAAGCATCCGCCAACAGCAAAATATAACAAAGGCTTTAGGAAGACCACACAATGCTTCATAACAACAAATTGCCTCCAATGAGCTTGACATCACAACTGTTGACATAGGATTCATTCCAGCAGTTGCAAGCAGGCTCATGCGCATGTGCAATTGAGTTTCGTATGGGTAGTACCTTCTCTCACTTTGGACTACAGAAGTGTGGCTGTTAAGCAGTAGCAGCAAGCAGCCAGATGCTACATGGAAAAATTTCACTGGCCTGCCCAAGCTGCCCGGTTCACTCATGCACAGCAGGCTGGGGGAAGGGGTGAGGGGGGAGGGCAAGCCAGGGTGTCTGCCCCTGGCGGCAATTTTGGGGTGAGGGGGGAGCCTGCCAAATTCATATTCTTGAGGAGAAAAAAAACTTTTTTTCACAAAGCACCTAGCATCCACCGCACATTAGCCTATCGATTATTCATATGATTTTGAAATGCATCCCTGTTGGTTTTTGAACACATTCTAAGCTGATTTCTGAATGAATCATAAGTGGATTTATGAATGCGTGCATAGTGTACATGATGTCACTGCCAGGGGAATCCCGGTCGCATCTAGAAATAAACTTTCCTGCAGACAAAATGGGACGGGGCTACACGAGCTGGTGGACTAAAGCTGAACAGGTGAATGCCAATCACTGTTTATGTGGTGGACTGGGTTTGCAAATGATCAACTTTGTTATAATTCCTAGCAAAATCTATAGATTCAGACTACAAGAGTGGAAATAAATGACAGACAGTAATAACAGATAAGAAAGGTTATGTATTACTTTCTCGCTGTATCCAAGAAAATGATATTCTGGCAGAAAATTTTTAGCCAGATCACTACACTAGTAAGGGCCAGTTGTGGAGTCCCCTGGATAGCAGGAGCTTAAGTTCTATTCTGTGAGCAGCACGGAAAATGCATTGCACGAACACATAATAATGCCTAACCGAAGAATAAACACGAAATAACTAAACCGGTGATTGTGGCAAGGATAGTGAAGTTACCAGAGAATAAATTTTGCCACTGGCAGGAATAGTTAGAGAATTAGTGATGACAAGATTGTTCATTAGAACAAGGAACGAGAAGAAATGGGGACATTGCACAAAATGTGGAAGAATGTGACGATTCCAAATTTATGTAAAAATTTTGTACTACTACTTTTTGATCTCATGCTTGAGAAGCTGGAGATCATGAACAAAATGTGAAACTATTTCCTGCCAAAAAGCTTTTTGCTCGTAGTAGGCATAATAGGCATTTCCTATTTGTACTTCGTGCATTATATTCTGCCGTGCTATAAAAATGACCATTTCTGCCAAAATAGTCTTGTTTATTTGGTGTGTGTTACAACTGGTGCAATATTAGACAGGTCTATTCCATTTCATCTAGCTGACAAGTGACAAAAAAGACTTAATCAGATCGAGAAATCATACCAGTCTTGGGTACTACTTGTATTAACAGCTTTTTTCAGTTTTAGACAATGACATTTCGATTTTTCATGTAGCAAAACGTTCGACAAACTTTAATGAGGTAATAGATTCTTTTGCAGAAAGGAAAGGACGCCATGAAAAGTTGTCACAATATTAGAGAGAGAAAAATGCTATGACCTAAGGATTGAAGAAATGTGTACTGTCTTGCTTGTCTCTCGTCTTCACTGGCTTTATGCATCCTATATTTAATTTTATACCTCACAAAACAGCAAGTTATTGTGTAATAGGTAGTAAAGAGTGCAAATTTTCTGAAGAGTTCTTGTTCTCCTGGTTACATATAATACCATCCAGTATTAATGGTGATTTTTTTTTTATGAAAAAAAAAAGAGGAACAGGATGTCACACTGGCCGACTGGGAGCAGGAGAGGCACAACAGGACATTTTAATTCCCACTGTTCTAAATATAGTTTGATGGCATCCTTTACAAAATATACACATTTGAATTCCATAGAGCGAAATACAGTGATGCGCGACAGAAGAATGCTGTGTTAGAGGCATGGCACTACACTTTATCACACTTAAGACCAAACAACATGTCTTACATTTCCTCGAATATATATGTTTTATGTATATCAGACTCTTCAGAAAGATGTGCAATGCAAAATGAACATATTTTTGAAAAGTCAGTTTCTTTTTAATTTTTGGAATCATATCTCAAATGCTCTGGGGGGAGGGGGAGGGGGGGGGGGGGGGAGGGCGGTGCCACTATCTAATATTGTCTGGTTCAGAATATCGTAGATCCAGAGCTGATGCACGGAGCAGTCTGTTGTGAGTTGTAGTGGGGAGGTGGGTAGCCTCCACATGATCCGTGTTTACATTTAGTGATTTTGCTGTTTCCTCTTTGTTTACTGCTCTCACATCAAATGAAAACAAAACATATTTCTGTGGCCGAGAGCTATCAAGCAAAATAAAATACATTCACATAATTATGGAAGGCTAAATTATATTATTAGTTTCAGATCTTATTTTATTTCCACCTTTCTGACAGTCAAGCATTAATCACCTTGCAGAACAATGGAGTTATTTTTGTCGCTTTGCTAAAGAATTTTGGCTTTTTTTAATCTCCTCTGCTGAGGTACCCAATTTTCTTTGAAACAAAGTGTTTAATTTGGTTTGAAAAACGTTACTTTCAAAATAAATTTCCTTTTATGCGAGATGAACAATGTGCGAGAATGTACAATGAATTTCTTAAATCAAAGAGCAGTTGACTCTCATTTAAAAATCAACTATTTGAGGATGAGCCATTTAAAAGCATTTCAAGCCCAGAAGATCACAACACATTTATGTCATTATTAAAAAATTTACTGGCACATTTGTGTGATGTATCTTACAGTGTAACACTTGCAAAAAAAGATCAACATTATATGTGAAAGCTTAGCGTCTTTTGCAGTATGTGAAAGCTTTGCTCTTCTTGCAGCAACACTATGCATATAATTTATACCATTAAGTTTTGCTATTTATGTGTTCACACTACTTAACAGGGATGTTGCTATTGGCTGACTACATCATGTGTCCTATACTCTGAATATCAGCTGTCATTGGCTGGTGAGATAACGTGACATGAGCTATGACTGGCTTACAAAACATGATTTCAATGCTTCAGAAAGTAACATGTGGTGTTCGGTGGAATTCACATTTATACTTTCATAATACGAAAATATGCAGCTTAAATAAATGTTGCTGTACATCAAAGATGTTTAGCCTCAGTGTAGGTCAGTCAGTCCAGGGTCTTGTACTCCATGATTTTCCTTTGTTTCTGGAGAATCCTGCAGTCTGGCAAGCAAGGCGAACGATGCTCTCCGCAGTTGACACAGATGGGAGGCAGGGCACATGGAGTATTGGGATGTGACGGGCGTCCGCAATGTCGACATGTGATGCTGGAAGTACAGCAGGAAGACATATGGCCAAACTTTCAGCACTTAAAGCACCAAATCATGGAGGGGTACATGGCTTTACATTACAGTGACAGACCATCACCTTGACCTTCTTGGGCAATGTATCACCCTTGAAGACCAAGATGAAGGCACCAGTGGCAACCTGATTATCCCTCAGATCCTGGTGGACACGCTGGACGAAATGCACACCTCGTCGCTCTAAATTAGTGTGCAGCTCATCGTCAGACTGCAAAAGAAGGTCCCTGTGAAATATGATACCCTGGATCATATTTATGCTCTTATGGAGGCGTGATGGTTACAGAAACATCCCCCAGCTTGTCACAAGCGAGTAACATCTGTGACTGGGCAGAAGATGCTGTTTTGATCAAGACTGACCCAGATCTCATTTTGGACAATCCCTCCACCTCCCCAAACTTGTCCTCTAAATGCTCAACAAAAAAACTGAGGCTTCATTGTCATAAAAGATTCCCCATCAGCTCTTGAACATACAGGGTACATGGGTGAATAAGATCCGCTGCCATCCTTAGGCTAACATTCCTCCCATGGTGTGGCAAGGGAGGGGAACGATTTGGGGTCATACTTCTGTGCGTTGAATTGAGCTCGCAGACACTTAAGAGACTGCTGGTGTTTCACCAGAGATGATGGAATACGCTTCATCACATGTCATCTGCCCTAATGCCACCCACTCTGAACAGGGGCCCTCCACAGGGGCGTCACCCACCTGCAGCAAAGGACACCTGGCAGGATGGCCATTGCTGGGAGTCCCAATGTCCAAGGGGGACGGGCATCTACCCCTTGGCATACATGGGGAGTTAACAGTGCAGGCATCAGCGGAGTGATCCCTGTGTGGTCAGGGGGCCACAACCAACAGGGTACATGGCGGCCCCACCACAACGGTCTGGCTACCATGCTGGATATCAGGTGCAAATAAGTCCGTAGTCATTGTCGACGCAGAAAGCAACACTGGATAGTGCATGGAGGAAAACACACCCAGGACGGTATCCTCACCCAAGAGACGGAAAATGAGCAGGACTGAAATACGATGACAAGAAAGTGGGCTGAAGATCTCAATGCACGATGGACACAATGCACCATGTAAGGCGCCCTTCCCCAGTTGACTTGCTCTTTGGGAAAATTTTGTAGAATGGAGGTCAAACCCTACAGGGGACCATCACATAAAGACTGAAACATGTCAAACTCCATTTAGTCACCTCTTATAACAGGCAGTAATACCTCGGGCCTATTCTTACCCCCACCCCAGACCTGCAGGGGGGCAGGGGGGGGGGGGGGGGGGTCCCCAGGTGCACACAGTGTGTATCTCTGGGAGCTTCATTCAACATGTTGAAGAGGCTGTTCCAGCAGCCATTGAGGGAACAGGGTGCAACCAATTGCAGGTTGTGCCAACATTAAAGCAAATGATGCCTGCCATCTGAGATCTGAAGTTGTACTTGGGTCATTCCAATGACTGGCACAGAAGATTGAGAAGACCAGTCTTGCACATGGAGTTTCAAAGAAGCTGACAATTTGCAACATTGTCTCAGAACTGATTGTGGCACTTTGGTTCTGAGTCGAGTGGAAGGGCTGAACTGTGACAAGCTAGGCTGTGACTTCCTGGACTGGTGACATAGGGTTGAGAACTGAAGGATTTGTCTGCCTATCGCTGTACACTATTGGTCATTAAAACTACAACATGATGGAGGAGGTATGTAAAACAAAACAAAAAAAAGAGAGAGATCTATTGTGCTATGTACACAGATGCACAACAGTACAGGAATGTAACCTAGGTAGGAGTAACTACCTCTACATTTCATATATAAGGAAAGACTACTCAGACTGACTTTTTAAAGTTTCTTACAAGAACAATAGTTTACACTATTGGACAATCAGCAAACAGCTTTTGATGGGGCAAAGGAACAGATCATTAGTACCTGAAATGGCTTCCAACAGCTGTGATTACCATTGTTTACAACTGCATCAGGTCCAAGAAAGTAACTCTCATGAATCCTAAAAGTTGCATCTGCCTCCAGGGCACTTAGCTGTCAGATAACTAATAGACAATCCAACAACAGAAGGATTTAATTTTCTTTTACTGTTCTACTTCTAATTAATTCAAGGGCAGATTGATACCATGATAGTCTACACATCATGCCAAAAAAGAGCCACAATGGTCAATTGCAGTACAATAATATGATTGAGATCATTTATCCACCAGGAAGCAGCTAATAATGCCTGAAGCACTTTTGGAAATGCCACCAGGTGTCCTTGGCAGTATAAATTATTCTCGAGGGATGAACACACCTATCTCCCTGCTTCCTTCAGTATTTCAACCACTGAAATTCATTTGACACATCTGCTGGGCGTATTCCAGTCCCTGTCTTTCTCTATAGTTTTCATCTTCTACAGCTCTCTCTAGTATTGTGGATGTCATTCCCTGATGTCTTATCATCCTGTCCCTTCTCCTAGTCAGTGTTTCCCACACATTCCTTTCCCCTGCAATTCTGCGCAGAAACTCATCATTCCTTATCTTATCAGCCCACCTAACTTTCAACATTTGTCTCTAGCACCACATCTCAAATACTTTGTTTCTCTTCTGTCTATCATTGATTATATTGCTGCCAACATAGTAGAATTCTTTAGCTTCATCTACTTCATGACCCTCAATCCTGATGTTAATTTTCTCACTGTTCTGATTTCTTCTACTTCTCATTATTTTTGTCTTTCTTTGATGTACTCACAATCCACATTCTGTACTCATTAGACTGTTCATTCCATTCAGCAGATCATGTAATTCTTCTTCACTTTCATTCAGGATAGCAATGTCATTAGCAAATCATATCATTGATATCCTTTCACCTTGAATTTTAATCCCAGTCCTGAATCTTTCTTTCACTTTCATCATTGCTTCTTGAAAGTACAGATTGCACAGTGGGGCTGAAAGACTACATCCATGCATACACTCTTATCAGTATGAGCATTTCATTCTTGGTCATCCACTCTTATTATTGCCTCTTGGCTCTTGTACATGTTTTATATTACCCATCTCTCCCTGTAGCTTACCCACACTTTTCCTCAGAATTTCGAGCATCTTTTACCATTTTACATTGTCAAACGCTTCTCTAGGTTGACAAATCTTATGAATGTGTCTTGACTTTTGTTTAGTCTTGCTTCCATTGTCAACTGCAATGTCAGAATTGCCCCTCTGGTGCCTTTACCTTTCCTAAAACTTAATTGATTGTCATGTAACACATCCTCAGTTTTCTTTTTCACTCTTCTGTATGTTATTCTTGGCAGCAACTTGTACTTGTCAGCTCTTGCATTCTTCAGAATTATATGGATGATATTTTTCTGTAAGTCAGATGTTAAGTCACTAGACTCATACATTCTACACACCAACATGAATAGTCATTTTGTTGCCACTTCCCCCGATGATTTTACAGACTGTGATTAATTTTATCCATCTATTCTGCCTTACTTGATCTTACACCCTCCACAGCTATCTTAAATTCTGATTCTAATTCTGGATCCCCTGTCTCTTCTAAATCCACTCCTGTTTCTTTTTCTATCACATCATACAAATCTTCCCCTTCATAGAGGCCTTCAATGTACTCTTTCCAAATATCCGCTTCACATTTTACATGCAGCCATTTCATCTTAGTTTCCCTGCACTTCCTATTTATTTCATTCCTCAATGACTTGTACTTCTGTAAACCTCAATTTCCCTGAACATTTTTGTACTTCCTCCTTTCACTGATCAGCTGAAGAATTTCTTGTGTTATTCATGGTTTCTTCACAGTTACCTTCTTTGTACCAGTGTTTTTCTTTCCAATTTCTATGATTGCCCTTTTTAGAGATGCCCACTGCTCTTCAGCTGTACTGCCTACTGAACAATTCCTTACTGCTGTATCTGTAGACTTAGAGAACTTCGTTCCTTAGTACTTACGTATCCCACTTCTTTGTGCAATGATTCTTTCTGACTAATCTCTTAAACTTCAGGCTACTCTTCATCACTACTAAATTTTGATTTGAGTCTATATGTGCTACTGGGTATGTCTTACAATCCAGTATCTGATTTTGGAATCTCTGTCTGACCTTGATATAATCTAACTAAAATCTTCCTATATCAACTGGCCTTTTCCAAATGTACCTCCTCCTCTTGTGGTTCTTGAATGGAGTATTCCTATTACTAGCTGAAATTTATTACAGAACTCAATTAGCCCTTCTCCTCTCTCATTCCTTGTCCCAAGCCCATATCCTCCTGTAACCTGTTTGTCTATTCCCTCCCCCATAACTGCATTCCAGTCCCCAATGACTATTAGATTTTCATCTCTCATAATGCACTGTGTTACCCTTTCAATATCCTCATGTACTTTCTGTCTCTCTTAATCTTCAGCTTGTGACATCAGCATGTGTACCAGAACTATCATTGTTGGTGTGGTTTCCTATCGATTCTGATTATAACAACCCTATCACTGAACTGTTCACAGTAGCACACTCTCTCTCCCCTATCTTCCTAGTCATAACAAATCCTACTCCCATTATACCATTTTCAGCTGCTGTTGATATTATCCTATGCTCATCTCATGAGAAATCCTTGTCTTCTTTCCATTTCACTTTACTGGCCCCTACAATATTTAGATTGAGCATTTGCATTTCCATTCTCAGATTTTCTAGTTTCCCTAACATGTTCAAGCTTCTGACATTCCATTCTCCAATTCATAGGCTAAAGTCTGTTTTCTTCTATACCTCTCAGTCTATCCTGATGTTGTCACTCCATCTTTTCCTTGGATGGCCAATATTGCTTTTATCAGCTGGTAATTCGTTTCTTACAATTTTCACAAGCTTGCATTCATCTATACTGTCTGGGTGTTCATTTTGCTCATGATTTCTCTTATGTCCCCTCTCATTAATGGAGTTCACTTTACATCCTTTTCTAATGTTTTCGCTTTTCTCTATCTCAAAATGTCTTCCCTGTAATCCTTTGGAGAATTTTCATTATTATGATTTCAAAAAGTGTTTTGGCTTTTTATTCTTCTGGTCTTGTCTCAGCTGGGTATGTCATAACTGGTATCACTCTTGTTTTGTATATTCGTGCCTTTGCATCTTTTCCTATATGCTTGTTTTCTACTTGTTCTCTAACTTCCTTTTTGACATTTCTACTGCTGGGCAATTCAGCAACAAGATATTTAAATTCATTGCCTGTCAGAAAATTTTTCCATCCACTTCCAGTTTGCATCTAATTGGTTCCACAGATTTTGGCTGCCACATTAAATATAAGTAAAAGTTTCTACTTGTTATCTTCACTGTTTGCCAGCAGAACTGCATCATCAGCATAATAAATGATTTTTACTTCTTCGTCCCCCATTCTATTATGACTAGCAGCCAATAACTTTCTTTATCATGTCATCTGTGACTATATTAAAAATTAGGGGGCTCAAAGGGTCACCTGGTCTAATATCACTATTAACTGCTATGCTGCTAATTAACCTGGAACCAATTTTTGCCTGGATGTAGTTCTTGGAGTAAATGTCTTCAGTTGTTTTTATTAAACTGGACGGAATCCCCTGACTGCAGAGCAAGCTAACCACAACTGTTAACTGGATCTTATTGAAAGCCTGTTGCGTTCATTGACTTCTCTCCAACCTGTCTAAAAATTAATACTGCAACTGTGCATGGTCTACTGGATCTAAAACCATACTGCTCCTTTGCAAGGATTCTAATGATTTTTATTTTATTTCCTATTATTTTTGTTATGAGTTTAAGGACTGAACTAAGTAGATTTATCCCTCTATAGTTGGATGTCTCTTCCTTCTCCATCTTTTTACATGAGAACTGTAATACTTATTCTCCATTTGCTTGAAACTTTATTATATGAGTTAGAACACTGTTAACTAATTTTGTTAATTATTTAATTAGTGGATATCCTCCACCCTTCAGTAATTCATTGTGAATCCTATCTTTCTCTGAAGTGTTTCTTTTTTTTTAACAGACTTTCAGCTTCCTCTACCTCTGTATGTGAGGCAGCTACATCACCAGCATGCTTACTATTTAAATTACACACTTACCACTATGTAGCAACACTTTCACCCTGATGGTGATGACGAGTCACTGCATGGAATCTAACACAGCAAAAATAAGATAGGGGGTGGTGTCACCCTACCCCATGATAATATCCATGAGGTGTCATCGTAAGCATCCTGTTAGTTCGGAGAGAAGAAGTCTTGCTGAATTTGTAGATTACCTATGAAGTGTGCAGGCTAAGAAGTGGGTGCTGACTGATAGTAGGTTTCTGTATCACTTATATAAGAGTCCCATGACCTATGTAGACACACCTCCTATGAGAATACCGCCACCATTTGGTTGAGCAGTTCTTTTCCTTTTGCTTGTGCCTTTGTCCTGCATCAGCTCAGAGTCGTCATGGCTATCAATGATTTGGCATGGTCAATCTAAGGGGTGGCCAAATCCCCTTCTTGTCATCACTCCACTATCTCAATGGGTGGAATACATGTGTCCCAACTGCCTGTGTGTAGTATTACTCACATGAAAGTTTTTAGAATGTTTGCAGATTGTGTAGCTCAGGTGGGACTTCGATACCAGCCCAGTATAAATCTAGTGGAATGAGTGAAACTGTCTTAATATCATGTCCAGTTTAGTCAGGACACAGCCTCTTGTCACTAATAGACTAGGCAATTTCAGTTGAAGTCCAGTGCACCTCCCCATCCCAGAAGTGACACTGTAACATGCTCAGGTATGCGGGTGGGTCATGCGATAGATCTTATTTTGGTTTAGCCATAAAGTATATGTCATTTAATAACTATTGGAACACTGTGCAGAGCAAATATGCAATATAAACATGCACACCAAAAAGAGATATGTACGAAAAGCAAGGTGAACATATATCTATATTCTAATGCTTCCTTAAGCCAATATCAAATTTTTCACTCTTCACCTATCTCATCTCTTCCTGTCTGAGACTGCGGAGTCATATTGCATATGTCACACAATATGCGTTTGTGTAGAGGTTTTTACAACATATATTCTGGAAAGGGGGGCAGTTTCTTTCATTGCTAAGTTTCTTCATTCTGGAAATACCTGGGTACACCATAGACTGCGAACTTCAGAAAACATGGCAACATTATTATTTTTTCTACTGATTTCTTTACCATTGAGCTAAACAGTGCACCCTTTTCTTAGAGAAAGAAGAGGTAAATATCACTCTGTTTAAATGAAAGTTAATATATCAATCAATTTAGGTTGTTACAGTGTTAATTGTAGTGAGAAGCTGTTGAGGTGTGAACTTAGATGAATGAATTTGTGCTGGTGAAAGTATCCACCAGCCACACACCTTGAAATAATACACATTATTTGCACCTCCTTCCATATCCAGTACTTATACACCAGTATCACTGGCGACCATAAAAAGGACAATGCCAGGTATGCATAACTGAAGTAATTAAAATATATAGAACATGTTATAAAAGTTTCCTATTGTATTGTATTGTATTGTATTGCTTTCTCTGTTTCATGAAACGAATAATATTGCCAAGAGAAAGAGAGGAAGGATCATGGAAGGAGGATATGCATGGATGGAGAGTAAAATTTGTACAGAAACTAACATAAAAAAATTGTAAAACACATCGAGAAGATAGAAAAATTCTAACTTATCGCTTGCATGGCTGCACTTGATAGCGTCTCATTGATATCTAATAGTGCTAGTACCTCTCCCCTCTCATCCTAAAAATTGCAGCGTTTTAAATTGTAGTAAAATGGTGTATTTATTAAAAACCATTTTTGGCTGATAATTTTGAGTCAGTGTAAGTATGACAACAATGAGTTATAGTGTATGTTCGCAATATGTCACAGGATAATTTACAAAATTTTCTAAGTATAATTAAGAAAGATATATTCATTTTAAAATTTTGTAATTAGTGAATCACAAGGACAGAAACAGAGATGGTGGGTAAAACCATTATTGACACTTCAGTAATTAATGTACAAGCACAAAATGTCACCACAACTAACACAACAACAAATGATAGTGAGTGTGAACATTTTGGTGAGTCAGATACCAACCACAAATATTATTTAAGCTTAACTATAATTTGAGGATAGTGATGTTGAATGACATGACTTTCCTTATGGTAGATGAAATAAATTCACAAATATTACCAGGAAGCATTTTTCACGAGGCTTGTGAAAGGCATGGTAGCACAGATTTTAATAGATCTAAAATATTGATATCGGGCAAAACAGACATGAATGTAATCAGATACAACTCAGTAGGTGTTCAAAATGATATCCCTACATTGATACAGTTTATGCATGGCATGATGAAAACTCTTAATGATTTTAGGAGCAAACAAACACAAAAATTTAATGGAAAAACAGAAAATTTTAATCATCTAAAAAAAAAAAATTTATAATTTATTGCAAAATTCAAAGGATCTTCAAAAATACAAGCACATACATTTAGTGGTTTTGGGAATCATGTGACAGAAAAATTTGAGGAACTTTGAAATGAACAAATGCAAAAATATGATGACCTAAGTAAAAAGTTGCACACTGATCTGTCAAATGATTTAACACGTAAGCTTTCTGAAATGTGAAAAGAATTAAGGGTGGAGTTACTCATAGAGCTGTCTCAGCTACATAAAAAGGTATCGAATGTCAACAAGGCACAGGAGGAAATTGCAGGTAAACTGAAAAACATTAGCGACACACAGGTTACAATGCAAGGACTCAATCAGAAATTAATATAGATATAAAGGAGATGCAAGATACTATTACCAAGTCGCAAACTATATATAAAGATTTGCCTGAGGAAGATTGTAGTTCTATTTTAGCTATTGCCAAACCCAATGGTAGGTTCGGGCTTCTACTCGACACCTGGAATATAAACAAGATCATTGTTCCTGTTAGGACACATCCCAAAACCTAGAAGAACAGTTACTAAAGTTCTATAAAGCCAAATATTTCACCATAATTGATTTAAAGGACTCATATTGGTATATAGCTCTCCATGAAGACAGAAGGAAGTACATAACATTTGTATGTGGGGGCGGAAGATATGGATTTTGCGTCTTACCTTTCAGTTTAAATGTGAGCACAGTGTCTTCATTTCAACATTAGACAAAGTTTTAGGTCCAGAACTACTTAATAAAATCACTGTCTATGTGGATGACTTGTTAATAGTAACACCTACCTGGGAAGAGCATTTGTGACTTTTGGGACAAGTACTGTATCAGTTCACAGAATACAATGTTACAGCAAATTAAAAGGGGCCTGAATTTGGGAAGAAAGAGGCCAAATTCCTAGGACACATCATATCACTACAAAGTATTTTGCCAGATCCAGGGAAATTAGATGCAATCAGACATTTTCCCCTGCCTTAGAACAGAAAACAACTGAAAGCTTATCTGGGCTTAGTGTCTTTCTAACCAAGTACAGTGGTGCATATGTTTACCTGATAAGGTTGTATATGAATTCCTTCTTTACACTCATAACATAAGGTGTCATTATAGTGTTTCTAAATGCACTGATAAGATAAACATGCACTGCTACTTCCCTGACATGCGGTGCCAAATTCTACGAGTCTCTAACAAATCAGAATTAATTGAACTGCATCCAATAGTTCCCACAAAACCTTTAGAATTAGTATAATTGGATGCTGCCAGTCCTTTTCTGAAAGGAAAAGGGGGCTTTAAGTTTGTAATTGCCTTATATGATGTTTTTTCCAATTTTTTAATTGTAATTTCAAATGTGTTAAGTTGTATGCAGTGAGGTTGCCCGCCCAGTTAGCCCTGCGGTCTAACACACTGCTTTTTTGGCAGGAAGGAGTGCCGGTCCCCGGCACGAATCCGCCAGGCAGAATCATGTTCAGGTCCGGTATACCAGGTAATCTGTGGATGGTTTTTAAGGCGATTTTTCATCTACCTCAGTGAATGTGGGCTTGTTCCCCTTATTCTGCCTCAGTACACTGTGTCGGCAATTGCTGCGCAAACACTTTCTCCATGTACACATACACCATAATTACTCTACCACGCAAACATTGGGGTTACACTCGTCTGATGTGAGACATTCTCAGAGGGGTCCACTGGGGGCCGAACCACACAATAAACATGGGTTCAGTGTGGGGCAGCGGTGGGGTGAGTGGACTGCTGTAGCCTGTTGTGGCGTTGTGAACTACTGAGGGCTACGGTGGGGACAAAGCCTCCCCGTCATTTCTAGGTCCCCAGTTCCATACAATACAATACAATACAATGCAGTGAGGCCAGTGACTATTAGTTCTATTATTAGAAGAATTACAGATAACTGTCCCCCAAGAGTAGGAAGCCACAGATACTGTTAACTCATAACTCATAACTTCACAAGGAACAGACAGAAGTAACACACGAGCACAAATAAAATAAAAGACATATTGTTATCGTGATTCCATGCCAAAGCAAGCCCCACAGTGATGAATAGATTTATACACTGCTACACATCACAGAAACATACATAATGGATCAAGTCCATCTCGCCATTTCAGCAAATCATTAATTACTTGCCACATACGTTGACAGGTTTCATCCCAACTTAATCAATGTTTAAGAAACAAAAAATGGACAAGTGGGAAAAACCACTTCCTAAAGTACCCAAATGAGGTATGTCACTTGAAGAAAAAATATGCCATGCCTTCATTAAACTAGGAGAAAAAGCCGAGCAGAGGAAAAAGTCTTATGATAAGAAACTAGGATGCACTGTTAAGTTCCATAGAGGATAAAATTGTTGTGAATGCACCCAAAGTCTAGCAAACATAGAAAACTTAACTGCAAACAGCAACTCTTATACACTGCCCATTTGTAACTACAAGACTAGCTTACCTTACAACTGTGGAGGACAATTTTTCACACTATTTCACTATAAATTATGAAAGATGTTCATTTTGTTTTTGGATAAGTTTCTCTCTTGTTATTTATATTTAAATAAATAGAAATAAGTTAAGTCATTAGTTATTTAAGATTTTGCTCACTGACAAAAGGATCATGTGAAATAAATAATAAGCTGAATTTAATCGCCATGATGCAAATTCATTACTAAAATATGTACACCTTAAAACCACAAATTGATAAATGTGGTGGGAAGAAATAAATGATGTAGCATTATGACAAGAGTTAATGTCCAAGTGCAGTGCAGGACAGTGACCTTGGCACATGTGTGAAGACGAAACGAATCCAACATGCTGCTTAACACACCACACACTCAACTAACAGTAGTAGCCATACACCAAGTACAGTATATCTGAAAGATTATGAATATAAATTGATCACTAAAATAAATACCAAGGCCTACCCTATAGGAATAAAACTAATATAAGGAAAGAGAACTAAGATGAGATAATATTGACATGGGAGGAAAGAAAATGAACTAACTCTGAGAACGTATTACACACTAGGCTACTAGTTACAATATATACACAAAAATCTACATTATGGCTATATACAAAATAAACTAAGCGCTATAGTATAGGAAAGCTATATATACCATGAAAGACTGAATAATTATAGGGATATGTTCACACTCTGAATAAGTTATGGGAGGGGGTAATGACACGGTGCCTCCTCTAAGAAGATAATAGTAGTTTCATGTGCACTCATTGTACAAACAGGGAAGAGCTGTTAAAGGTAAGTCGAAGAGATAGACATGCTGTCAATGTTTGTGCTCTCACACAAAAATGGGTTGAATTCTAAGAATCTGAAACAATATATGTTATAAGTGCGAATGATACAATGGTTGGCCTTGGAGGCACTATGTACTTAGCTTGTAACTTAATATTAAGTTTTTCATAGGGAAGGATGCAATGACAAATCCCAGCAATGAGAAGAAAGAGAATTTAGGTAGCTAGTACCAGAAGAAATGGACCACACTGCAATATGAGTAATTATTTATATATAAATATCTAAAAACAAAGATGATGTGACTTACCAAATGAAAGTGCTGGCAGGTCGACAGACACACAAACAAACACAAACACACACACAAAATTCAAGCTTTCGCAACAAACTGTTGCCTCATATGGAAATATTACCTTATGAATTTTTAAGGCGAAAATTACTTCTTAAATGTTATTCACTTGTATTTAAATTTTGTTATGCGAACATCGAAAATTATGTGACAGATTCATGTACAAACTTGTAAATAAATAAAATATATTAGACCTCACACATCAGCAAATGACATTTATGTGTAGTCATAAGGAGCAAATTTATGTCCAGTTTTAATTGCTTTATGTAAGTCATGCAAAATTTTACACACTTATACACAGACATGTAGTATGACATGAAGTAAGTATTAGTGTCAATGGTCTTGAAAAACAACTGAAATCATTAAAACTGAACAAATATCCAGGGCCTGATGGAATCCCTGTCAGGTTCTATACTGAATTTGCAGTTGAGTTAGCTCCTGTTCTAACTATAATCAGTCATAGATCCCTCGAGCTAAATGTAATGCCTATTTCTTATAAAAAGGCACAGGTCATGCCCATCTACTAGAAGGATAGTAGGAGTAATCCACAAAACTTCCATCCAATATCCTTGATATCAATTTGTTGTAGAATCTTAGAACATATTCTGAGCTCAGACATAATAAGGTATCTTGAGCAGAATGACCTCCTCAGTGGCAACCAGCATAGATTTTGAATACATCAATCACGTGAAACCCAACTCGCACTTTTCTCACATGACATACTGAAAGCTTTGGATCAATGCAATCAGGTAGACGATTCCCTAAAAGCATTTCACTCAGTAACACACCTATGCTTATTGTCAAAAGTACAATCATATGGGGTATCAAGTGAAATTTGTGACTGGATTGAGGACATTTGGTAGGGAGGATGCAGCATGTTATCTTGGATGTTGAATCATTGTCAGATGTAGAAGTAAGTTTGGATGTTGTAGTAGTAGTAGTAGTAGTAGTAGTAGCTTTATTCATCCGTAGACCTCTTTTTACAAGGATATAGGGCATGTCAAAGTATTTACACACACACACACACACACACACACACACACACACACACACACACACACACACACACTACTGGTGATCTCTGGGCCATTTTCTGTACAACTTCCCATTTGCTATCCTGAAAACTGAGTCAGCATCCCTCTATAATGAGTGAGTTGTTGAGGTGAGAAAGAGAAAGAGATGTTAGTATTATGCTATGCATAGCTTGGGGGTAAGTACTTCTAGAAAAAAAATGGAATTTTGGATGTTTTATAATAATTATTATTATTTATTGTATAACATTTTTTTACCAAACCCCTACTCTGTTTTATCAGGGTAATCAATCAATGCATAAAATGTGTTGCATAACAGGTACTTTTTAGCTGTCTTTTTAAATAAGTGTATTTTTGCAACTTCTTTAATCTCTTTTGGTAATTTATTGTACACGTTTATTCCTTAATAGAAAATGCTGTTTTGAGTTTTATGTTTATTTTTTCTTGGTAAATGCAAGTTGAGTCTAGCTCTTGTTCCATGGTCATGGACAGACCTGTTTGTGCAGTAATTACCAATGTTATTTTTGATGTGTACAACTGACTGGTAAATGTATTCAAATGGAGCAGTTAAAATCCCCAGTGTTTTGAACAGATCTTTACAATGAGCTCGACTACTATTTTTGGTTATTATTCTTTTGGCTCTTTTCTGGAGTTTGAAAATTGTGTTCATATTTTGTGCATTTGTTCTCCAAAAAAGAATGCCATAGCTAAGAATTGAGTGTACTTATGAGTAGTTTGTAACTAAAAGACTTTGCCCCAGAGGAATGTGTTGGGACCCTTGCTGTACATGTTGTATATTAATGACCTTGCAGACAAGACTTTGCCCCAGAGGAATGTGTTGGGACCCTTGCTGTACATGTTGTATATTAATGACTTTGCTAAATCAGGCTTTTTGCAGATCATGCAGTTATCTATAATGAATTACAATCTGAAAGAAGTTGTATAAATATTCAGTCAGATCTTGATAAGATTACAACATGGTACAGAGATTGGCAACTTGCTTTAAATGTTCAGAAATGTAAAATTTCGCACTTCATAAAATGAAAAAAACATAGTATCCTATGACTATAATATCAATGAGTCACTGCTGGAGTCAGTTAAGTCACAAAGATATCTGGGTGTAACAATGTGTAGGGATATGAAATGGAATGATCACATAGATTTAGTTGTGAGTAAAGCAAGTGGTAGACTTCAGTGTATTTGTACAATACTGAGGAAGGGCAATCAATCTACAAAGGACATTGCTCACAGATCACTCATATGACAGGTTCTACAATATTGCTCAAATATGTGGGTCCTATACCAAATAGGATTAAGAGGCGATATTGAACATACATAGAGAAGGGCAGCACAAATAATCACAGGTATGTTTAATTCATGGGAAAGTGTCACAGAGATACTGAAGGATCTGAAGTGGAAGTCTCTTGAAGATAGACATAGACTATCCCGAGAAAGTCAATTAAACAAGTCTCAAGAACTGACTTTAAACGATTACTCTAGGAATATACTACAACCCGCTACATATTGCTCACCTAGGGATCATAAGGATAAGATTGGAAAAATTGCTTCATACACCGCCATGCATCTCATGATGGTTTGCACAGTATAGCTATAGTTGTAAATGTAGATGCAGATGTAAGGAAAACTGTACATGAAATGTGTGTTTAACATAAGTGAAATGAAATGGGACTTCAAGAAAAACTGTGCTCATATCTTATGTATAGCATGTGTTGAACGAGGAATACACACTCATTTGAAGCAGTGACCAAACATGTGTGCTCACAATGACAAAAACATTATAAGTGCTCCTTGTAGTGGTTTTGGATGCCAATCTTTACTACAATGGAGGAATTAAGGCAAATAATTTATGGACTTACCTGGACTATGGCAAGATCTTGATGTAATGCCGATGATACGGGATGGCATTTTGGACACTGAAATATGTGAAGGATGACATGGTCTACAAACCATGGTCACAACTTTATGGCTTCTCCTTCGTGGTATCGAACTTTTTAATGAAACACACATCAGTGTGCACTTATCCTATGCAGCTACCCTTTGGACACTGCAATAACGTGTAGTTCATTGTCATCTACAAAGTTATAGACCCAAGGCTGAACTGTTCTCGGTAGTTGCACCAATGGTACTGCAAGACACAGACACACAATGAACACTGGTTAATGTGTGGGGATGTGGTGCGGTGCCCTGTTTTATCTTCTCTAAAACTTAGAGCCGCGCTCCTTGGACTATCAGTGTGAATGCCGGATACAGGCTCAGCTTCCCCGCAGCTCCGGCATCTTCTGCTTGCATCATACTCTTCTCCGAAGATTCTATGTTTTGAAGAAGGTTAAAATTCATCTACTATTCCAAAACCCTATTATCTTGTACAAATAAAGACTCTCTCAAAATTCAGTTGCTGTTAACATATTCTATATTCAAAATTCAATACACCATTTCACTGCCACATTAAACAGTAAGCCCACACTTTCTTAGGACATTCGCACACGACTGAATTCAACCAAATTAAATAACATTTTTTCTCAACAATACAATACTAATACACATGTCTGACTGTTCGAGACCAAATCACTATTAATAATAATCTTTTTTTTTTCTTCCGTTGTCTCTCCACAACACACAACAATCACCAATGTTTTTCGTGCATGAAGTTCGTCCACGGAATTCTGGGCCGGAAGTTTTTCTTTTCTCTTTGCTGCAACCGAGCGCGTCACTTGTTGGCCCGGTTTTGCTCTTCTTTCTCGGTTAGCCTGCACAAATAATGTTCTGCGGCAGTGTGTATTTGTTTATGCTACAACCCACTACAAAATAACGTGTGTTCGAAGCAACTGGAACACAAGTGACTCCAGACTTTCGTAAAATTCTGGGGGCACTACATATCCCTCCCCTTAGCTCAAACACTCATTATTTTAGATACAACATATAATATCTTTTGCACTTATTATTCACACAAAACCTTTAGCACAGAAATAAAAAATACATTTGTCTCATTGTTATCGTTCCCTCAGATGGTCAGTCATTTTACCAATAGACTTAGTAGTACAAGCAATTTAAGATACAACAAATCTTGACCAGTTAATCAAATATAAGACTTCCTTCGAGGTTATTTTAGGATTGTGCAAAATAAATTCCTCCCCCTAGCCAGTCACAAATTTCAGGTGTTGTTCTCACCAAATAACTCTTTCCTTCCTTACTCTACGGTTGCAACAGTAACCACCTGTTCTTTCAGAATTCATCGTCTCTAGATAAGGAAAAAAGAATTCAAAGTTACCAGGGGAAACTTTTCCACAATAAATTAGAATTACAATTCCTCCCATTTCCTGCGGGTACAGTACCTATCGATGACATAAGGTATGATGCTATCAACATAATCTTCTTCCTCACATAGAGGTAGGTACCACTTACTTAAAACTATGATACAGGTCAATCCCCTTCTGGTGCCCCTGCCCGCACAGTATAGGTCAGCCTCCTCCGGGTCAGCTACCTGTCACTTTCTCTCATTTCAACAATATTGGGTGGGTCCTCCTTATCCTCTCTCAACAGTGTTCATAGTCACTCCTCTGGCATATACCTCTTCATACAATTCTCTTTAAAATTACCTGGTCAAATATACATGTCCTCCTTGATTCCTTTTTCTTACAGATCGCTTCCGTAGCTTTAACACTTAATTATCCTCCATCTATTTTTTATTACTCTATTGTTTCTTATCAGGCTATTCGGGATGCACAATCCTATTCTTATCCTCAGAAACTTATGAACTCCATCTGTTGATACAGGTTCTGGTAGTGTTTTTCTTCTCTGGCTTAACTCTTATCTTCCCTTAGCTCTACTTATTCTACAAGGTACTACCACATCTAGGGACAGTTTGTTTTAATTTACTCTAAACTCATCATAGGAACAGTTTATTTTAACTTACTCTAAATGCATCATTCCCTCTGAGAAGTGCAACCGTCATACTCATAACCAAGTGCTCTAGTCCTTGACTCACACTACTTCCCCCTCTTACACGTGATGGTTGTCACTTCTTATCTGGTGTTATTGTCTGCGCATTTGTCTTCAATTGTCTGAGTGATAAAGTGTGATCATGTGTCTTGGTTCTTTGGCCAGCTAAGATTCTTAGTTGAAGATTTATATAAATCACGGAAAAGAGAAGGACTTCAGCAATAGAATTATACGAATGTGGATAGAGGGAAAGATAGATTGGTACTCTAAAGAGAAGTAAGAAAGGAAATAAAAGAGTTGGTTGCTAAGATCGAAGAAAGAAAGAAGATAGCCCCAAAGACAGGAAATCCTTCCCTCCCCCTTCCCCAGGATCCCCACTTCGCCAGTACTTAGGTGAGAAGCCGGAGGAGGTATGATGTTGGCATCTCCTACAGAACGGACATTCTCACCGTCACCTTAGAAGTCCCCGAAGAAAAGATCTTAGCAACTCCTATGGAATGGTAAATGATGATGAACCAGTCACACTTGTTTGCGAGGACTGTATGAAGGATGTGGTGTTTGTGTAGTGTTGGTCGTGTCTATGCCTACACTACCCACCCCTTCTACAAAATTGTGTACAAAACCTCCCCCATCACATCATACTTTACAAAAGGTACAAAACATTTTATAAAAATTTAAACATCATGTAACACTGAATTATGCCATTTCCCTCAACACTGGCGTTTATAATGTTCTATCTAGGAGTACAGACTCCCAGGGTTGCGGAACTCACATATGAGATTACCCTTCTGTTTTCGGCACACTTCCTCAGCGGAATATCTCCAGATCCAAATGCAGTTTCAAAGTTGACAAATTTATGTCAAGTCTGTGAGGGACCCAGCCTTCGTAGATTACATCTACGGGCTTTACCTTTTCAGAACTCAAAAATGAGATAACCCTGAACCCAGTTGTCAGTACAGTCGTTTCATGCCGGCATGAAAATGACCGGTTATAGATTTATAGTATGAGAATATATGACAGAATGATTGAAGAAATGAAGGGAATCCAGTGCAGGAAAACTGAAGTAGAAGCAACACCAAATCCAACTCGGGAACCGGCGGACGTCACTCCGCTCATTAACGCAGAATGTCAACGTCCCTGGGGGTTTTGTACATCTCTCTTTATATCTTTAACATTATACATTCCTTTCTCCTCTCCTGTCAGAGGATCTACCAAATATAGGGCTTTCGGAAGGACTATCGATTGAATACGATAAGGTCCTATATATTTCAGAAAGAATTTGTGTGTTTCCTTTTTCAGGGTTGAACTTCGAAGATGTTGCTTCACTGATACTAAGTCATCTACGTGGTACTTGGGGTTACTTGCAGCTGCATTATATTTTTCTACTCTTTGTTGTGCACTTTTGCGTAATTTCCTCCCAATCTTTTCCTGAATTACTTGGTGATCAGTAGGTTTTTGCTCCGGCCACTTAAAACATTTAATTAAGGGTTCTCCTGTAAATGGTTTGCCAATAGTTTCTATGGATGTCATTCCTGTGGACAAATGCGGTAATTCATTTAGGATAAGTTCAAAGTCCTTAATTTTAGTCGCCCAGGAGGTATGAGAGCCGTAACAATAAGTATGGCATAATCTTCCAATTTCCTTCATTACTCTTTCACAAGGGTCCGAGGACAGGTTATAGTTGGATATTAAGATGTATCGTACGTTTTCCCAGGCTAAAAAGTCTTTAAATTCTTGGCAGGTAAAGTGAGGTCCATTATCAGAGAGAAAACGCTTTGGTTTACTTACTACTGTAAAATATTCCTGCACACATTTTACAAGAGTTTGTGTATTAGCTTTTTTTAATAGGGAACAGTTTCACACATTTTGACCAACATTCGATAAGTACTAAGATATATGTTACCCCTCCTTTTCCTATTGGTATACGCCCAAAAACATCGGCAGCAGTGAGATCATGTAATGTCTTGGGAATAATGGGATACGTTCTATACTTTACATGGGTGTTATTTTCTTTGACTTTCTG
The DNA here is from genome assembly GCF_023864345.2 of Schistocerca serialis cubense. Lineage (NCBI taxonomy): Eukaryota > Metazoa > Arthropoda > Insecta > Orthoptera > Acrididae > Schistocerca > Schistocerca serialis. The sequence continues at coordinate 511,603,424 of NC_064646.1, forward strand.
ACAGATGTCACACGCTTTAATAAACGCAGTTACCTTATAGCCTAATCGTTTAAAATAATAAAATTTATTCATGTGAGCGATACATTTTTTCACTCCAAAATGACCATATCCACTATGAATGTACTGTATTAATGGAGACTTCGCGATTTGGGGTATGCATAATCTCCAATAGGCCTACCTCGATTCGTTATTGCTTCTCCAGATCACATAGCTAATGAGGAGGTATTGAATAGAATTGGGGAGAAGAGGAGCTTGTGGCACAACTTGACCAGAAGAGGGGATCAGTTGGTAGGACATGTTCTGAGGCATCGAGGGATCACCAATTTAGTATTGGAGGGCAGTGTGGAGGGTAAAAATCATAGAGGGAGACCAAGAGATGAATACACTAAGCAGATTCAGAAGGATGTAGGCTGCAGTAGGTACTGGGAGATGAAGAAGCTTGCACAGGATAGAGTAGCATGGAGAGCTGCATCAAACCAGTCTCAGGACTGAAGACCACAACAACAACACCAAGGGATTATTATAAAAATTCGTACTTCTTTCAACGATATTTTGATCAATAATTTTATTAATCTCTTCTCTGATAGCTTCCTTATGGCTCACAAGTATCGGGTAAGGTTTGCAAAAGAACAGAGTCTCATCCTTAATTTTAAACTTGCACACGTAATCACTAATGACACCGGGATTCTCTGAGAATACCGAATCGTACTTGGACAAAATTTTTACTAAATCCGTCTGCTGTTCGGCATTTAATACTACTGATTCACTTACCTTCTTGCAGAAATCGTCTCGTTGATATGATGTAAACATTGATTTTATCTCTGGAGACAACTGAGCTGATGCGGTAAACTGTAATCGCTGGTGTTCAGTTTTTTGTATATACCCATTTCTGTCAGTTACAAATTTAACACACTGCCTCTCCTTTAGTTCCCCCACATACATACAGTTTTCGTGAAAATTTAGTATAACATTAAAATTAGTTAACCATTCTATGTCAAACAATACCTTTATATTGATGTTTTCTACCACTAATACACATTGTTGAAAACTTAGATTACCTATTTGGCAGTTGGATAAGGTTTCGTACTTAACAACCTTGCTTTTCTTTCCTGTTATTCCGACGATATATACTCTTGTTACAGATAAATTATTCTTAGTCTTTAATGTATCAAAATATTCTTTAGAAATTGGAGACACTTCGCTACCAGAATCGATAAATATTTCTGCTTTGTGTTTCTCTATTTCTCCTTCTATTATAGGGTGCGGTGTTGTAGCTATTTCGTTCGTTCCCTGCTGCAGCAGCCACTCTTTTGTAGGTACTTTGTTCATAAGCGAAACGTGTAAACACCTGTTTAGGCCTCTCGATGAATTTCGGCGATCTGGGCCCCGGTTCTGGGTCCAGATTGCTCCACGTTTTCCTCACGGGTAGCAACCACGGCCCTTATTTCCAAAGGTCGGTACAGCGTTACCCACTGTTCCACAGCTATTGCTGGGCACAAATTCCTGCGTCATTACTGGACTGAGGTTAGACGAGAATTGTGCTCTCGAGCCACCCCCTCCATTACCATTTCTCCCCGGTCGGTGAACTCGGGCAAGGTTAGTTTCATATTGTTTTGAATGATTATTATTATTCATCTTACCCCTCCTAAAATTCTGATTTTCTTGTGCATGTAAGTTCTCATTTCTATCCTTATTAATGGCATCTAATGCGTATACAAAAGATAGCAGCTCCTCTACTGTCTTCCACCCACTACATAAGATATCTTTCCGTACATAAGTAGGTAAATGTCTTATTAAAATTCTTACTAAACCCTCCTCCTCCATTGGTTTGTCTAAATACTTGGCCCTCGAAAAGTGCCAGTCGAAATACTTACGCATCGGACCCCAGGCGTTGCTGTAGTATTTCGGTTCCCATAAATCTGAAATTAACTTCTCTTGTGCACTGGAAGACCAATATTTTTCTTCAAATTTTCTTTGAAAGTCTTGCCAGGATGTGAAGTTCTCTATGTTTACTGTACCCCATTCTGAAGCTTCACCCTCCAAATAACCTATCGTAAATTCTATTTTCTTAGCCTCTTCCCAACTTTTAGGCATGGCCTGATTAAATCGTTTTAGGAAATGGGTGGGGTGTACCTCCCTGTCTGGTTTAAACCTAGGGAACTGTTGGGAAAAGCCTGAATTCGATTCCCATTGCAAATCATTAATTATTTCTTTGTTTAGAACAAGATTTTGAGACACTGTACTCTTTTCAAGTTTCTCCTGAATAATTTTGAATTCCCTTCTTAGGTTATCTAAGTCTTTTTTTAGTATGATCTAATTCGGATGTCATTACAGGTGAAGGAATGTCAACGCTTGATTTTTCTTCCACTTTTCATTCTATCAGCTCATCCGCCTGCTCCTCTATACCGGTTAGATTGATCAACTCAGTTGTAGTTAACTTTTCTTTGAGATCTTGTTCTACAGTTCCTAAATGTGAGCTAACTCCTGAAATTTGTGCCTGAACTAATGGGAGCAATTTATCTTGTTTATGTACATTTGTTTTAATGTTACTTAATTCCTGTTTAACCACATCAAATGTGAACTTACAGACATCTTTCCAGGAATCAAAATTTTTGTTGACTCTGGTTTCTACGCTACTACATTTACAGTCATCGACATACTCTAATTTCTGGGCTATTTCCCGTAAATTTTTCTCTTGTCTCTCCTCTAAGCCTTTAAACAAAATATTTACTCTTTCACTTAGAGAGTCAGACAATTCTTTCTTCAAGTCTAACTTGAGGTGTTGCATTTGAGTGTACTGTAAATCTAATTTAAACTTTAATTCTGAGTTCTGTAAATATAGTTTAGAATTTAATTCTGCCCTCAGTTCATTTTGTCTTGTGTTCTGTGACTCAAACTGAGTTTTGATAAACTTCATTAATTCACCCAAATCAGGTCCTGTGTTTCCTATCCCCATAGCCCCAACATGCTCTTCTGATAGTTGATTATCTCCTTCCATCTTATTCTTCTTAGCCTTAAGTCGAGTCAACATTCACAGTACCCCCTACTCACAAGTCTTACATTGCACAATCAAACAAAAGTCAAAGTTCGCTCACCCGGTGTGACTTGACGATCTGCTACCGGCGGCATCGGTGTAGACGGCAGCGTCGGCGTTTGTAGACTGCGGCGTCGGCGTTCGTGAACAGCGGCGTCGGTGTTTGTGAATTAATGGATTGACTGTGGTGTTTGTTCTACTCGATTTCCATGCTTCTATCACTATTAACCAACACGACAATTTTCGATAAATATCTTTGAATCTTGTTCGCTGTTACTCGTTGCTATGGCAACACTCGTCAATCTTTTCAACTTGATTTCGTTAATCTTCCACCTTCTTCACAGGTCCTTTCTTTACCGGTCGCCATGTTATGTGGTGCCCCGTTGTATCTTCTTTAAAACTTAGAGCCACGCTCCTTGGACTATCAGTGTGAACTTACTCGAATGCCAGATACAGGCTCAACTTCCCCGCAACTCCGGCGTCTTCTGCTTGCATCAAACTCTTCTCCGAAGAGTCTATATTTTGAAGAAGGTGAAAATTCATCTACTATTACAAAATCCTTTTATCTAGTCCAAATAAAGACTCTCTCAAGATTCAGTTGGTATTAACATATTCTATATTCAAAATTCAATACACCATTTCACTGCCACATTAAACAGTAAGCCCACACTTTCTTAGGACATTCGCACACGACTGAATTCAACCAAATTAAATAACATTTTTTCTCAACGATACAATACCAATACACATGTCTGTCTGCTCAAGACCAAGTCACTATTAATAATAATCATTTTTTTCTTCCGTTGTCTCTCCACAACACACGACAATCACCAAAGTTTTTCATGCATGAAATTCGTCCACAGAATTCTGGGCCGTAAGTCTTCCTTTTCTCTTTGCTGCAACCGAGCGCGTCACTTGTTGGCCCGGTTTTGCTCTTCTTTCTCGGTTAGCCTGCACAAATAACGTTCTGTGGCAGTGTGTATCTGTTATGCTACAACCCACTACAAAATAACGTGTGTTCGAAGCGGCTGGAACACAAGTGACTCCAGACTTTTGTAAAATTCTGGGGGCACTACAGTGGCTGCACAAAATATGGATGGTGATTGAACCTCAATGATCCCTCAGAAACTGTAACTTTAAAGTTTTGCAAATTTATTCTAAATTAATTGCTATATAAATAAACGTGACATATGCAATGGATAAATAAGATATGAACTTGGATGAAGTGGTACTTGCTTATGAAATTTGATAATTTATGTTATGTATTTTTGTAATATGCACCACTACTATATACTGTCATCCAGTGATAATGGACAATGCCAGTATAGAGTAGGGGGGCAGTTTTGATAGATCTTATTTTGGTTTAGCCATGAAGTATATGTCATTTATTAAGTATCAGAACACTGTATGGGCCAAGATGCAGTACAACCATGCCCGCTCCAAAAAGAGATATGTACGAAAAGAAAGATGAACACCTATCTGTCTTCTAATGTTTCCTTAAGCTGATATCAAGTTTGTCACTTTTCAACTATCTATCTCTTCCATCCATGATTCTGGGTGGGTGTATTGTGTGTGTATTAGACAACAATATATATTTGTGTAAAGGTCTTTACAATATATCTTCTGGAAAAGGAGGCAGTTTCTTTTATTTCTAAATTGTTTCATCCTGAAAATGATACCTGGATACACTGTAGCTTGCAAACTTTGAAAAACACAGCAATGTTATTTATTATTGTATTAAACTGTATTCTTTATCATGGATCTGGACAGTGCATCCACTTCTTCAATAAAGAAGAGATAAATATCACTCTGTTCAAATGAGGGTTAATATATCAATCAATTAACATCACACAGTGGTAATCATAGTGAGAAACTGTGGAGGAACTTAGACATGTGAATTGCTGCTGGTGAAAGTATCCGCCAGCTATATGCCTTGAAATAATCTACATTATTCATACCTCCTTACAGCACCAGTACTTAACTGCTAGTATAGTCACCACGTGGGTGAGCAGTGCTGTTGGAAAATGGGATGCATCTACTCTTGCAATTTTGCTCGAACTCCTCCTCTGGTATTAGTGTGTATCACATCTCATTAGTCCATACAACCTTATTCCAAGTTTTGAGTGCCCAAGGGCAGCATTTGTGGGTACACCCTCTTTAATGCCTATGCATATTCCAGTATTACTGCATGGGTAATTGTCTATACTTTTATTTTGATACCTACCATTATCAAATATTCAATCAAATGAGCACTTTTGTCTTAAACAAAAGCTTGTAATGTTAAGTCCCATAGTGCTCAGAGCCATTTGAACCATTTTGAAAAGCTTGTAACAATGCACTGTTTAATATAGCCATTCCATCAGAACAGCACAAAATTTTAATATGTTCAGGTTGATTATCTTGCAAAATAAACAAAATAGACCACCAAATTCCAGTGATGAAGTGAACATTGTAACATAAATAATAAAAACTACTTCTTCTCTTCACATATTAGGTAAAGTTGCCTATTACAGTACTCAACATTGCCAGGTCTTCCTCTGTCACTTCCTCCCTGGCATTCATAAGTTCTAACCCTAGTCTGTCACTCTCCATTTTTTCTGATTATTCGTTCCATTTTCTTCTTTAATCTACAATTTTATCGTTTAGACTAAAATTTTTCAGTTCTTCTCTAGTATCTTGATTCCTTAGTCTGTTTTCTACTGTGCAACTTTTAATATATCTCAAGAATTTCATTTCTTAAGCCTGAATCCAGCTTTCCTGCTTTCTTCTAATCACCTATGTCTAGTTTCCATGGAACAATTTCAGGACTGAAAAAGTTTTGTAGAATTTGATTTTAGTATGTTCCCTAGTTTTTTTTTAAGTTTTCTGTTAACTGTTCCACATACCTCTCTGAATTTACTAAGATTAATTTCTATATCTTTGCTGTAATCATATGCCACCTCACATCCTAGGTAACTGAAATGGTTGACTTGTTCTAGTGTCTTCCAATCTACCACAATTTTAATTCTAATGTGTTCTTTCCCCATTAAGGCCATTTTCTGAGTTTCATCTGTTGAGATCTCCATACCAGATTTCACACTTATCTGTTTCAGTAATTAAATTCCTTTATAAAGGTCCTCTTCTTTATCTGCTATGATTATTGCATTGTCAGCATATAATAAGTTAGTTAAAGAGTCCTCCTATCTAGGAATAGGTCTTTCTGGAATTTTTTTTTTCATACAAGCATTATCTGTTGTATGTAAATGTTGAAAAAAGTTGGGGAGAGACAGCAGTCTTGTCATACTCCTTTGTTTGTTGGTATCTATCAGAAAACTTTTACATTCATAATTTTCACTTGCCTTTTGTGCTGAGTTAACAGGATCTGTGTCCTTATTTTGTAATAACCCAACACACTTTGTTTCCAAGTTTTCTTCAAACACAAGACAATGTTACAAACTTCATTACGGCCACAGTTACAGTCTGGGTCAGTTGTAGAACATTTTTCGACACAAGTGTCTTATCATTCAGTGCTCCTACCTGCCCCCTTTACCCTCGTACACTATCACAGTTTTCACTACTAGTAGTAATATGCACTGCATAAAAATATTGCACTTAGATTCCCCTCATGCACCACGTTGTTGTGAGTCACAGGGCACCACCTATGCTGGTGAATAGCTGTGTTTAAGAACCTTTTACAGGACCTTAGTCATCCAGGCTCACACTCAGTGTCAGAGAGAGGATGTCAATCATCGATGGTTTCTCTGAGCCTCTCTGAGAAATCATGAGATGTTCTTTGGGAGCTGGGACATCCGGCAGCTCCGTAAAGCTTTGATAGGAGCTTGTGTTTAATGCATCCTGTTGTTATTTGACATGCTTGTTAAGGCTTATATTGACTCTTTTTGGATGGGTTGAGTTCATCTGTGCTGGGCAGGTATATTTGGCCATAGAGAAGCATAGCACTTGTGTTATGGTTTTCAGGATAGTAGGTTTTGCTCCCACTTTGCTATTTACAAGTTTTTGTTAAATACAGGGTGTCCCAAAAATAATGACCCAATTTTAAATAGAATTATTTATTAGGAAGAAGGAATTAACAACAACAAATTGCATACTAAATTACTCAGAAAAGACTGAAGTTTATAAAAATCCATCATAAACGTTCAATATGTCCTCCATTGGCTGCACAGACAACATCTAGCCGATAGCCAAATTCATCCCAAACTGAGCGTAAGGTGTCTTCTGTCACTGAAGCTACAGCAGCTGATATTCTGGTTTTTAGTTCATCAGTGTCATGAGGTAAGGGAGGAACATAAACACATTGTTTAACATATCCCCACAGGAAGAAATCACATGGCGTTAAGTCAGGGGACCTAGGAGGCCAACAGTGTAAAGAATGGTCTCGCGGTCTTGTACGCCCTATCCAATGTTGAGGCATGTTGGCATTGAGGAAACTGTGCATGTTGTTGTGCCAGTGCGGTGGTGCTCCATCTTGCTCATAGATGAAATTGTCAGAGTCAAGTTGTGGGAATAACCGGTTCCGTAGCATTGCAAGATATGATTGCCCTGTTACGGTTTCTTCCTCAAAAAAGTAGGGTCCATAAACCTTGCTTTGCAAAACAGCACAAAAAACATTCACTTTTGGTGAATCAGGTTCATGTTCAATTCTTTGATGAGGATTTTCCTAAAAATGACACTGGGGCTGGTCATTGTACTGGCCTACATTTAATCCAATACACGGATTCAATTAAAGTCTGGCTCACCTGCCAGTCTCCAGAACTAGCACACTGTGCATTATGCTGTATGGGCAGACGGTTTATTCCACACTACTGACCATTTTAGAGTCACTTTCAAGTGAACATGTACTAATTTTCATATGCATAACATTATCAGATCGTATAGTCATAAAAGGGACAAAACATGAGTGAGTACTCAAGGAACATCAGAATACTCTAAATCTTTTTAAAAAGCATAAAACTGGCTAACAATGAGTGAATGTCCAAATTCACAATGAAGTGCTGGTACCTGGTAGAATGATTTTGTTCTGGATGTTGGAATGTCAAATTTCCAGGAGTTGACTCACAAGATTGGTTCTTCCATTATGGCATATACTGAGGTGACAAAAGTCACGGGATAGTGATATGCACATATACAGACAGCGGTAGTATTGTGTACACAAGGTATAAAAGGGCTGGTGCATTGGCAGAGGTGTCATTTGTACTCAGGGGTTTTATGTGAAAAAGTTTCTGACATGATTATGGCTGCACAACAGGAATTAACAGACTTCGAACACAGAATGGTAGCTGGAGCTAGACGCATGAAACTTTTCGTTTTGGAAATCGTTAGGGAATCCAGTACGCTGAGATCCACAGTGTCGAGAGTGTGCCCAAAATACCAAATTTCAGGCATTACCTCTCATAGAAAACACAGTGCCTGACAACCTTCATTGAACAACAGAGAGTAGTGGTGCCTGCGTAGAGTCGTCAGTGCAAGTGGACAAGCAACACTGCATGAAATAACAGCAGAAATCAATGTTGGACGTATGACGAACATATCCGTTAGGACAGCGCAGAAAAGTTTGGCGTTAGTAGGCTACATGATTGGCTTTGCTAACTGCACATCTCGTGGGCTCGTGACCGTATCGGTTGCTCTCAGTACCACTGGAAAGCCGTGGCCTGGTTAAATGAGTGCTGATATCAGTTGGTGAGTGCTGATATCAGTTGGTGAGTGCTAATGTAAGGTTCAAGTGTGGCCATGGTCCCAAGCTGTCAACAAGGCACTGTGCAAGTTGGTAGGATCTCCATAATGGTGTGGGCGGTGTTTACAGAGAATGGACTGGTTCCTCTTGTCTATCTGAACTGATGATTGACCAAGATCAGACCATTTGCTGCTATTCATGGACTTAATGTTCCCAAACAATGATAGGATTTTTGTGGATGATAATTCACCATACCACTGGCTAATGTAAGGTTCACGTGTGGCCATGGTCCCAAGCTGTCAACAAAAATTGTTTGTGACTGATTTGAGTAACATTCTGGACAATTCAAGTGAATGGGAGATAACCGAGAGGTCAGTTCATGCACAAAATCTTGCACCGGCAACACTTTTGCACTTCTAGATGGCTGTAGGGAAAAAAATGGGTCAAAATGTCTGCAGGGGACTTCCAACGAGCCCATGCCATCCAGTTGCTGCATTACATGGCTCAAAAGGAGGCACGACATGATAATGTTATGTCTACCTTGCTCACTGTGTAGTTCTTTGGTGGATACAGGAGAAAGGAACAGATGCTGTTCATGAAAAGAGAATTCAAATATTAATTTATTCTCCATCTAATACCAAATAGTAAAAATACATAACTTTGTTGTAGGATCAGTTGCTAACAGTAGGTTTGAATGTAAAAATATATTCAGATACAAAAAAATTTATAAATCTGTCACTCTTCAGTACAACGTCTATTCAGATGATGTCCAGCCCTGGCCACCATGAAAGTCTATACATGATGTTCAACTGGCAAACACACAAAATGGGGTCAGTGCATGGATGTTTGAATGTCAGTACACCCACCATTGGAGCTCCGGAGAGGGGATGCTTGCGTTTCATTGGCAGTGGCATAATTGTTTGTGGCAGCACCCTTGTACCTGTACAAAATGTTGTGGCGTAACTGGTGGCATGCATATTTAAAAGTGCAGCCGACCAGATATCTGCTGATACCGCCCGATACCGCTGATATCTGCTGATACTGCTGATATCGCCCGATACCGCTGATATCGCCCGATACCATAGACATTAGGAGGTATCCCGTGATTTTTGCCACCTCAGTGTATGATCTTGGTGCACATATGAGCAAATGTGCTGGGACATTAAACACTAAGCAAGTGTCAACAAAATTCTTCTGGGTTTGAGGCTGCATTGTCAGCTATAAAATTTTGATGTTTTGGCGACTATTGCAAGACGTCTTCCTCAGGGTGTATTGCTAACTGCTGAATGACTGTGACAATGGCCACGGAATCCTATGTTTACACTAAGGAAATGTGCTGATAACCTTGGCACAGAGTGACCGTAAGCTCCAGTGAGCAAATGATACTATGCATCTGAAATTGATCAAACAGTTAAGATGAGCCAATAGTGTGGAATGAAACATTTTATTCCAAATAGCATGATAGCTTCAGTGAAAAAATGATTTAATTTTAATTATTTAATGATGGCTGTTGACCCAGCATGAAGAAAAATGTTCTTTATAAAAGCCAAATCTGTTTAATATGAGCTAAAACAACTTCCATCTTCTGCGAGATTATTAATGCTTTCTCTGTTAATAATGGGCAAATAAATACAGAGAAATAAAACAAGTCACTGTAACAAACACTTCATTACTTTACTTTACTACAACTGTATGTGAATGTAATTTTTATCATCAAAAGGAAAATTCTCACGATAACACTAAAATTGAGGGACAGAAATGCTGGTCAGTCTTTACACATACAACAGTACATAAAACTACCCTAACAGTATTTAAGTGTGTGTTTTATTGGCAGTACTAAACATTTCATACTCTATTGGCCAGCAATGCTGTCTTAATTCACTTGACAGCTTTCACTCACAAAAGTGACTTTTTGTAATGAAGTCACCTTCAATAAAAGGTTTTAAATGTTGTTATTGACACTGTTAACACACAACTGGCATGCATTGCTTCTTCGCATTTTGACACTTTGTAATTACTTTTTCAGTCCAGATTTCTACTCTTTCAATTTTCCCCTACCATGCCATCTTGATTTATGGCCTTTTTAGCAATGATTTATGTTGTTTTACTTTGTTTCTCTAACAGCATTACTACACATTAAGATTGTCATACTTTTGTGGGTGGGAATGAAGGTTATGGAGGAAGTAGCATTGCACAGAGCCTCAGGATGAGAGGAAACAAAATGCACTACATTCAGTATGATACTTATCACCACCAATTCTTAAAATTGTGTAGTTCAATAATACTGGAAGAAAAGTATTGATATGACAGTATTCCGAGGTATTGATTGCTTTGTATTTTTAAGCTTTAACAGCAAATGACCAGTTTGGACTAAAAAAGTAAGTAGGCAAATTATGCTATGTTTTTATGGAGCTGTTGAGCTTATGGCACATTGCGGGGTCATCATTTGTCATTACGTATGAATTTCCTGCTGCAGCTGTGTGAGCATTAGAAACATAGATTAACCACCCAACAATAACTGCGCCACCTGGACCTCTCAGAATTGACACCAAGAAATGTAATGTCCAATAATAATATTTAATGTTCAATATATTAAGAAGCAATATAACAACGCTGAAGTTTATAGCGCTGTTGGCATGTTTTAATTGCAGTTTCATTTATTAAAATTAACCTGCAAAAGATAATAAATGAATTGGATCACTTTTACAAATGTAGGTGGAGATGCCGAGCATCATGAAAATGTGTCCTGTGCAGACAAGTGTTTGTAAGTAAAAGTGATACAAATGTTAATTCTGCATCAGGAAACTGGAAATTAATCATAACAGAACTTTGACATGAAGACAGTGAATTCATGTTTAATATGTGTGGTTCTCAAGATTAGACTGTGTTTATTACATTGATTTATGAATTACAACTGGCTCTAACATACTTCTATATAAAAACAACTTGTCATTTAACTTTGTTACCAAAAATCTCAATGTTCATGTCCAATTTACTTCGGATTTCTAAACAATTACTCTAATAAATGATCAGACAGACATAGATTACAAATTTAGAAATATATACGGGATATAATGATATAAATATATAAAGGAGAAAGGCTGCTAGCAAATGTCTCAAAAAGATCTAGACCAAGTTGCTTCAAAGTTTCACACAATACTCTAATAAACGTTTGAACACATGTAGGCTATATACTTTTAATGTATATAATATCCTTATATCATACAAAAGGAAAATCGAACAATTGGAACGCATGGTTGGAATAACATCAATATAAAGAGAAAAAGAGGTCTACTTACCGTAAAGATGACACGTTAAGTTGCAGATTGTCACAATAAAAAGGCATTCACACATTAGCCTTTGGCCAAAGCCTTTGTCTGAAAAACCACACATGACCACCAACTCTGGTGGCTTGCAGCAGAACGCAATTGTCACGTAGAACAGAAGCAGCAATCTGCGAGGGGTGGGGGAGGGGAAGGGAAAGCAGTGTACAGGTGAGGGGAGAGAAGAGTGCTGTCTGAGGGAGTGTGCAGGGACTAGACTGCCAACAGGCACAGCGTCAGGAGAATGTAGGGCAGGTATGGAGAGGAAGGGGGGGGGGGGGGGGGGAATGAGAAAGGAGAGTAGTTGGGAAGGGGAAAGATGGAGGGATGGATGGTAGAGGGCGGCACTCAAAACAGGGTGGGAGATGAGAATGAGGAGGAGGTGATATGATAGAGGGGGTGGAAATGGTGGTTGAAGGCTGTGGGGAAAGTAGGTTACTGGAGGTTGAGACTGGGATAATTTCAGGAGTGGAGAATGTGTTGTAAGTATAATTCCCATCTGCGCAGTTCAGAAAAGCTAGTGGTGGAGAGGAGGATCCAGATGGCTTGGGTAGTGAAGCAGCCATTGAATCAAGCACATTATCTTCAGCTGTATGTCGTGCCACAGGGTGGTCTATCACACTTTTGGCTACAGTTTGGCAGTGGCTGTTCACATAAAAAGGAAAAGTTTTCGAGGAAAGACTGCAAAAAGTTGTAGACTGATTTACTCAGATATTTACGTGATCCTCTATTAAAATTCCTACAGACCTAAACAAAGATGATGAGACTTACCAAACAACAGCGCTGGCAGGTCGATAGACACACAAACCTACACACAAAATTCAAGCTTTCGCAACAAATGGTTGCTTCATCAGGAAAGAGGGAAGGAGAGGGAAAGACAAAAGGATGTGGGTTTTAAGGGAGAGGATAAGGAGTCATTCCAATCCCGGGAGCGGAAAGACTTACCTTAGGGGGAAAAAAAGGGACAGGTATACACTCGCGCACACACACACACACATATCTCCATCCGCACATACACAGACACAAGCAGACATTTGTAAAGGCAAAGAGTTTGGGCAGAGATGTCAAGCTTTCTAAAACACAGGTTTTATTTAAAGTTATTTGTTCACTGCCTTGTAACACACTGCACCAGCCAAAATGTAGTCACAGTGCTATGAAACACGGAACAAGTTGGGTTATGTTCATAAGCAGCTGGATATCACCTGGACTATTGTCAAATGATTGGCAGCTGCTGTGAATCAGTGTGTTGGAAGAGCTCCTGAGAGCCATGTACCTGTGAAACCTGTACCAAAGGTACTTCATCAATTACTAGCCTCTCCTATGGATCCCATCTCCTATGCAAAAAGTACAGGATCTGTCATTACCTGCCCACTTGACTACGAGTGGAATCTCAATGGTAGATCTAGGCATCCTGAACAGGGTGGACAATAACCTGGGAGGACTCCAGGTGTTTTATTGATCCCCCTAACCAGCAAGTTCGAGGTGCTGTCTTTCACAGAAACTGAGCCAGTGAGACTCACCCACCTGTTTTGGGGACACCTGTTTTGCCCGGTGTCAGGAGGCGGCAGATGCAAAAGGGTGGGGTCTTATTAATCGTCGGCAGTTCAAAAGTACGGCAAACGACGATACCCCTTAAGGAAATGGCAGCAAGGGACAGGAGGACACTAGGTGCACTCAGTGTGTGTAACAGGGGACCTCATTCAGCATGCTGAAGAGGCTACTCCAGCACCCACTGAGGGAAAAGGGTGCAGCCAACTGCAGATTGTGGCCTATGTTGGAACAAATGATGCTTGTCACCTGGGCTCTGAGGTCATTCTTGGATTATTCCAGAAACCGGCAAAGAAGACTGAGAAGACCAGCCTTGCACATGGAGTTTCAATTAAGCTCACAATTTGCAGCATTGTCCCCAGAACTGATCATGGCCCTTTGGTTCTAGGTCTACATCTACATCCATACTCCGCAAGCCACCTGACGGTGTGTGGCGGAGGGTACCTTGAGTACCTCTATCGGTTCTCCCTTCTATTCCAGTCTCGTATTGTTCGTGGAAAGGATTGTCGGTATGCCTCTGTGTGGGCTCTAATCTCTCTGATTTTATCCTCATGGTCTCTTCGCGAGATATATGTAGGAGGGAGCAATACACTGTTTGACTCTTCGGTGAAGGTATGTTCTCGGAACTTCAACAAAAGCCCATACCGAGCTACTGAGCATCTCTCCTGCAGAGTCTTCCACTGGAGTTTATCTATTATCTCCGTAACGCTTTCGCGATTACTAAATGATCCTGTAACGAAGCGCGCTGCTCTCCGTTGGATCTTCTCTTTTATCAACCCTATCTGGTACGGATCCCACATTGCTGAGCAGTATTCAAGCAGTGGGCGAACAAGTGCACTGTAACCTACTTCCTTTGCATTTCCTTAGGATTCTTCCAATGAATCTCAGTCTTGCATCTGATTTACCGATGATCAACTTTATATGATCATTCCATTTTAAATCACTCCTAATGCGTACTCCCAGATAATTTATGGCATTAACTGCTTCCAGTTGCTGACCTGCTATTTTGTAGCTAAATGATAAGGGATCTATCTTTCTATGTATTCACAGCACATTACACTTATCTACATCGAGATTCAATTGCCATTCCCTGCACCATGCGTCAATTCGCTGCAGATCCTCCTGCATTTCAGTACAATTTTCCATTGGTACAACCTCTCGATACACCATAGCATCATCTGCAAAAAGCCTCAGTGAACTTCCGATGTCATCCACCAGGTCATTTATGTATATTGTGAATAGCAACGGTCCTATGCCACTCCCCTGCGGCACACCTGAAATCACTCTTACTTCGGAAGACTTCTCTCCGTTGAGAATGACATGCTGCATTCTGTTATCTAGGAACTCCTCAATCCAGTCACACAATTGGTCTGATAGTCCATATGCTCTTACTTTGTTCATTAAAGGACTGTGGGGAACTGTATCGAACGCTTTGCAGAAGTCAAGAAACACGGCATCTACCTGGGAACCCGTGTCTATGGCCCTCTGAGTCTCGTGGACGAATAACGCGAGCTGGGTTTCACATGAACGTCTTTTTCGAAACCCATGCTGATTCCTACAGAGTAGATTTCTAGTCTCCAGAAAAGTCATTATACTCGAACATAATATGTGTTCCAAAATTCTACAACTGATCGACATTACAGATATAGGTCTATAGTTCTGCACATTTGTTCGACGTCCCTTCTTGAAAATGGGGATGACCTGTGCCCTTTTCCAATCCTTTGGAACGCTACACTCTTCTAGAGACCTACGATACACCGCTGCAAGAAGGGGGGCAAGTTCCTTCGTGTACTCTGTGTAAAATCAAACTGGTATCCCATCAGGTCCAGCGGCCTATCCAAGTTCCTTCGCGTACTCTGTGTAAAATCGAACTGGTATCCCATCAGGTCCAGCGGCCTTTCCTCTTTTGAGCGACTTTAATTGTTTCTCTATCCCTCTGTTGTCTATTTTGATTCTACCATTTTGTCATCTGTGCGACAATCTAGAGAAGGAACTACAGTGCGTCTTCCTCTGTGAAACAACTTTGGAAAAAGACATTTAGTATTTCGGCCTTTAGTCTGTCATCCTCTGTTTCAGTACCATTTTGGTCACAGAGTGTCTGGACATTTTGTTTTGATCCACCTACCGCTTTGACATAAGACCAAAATTTCTTAGGATTTTCTGCCAAGTCAGTACATAGAACTTTACTTTCGAATTCATTGAACGCCTCTCGCACAGCCCTCCTCACACTACATTTCGCTTCGCGTAATTTTTGTTTGTCTGCAAGGCTTTGGCTATGTTTATGTTTGCTGTGAAGTTCCCTTTGCTTCCGCAGCAGTTTTCTAACTCAGTTGTTGTACCACGGTGGCTCTTTTCCACCTCTTACGATCTTGCTTGGCACATACTCATCTAACACATATTGTACGATGGTTTTGAACTTTGTCCACTGATCCTCAACACTATCTGTACTCGAGACAAAACTTTTGTGTTGAGCCGCCAGGTACTCTGAAATCTGCTTTTTGTCACTTTTGCTAAACAGAAAAATCTTCCTACCCTTTTTAATATTTCTATTTACGGCTGAAATCATTGATGCCGTAACCGCTTTATCATCACTGATTCCCTGTTCTGCGTTAACTGTTTCAAATAGTTCGGGTCTGTTTGTCACTAGGAGGTCTAATACGTTATCGCCACGAGTCGGTTCTCTGTTTAACTGCTCAAGGTAGTTTTCAGATAAAGCACTTAAAAAAATTTCTCTGGATTCTTTGTCCCTGCCACCCGTTATGAACGTTTGAGACTCCCAGTCTATATCTGGCAAATTAAAATCTCCACCCAGAACTATAACATGGTGGGGAAATCTAATCGAAATATTTTCCAAATTATCCTTCAGGTGCTCAGCCACAACAGCTGCTGAGCCAGGGGGCCTATACAGACATCCAATTACCATGTCTGAGCCTGCTTTAACCGTGACCTTCACCCAAATTATTTCACATTTCGGATCTTCGTCAATTTCCTTCGATACTATTACACTTCTTATCGCTATAAACACGCCTCCCCCTTCACTGTCCAGCCTGTCTCTGCGGTATACATTCCAATCCGAGTTTAGGATTTCATTACTGTTTATGTCTGGTTTCAGCCAACTTTCTGTCCCTAGTACTATATGGGCATTGTGACCGTTTATTAATGAGAGCAGTTCTGGGACCTTTCTATAGACACTCCTGCAGTTTACTATTAGCACATTAATATTGTTATTCTCTGTTGCATTTTGCCTACTACTACCTTGCCGCGTCTCAGGAGGTGTCTTGTCGGGCCTAGGTAGGGAATTCTCTAACCTAAAAAACCCCCATGTGCACTCCACACGTACTCCGCTACTCTTGTAGCCGCTTCCAGCGTGTAGGGCACGCTGGACCTATTCAGGGGGACCCTACATTTCCCCACCCGATAGCGGAGGCCGAGAAATTTGCACCCCAGATCTCCGCAGAATCGTCTGAGCCTCTGGTTTAAGCCTTCCACTTGGCTCCAAACCAGAGGACCACGATCGGTTCTGGGAACGATACTACAAATAGTTAGCTCTGATTCCACCCCGCGAGCGAGGCTTTCCGCCTTCACCAATTCCGCCAACCACCTTTACGAACTGAGGATGACCTCTGAACCCAGACGGCAGGAGTCATTGGTGCCGACATGAGCAACAATTTGCAGTCGGGTGCACCCAATGCTCTCTGTAGCTGCCAGTAGGGCCTCCTCCACATCTCGGATGAGACTCCCTGGCAAGCAGAGAGAGTGAACACTGGCCTTCTTCCCCGACCTTTCCGCTATTTCCCTAAGGGGCTCCCATCACCCGCCTAATGTTGGAGCTCCCAATAACTAATAAACCCCTCCCCCAGTGTGCCTGCTCGGACCTTGCTGAAGGAGCAGCCACATGTCCATTCATAGGCAGAGCAGGCGATGCCACACGGCCAGCCTCCACATTTACCCTCCGCCTCGTGCGCCGTGAATGCCGCTGAACCCGCCACTCCCCTTGGGGAGAGGGTGGCCCAACCGCGCCCGCTACCCGCGAAGATGTCTCGACAGCAGGGACAGTGGGTGAAGCATGTAACACCTGGGGTGTACCTTGCAACGCACCAGACTCCCCACTGCCGCTACACTCCGAGGCAGCAGCCTGAAGACGGCTGACCGCGGCCATCAACACGCTCAGCTGTTTGCAAACAGTGGCCAGCTCCTCCTGCATCCGTAGACAGCAGTCACACATCTTATCCATCCTAAGGAATCAATTTACTGAAGAGAGTTAATCATATTTTAACTAGACTGCTAATTCACTAAAGGTGGCTGTTTATTGACTAAACTGTGGTTGCTAGCCACTTCTTGTAGAAAACATGAAAATAGCACTATCTGTCTCTGGACTGTATTGAAAACAAACACTAGCACTACTGGCACTATGGTTGACTAAAGGGACTCTCTCTGACTGTATTCAAAACAAACACGAAATCTATGGAACACTATTAATAGCACTCGACAATTAAAGCTTCCTAAAAGCAAAAACACACGGAAGAAGAAGTGACAAGTAAGAAAAATACAGTTAATACTTAAATTAAGGTAGCTCGCTGCACAGCAGACGTGAAGCAGACGGCAGTTACGACTAAGTCGAGTGGAAGGACTGAACCACAGACTCCAACGGTCTGTAACAAGCTAGGCTGCAAGTTCCTGGACTTGTGCCGTAGGACTGGGAACTGCACTATGTATCAGAGGCTGCTACTCAGGTAGCTGATTGTGTATGGTGTGTACAAAAGGGTTTCTTAGATTAGGTTACTCTCGATCCAATCCAGATAACGATATCTGTTCAAAACTCAGAAGAGGATTGGAAGAAATGCCTCCCACAGGTGAGAGTATTAAAATTTCAATGATAAACTGCTAAAGCATTCACAACGAATTGCCAGCATCACGAAAAGCAGTGAAGCTCTGAAACCTGAAATTGATAGCAGTGATATTTTTGGGGGAAATTTAAGTGTATATCGGAAGGATAGGTAAATGGGAAATCGAGGTAGTGTATCTGTCACACTAGACAAGAAACTCAGATCCACTAAGATATAAATTGAAGCTGCATGTGAGATTGTTTGGACAAGATTCAGTATCAGAGATGGGCATAAAATGATAATTGGACCCTTCTATGCTCCAGCACACTTATTCCAGATGCAACCAAAAACTTTAGAGAAAACCTCAGTTCACTTGTATGTAAGTTCCCCAGTCATACTGTAATCAACGGTGAAGACTCTAATCATCCAACAATAAATTGGGAAAATTACAGTTTTTTTAGTGGTGAGCGTTGATAGGACATCCTGTGAAACTCCACTAAATGCCTTCTCTGAAAAGTACCTAGAACAGACAGCCAGGAACCACACCCATGATGGAAATATGTTGGATCTAATGGCAATAAATACACCTGACCTCTTTGAGGATGTCCACATTGAAACTGGTGTCAGCGATAATGATGGAACGATGATTAGCAAAGTACAAAGGACAACTAAAGCAAGTACAAAGCTATATATGTTCAGTAAACTAGATAAAAAAAAATCAGTAGTGTCATATCTCAATGAGCAACTTAAAACTTACAGCACACGGCAGGAGCATGTAGAGGAACTACGGCACAAGTTTAATAGAATAGTTGACCATGCACTGCATAGATATGTACTAAGGAGAACAGTCCCTAATAGGAGGAAACCTCCATGGTATATAGTCACTTAAAAAAAAAAAAAATTATTGCATAATAGGTGTAAAACGAAGCATAGGGCTATAGATAGAGTTGCTGATGAAACATGTTTGGCTATCAAGAGAGCAACATGTGATGCCTTCAATGACTCCAAACAAATCCTGGTTGTACGTAAAGGCTCTTAGTGGCACCAAGGCTGGTGTCCAGTTCCTAGTGAATGAGACAGGAACTAAAACTGTGGGTAGCAAAGCAAATGTTGAAATGCTTAACTCAAGCTTCCAAATGTTCCTTTGCAAAGAAAAATCCTGGAGAAATGCCCCAACTTAATTCTTGTACCACTGAATCAAGTAAGTTTTAGTATCAGTGGTGTTGAACAGCTGAAATCATTAAAACCGAACAAAGCTCCAGGCTCCGATGGAATCCCTGTCACATTCTACATTGAATTTGCGGCTGAGTTAGCTCCTCTTCTGTCTATAATCTATTGTTGATCCCCCAAGCAAAAAGCCATACATAGTTCTTGGAAAAAGGCACAGGTCACACCCGTCTACAAGAAGGGTTGCAGAAGTGATTCACAAAACTCCTATCCAATATTCTTTATATCAATTTGTTGTAGAATCTTAGACTATATTCTGAGATCAAACCTAAAGAGGTATCTTGAACAGAATGACATCCTCAGTGTCAGACAGCATGGATTCTGAAAACATTAATCATGTGAAATTCAACTCGCACTTTTCTCACAGGACATACTGAAAGCTTTTGATCAAAGCATCCACTTAGATGTTGTACTTCTTGATTTCTGAAAAGCACTTGACTCAGAACCACACCTATGCTTATTGACAAATGCACAATCATATGGAGTATCAAGTGCAATTTGTGACTATATTGAGGATTTTTTGCTAGGGAGGACACATCATGTTATCTTGGATGGAGAGTCATCATCAGATGAAGTAATTTCATGTCTGCCACAGGGAAGTGTGTTGGCTCCCTTGCTGTTTATGTTGTATATTAATGACCTTGCAGACAAAAGAAATAGTAAAATCAGGCTTCTTGCAGGCAATGCAGTTATCTGTAATAAAGTACGATCTGAATGAGGTATATTCAGTCAGATCTTGATAAGATTTCTACTTGATTCAGAGACTGGCATCTTGCTCTAAATGTTCAGAAATGTAAAATGTCGAAATTCACAAAACAAAAAATGTAGTATCCTACGACTATAATATTAATGAGTCACTGTTTGAATCAGCCAACTCATACATATGCCTGGCTGTAACATTTTTAAGAATACGAAATGCAGTGATCAGATAGATTGTCGAGTGTGAAGCACGCGGCAGATTTCGGTCTATTGCTAGAATACTGGAGGAAGTAAAATCGGTCTACAAAAGGAGATTGTTTACAAATCACTCATGCGACCAGTTCTACAATATTGCTCAAATGTGTAGGATCCATACCAGATAGGTCTAACAGGGGATACAGAATGTATACAGAGAAGGGCAGCACGAATGACCACAGGTTTGTTCAATCCATGGGAGTGTGTCACAGAGATATTGAAGGAACTGAAACAGAAGATTGTTGAAGATAGTCACAGACTATCCCGAGAAAGTCTATTACAAAAATTTCAAGAACCAGCTTTAAATGGTTGCTCTAGGAGTATGCTGTCCAGTGCATGAACATAAGGCTAGTGCTATCGGTATTAAGTATTAATGAATAACTAGTTTCGGGCAACGAATTAATTTCATGTGGGAAAGCTATACCTATTTTGAAAGCCACAAACCGTTTCAGTGGTCAGGACCATATTTCAGTATGCTATCAAGAAGTAATGTCTTTCCAAAAAAAAACAGGTCTTTCACAGTGGTGATTTAATGACAGTGTAATTATAATTCTGGGCAAAATATTTTGCAAATATTTCATGTTTGTGCACACTTCTGTTGATTTACAACTAGGTATTCAATATGCACATTTACACATCTGAAACTTTTCAGCAGACAGTCCTTTGTGTGATCATTGCAAGGCCATCTCCATTCTAAAATGAGCCAAGTTGATATATCCACATCATTAACAGCAATGAGTATAGTCTGTAACCCCCCAATTGTCAGCTCGTGTGATCTGACCCTTGTATGGAAGAGGGAAAAGTTATTTATTCTGAAAGTGAAGTTCACAAATATGCCATGGTTGGCACTACTGTTCAACTGGTTTGCTGGGACAGAAATATTGGAGAGGGCCTTGTAACTGGTCAGTGGTAGTGTTCCGTGTGACAGAGGCTAGTGGCGCTTTTGCTGTCAGGAGAGACCACAGTGACCCTAACCACTGCGGTGGCTACGCTATTGTTTGTATAGGCCACTTCCACGACTCAGCTGACTGTATAGTGTGAGGTGCAAGCTCCTTCTTGAAGATACAGCACGATACAGACAATGGCTAAGTGATGATGGGCTTTTGCGAGTGGGTCTATGTGCTGCCATGACGGGTTAATGTAACATCGGGTGTGGTGTAACTGACATCTGGTATGGCGATGTTTACTACATTGATACTGATTTATATGGCAATGTGGCACTACTCCTTTACGAAAATAAGGTATGCCTGTGGCTGCTAATGGATATGGCAGTGAAAATTTATTTGAAACTTCATATAATGTGTATATGTAATTTTTAACAATACATGACTGGGCAATTTGATACTATTCTGAGACTGGCCCAATTTAAAAGCACATACTGATAAATGGGGTTACTCTCACGTACTGAGATTACTGCGCATGAACTTCTTTGTGTATGAGCCATTTGTCTGTTCAGCTTTTGAAGTATTATGTTTCAGGGACCAGTCTGCACATTAACCCTTCAAGTACCCATGGCTTCTGCATGAAACTAACACCACCACAATCATTATCATCATCATCAAGCATATCTTCTGTTGGGCCTGGTGTTCTAGACTTGATCAGGATACAAGGTCACAGGATTGAATCCCCGTAAGACCTTGGATTTTTCAGTCTGTGTTTTAACCTAAACCTTCACCTCTCAACAATGTGTGTTGTAACCAGAATTGACACATGGTTCAGATTCCACATTAAACTGAAGGTCCCCTTCCCCGGTTGGATAACTGAGGTGAGACAGGGACATGCAAGTCACCAAATTGATATCCAATATCCAATAAAAACTTGCACCAGCCCAGTGAGCCACAAAAAATAATTATATTTTCTTATCAGTGCCTTTCACATGAAACCACATCTGACATCTGGTGGTACACCAAGGTACTTCTAGGAACACACTGCATTGTAGCAGTCAGTCACAGCATTCAAAGCAACAGTCAGCACCTAGACTGTAGGAGATTGATGCATTTTTTAAAACAGTTATCATACGCAGACAATTGATAGTGAAAATAAGTTTATCTAAAGTTAATGCAAAGAAAATTTGGGTTTGTACTGTTGCTTTTATGAGCAATTTCAAAATGAACCAATTGGGGCAGCAAGTACTCTTGATATACTGTAAATTTACTAAGTTTTAGGCCCATATATGTTAGTTATTTAGTTTCCAATATTACAATTTCATGTAAGTTACGAGAGGTTGGATTAAGTCTAGGAAAAACGCAAAATTACTTTGAGACAGATCTCATAAAATGATGTACAGTTGAAGACTATGCCTCACTAGTTCCAAAATGAATCTTTAAAACAATTGTTTACATTTTGTCAGTCTCTTCCTGTACTCATTGCTTATGCAATGTTCAATTTGTTGAACAATTTTAAAATTAAATATTTTCTTACATTATTGGGATTCAAAGGGTCAAGCTTAAAAACCTTTATCTTGAAAGGGGGCACAGCCACAAACCGAATTTCTTGTCGGCTTTTAGGGAAAAATGAAGACTACTCTCTCTTTTGTAGCGAGGCCAGGATCATGTTCAAAAAGCATATATCTACAATTGAGTAGCTGCTAATGCTGTCAACTGTTCTTTCTCAAATCGTGTTTTAATAACTGCAACTTTTTGGCTCCTATTTTGGAAAAATCTTAAGATTATAATTTTAATAATGATCACCACACATTTGTCCTGAGTAAATAACATTTTAAATATCTTTCCAATCGACTCTTCTCGGTTTTTGAGAAAATTTATCGTAAGCTTGTGCTTTGTAAATTAAATGGCAGTTATTGTAATAAATACTTTGAATCTGGCAAAATTTGTGGATTGAAACAGCATCAGGTTTATTTGTTGCTTAGAACTAACTGCTTGAAACTTGGTTGTGGTTTTCCCTTTTTCCCAAACAACCACTGCCGATAGGGATTGGTATCAATAACCCCAAACAGAGGATAGAGAAATCCTTTTGCTTTGTATACACCAAGATTCATAAACGAGGGTTGGAACTTAAATAGTGGCAACTATTTATTCACAACCAATACAAAACAGTTACATGTTTGCACCTGTTACTGTCCTTCAACGCAGTCACCAGCTTTGTGTAGAACCCGTTGCAGGCGATGGGGAAGGCATAGTATACCGTTAGCAGAGGCTGTTCCATTGATGGAGCGAATGGAGTCTTCTTCTGCCTGTCGAATCTCTGGAACAGTTCTGAAGCAAATGCCACGAAGTGATTCCTTCGTCTTCAGAATCAAATCAAAGTCACAGGGACTTAAGTCCGGGGAGTATGGTGGACGGTACAGTACTTCCTAGTCCCATCGACCAAACAGAGCAGCCACAGCTTACACTGTATGCGCTTGCACATTGTCGCGCAAAATGACGGGTGGGTTGCGTAGAAAGTTTTGCCGTTTCTTTCACAAAGCTGGTCACAGGTGATGGTAACTGATTTGATTCTGAAGACGAAGGAACCACTTTGTGGCATTCGCTTTAGAACTGTTCCAGAGATTTGACAGGCAGTAAATCGCTCCATTTGCACCATCAATAAACAGGCTCTGCTAACGGTATACTACGCCTTACACATTGCTGGCAATGGGTTCTGCACAAAGCTGGTGACTACTCTGAAGGGAAGTAACAGGTGCAAACATGGAACTCTTTTGTACCAGTTGTGAATAAATAGTTGCTACTATTTAAGTTCTAACCCTCGTACATGGCATTTCTGCTGAAAAATCCCTTACAAGAATATAAGTACAATAGGATATATAATTAATTCTCAAAAGGTTGAAATGTAACGTCCCTTTAACACGCTAGCAGAAGCCTAGTAGGCTGCCATGTGGCCACTGACGGCTGTAGAACCACGCTTCAGACACCTTGTGGCTGCTGGCGGCCACAGAAACATTATACCTAATGCTGTGTACCCAGACTGGCTGGGAAATTTCCTCACTAAGCATGCCGTAGACCACATGTTAAAATGTGAAGTCTAGGAGACTGAACATAAGACAGCTATGCATACACACAGGCTTATCCTTTTGGAACAAAGTTATTAAACACTTTGGAGTTGACAGAAAAATTTCCTGACCAGTTGCGACTACTCATTGGACAGCACCAACAGCTTATGGCCAGTCACGATTCACTGGAATTTGAAGAATGTCTCCACCAGGTGCATTCACATGATCATGACTGGTTGTGATCATTCCTTCAACAAGCCTAATACGAGAGAACAGGGTCTCTAGCCTCATAACCTAGGCACCAGAGATGCCATGTGGTTAATTTGAGTCTGATTTTACATGCCTACTCTGGCCTGATGAAATAAATTTTACTTAACTGACACACTTTGTAACAGATGCCTCACCTCCAGGTCAGGCACAAAAGCATCACGGGTGCCGTTCTGCTGCTGTTGCCGGATATCACACGCCAGTCTCTTGTGTTCACCAGAACTGAAAGGAACTATTACGAGTGCATGTGACTGTTTTGTGTGTAATGAGACTGAATCAAATAAAAGCAAACTTATGAAGTGAGCATCACTTAAGGAATTCTCTATTTTTCATTTCATATTCCTGCCCATTAATGCTAGTTTAGTATAGGGTGCATATTAGCTAGGAAGGATAACTAATTTGCTATTCTTTTCTAAACAGTTTATAACAACTGATAAAGGAATTTCTGTACCTCATCTCAGTGGGTGTGACAATTTATTTGATTCAGTCATGTTCACCAAAGAGTTATTCGAGTTAATTGTGTGTTTAATAGAGCTGCGCTCTACTAAAACTACAATTTGGTACACTACATCAATGATTTAGTAGATAGTAGGATTAAGGAAAGTATTGGTAGGGAAACAAACAAATGAATTTGTACAAGAAATTGGGAACCAGCAACTACTACGATTTACATTTGCTCTGCACATACAGTATACACCTGCTGTTGTGTTCCCAGAAATAACATTTTGTTACTGTTTACAACATTTCTTATCACTCCCGTCAAATTTCCTACATTCACAATGTTAATTCGTCTACAATTTTGTGTTAATGTGTTCATAATTTTTCGACAATTTACACTTTATGAAACAATGTTAATGGAGAAATAATTGACATAAAACGACACAGGCTTGGCATTGGCCTTTCAAACAGTGTTTACAAATGTTAAGCTGTTAAGTTTCTTGAAGCCATAACACTCTACTTAAAAGGTCTGAATCGGTAAAAGTCTGAAGAATTATTTTTTCACTGGCAACATCTACTTGGAATGGTGGCTGATGGGAGTAATTAGGTCCTTTCGAAAATTGACCTATCACAACAGTTTTCAGTCTCTACTGTGCATGCACAACTTTGTAACTGTTACTCTCATCATGACAGCTCAAAAGTACATTTTGCACGTTTCTTTGTTTGGCCACATGCAGCAGTAATTCACACTTTTGCTGTTGCTCAAATGGTTCTCGTTCAAATAATGAAACACTGACAGTTAAATTTTTTTTTGTCTAGCAACACGTGTTTTGAGAATTTATTCTTGTTGTCAATTGTAAATATTTTTTGTGATGTTTCATGCACACCATGTGTATGTGTGTGTGTGTGTGTGTGTGTGTGTGTGTGTGTGTGTGTGTGTGTAACAGGTATTTTGATGCCTGTTATTACATACACCATAAATTACTGAGGGGGGGGGGGGGGGGGGTCCTTTTACTGCTTAAAAAGTTATTTCCCATATTTTACACCACTTTTTTTTCAAGCCCACTGAAAAACGTAAAAGCAGGGTTTGACTGCATTAGAAAAGGACACCACACAGTGTTAGTCCACTGTATATGTTACATCCTTACAGAATATGAATTGCATTTTACAAGTAATAAAAATTTGTTGATCAGTTACCTTTTGCAGTTTTATGTAACCAAAGCAATTATTTTTTATGCAAGTACAGTTTACATGCACTATATACACACATTTTATGAAGTGTTGAAGTAATGTTTAATAAATTGTTTTGCAATTATTTGGTTTATCCTTTGTTGAGGAAATTGTGTTTTCTAGTACTGTATGATAAGCCTGTATTGTTTCCAGTGCTTTTACTACATCTCTGTTTAACATCACAAATAAACAATTTTTTGAACAAAAGCTTAATTAAACAATGAAAATTTCAGTTTTGCTATAGATACTGTTCATTTTTAAGTAACATACAGCTGAGTAACTATATAGGAAGACCAAGTTCCCTCGCCATTTAATATCCTCACTCAGTTTTTAGGCAGTTCACTGCATCCGGTTTTCAGGGGAATCTAGTAAGACACTAATCCCATACATACAGAAAGATCGATATGAGGTTACACTCGGCATGCATGCAACACACCTAACATACAGGCAATATGAGTCCAACTTCAACTGACCACAGCTACTACGGAAACTAGCAGTCTACCGTAATCCACGGTATTTACCATTACAGTGTTCCAGACAATGAAAACCGATGGAATAGACAGCAATATTAGGCCTTTATGCCGGAAGCATCAGGAAGGGCACCTGGCCACAACGCTAAATAATGAAATAAAACTTTACAACTCCTGAAAAAGCAGACCACATTCACTCAAATATTATAAAATTTGCATGAAAAATGGTTTGTTCTGTTAATCTGCCTTCTGTAATACAATGCATTTTTATTCACCACACACTGTGGCATCTCTTCTCAACCTCACATTATCTATTGATGAGTCGTTCACATCTCAAATGTACAAGTCATTCTTTTCCATATTTGGGGGATCAGCAGCAAGCTATTTTACCCTATTTTCTTTTCTAAAATTTATAATTTGTGAACCTTTTTTATGCTAGATTCATTTCACTACCATATTTTATAAATAAAAACTACTAAAAGAACATAAAACTTTAGACCACTTGTTTAAGAGGAGTTTTGATGCTGTTGCTGCCTCACAAAATTGACAAACATGCTGCAGGAACACCAAAAATTTAATGAGGCAGCATATCAAATCCAAATTGAAAGCACGTATGAACACTTTCCAGGACAGACAGATTTTTTTTTTATAATATATATGGGGGGGGGGGGGGGGGGGGGGCTGTGGCAGCATGTTCACGTTTCCAGTAACCTGTCCCTGACACCTTATATTACAAATCTACTGCCAATAATCATGTCCAATTTGTTGGCATTATGAACGCATGTTATCACAAATGTAAAATCTGTGGCATCTCCACTATCATAATAAGACTACTTCCGTACATCATTATGTGCATATCCCACTGGGAAACATTAGAAACAATAAAAGTAGTACAGGATGGCTAAATCATTTTTCGGTGTTTATCTGTGGTTCATGGTGTGGGTTCCTGTAGTCACGTCCTAGTTCATGAACCACGGGCAACGTATAAGTGGCCAAGTAAGTGGTCCCAACAGTCGGGATACCAGTTACTTTGGAATCGTGGTCACCTTTGTGCTCATACGGCAAAGACTACCAAATCCACTGGTTAGCCCCTCAACCGTTAGGGGTAAAACCCAATGGGACTCGGGGCAAGTAAGGCTAGCAACCTGCTTCCCTGGTACTTTAAATATGATGCTGGCAACAATCAGAGCAAAATGCCTCGGACCTTTGGAGGTGACAGAGTCCCACCTCTAACTGACAAACTAGGGACTCCTAAGATACAACTTGGCAAACAAATGGTAATGAGATGGGGAGATATTAATATCAATGGGGGCTACTATGGGAAGAAGGTAGAGCTGGTAGAGGCTGCAAGTAAGATGGGGCTGGACATTTTAGCTGTTAGTGACATTTGGGTAAGGGGTGAGAAAGAAGAGGAAGTGGGAGAATACAAGGTCTACCTGTCAGGAGTCAAAGCAGGAATAGCACAATGGGGTGTAGGGCTTTACATCAGGAAAGAAATGGAACCCAGTGTAGTTGCAATAAGGTATGTAAACGAACGACTGATGTGGATAGATCTGACAGTGTCTAGCAAGAAAATTAGGATTGTGTCAGTATATTCACATTGTGAAGGGACAGATCAAGATAAGATGGATAGTTTTTATGAGGCACTCAGTGAGGTAGTTATTAGAGTAAAGGACAAGGACAGTGTTCTGCTCGTGGGTGATTTTAATGCCAGGATTGGAAATCGAACAGAAGGCTATGAAAAGGTTATGCTTAAATTTAGAGAGGATATGGAGGCCAACAGGAACAAGAAACAACTCTTGGATTTCTGTGCCAGTATGGGCTTAGTAATCACAAACTCCTTTTTTAAACATAAGAACATTCACCGGTATACTTGGGAAGGCAGGGGAACCAGATCTGTCATTGACTATATAATAACATATCAGGAATTCAGGAAGGCTGTGAGGGACACATGTGTATTCAGGGGATTCTTTGATGACACTGATCATTATTTAATCTGCAGTGAAATTGGGATTGTGAGGCCGAAAGTGCAGGAGGTCAGGTCCATATGTAGGAGGATAAGAGTGGAGAAACTTCAGGATAAGGAAATCAGGCACAAGTACATAACAGCGATATCAGAAAGGTACCAGTTAGTTGAATGTAGTCAATTACAGTCATTGGAAAAGGAATGGACAAGGTACAGGGACACAGTACTAGAAGTGGCTAAAGAATGTCTTGGAACAGTAGTGTGTAAAAGTAGGATGAAGCAAACAGCTTGGTGGAATGACACAGTCAAGGCAGCCTGTAAAAGGAAAAAGAAGGCATATCAAAAATGGCTACATACTAGAACTCAGGTAGACAGAGAAAGTTACGTTGAAGAAAGAAACAAAGCCAAACAGATAATTGCAGCATCCAAGAAGAAATCTTGGAAAGACTTTGGAAACAGGTTGGAGACTATGGGTCAAGCTGCTGGAAAACCATTCTGGAGTCTTCGAAAGGGATGTAAGAAGGAAATGACAAGTATTTTCGACAGGTCAGGAAAACTGCTGGTGAATCCTGTGGATGCATTGGGCAGATGGAGGGAATATTTTGAAGAGTTGCTCAACAATGTAGGTGAAAATGCGATCTTAATGTTTCAGATTTCGAGGTAGAATGGGATAGGAATGATGATGGAAATAGGACCACATTTGAGGAAGTGGAGAAAATGGTCAATAGATTGCAGTGCAATAAAGCAGCTGGGGTGGACGAAATTAAGTCGGAACTCATCAAATACAGTGGAATGTCAGGTCTTAAATGGCTACACAGGATAATGGAAATGGCCTGGGAGTCGGGACAGGTTCCATCAGACTGGACAAAAGCAGTAATCACACCAATCGTTAAACATGGAAACAGAAAAGATTGTAACAACTACAGAGGTATCTCTTTAATCAGCGTTGTGGGTAAAATATTCTCAGGTATTGTTGAAAGGCAAGTGCGAGTATTAGTTGAGGACCAATTGGATGAAAATCAGTGTGGGTTTAGGCCTCTTAGAGGTTGTCAGGACCAGATCTTTAGCTTACAGAAAATAATGGAGAAGTGTTATGAGTGGAACAGGGAATTGTACCTATGCTTTATAGATCTAGACAAGACATATGACCAGGTTCCTAGGAGGAAGTTAGTGTCTGTTCTATGAGATTTGCAAGCAATTAAAGGTCTTTACATGGATAGTCAGGCAGCAGTTAGAGTTGACGGTAAATTGAGTTCATGGTTCAGAGTAGCTTCAGGTGTAAGACAAGGTTGCAACCTGTCTCCACTGTTGTTCATATTATTTATGGATCATATGTTGGAAACAATAGACTGGCTGGGTGAGATTAGGTAAGATATGTGAACACAAAATAAGCAGTCTTGCATATGCGGATGACTTAGTTATGATGACAGATTCGATTGAAAGTTTGCAAAGTAATATTTCCGAGCTAGATCAGAAATGTAAGGACTATGGTATGAAGATTAGCATCTCCAAAACGAAAGTAATGTCAGTGGGAAAGAGATATAAACGGATTGAGTGCCAAATACGAGGAACAAAGTTAGAACAGGTGGACGGTTTCAAGTTAGGATACATATTCTCACAGGATGGCAACATAGTGAAAGAACTGGAAGCGAGGTGTAGCAAAGCTAATGCAGTGAGCGCTCAGCTATGATCTACTCTCTTCTGCAAGAAGGAAGTCAGTACCAAGACTAAGTTATCTGTGCACTGTTCAATCTTTCGACCAACTTTGTTGTATGGGAGCGAAAGCTGGGTGGATTCAGGTTGCCTTATCAACAAGGTTGAGGTTACGGATATGAAAGTACCTAGGATGATTGCAGGTACTAGTAGATGAGAAGAATGGCAGGAGGGTGTCCACAATGAGGAAATCAAAGAAAAACTGGGAATGAACTCTATAGATGTAGCAGTCAGGACGAACAGGCTTAGATGGTGGGGTCACGTCACACGCATGGGAGAAGCAAGGTTACCCAAGAGACTCGTGGGTTCAGCAGTAGAGGGTAAGAGGAGTCGGGGCAGACCAAGGAGAAGGTACCTGGATTCAGTTAAGAATGATTTTGAAGTAATAGGTTTAACATCATAAGAGGCACCAATGTTAGCACTGAATAGGGGATCGTGGAGGAATTTTATAAGGGGACTATGCTCCAGACTGAACGCTGAAAGGCATAATCAGTCTTAAATGATAATGATTATGATTATATCTGGTAATAATTGTGCAACCAATCGCTTTTTTACAATTTATGTTTTCAAGCCACTGCAGGCTCATCACATTCTGTGATTAGTGTAAAACCAAGTATAGCTAAATACTGTGTTTGTGTACACAGCTTAATAATGCCTGTTTTAATAAGCAATCTGATGTGGATACACAATGCAGTGCACTCCCCAGTGCTGCATTTAGCTACATTTGATCCACAACAACATGCTTGTAACACCTCCACCTGAGGAGACTGCAGTGGCTCGGAAACATGTTCATGGTTGAATAAATAGTATAAAGCAACTGGTTGCATATTTATTACCACATAAACACCAATTCAAATCACAGTCACAGTTCATCATCCACAATGGATATACTGAAAAATTATTTTTGTTCCAAATGTTTTCTGAAGATATCTTGTTTATGCATCTATACTGAATTTACTGATATTACTTCCAGCTTCACACAAAAGACAAGCATTAGATAGACAAAGTTCAGTACACGAACAGCAGTTTTAGGAACAAATTATTACACAAAAATCTCCAAGTATGACACACTAAGTTTCAGAACAACACATCTATAGATTGTGGCACCATACACAATCATTAACCCAGCTCCAGGGAGGTAGGGTCCCCTTTCCTATTCCTCCACAGAGGTAATTCCTATCTGGCGCGTCCACGTCACGGGGGTGGGCATCCTATACTTCAGCAGGCTGGAGTGATAGGATAGCTTTGTTCAGGCAGGCATCCAATCCCATGGGGTACAACACAGAACCTACGCCAAGGGTTACAGTTGAAGACCTTAATGGCAGCAACAGCGGAGAAGAAAGACTTCAGAACGGCAAAGCTGGCAGATGAGCCTACCCTCCTTTCTTGGGATTAAATGAGAAGGGAACCACTGCCTTGTGGTGGAGGAGAAAATCCAAAGGCTGAGGGAGACAACCCCAACAGAAAATCCTTTCTTGCATTAGGCCTAGCAAGCCAGTAGGGAAGTCTTCATATATTGCTTTTAAGTACTGGTGTGAAGGATGGGAGACCTGATGATATTCATCAGTACAAAATGATGAAACCAAATGGACTAAAAAATAACCTAAATATTGGCACCCTTAATATATTAACCCTCGATGCAAAAATGGAAGAAATGACAGATATATTAAAAGAGAAAGTTAGATATTTTGGGATTAAGCGAAACCAAGAGGAAGGGAAAAGGAGGGAAGAATTTGAGAGGAGGAGGAAAACTGTACTGGTGTGGGTCTAACAGGTTTGGAAGAAATGGTGTGGCACTGATGATGAATAAGAATGTACAAAGCTGTATTGAAAGTGCGAGATGTATATCAGACAGGATCATAGCCTTAAACCCGACATTCCAAAAAGAAACACTATAAATTATCCAGATTTATGCATCTCAAGTGGGATGTAGTGAAAAAGAGAAGGTGGACTTTGAAAATGAGTTAGAGCACCAAAAGGAGTGTTTATATAGTGATGGGAGATTTTAATGCACAGGTAGGCAGAAACAGAAAGGGATTTGAGGAAGCACTGGGGTGTCTTGGATATGGAGGCAGAAATGAAGAAGTGGAAAGACTCTTGGATTTGTGCCAGAGGAATGGAATGAGAATAGCAAACAACTGGTTTATGAAGAGAGAAAGACATGTTACAGGGAATAGGGAGAGAAAGTAGCAAATGTGAAGGTAATTCCAAGTGTAAGTGCAGATGGAGAAAAATAGATTACTGGTGGGACAATGGAAACTGAATCAGGGTGTGAAAAATTGAACTGAATCAGGGTGTGAAAAATTGAAAACAGAAGAAAGTGATGAGGATACGGGATTCGAAACTGAAGGAGAGTGAAAGGGCTGAGAAGTATAGAAAATTAATCACACACAAATATCCAAAAGAAGTCTTCTGCGATGTAGAAAGAGAATGGAGCTTATTAAGACACACTAGTCTAAGCAGCACAGAAAGTATATGGCAGAACATCTGGAACAGAAAAAGAGAGAAGTTGGTGGGATGACACCAAAATCAAAGCAGTTAGAAGATAAAAATGGAGCATGGAGAAAGTGGTGGAAAACTAAAAATGACAAGGACCTTAAAAGGTGGTGGTGGTGGTGGTGGTGGTTGTTGAGGCTTTCAGTCCACGACTGATTTGATGAAGCTCTCCATGCTACTCTATCCTGTGCAAACTACATCTCCCAGTACCTACTGCAACCTACATCCTTCTGAATCTGTTTAGTGTATTCATCTCTTGGTATCCCGCTACGATTTTTACCCTCCACACTGACCTCAAATACTAAATTGGTGATCCATTGATGGCTCAGAATATGTCCTACCAAGCAATCCCTTCTTCTAGTCAAGTTGTGCCACAAATTTGTCTTCTCCCCAATTCTATTCAATACCACCTCATTAGTTGTGTCATCTACCCATCTAATCTTCAGCATTCTTCCGTCGCACCACATTTCGAAAGCTATTCTCTTCTTGTCTAAACTATTTATCGTCCACGTTTCACTTCCATACATGGCTACACTCCATACAAATACTTCCACAAATGAATTCCTGGCTCTTAAATCTACACCTGATGTTAAAAAATTTTCTTCAGAAACGCTTTCCTTGCCATTGCCTGTCTACATTTTATATCCTCTCTACTTCAACCATCATCAGTTATTTTGGTCCCCAAATAGCAAAGCTCATTTACTACTTTAAGCATCACCTGATTTCATTCGACTACATTCCATTATCTTCATTTTGCTTTTGTTGATGTTCAATTATATCCTCCTTCCAAGTCCTTTGCTGTCTCTGACAGAATTAAAATATCATTGGCGAACCTCAATGTTTTTATTTCTTCTCCATTGATTTTAACTTACTCCTTTTGTTTCCTTACTGCTTAGGGAAACATTCCACGCGGGAAAAATATATTTAGAAACAAAGATGATGTGACTTACCATACAAAAGCGCTGGCAGATCGATAGAAACACAAACAAACACATACATACATACACACAAAATTCTAGCTTTCGCAACCAATGGTTGCTTCGTCAGGAAAGAGGGAAGGAGAGGGTAAGGAGTCATTCCAATCCCGGGAGTGGAAAGACTTACCTTAGGGGGAAAAAGGACGGGTATACAAGCGCGCGCGCGCGCGCACGCACGCACGCACGCACACACACATCCATCCACACATATATAGACACAAGCAGACATATTTAAAGACCATATGTCTGCTTGTGTCTGTATATGTGCGGATGGATATTTGCGGATGGATGTGTGTGTGTGTGTGTGTGTGTGTGTGTGTGTGTGTGGGGGGGGGGGGGGGGGCGCGAGTGTATACCCGTCCTTTTTTCTCCCTAAGGTAAGTCTTTCCGCTCCCGGGATTGGAATGACTCCTTACCCTCTCCCTTGAAACCCACATCCTTTTGTCTTTCCCTCTCCTTCCCTCTTTCCTGATGAGGCAACAGTTTGTTGCGAAAGCTTGAATTTTGTGTGTATGTTTGCGTGTCTGTCGACCTGCCAGCACTTTCATTTGGTAAGTCACATCATCTTTATATATATATATATATATATATAAAAATACTGAATGTCTGCGTGTGCGTGCGCGCGTGCGTGTGTGCGCGCACGCGCGCGCGCGTATACCTGTCCTTTTTTCCCCCTAAGGTAAGTCTTTCCGCTCCCGGGATTGGAATGACTCCTTACCCAACCCACATCCTTTCGTCTTTCCCTCTTTCCTGACGAAGCAACCATTGGTTGCGAAAGCTAGAATTTTGTGTGTATGTATGTATGTATATAAAAACAAAGATGAGGTGACTTACCGAACGAAAGCGCTGGCAGGTCGATAGACACACAAAAACAAACACAAACATACACACAAAATTCAAGCTTTCGCAACAAACTTGCCTCATCAGGAAAGAGGGAAGGAGAGGGGAAGACGAAAGGAAGTGGGTTTTAAGGGAGAGGGTAAGGAGTCATTCCAATCCCGGGAGCGGAAAGACTTACCTTGGGGGGTGGGGTGGGGGGTGAAGGACATCTTACCGGCATACCTCCCAACCTTCAAAAACCAAAAATCAGGAGATTCAGTTTTAAAAATCAGGAGATTCAGTTTTAGAAATCAGGAGATTCAGTTTTAGAAATCAGGAGATATGAAAGATCAAAAAGCTGTGGCTCATTTTTGTATACACCTAAGACAACTGAAAAGTTTCCTTTAAGGCGCCACAAAGCTATATAATGGCTAAAAAAAAAACATAGAAACATCGGAAATACCCAAAATGTTGATTCCGTAACCCTTATTTGTAGTTTCGCCAAGCTAATTGTTGTTAGGTTTGGGTGTTTTTTTTGGCATTAGAAAAAAGAAGTATGACAGCATCCACCATACTGTTTTGTGACACACATGAAAACTGTAAAAATAGGCTTGCAAACTGGTTCTTCAGTGTATCCTGAAATCTTAACACAACCACTTCTTTTTTATTTTACAGGAGCAGCATCTACTTTCTCCTCGTAAGATTTCACATGTTATATCTCTGCATGTTCCAAGTTAGCTAGTATTGCACATTTTCAGGGAAACTATGTCATTACAGAAATTCGTAAAATTCTCATATTTACCTCTAGCTATGTAGCCTATTAGTATTCAGTATTAGCGAGAAACATTGGAACAATCATGAGAACATGTACAACAACTTTCTTCTCACAGGTGAAGTAGAAGCTGCTTCTGCAGTAGGAAACATTGCACAATCTGAATATTGATGATGTACTAACAAACTAAAACAT
Source organism: Schistocerca serialis cubense (assembly GCF_023864345.2). Classification (NCBI taxonomy): domain Eukaryota; kingdom Metazoa; phylum Arthropoda; class Insecta; order Orthoptera; family Acrididae; genus Schistocerca; species Schistocerca serialis. The sequence continues at coordinate 511,639,299 of NC_064646.1, forward strand.
TTACCAAATAAAATAGTAATTCACTCTTAAAATGTTTCGAGATAATACATATTAATGTTCTCATTTAACAATGTTGTTAAACCGTTCACATCAAGACCTATCATTTCCTCTTTAATTGAATTTCCAATACATGAGGAGGATGGAGAAAATATGGTAACACACAGATATAATTATCTTTTCATGAAACACTTCACTTCACATTTCTATTGATTTAAGGAATTGAATGTTGAAGACTTAGCCTTTCTGAGAAATTCTTTGTTGAAGGTTTGCTGAAAGCAGTCACACTGTGGTCTTGATTTTACTGTCAACAATCTCTCCAAATTTTCATCACCGGTAGATGATCTAAACTGTGTCCTTGTTTTTGTTACTTGACTAAATATCCTCTCACATTCTGCATTACTAGGAGGGACCGTTAGAATACCTAACATAACACGAATTAATTTGTCAAATTTTAGACTCCCATCACCATTTCTTAGTTTTCCCATCAGAGACCACTGCGCATCAATTCTTTCTTCCCTTAAGATTTCTTCTGGTATATCATATATCTGAAGTGCAAAAAACTGGGATTGTAATTCATCTATGGCATCATGCTGTTTACCTGCATCTGCATCTGCATTCAATAATACTGGAAACTTTTCCTCAAAATAGGGTAGAAAAGGATGCATTGGAAACACATCTGATTTGCACAACTGTTGCATTCCTCAGCATTTCACTCTTAAATGGGAATTTGTGAACCATGTATTCACAGGCGGCAATTAAGTATTTCCGAACAGATGAGAAGAATTCCACCTTCTCATCATGGTTGAGGCAATCCACAAGTTGAGAAGTACAACTGCCAATGACCAAATCACAATCATCCTTCTGGTTTCTTCTGCTGTGGTAATCAACCTCAAAAGGAGAACAGGATTTTATAACTGTAGGTAGAACAAATTTAGACATCAAATTCTGTAACGTGTCCAGCAGCAGATCTTGCAGTAAATGGATGAGAGGTACACTTGACTGCAAAATTACATTTGTTTTGTCAAATGTAGGTATAACATTTGACAAAAACAGACACAAAGCTATATTTAAATCTGATGACAGAAACATAAAAAATCCTTTCTTCACGAGACAGGTTGTACTTAACTGGGAATCCTGTTTACTTATTTTTGATGTAGATGAATATGGAATTGGCAATTCACTAGCTCTTTTTCTTTAAGAGGCACTACTCTCAATTGGTGACTGTTTCACGTTTGGTATATGATAAGTTTGGAGACACCCAAGATGGTCATTCTTACCAGACTTCACTTCATAATTGAGCAGGCTGGGCAAAGGCTTCCACTGTTCCAGTAACCGAAGTAAACATTTGCTCACAGAAAGCCAACGGGTGCACACATGCTTCAATATTTTCTTCATCTCGACATCATATAATTTCCGAAATTCTTTCAATTTCTCCTTTCTCTTTGTACTCTTTTGCAGAAAATAATATATGTCCAGTAAGCAGTCATCAATCTGGAATGGCAGACATGTAGCTCCCTTTTCTGCTGCCAAATTTAAAAAATGACAGGGACAACCAACAACGAAGACGTTAGGCATATGATTTTTCAAGAGACCTGCAACTCCGTTTTTTATTCCAACCATTACAGGAGCATTGTCACAACCTATTGACAAACACAAACAGTTACTGAGTGGAATGTTACATTCCTTCTGCGTGGTGAGAAGTAGTGTTCCTATGTTGACACCAGTGGAATCTCCTTTTAAGTTGGGGAGAGATAATAAGGTACTTATTAGCATCCCCTTTGTTACTACCGTCCATTGCAATAGAAAATGGCCATTTTTTCGAACTGTCTACGATTTCTTCTTTTTCCTTTTTTGCCATTTCTCCGATAATTGCCGCAGCTGTATTTTTTCGCTATACTGCTATCCGTGAACATTTTCCGGAACAGGTGACTCGCATGGTCAGCTTTATTAATCGGCAAATTATATCCTAAAATAAAAGATGTAAATAGACATTCAGCATTTATCACTCCATCACTTTCACTTTTGTCGCTGAATTCCAGTTTTTTATTGTTACTGACGCACTTTGAATTGTCTCGGTGCTTTTTTGTTTCCACATGTTTGGAAACTTCACTTTTTCCACCATGTGATACACAAATATCGGCAAACTGCACAAAAGGCGAACGGGCCTTTCCTCGACTTGATAATGCACGGAAACTGTACAGAAAATTGTTTTAAGAAGATTGCGTTATATTTTTTGGCCATGTTTAAAAACAAAGCCCTGAATCAAAACACTACGACAATATGCATCAACACACGTCCAAGCAGAACACTTTGCACTACCGAGGTTACTACATGTGCACTACTGGACACGGGTACACCTTCGACAAAATGCGCGGGAAAGAGGAAAATTGATTGGAACACTCTCTTTCAAATTCTGAAGGTGGCAGGGATAAAATATAGGGAGCGAAAGGCTATTTACAATTTGTACAGAAACCAGATGGCAGTTTTAAGTGTCGAGGGACATGAAAGGGAAGCAATGGTTGGGAAGGGTGTGAGACAGGGTTGTAGCCTCTCCCCGATGTTATTCAATCTGTATATTGAGCAAGCAGTAAAGGAAGCAAAAGAAAAATTCAGAGTAGGTATTAAAATCCATGGAGAAGAAATATAAACTTTGAGGTTCGCCAATGATATTGTAATTCTGTCAGAGGCAGCAAAGGACCTGGAAGAGCAGTTGAACGGAATGGGCAGTGTCTTGAAAGGGGGATACAAGATGAACATCAACAAAAGCAAAACGAGGATAATGGAATGTAGTCGAATTAAGTCGGGTGATGCTGAGGGAATTAGATTAGGAAATGAGACACTTAAAGCAGTAAAGGAGTTTTGCTACTTGGGGAGCAAAATAACTGATGATGATCAAAGTAGAAAGGATATAAAATGCATACTGGGAATGGCAAGGAAAGCATTTCTGAAGAAGAGAAATTTGTTAACATCAAGTATAGATTTAAGCGTCATTAAGTCATTTGTGAAAGTATTTGTATGGAGTGTAGCCACGTATGGAGGTGAAACGTGGACGATAAATAGTTTGGACAAGAAGAGAGTAGAAGCTTTCGAAACATAGTGCTAAGAAGAATGCTGAAGATTAGATGGGTAGATCACACAACTAATGAGGAGGTATTAAATAGAATTGGGGAGAAAAGGAGTGTGTGGCACAACTTGACAAGAAGAAGGAACCGGCTGGTAGGGCATGTTCTGAGGCCTCAAGGGATCACAAATTTAGCATTGGAGGGCAGTGTGGAGGGTAAAAATTGTAGAGGGAGACCAAGAGATGAATACAGTAAGCAAATTCAGAAGGATGTAGGTTGCAGTAAGTACTGGGAGATGATGAACCTTGCACAGGATAGAGTGGCATGGAGAGCTGCATCAAACCAGTCTCAGGACTGAAGACCACCACAACAACAACGAAGTTGTTTCAACACTGTTACTTATTCTGCACACCTTAATCCATTAAGAAATTCTACTGAACAAATACAGACCAGAAGGTTAGAAGATTTATCACATGAATGACAGTTTAAAGGTTACTATGTGAATCACTTTACTTGCGAAAATTAATCCCTTATGTGGAGAAATATCTATAGAATGAAATACAGTGTTTTCTGTAATTCCATACTGTCATTAATATGAAAGTACTTTATGGACTATCCTTCCAGCCAGCTACACAGCAATTCAACTTTTTATTGACAACACTGATTCATTCTTAACGAAGGAGGCAGCAAGCACTGCTAGACACATACGTTCATTTCTGAGCCACATTTCTTGTTTGTTTCCTGTTTCTGCACTCCTTATAACAATTTTATATATTCTACACCAAATAACCAGGTTATTTAAAATTACATGTTTACATATAAACTCAAAACATCTAGTGACAAAAGAGGGGAAAAAACAGTACAACAATGTCAGTTTTCATGTTTTATTGATTCACTCCAACATAATACACAACCTTATACAGACTCCTGAACAGGTGGCTCATAACCCTCAGGCCGGTCAACTTTAGCACCAGGTTCATCACTGCCACCCTTGCCATCACCGTGGAGTTCTAACAGTTTAGACAAGTCAAACTTAGGTTTCTTCAAAACTTTCACCTGCAACACAAAGTGTACCAATGACCAATTTCCCAATACAAATTCTGAAAGAATCCAAACAGGAGACATTATTTACATGGTGTCAAATTAACAATTTTCAAGCATTAAAAGTGGCTTAAACTAGAAGTCATTGAAATTAATTCTTCAAAGAATCAAATATTTTGGTCCCAGAATGTGGAACAAACTAATGAGTAAAACACACAAAAAGCAAAACTATGAATGAGGTACTACAATCACAATAGTTTTTATGTACTAGACCACAACACATAGGTATGCATAAATAATGGTCTGAATATCTCAACTGGCAATGTTAAGACAGGACTGTCACAAATTTTATTTTTTACTGCATATGAATATATTGAAAACACTTCAAACGCACACCGTTTACAAAGGCTTCGTTTATCTTTTTACGCCTTTTGCCTATATGTGCTATCATATTGTTGTCCTAAAACATTTCATTTCATTATCTGCAAAATGTATCATATGCAAACCAAGTTTTCTGAGCATTCTCAACTGAACATTAACCACAGTATGGCATGCCCTAGGCAATATTAGTGCACAACTAACAGTCATTCCAGCAATCACAGGTAGGCACCATTTAAATAAAAGACTGGAAACTTCAACACTATGGAAATTTTAGTCACAGAACGGCTGCACTGCAGTGAACTGCCTTCCTCTGAAAGAGAAGGAAGAGCAGCAACTTCCGAAATGCAAAGTAAAGTACTTCACACACAGCATGGAACAATGATAGAGTAACTGCTGACCATTTTAATGAATCTATAGCATACAACTAATCAAAGAACCACAGCCACACTACAGTATTACATACACTCCGACAAGAAGAGTGAAGTGCCACAAAAGGCAACCAGCTGTCAATGTATGTAGGTTGGAACTTAAATAATGGCAACACTGCTGTAGAGACACTATGCAACGGAATCTACTATTGTCACTCATAGCACACATTGTCAACATACCTACCTTACCTCCAAGCAAATGGACTCGTCTGTCCCACATCACCAGTGTTGCTCACAATTGAGGGGAACTCAGTCACTTGTGAGCAAGTGATCCAACATAACGGTGTCACTATGTTTTCAAAACAGGAACAACTGAGTTGGCTAAAGATTGAGTGTGCCAGAGGTCATACAGCATGACAGTGTCATCAAGGTATTCAAAAGGTGTGCGGGGAATCGGCATTGCCGTACAGAACAGTGGCACATTGGGTAAAAGCCTACAACTGAGGCAGTAACACACCGGGCACGTCGTTCTTGCGTCTCTGAAGAAGTGCATGCTGTTGTCGCATTAGTAATAGACCCTATACGATTCGTGAGCTCGCCCACGAAACCGAATTAGCGCGCATACAACTGTGCTTCGAATCCTGAAGGAATGCCTGGGCACGTGAAAAATTGCATCACAATGGGTTCCGCACGACTTGACAGAAATGGATGCGTTACGACACTCGGACGCACTTGGTGCACTATGAGCACGAAGGAGAGGCTTTCTTACACCTTATTGTAACACTGGATGAGACAGGGGTCACACCATACGAGCCAAAACAAACGCCAATCCGACAAATGGCGTCATTATGGGTCACCGCGAAAGTCTGAAGTGCTTCAGAGCCCCAGTATAGTGAAAATTATGGTGATTCTTGTGTACGACTGTGATGTTATCCTAACGCATTACTTTCCTCTACAGCAGGCAGTGAATGCACAGTATTACTGCTCATTTTTGGAGCATCACCTGTGACCAGCTTTGTGAAAGAAGTGGCGACCCTTTATGTGCAACCTACCCATCATTTTGCACGACAATGCGTGGGTGCATACAGCGCAAGCTGTGGCTGCTCTGTTCTGTCAAGGGGACTGGGAAGTACTGTACCATCCACCATACTCCCTGGACTTAAGTCCTTGTGACTTATTTGATTCTGAAGATAAAGGAACCACTTCGTGGCATTCACTTCAGAACTGTTCTAGAGATTCGACAGGCAGTAGACCACTCCATTCACACCATCGGCAGAACAGCCTCTGCTAACTGTATACTACGCCTTCCACATCGCTGGCAACAGGTTCTTCACAACACTGGTGACTACTTTGAAGGACAGTAACAAGCGCAAACATGTAACTCTTTTGTATCAGTTGTGAATAAACAGTTGCTACTATTTAAGTTCCAACCTTCGTAACCTGGTATGGGAGCGTGCATGTGCACACCCACATCTGCACGCCACCAGAGGGTCATGTTCATAATCGTTACCACACCCAGTAGGATATATATAAGGAGCATGAACAGTATCTGATTCCGAGTAGGGCCCGGATTTTGATTTACCTAAAAACAATGAAATATGCAAGCATTTATAACCTAAAACGTACACAAATATCACCTTAAAAAAATATGACTTTATAGAAGTTTATTTAAAGCACTGTTTGTTTATGTAATTTTTTATTCACCATAAAGTAATATGGAATTCACTTCTCAAAACATTGCAAGTATAGTTCTTTCTTTCTGTAAGGTTTGTGGCTAATTTGCACCACCAAGTCTTTGAATGCCTGAATGTTTTATTTTCTAAACACAAAGTACAATGAAAAGATCATCTATCGAAACAGTAAAACAATGTTTTTATTTCTACATAGTATACTAAGTGTATCACATTATTTAATATCGCATGTCAATCTTCAGTAACAGCAAAGTTGCACTGGATCACAAGGTGCATTTTCAGGTTTTCCATTGTCAGAGATCTACGGTTACCGAGGATAGTTTTGTACCTGGAAAAGCTCCTCTCCACTTCACAAGACGTCACAAGCATATTTGAAGGCAACCAGGTCACTGGAGTTTAGCTTTGTTTCAGTACCTTCAAATGTTGAGGCATTCCCTGAAAGACTGTCACTAATTGTGCACAGTGTTGAATATCCAGGATTCCGTTGGAGAACACTTTCCAATTTGGTTTTCACTTTGTCAGCCACATGACCATGGGCTCAACCCAACACACTCTGCACATGTTGCACAATACTCAGGGCCTCACACAGCTGAGTGCCAACAGCTTCCAGTCGTCTGATGGTTTTTGATATCACTGAAAAAATGGCGTTGATGTATGCCAAGTTTCGAGACGATGTATCTGTAAAAACTTCTTTCACAATTTTGTTGGTACTTGATTCATTGCTATCAAGCTCACAGAAGATTGTCTTTATTTGGGTGTAGTTGGTGCAGTAATACTCAGCAGCATTAAGCCAAGAACCCCATCGTGTAAAAACGGGTTTAGGTGGGAGGGGCGTTGAAGGTGCTTGTTCCTCGAATTTCTGCACCCGTAGCAGAGCCTTCACAGATTTTCTTGCCACAGGAAATTAATTTGTCCACAACAGGGTAATTTGATAGCACCTCTTCGGCAACTCTGTGCAATGCATGTGCAAGGCAACTGGCATACACCATGCTGCGGTAGAGAATCTGAAGCCCTTTGGCTGCTTTAGCCATATATGAAGCACCATCCGTTACAAGCAGCAAAACGTTGTCTCTTCACACCATCCGGCCACAGTAGCTTCATGGAGTTGTCAAACAAAATAGCAATAGTCAACTTGTTTACTCTATCGAGATCTTCACACGTAAGTATGAACATATCTACAGGGCCATCAACTTTTAGAACACCAACATAATTTGCAATGTATCACCCACTAATCTCCGTAGTTTCACCTATCGACAGCCAGATCTTTAGCTCAGCAATAGTAATTTGTATTTTGTTGAGCACATCATTGTAGCATACGGATAAATAGTTCATTCTCAGTGTAGATTCATCTGGAACTGGATGTGTTTTGTACTTCTCCAAGAACTGTCTGAAGCATGGATTCTTCAGCTTTTCCAATGAGATGTTGCAGGACACCATCATCTCGCACAAATCCGGTTGACGACTGATCTGTCTGTTCAAATAACAGCGTTTGCTTGCTGTTATTTTCAGCACTTCGTTTCACACAGCTGCTGAGTTTAGCAGCATTACAGTGTTGTTGCACAATAAAGCACTTTTCTGCACTAACTTCAACTTCACACAGTTTACAAAATAATATTTTCCCATCAATACTAAAGAACTTCTCTCCAAATTCTCCAACATACCATCGCAACTTCCCACTGTCTGAGCACATTGCTTTAGGCAAGTTGAACAAGGCAAGGGCTGTATTCAAACTGGTTACTGGAAACACCTGTGGGACTGCAATGATTATTACGGCAGAAGCCGCCTTTGTTGGTTCTGAGAGCATATTGTCGCCTCTGCACAACAATGTTTTATGTTTGGGAAACCACTGTTGTGGTACACCGGTTTTCTGCTACAGTCCTGAGAAGTAAAGCTGTGTACTAATTTATCTGTTTATCTTTCATAATAGCACGTTAAATATTGTCTCGTGGGCAACATATTCATTTTCTTATGTGTGTGTCCCGTTAAGATACGAGTAAAACGGTATATACATATTTGGCAAAAGTTGACAGAAATATGACCTATTATATTAAAAGTTAGCCGCAATATGACCTATTATATTAAAAGTTAGCTGCAATATGACCTATTATATTAAAAGTTAGCCGCAATATGACCTATTATATTAAAAGTTAGCCGCAATATGACCTATTATATTAAAAGTTAGCCGCAATATGACCTATTATATTAAAAGTTAGCCGCAATATGACCTATTATATTAAAAGTTAGCCGCAATATGACCTATTATATTAAAAGTTAGCCGCAATATGACCTATTATATTAAAAGTTAGCCGCAATATGACCTATTATATTAAAAGTTAGCCGCAATATGACCTATTATATTAAAAGTTAGCCGCAATATGACCTATTACTAAAATTTGTTGAAATATGACTATATGCACAATCAAAATACATTTTTCAACACCAAAGTGCCTAGATTTATGTATAAATTGTTCTAAAATTCACCCTATAGGGTCAGAAAAAAGTATGACTTGTCATTAAAATCCGGGCCCTAATAATGAGTGATCACTAACACAGAGATGCTGTGTACTGATGTGAGAGTGTTATCTGTACCTGAAAATTTGAAAGTGGCCTCATTGTGGGTCTCCATTTGGCCACCCCATCGAACTGGATAACATCCAGGATTTGTAGGGTATCCAAATGCGATAGTGGCCTGTTTGACTGCACAAAAACGTGAGGACAGCACACTTATCAAAGTTCCAGTAAACATCAGAGAATCGTCACATTGTGCAACGAACATCTCAACTCCATCAAATCCATGCCACCATCCGAGAACAGTTAATGGGCACCTTGCACGCTGTGTCATCTCACACCAATGGTCAGAGACTAGCAGCAGCTGAACTACGGAGTAACAGTCCCGTGCACAGGCTGCTATTAGAACCACAATGTAAACAGCAGAAACTGGAGCAGTACCGTAACAGGAGCATGGACTGCTAATGAATGGCATCATATCGTGTTCAGCAATGAACGTGTGTACTCCACAACCCCTGAGGGCCATCAATGACAAGTATGGTGCCAACCTAGCTAGAGGTTAAATTCTTTCATGTTTTGGAGAGAGACTGTTACTCCTGGGGTCATCGTGTGCAGAGCCATCAGATATGACTTCAGGTCACCATAGGTAGCTATTGTAGAAACGGGTGACAGGAAAGTATGTCACGAATATACCAGATTCACACGTGTTACCTTTACTAAGAGAATAGTGTGGTGCCACTTTTCAACAGAACAATGCTCGTAGACACGACACTTGCATCTCTGAACTGTGTTACTGATGAGTGCTTCCATGGCCGGTGAGATATCAGTTATTATCCAGTAGAACGTGCAGGACCACCAACGAAGCTATCATCACCTCAGCGCCAGAATATCGAGCACCACTTATAACAGCTGTGGGCCATCTTGCCTCAGAAAAGAATAAAATGGGCTTATGACACTTCTTAACTAAATCAGTGCAATGTCATACTTTGAGTGAGACTGTACTGCCACGTGTAAAATCTCATACTGTCTCAATCTTTTGAGTTCCTCCCCTTTTAGTCACCTCACTTTTCTATCAGGCAGTGTATTATAGGGCAAGGACTACAGACAGAGTGAAGTTTCAACTGCCTGGGGAGTGGGAATAGAAGACAATGGCACGAATGCTAAGTTGTATTAGTGAAAGCGGAAAGCGAGCACATGGATTACTGTGGAATAAGAATCTTAGTATGATGCAACAATTTACCACCAATCAGTAAGCAAATTTTATACCAAGCAATATACTCCAGTACCATATGGGTCATTCCATGTCAGTTCAACCAGGGGCTCCAGCTCAGTCTCAAATTTCACCGAAATTCAGTACACTAATTCTACCATGTATGGAACACTTGTGTACAAAGTATTAGTTTCCCCTGTCAATTAGTTCCAGAATTATGACTTGTGAAAGATGGTGGCGTGACACAGAAATTGCAACCCACATCTGGCAATCTATCTTCAGACCCAACTTCAGGTCTTAATAACTTTGGAACTATTCCACACAGTCCAGTGAAATTTTTACAACCCAGTAACATCCATTTAGAGAACACACTCCATGAATCAAAACAACATATTTCTGAGGGAAAATAAAAAATTCCGAAATGTGATTAAAAAATGTAATACGTTAAAAGGTACATACTGTAGGTGCCCTCTATGCCAAATATAATTCACTCAAAAAGTGTATAAATTTTTTTGTGGTAAGCTTAATGTTGCCTAAACACACACAGATCTCATCTTGCCCATATCAGTCACACAGAGTTACACGCACACAAAAATACGAAGATTTGAAAAATTACCTGAAAAACATGGATTTTCGAAGTGTGGTAGCACAAAAGGGACAAGTGGTATCCAAGCCAAATTTCACACACTGCATAAGTAGACCATAATGATATATCTCAAAATTTCAGCATGTTATTGCAAAACATTTGTGTACAATTCAAGCTCACGGATGTATTTGGTGATGTGGCCATTGTTCCACAACACAATTTTGTAAAAACGTATCGTAAACTGTTCTGCCTCTTATCCTCTCCCACAACTGTTTTATCACTAAGCAACAACATATAGACAGATTAGCACAACCTATCAATGTTTACTGCACCTTAACTGCTAAAAACCAGTCAATTGTACTTCAAACAGAAGTTCTCCCACACTTTAGCTACTGTACTCTGTACATTGAGTGGCAAATTGTAATGTCTTCCTGACACTGTAGTAGGAACTGGAACTGTCATAAGAATATGTTCAAAAGGAATCCAACACCTGTCTGCCAAACGTGGCCAATGAAATGATCTTGCTTGTCCTGCTGGTGCCATGAAGTTCACAAATACATCACCTTCTGCTTCACAGCACTCTGCAACACATCCTAAGTGCCATTTGTCATCATAAACAGCAATAACATTGCAACCTGGTTGTATGTTGTTGTTTTTGCTTATCAATCCTGAGTCACACACTGAAGACACATGTTGTGCAGGAACCTATAGTTATAACTGGGCAGTCTGCTCATCTGCACATTGTTAAGAGTCCGCTGGAGAGAAGTGATGATGGCTCCTTGTGCCTGCAACAGTTTTAACGTGTTCTAGACTGCTTTTTAGCAACTCTTCGACTGATTTCACCTCATCCTTCGAAACAGAATGATTGTATGAAAGAGATCTTTTTCTATACCCAGGTAAATAACTGAAGAGGTGTTAGAATGTGACCACCTGTAGGGTGCTGCAGACTAGCTCGTGATGCCATGCACTTAATGGTAGCACCAATACCATCACATACTTTTTTACAATCACTTGTTGCGAAAAAATTCCATTCTGCGTGAATCTGAAAATCATGGTAATGCATGCATAAATTGAGATTTTAACAGTTTTTGTACAGACTAGCTGCGCCATCACTGAAGTATTTCGCAAAATGTATGTGAGGCGGCTTGTTTTTCACATATGCCATGACCATGCGAATGGGGGCATGAACTGCAATGGCATCATGAATTAAACAGTCACTAAAAACACACAGGTTCAGGTTCATGACAGACACATCACCTGATTCACCTCTACAGTACATCGCAAATGGCTGGAGAGTTGCTTGACTGTTGTCCCAATGATATCCTTGGATGGCATCTTGAACTATAAATGCATAATTTTTAGAAAAGTCTAGTATTACTGTAATTTCAATTTTTTTCAAGTTATCCTTACATAACTGGAGATGAGAAAATTGTGCTGTTGCTGTGAAGCTGTGTGTGGTCAGTTTGTCCATTTTTTGGCAACACATTTCAACAAAATCTTCCACTGTACTCTGCTTTGGTTCAAGACTTGTGCGATCCACTTGTGTCCATTGTTTATAATAAACAAGTTCACTGTCACCCATAAGGAGTTGACCATAAAGTTTGTTGTTCATGTGTTCTGCAAGATTTGCCTTACCAGGACACTTTTCACACCTGTGTTATCATGCACTGATGTCACACACTAGCACAGGGGCAGGCAAACGTTGCACGCGGCTCATGAGCGCACAGCGCTGCACGTGCGCTGCTCGCGTGCAATTGTCGACCAGGCCAGTGGCAACAGCCAGCAGGTTGCAGCAGTGTAGTACCAGGATAAGCTGCGGACGTTTATGTGAAGCTACCACTACGTAGTGAACGTTGTATTTCAAGAACCAGAAAATGCAGAGTGAAACAAGGAAATGAAATGGAGAAATGCCATCTTTTAAAAGTAACAGGAGAATCTTTTTTTCTATGTGCAAAATCATGAAAATTCGAAATGTTTAATATGTGACGGTATTCTCGCTGGTCAGCGAAAGTTTAGTATTGAAGGCCATTATAATAAATTTCACAAGAACGAGTACAATTTATTGTCGGATACTGAGTGGATGGGGAAATTGACCGAGCTTAAGAAGAGCTATCTGACGATACTAGATGATCTGTCATAGTTGCTGTTGTCACAAGAGATCTGCGACTTTCTTTCATCATGTCATCTGATTTAACATTTTATGGAGCACTGTTTTCAATTTTTCAGGACGACAACAACAATAATAGCCCAGCGGTATATGCAAGTTATAAGATTGCGCTTAATACAGCGAGAGCTGGAAAACCATTTGCTGAATTAATAAGTCTCGGTTAATAGCAAACATCAGTGATGAAAATTTATGTAACTGTTTGCGTTTGTGTGTAGAAATTTTGTTCCAGATATTAAACGTGCTGTAAACTCCACCTGTGATAATAAAATAAAACTTACTCTTTCAAGCCATGATTTCTTTCAAGCACTCCTACTAACCTGATTCCTTCCTTCAATAAAGCAAGGTAGGAAACAAAACGCATTACAGAGGAAGGAGCGGACAGAAGGTATGGTGGGGAGGGGAGACAAGCGGGTGGGCAGCTTGCCCCTGTGTGCACGCAGAACACCTGTTAACTGCACGCATGCAAGTGCACAGCACGTGTGCAGGATTCCTGCCCGCCCCTGCACTAGCAGCTTCATTGCACCTTTGTAATCCAGATCAGAATCCTTTATAGCAGCAAACATCAGCTTAGCATTTTGATGGGTCTCATCTACACAAACATTGTGTGTGCCCATTGCACTTACAGGCACAACCCATTTTGGCTGAAGATTGAAAAAAGATGACAAACCTACTTTGGTATTGGGATACTTTTCCTTGAATTCTACATATAGTTAGGATATGTTGCATAGCAACAGTCTTTTTTGCATTTGTACACGTACATTTCCTATTTTCACCATTACATTGTCTTTTTCCAGGCATTATTCGGCTGTAGTCATTATTTTCATAAAAGTCCAACACTAGCACCTTTATTTCTGAACTCAATTGCTTACCCTGAGCCTGCTGAAGCTTTGGAAGCACTCCTTGGGTTGCTTTTATTTTCCTAGCTTGCTTTACCATATATGTAGAAACACTGAATTCCTTTACCATATATGTAGAAACACTGAATTCCTTTGCAGTGTAGTCAATAGACCAGCTGGAAGCTGCTAGGGTAAGAAATAGCTACTTTTCTGGTGTGTGGATATGGCACAGTTTTCTTTCAAATCGTGCACAATTTTGTCCAAATCAGAGCATTTCCGTCATGATTTATGTTCCTTTAGAGCAGGTAGTTCTTCCTCTTCCACTATTAGTGTCAGCTATTTTGTGTTTTAATTCCATTTGAGTTTCTTGTAGTTTTCTTCTACCATAGCTGGGTCTGTCTTTTCCCAACTTTGTGTCTTCATGGGAGACAAACCAAGAGTAGTCACTGAAGTATTTAATTGCTCATCTGCTATGGTTGTAGATGGCTGATACTCTTCGTCACTGTCATGTAAATTATCAGAATATGCTTCATTTTTTAGCAGTGTAACACACCTGGAACATAACTTTTGTTCTGGTTTCATGTGAAGTCCCATGCACTGATTCACTTTCAATACTGATTTTATATCAATTTTTCTGAGGCTACACTTCACTGTCTTCTTATGAATCCAAAATGGATCAAAACAACTTCTTTGTAGGAAAGAATACTTATCCAGAAACACTTTCATATGATGATATAAACAATAAAGTTTCCTGGAACAGTACTTCTTGTGCCCACAGGGTGTATACCTAACAAATCTTGGCCCATTCATCCAGATCATACAGTACAAAGCGAATGCCACATTTTGTTCCACATGTTTTACGACATTCAGATGCTTGTGCTCTACCAATAGTGCAACTTGTTTGAACAAAAGCACCACTAGTACACTCTTCTGCCTCCATACTGACTTTCCACAACAATACTGACCATTCTGAACTAGAATCTTAAAAATATGAGTAACCTGTAATTGTTGCTTGTTTCCTTTGTTGTTCCTGCCTAACAATGACTCATTCTGTCCCTGAAAACTACCATTGTTTAACTTTCTGTTGCCCAATGGTTCCCAACAATTCCTGCAGCTTTATCTGAAACAAGCTGTCTGCATCATCTCTATTACTTGCTAAATCGTGTTAAAAGAAACTTAACCATATAAATTTGTCAACTTTTATTGTACACAAATGCCTTGCAATAACCAGTTGAAATTTTGCCACATATATTATGGTCTACTTATGCAGTGTTTGAAATTTGGCTTTGATATCATTTGTCCCTTTTCTGCTACCACACTTAGTAAAGCCATGTTTTTCAGGTAATTTTTCAAATCTTTGTATTTTTGTGTGCATGTAACTGTGTGACTGATATGGGCAAGACTAGTTCTGTGTGTGTTTAGGCCACATTAAGCTTACCACAAAAAAATTTATACCCTTTTTGAGCAAATTATATTTGGCATAGACGGCACCTACAATATGTACCTTTTAACATATCACTTTTTTAATCACGTTTTGGAGTTTATTTTCCCTCAGAAATATGTTGTTGGTTTTTTATTCATGGAGTGTGTTCTCTAAACGGATGTTACTGGGTGGTAAAATTTTCACTAGACTGTGTGGAATAGTCCTAAAGTTATTAAGACCTGAAGTTGGGTCTGAAGATAGATTGCCAGATGCAGATTGCAATTTCTGTCACGCCACCTTCTTTCACAAGCCATCATTCTGGAACTAATTGGCAGGGGAACTTAAAATTTTGTACATGAGTGTTCCACACTTGGTAGCATTGGTGTACTAAATGTCAGCCAAATCTGAGAGTATCAGCTGGAACATGTTCTCAAATTGGTTGAACTGACATGGAATGACCCACATATGTATTAGTATCAGCTGGAACATGTTCTCAAATTGGTTGAACTGACATGGAATGACCCACATATGTATCAGAAATGCGAGGAATGAAGGAAAAGCAGGTTAGCACGATACAGACTTCAAAGATGAAATTTCACAGAAGCAGAAAAGAGAGAAGCTCATGCAAGAGGCCATAAAATGGGGGTAGAAACATGGGAGACGTCAGGAAGATGGAGAGGCTGCATTCCAAGTAGAGACAGCCAAGGGCACTTAACAGAAACACTGCCACATAACCGCATTATTGTGAAATACGTGACACTGGAAAACGAGCCATCTACAATGCGGTCACAAAAAGTTAATTAACTGCAGAGAATCAATAACTGAATCCTGAACATTTAAGGGACTCTAAACGGATCTCTTCATTCAAAGAGAATCTTTCAAAACAACAGCAATATAATAAGAACTAACTTCATATGTTCCAATTCACAGGTCAACAGGCAGTAGCTCCCAAAGCAACTTTTGAATGAAAATTTACAGAAATTAAAGCTGTGGAAGAGAACAAATATGAGCTTATAGAACATATAATTGCAGTAGTTTTAGTGCCTGCACCAACATATAGAAGAACTTACATTAAAAAGGAATGTAATGACCAATCTGCACCAAGGAGGTTTGAAACGATTATGAAACATGGAAAAATGCAGAGAGAGTTTATTAAAGATAAGATATTCATTACATCACACATTTCAGTTCAATGTAACCTAACAGAGAAATTCCATTTGGCCCATCTCCTGACAACCACAAAAATTTTATCATCACTACGGTTTGACCTTTCAAGCATCATTTGCTTACAGTTGACAATACTGCAGGGAATATGTATCTTTCAATTCAACAATATAGGAATGGTAACTATTTACGAGAAAAACACACTTCGGCTAGATAGGAAAAAGTTTTACAAAATTAACATTATGATGACACTACATGCTCTAAAAGCAATGTGCAAGATAACAAGTGTGTCATTACAGTCATGGTGCAGTTTTAGTCTCTCTCAGAAAAGCAATGAAACAAGAAAGATATGTGAAACAAAACTGAAATGAAAGAAACTCTCCAAGTGTGCCTCCCTTTTCAGCACAGTTCAATATGGTTTCAATTTGTTGGCATACACACATTTAAATGATGTTTCAATTCATCCCACACAACACAAATGTTAGGATACCTAATGTAACAGAGTTAAAAGCCTCTGTGGTTCTGTTTCAAATGACCTACATCAGTACATTTAGACATGTTGCTTCACGTAACAGCAAATGCAAAGTCTTATGGTGTTAGGTCTGGGGGATGTAGTGGCCATGACTAAAAACCAGCCCTTCCTATCCACCTGCAAGGAAATTTTGTAATCAGAAACTCAAACACTTGTGTGCAGGGTAGTGTAGAGGAGTGCCACCTTGTTTAAACAAGGCAGCTTCTGGAAACTGTGGCTCTGCATACAATTCTAACATCTCAAAAGTTACCCCACAAGCAAAAATGGGAATATTAAGTACCATGAGACAGGGAACACCACACTTTCACCTTAGGTTGTTACATTTGTACTCAATGTAGGCACAAGGATTTTCAGAAGCTCATTTTCTCTAGTTATAGCAATGCACATGGCTGACAGACTGACCACCTCATTGCTAAACACAATCATCTCCATAAACCTATCATCATGGTCAATCTCATTAAGCATATCTGTAACAAACCGGAATCATTTGGGTCTATCAGTTGGAATGATAGCAACCCAAAAAAGGAGATGCTTCTTTGAAATCTTATTAATTGCAGTCTTTTTAAATCTTGAGCACATACACACACTGATTTTGGGGGGTTCCTTTGGTAGTTATCCCATATAACTTCTACAGAATCTTCGCTTACCAAAGGCCTAAGAGAAGAGAGTTTGTCCAACAAACTGCCAGTATTCCTTATTCATCGATTAATGTTATTTCTATGTGGTGGCTTTGTTGTATATGCAAGAATATTCATGCTTAACATTGGTAACAATTTCAAATTTAGCTAGCCACAGAACACACTGAACTTTCCTCTGTACCATCCACACCACAACTGATGTGGCTTGTTCTGCTGATGCTACACTGTTCATTGTATTGCACTGATCACCTGTGCATGCATACAACTGATTATCATACTATAATTTCTGTTAGCCACAACAAGTGTTCATAATTACACTGACTGTACAGACGCATTGTATTTTGAATCAATTTCATTGAAAACAAACTCAGAAAATATGCCCAACATACTGAAGCAAAAACTTTCACTACAAACGTTCCAAGATCACATACTCGTTACTAGAAGAAGTGTCTGTGATAGAAAAAACTTCATTGCTGCAACTTCACAGCTGCAATCGGTTCTTCGGCGTTCTATTCACAAAACACCTGCCTGACTGAATGACTTAAGGAATTGATCAGAAGTTATAGATGAGAAAAACCTTCAGTCGCCTTAGTGCCCATTACACATCAATCACAAATACATTTCAAGTAAAGCAGATTACATTCACAATACACAATTTTGAAATTATTTTCAGAACTCACCTTACGAATATACACATCATGGAGAGGGTAAGTACCCTGGCACGCTTTTTCAATGTCTTTCGCAATAGAATCAGGAAGGAGTTTGTTGACGACTTCCTTCAAATCACTCTGTGCCACATCACGCGTGATAAGCTCTACCATCTTTTTCCGGATTGCGCGGACCTGCAAATTATCATCATACATCAGAAATATGCATATTAAATAAAATTGGCAATAATTGACTGATTAGACTCATTCTGTACATATAATTGCCTGTACTTCTCAAATAACTACTAACACAACTTCATATGGTTTTTCAGACACTACTGCTGCATTTAAATTGCATGCCATGCTAAGCAGTTAAGTTTCTTGCATAGAACTGAATTGTGCTTAAGGACCATCAAAAGTAAATTTGTTAATATGAAGACTAAATTGTTTTACCATCAACCACACTGTAGAATAGTTTTGTTTCTGTAATTAAATATATTTACTTGAGTATGCTGGGCATAGCAGGTTTTCCTGTTGGACATCTGGTCTTTATTTGTGAAGCCAATGCAGAACACACGCAGAAGATATCCATCAGTTGTCTTCACATCAACATTAGCTTCAATCAATGTCTGTAAAGAGGAAAATTATTCAATCAAAGTTCTGTGAATATTTCACTGCACTAATAAAATACAGACACAAAGTTAACTTCAGACCTACCTGCCACTTCTTTACCATACTCCTAAGCTTATCAGTGGTTAGATCCATTCCATGAAAATTTGTAAGCACATATCTTCCCTGCACATCTTCAGCAATGAGGCGGAATTTTCGAAACGAGCGTTCACCATCATCGTCATTCTGCAGATCAGCTAACGACACTTCGAACACTCTGTTTTTCAGACCTTCAGATGCAATTTCTGAAAATAATTGATTTTAAGAAATAGATTATAGCCACAAGGGGCAAGAAATAATCAGCATGGTGTATGCACACTACAAAAATGGTATTAGATCAGTTTTCACCCATTACAAACTGTTTAAAACCTCTCTCTCAAACAAGTAACTGCTTTTCAATCTAGTGTTTGAGAACTGTGTTCAGGGTGTATAGGCGGTCAAGGAAAAAAATTCCTGGATTTTTCCCAGTTGAAAACACACTTTCTCCCGGGTGGAAATACACTTTTTCCGTGGTAAGTGGCATTCTATTTTTTCTCGGACCCGTAACACTAATCAATCCTTTGAATGGTTATGGTTTTATACACCAACGTAGAATTTCTCAGCCCAATAGAAAACGAACCTCAGAAAAAAGATAATATATTTGGCTTATTTTTGTATTACGAAAGTATAAATTCGAATTCCACCAAACACCGCATGTTACTTTCCGAAGAATTGAAATTGAGATTGCGACGTGCTTTTGTAAGCCAGTCATACCTCATGTCACGTGATCTCACCAGCTAATTAAGCAGATATTCAGAGCTTAGGACCTGCGATATAGTCAGCAAATAGCATTATCACTGTTAAGCAGCGCTTACACACAAATAGGAAAAGTTAATGATGTAAATTAATATACATAGTGTTGCTACAAGAAAAGCAGAGCTTTCACATATAATATTGCCTCGACGACTATTAAGCTGCAAGAGAAGCTAAACTTTCATGTATAATGTATCTTAAAGTGTAACACGCGCAAAAAACGTCATCACATAAATGTGCCAGTGAAATTTTTAATACCGACATAAATGTCTGATCTTCTGGGCTCAAAATTTTTTCTAAATGGTCGTCCTGAAATAGTTTATTTTAAATGGAGTCAAATGCTCTGTTATTTAAGAAATTCATCGCACAGTCTCGCACTTAGTTAATCTTGCGTAAAATGAAATTTACTTTGAAAGTAAAGCTTTTCAATCAATCATTCGCAATATTTTCCCACGACCTGTTAGAAAGAGGTTCATTTCAACAGTTGCCAGAGCCAGATAACAGGCGTCACCGCGCTTGCGCAGCTACGATGACGCAGGAAGCCCGTATACTCGTATGTGTAAAACATTAAAAGATCTTACATTATGACATAAAAGAAACAAGACATCAGAGGAATTTCGTGAACCATACTAAAATGCATAATTCGGCTTAAAGTGCACATTCGTATATCCAGATTCGGATGTAAATTTTCTTGGGAGTACCAGTACTGTATTATCTCATTTTTGGTCCTTTATTATGGCATAACGCCATACGTACTAGAAGATGAAAACATGCCCTTTTGAAATGCAGTGAACAGTTTAAACTAGCCAATAGTGTGGAATTAAACACTTCGTTTCAAATAAACATAGTGTTGCTACAAGAAAAGCAGAGCTTTCACATATAATATTGCCTCAGCCAAAAAGATTAATAATGCCATATTTCTTCAGCAAACCGACAAAAATTAACTTCATTGCTCTGCAAGGTGAGCAATGCTTGACTGAAATTGCCACCTGAGGCAGACACCCCAGTTTGCTCCCAGTGAATATGGCAGCTTGCGGGCACCAGTAAAATTTTTCCGGGTAGCAACTTGCTTATACAGCCAACAGCCACACTTTTGTAGGCAGAAGCGGGAGAAGGAACATGTGCGACAACTGCACATGTGCACGGCCCCGCCCGCAATTACTCACAAATCTAATGTAAACAGTTACGACGTGATGCTCATTGGAGGCAATTTGTTGTTATGAAGCACTGCGTAGTCTTCCTAAAGCCTTTGACACATTTTGCTACTGGCCGACACTTCTACAAGCACTGTTTTCTTGTGTACATGGTGCATTTCCTTTGCAACTAAAGTTTTTTTCCCCTATCATTCATGTTTTATTGCTGCAGTATTATTCTGCTGTAGCAGGATGCAGTAACATCCTTTGTTAGAGTATTATTTCTTACCAGTCAAAATTACAAAAAATTAACTGAAAACTAAAAAACAAACAAAAATCCCGGAACTCTAAAAAATTCCTGTTTTTCCCCGGTTTTCTTCCGGATGAAGAAATTCCCGGATTTCCTGGGTCACATACACCCTGTGTGTTTTGACTTGCTCAGTTTATATTTTGTGAATAATCTTTTCACCAAAAGACTCCTACTGGTTAAGTAGCTTATTTATTTGCTTTTTATTGAGGTAAGTTCTTTCACAGAATTCATTTCTGTGGCAATATAAAAAAAATCAATATTTGGAGCACCTTACTAATCAATAACTGAAGTACACTGTCCCCAATTTATTGTTAAATTCATTGCTAAATTCATTGCTAATCTCGCTTCTGATACGCTTTTCTTTGATTTACACTTTTAAATTTCATTACACAATTATTTCAAGCATTTATTCTATACCTGTGTCAGAAAAACATTGCACGTGACAGTCCACATTACATCAAGTTATGTTGGCAATACTGTGACAGCAAAGTTGCAACAACTGCCTCTATACACAAAGCAGATGATACAGTTTTCTGTTCTCTCTCTCTCAAGTGTAAGCTACTGGGCAACAACAGTATATATACGAAGTTTGTTTTGGACTTGCTATGACAATGCTAACCAATATGGTATATGGTTTACAAAATAAATAACCTGTATCTTAACATCTCACCCTACATTTTTATAATGGCAACAATGCAATAAATAACTGATATTCATTGCTTTTCATTCATCATTTTACGGCGACAACGGCACAATTTCATCCATCTCCCCATCGTCGTCGTAGTCTGAATCGACACCAAATCTGTCTTCATGGTCATCACAAAAACAAATCAAATGAATGTGTTAGCCCACAATTTTGTGCAAAAATATGCTTCAACCATCAACAATATATGCCTTTTCCAACAAGACGTCATGTTAGTCTACCGCTTTGTGGTGGAAATTTATAATTTTCAACAACTTTTACTGACTTTTCCCATCCCTGAGAAGTTCACTTTCTTTTAATGGCAGTAGTAACTTTGGTGCTACCATAGGATACACTTTTCTGTATTTCCTGCAGTAATAAGCATAAATATGCCTGCATATTGTACCTGTTTTGGAAGAATCTTAAGAGTTGGTGGTAGGGTGAGGCTGATTTGTTGTTCTTTCACCGAGTCGTTAAAAATATATAATACAATCCAGACACCTCTGAATCAGTACAGTTCGTGTCTACATCTTTCAACATGTGATTACACTCCCTCTCTTACTATTGTTTTTGCACTAATTCCAAGAGATGATGATGTTTCCTCCAAAAACTATTGGCAGAAACTGGTGGCTGTCCTTTAATACTAACATGTTCTTTCTCCTGCTCGTAAAACTCACTAGATCTCTCTAGTAACTTTAGTACCTCACTGCCTAGTGGCACACCTTTATGCAAAGTACTTAAGTTTTCTTGATTATCAGAATTTTCTAACCCACAACGAAATAAAGGACAGTACAATGTAAGCCCACAGTAGAAACCATACACAATGCACATTATGTTCACACCAAACAAAGCCAGCAATGTGGGAGCTTTGGTGTCCCGACCGGAAGCAACTACCATCCCAGGATTGGTTCATGCCCTACGGCTAGTTACTCATGCTTCTTGTTCTCCACTTGTTACACCGTTATGCTGCTAACTCTAAATGTATATGCAAAGTGCAAAGTTTCAGTGGCCTGGGTATACCTATGGCTAACTTAACATTTGAGGAAATTTCTAAAACAAGCTTGTCACATGCTTGTAACTCTATGACATATTACATAATAGTTACCCTGCAAGTTGTCATAGTTTTATGTTAACAGTATCTTACCCACACTTATACTCATAGAAGGTAAAAAAAATAGTAGTATGAAAATATGTAGAAATAAGTTACTCCACTTACTTGTTCCTTGTGTCCTGTTGACTAGAGTCTTGCCAACTTGGCGGACAGTGAACATCGATGGTGCCTTAACATCATACCAGTCTTTTCTTGTGAATGGATCTACACTGAAATGGGTACACAATAAGGAGTTAAAATGTCAATAAGAACAGAAAGGAACTGCTTTAAATTAAAAATACAGGATGTATGGGGTGAACAACCTCAGCTCAAAGCATTCAAAATCATTTGTGACCAGCTACAGAGAGCAGTATGTCATCACATCTATAATTTCGTATTCACAATCGCTGACTTCACAAACTCTCGACCAAGTTACCACCCCTCATCCTAATCTGGACCTTGGACTGTGATACACTGCAGTTTCACCAAGGTCAAAATTTGAGGGCAGTCAACACTCTCAAACAATACCCACAGGTAAAACATTTGTAAGTATGTAACCATTGTGTAACTACTACCAAATAGTCAGTTATTGTTGGAATTGTGTGAACAATATATTTCGCGTGTGTCGGCACAAAGTGCACTGTGTAAAATAGACCTCTTTGGCATTGTCTAACACTCTTTGTGTGCGCTAATTCTTCTGTTGTGTTCACTGTAAATTTTTTTGTTCTTGAATGTGCAAATATAGTTATTAGTAAAATGTCCTTTTTTCTCCTTAATATTTATTCAGCTGCGCAAATTCCAATAGGTTATGGACCCAGGCTGCATTTGGAATAAGTATATCAATAAAATAGTAGGGACAAAGTATTGGAAAAGTTCCAATTTACGTGAAGTGCGAGTTATCCTTACAAGACGATCGCAATTTTTTTTCCGCATTATTTTTCGGTGTTCTTTACGGCAATAAAAAGCAAGTTACCGTTAAGAATGAGTGCGGCACAAATTCCACAGATTGAAAGACTTATACGTCGCGAAAACTATGCAGCCTGGAAGTTCGCAGTAGAAGCGTATTTACATTTAGACGACCTATGGGACGTGGTAGATGGGACAATGAAATCCACAGATCAGAATTATTCAAATAAAGACAGGAAAGCAAAATCAAAATTGATATTACTGATTGATTCGGTGAATTATGCTCACGTTGACAAAGCTGCTACAGCGAAAGAAGTCTGGGACAATTCACGAAGTGCATTCGAGGATGGTGGTCTTACGAGAAAAGTAGGATTATTACGCGAGTTAATTACCACTCGTCTGGACAAATGCAAGAATGTAGACGAATACGTTAACAAAATAATAACCACATCGAACCGACTGAGAAACATCAGATTCGAGATCGCTGACGAATGGATAGGAACATTGCTGTTGGCAGAACTGCCCGAAAGGTATGCACCTATGATTATTGGACTTGAAAGCTCGGGTATACCAATCACAGGCGACAGTGTTAAGGTGAAAATCCTGTAGGACGTAAAGAGTGCTCCAAGCTGTTGTACATTGGAGAAGGAAGGTGCGTCTGCTCTCAACTCAAAAAACAAAAAGAAGAAACCGGTGAGGTGCTATAAATGTCAGAAGATGGGACATATTGTGTCTCAGTGCAAAGGAAAAGTAAGCCCAAGATCACTCAGCAAAAGAGGTATGTTACTGATAGCCCAAAGAGAAGGACCAATAACAAAGGTAAGGCACTCATGTTTTTATTCTTTTGGTGGGATGAGTAATCGTGATATGGAATGGATTTTAGACTGGTGCATCTGTGCATATTGTTAAAGATAAATCACTTCTTTATGACATCAAAGATAAGACTCATATGGGAATATCTACTGTTGATGGCAACAAGCTCCGGTGTCACCTGGCTGGGAAACTTGGTTGGGAAACTAGATCTACATGTAAGTGTAAATGGTGAATCAGATATGGTTACAGCACACAATGTTCATTATGTGAAAAATGTGGCAACTAATCTGCTGTCTATAGGGGAAATTGTGAAGAAAGGAAATAGTCACTTTTGACATGAAGGGTGCAAGAGTAATTAGCGAAAGTGGTGAAGTTATAGCTACAGCAAGTAACAAAAGGGGTATTTTTAAGTTGGATACCATTGACAGTAAACATAAAAATGTTAGTGATTCAGTATATTCAGCAGAAGGTTTTTTATGGCACATCTAAATAGAAAGAGTATGTCTATAATAAAGGATATGGTAAAGGGAATACAGAATTTTAGTGTGTCCAAGGATCCTTGTGAGACATGCATAAAGGGAAAACAAGCAAGGTTACCCTTCAAGACTAGTAAGAGTAAATCCACAGAAGTCTTACAGTTAATCCACACAGATGTATGTGGCCCGATGGAGTGTGAATCCATAGGTGGGAGTAATTATTTTCTTACGTTTATTGATTACTCACGATATACTCATGTTTATTTTCTTAGTTCTGAAGACCAAGTGAGGGATATCTTGGAGGAATATTGCAATATGGTTGAAAGGTGGACGGGAAAGAAGAAGATCAAGATCATCAGGTCTGATAATGGGAGAGAATATATTAACCAGAAATTGAAGAAACTTCTGGCAAAAAAGGGAATCAGGCATCAAACTACCATAAGGTACAGCCCATCTCAAAATGAGGTTGCTGAGAGGGCTAATAGGACCATTGTTGAGAAATCAAGGAGCATGATGACTGACGCTGAATTATCCAAAGATTTTTGGGCAGAGGCAGTGTCAACAACTGTATATTTGAACAATAGATCACCTACAGAAGCATTAAAGAATAGAACCCCATATGAGATATGGATAAGAAAGAAACCTAATCTAAGCAATATAAGGGTTTTGTGGTGTGATGCAATGGCACATATTCCAAAACAGCTAAGAGGAAAATGGGATCCGAAAGCTAAAAAGTATATTTTTGTAGGCTATTGTGAAAATTCAAAGGGCTACCAATTAATGGATCCATTGACTAAAAAGATTGTCAGAGTAGAGATGTAATATTCTTTGAAAATAGAAAGGACTCAAAAGAGAGCAAAACCACTAAGTCAACTGCACCTAGTTCAGAAGGTGAAACCTTGTGTGAGAAAATAGAAAGTGAAGAAGACGACACCCAAGGACCAATGGATACAATTTATGATGACAATGAGTTAGAGGATGAAAAAATGAAGAAAACAATGTAAGGCATTCTTCTCGTGTACCAAAACCGAAGGAATATCCGGATTTTGAGATGTATACAGCACAGTCCTTTAATGATGAGCCAAGAACAGCAGAGTGGCCCAAACTCTCAAGAATGGAAAGAAGTGATGAGAGAATTAGAATCTTTATATCAGAACGAAACCTTTGAATGGGTAGATATGCCAGGAGATAAGAAACCACTGCAGGCAAGATGGGTATTCAATTTGAAGAACCCTGAAAGCTCATCATCAAAATACAAAGCAAGACTTGCGGTAAAAGGATATTCACAAAAACAAGAGGTAGATTACGAAGAAACTTTTTCACCTGTAGTCAAGTATGCATCATTGAGATTTCTTTTAGCCTTGGCAGTAAAACGAAATTTAATAATTCATCATATGGATGTTAAAACGGCATATTTAAATGGGAAATTCGAGGAGGAGATATATGTCATTCCACCAAGGGAAGCCATAAAAACCAGATCAGAAAGTAAAAAGATTTGGCATTTGAGAAAAAGTATTTATGGACGTTGCTGGGATCTATGTCTACATGAAACTCTAATAAATATGAAGCAATCCAAGGCAGATTCCAGCATTTACTATAAAGGGAGAAAAGAAGAAATAATAATAATGGCGATATGGGTGGACGATTTCTTTATCCTGACTGAAAGTGAAGGCCAAATGAGAATTTTCAAGAAACAGCTGCAAACCAAGTTTAAGGTGCATGATGTGGGAGAAGTCAAACGTTATTTAGGTATGCAGATTACTAAGGATGAAGAAAGACAAGAATTGAGCATAAGTCAATCATCATACACGGAAAAAATATTAAAGAAATTTGGCATGAGTGATTGCAAACCCATAAGTACTCCAATGGAAGTAGGAGTGAAGTTAAGTGTAAATGAGATTGATGTGGAATGCGACAAGAATGTTCCTTATTTAGAAGCAGTAGGGAGTGTTATATTTGTCTCAAATGTCACAACCCGACATCGCTTTTGCCACCAATGCAGTGAGCAGATATTGCAGAGACCCAAAGGAAAAGCACTGGAAAGCGGTAAAGAGGATATTCCGATACCTAAGAGGAACCTCAAACTGAGTTAAAATACCATAGAGATGGTAACGCAAAACTAGAGGGATATAGCGATGCGGACTGGGGGAGTGAATTGGGAGACAGATACTCCACCACTGGCTGCTGTTTTAAATTAATGGGGGGCCTCACATCATGGTCCTGTCAAAAGCAAAAAACTGTTGCATTGAGCACCGTAGAGGCCGAGTATATGGCACTATCTTACACCACACAGGAAGCATTATGGCTACGAAAATTAATAAGTGAAATAGAATCCAATTTAATTGAGGAACCTACAACCATCTTCTGTGACAATAAGGGAGCCATAAACCTAGCTAAAAATGATGTTACTAGTGCTAGGACAAAGCATATTGATATACGGCACCATTTCATTCGGGACCACAGAGCGACAGAACATTGCCGTGGACTATCTGCGCACAGAAGACATGTTAGCTGACCTTTTGACCAAACCCTTGGAAAGGGAGAAGTTTGAGAAGATTGTGGGACTATTTGGTTTATCTTGTGGAAGCAACACACAAAATATAACTTCAAGGAGGGGTGTTGGAATTGTGTGAGCAATATATTTCGTGTGTGTCGGCGCAAAGTGCACTGTGCAAAATAGACCTCTTTGGCATTGTCTAACACTCTTTGTGTGCGCTAATTATTCTGTTGTGTTCGCTGTAAATTTTTTTGTTCTTGAATGTGCAAATATAGTTATTAGTAAAATGTCCTTTTTTCTCCTTAATACTTATTCAGCTGCGCAAATTCCAATAGTTATTCAAATTATGTTATTACACTGAATAGGACATGCAACAGCACTACAGCTCCCATACGAAAGCACTTAAAAAAAAAACTCTGCACAAAGATGTCAAGGAATCCTTAGAAAACTATTCAACAATTCTACAGGAATCAAATCTGCAAGCAGTAGTACATGACAGGGAGAAGTTTAAAGGGTTGGTGGATGTGTGACAAAGCAAGCTGGGATAATTAATTCCCTCTTGTTTTGCCATCTGCCTCCTTAGAATTCATTTTTTTACGTGAATATTGTCTGCATTTTCATAAAAGAAAAAGATTGGCACTCAGTTTTAAAGAATATAACACCAGATCTAATTTTGTGCTTAGATTTATGTATGTAATTGATTTTCTGATTTATTTTGACTATGCCTAGTTAGTATCTTTTGTTATAGGGCAAAATCTGTGATTGTTTCGTAACTTTAATTCTATTGTTGACATATAAACAAATATAAATTCTATACTAATTATAAACATTTGGAAGATGAAATACTAGTAATCTTGAAGTATCTATTTGGCTTTATTCAAAAACATTAGCAAAACCAGCCCTGAATTAATTCTAAAGTAATTAACAAATATCAAACACTACTTTTGACAAAACTTAATTTCATGATTCAAACAAATAATTTGGCCTAAGTGTTGCAGTAGAAGAAACTGTTATAAAGACGCAATTTTTCAATACATCCAGTTAATTTAATAAGTTAAGTTTCAGTTGTAATTTCTGTAAATTAAACTTCAAACAATGTGTGGTTTCGGCCCCTATTATTGTAAGCATTTACAAGGTGAGAACAAAGTCTTGCCCTGCTTATTACAATTTATTAAAGAATAACTGTTTGACATAATAATTTACATTTGATGCCGTTACATAGGTTAGTGTTACTAGTGTTTTTTTTTTTTAAGACCACTTAAGTTAGTAAACTTCAACGTATGCTCCCTGGTAGCTCGGAGAATTTTGAGGCGGTATTCCAGTTCCCACCAGGTGTTTCCTAACATGTTCTGTCACAGTACCCACGGCAGCTTGTATCCTAGCATTCAGTTCGTCAACATCAGCAACTGGTGTGATTAAGACTCTGTCCTTGACATAGCTCCACCAAAAAAAGTTGAGGGGCATAATGTCTGGAGAGAGGATAAATGTCCAGATCGGTGGGTTGGAAGGAACTGTGTAACACCCTGGCCACCCGCTCTCCAGACACGCCCCTTGACTTTTTTTTCTGGGGCTGTATCAAGGACAGTCTTCGTCACACCAGTTGCTGACGCCAACGAATTGAAGGCTAAGATACAAGCTGCTGTGGGTACTGTAACAGAACATGTTATGAAACACCTGGTAGGAACTGGAATACCGCCTCTTAACATTCTCCAAGCTACCAAGTGAGCACACGTTGAGGTTTACTAATTTAAGTTGTCTTAAAAAAAAAAAAAAATCAGGGCAAGACATTGTGTTATCCCCGTATATGGGCCTCATTTTTGGTCACAAGACAGTCAGTTCACAGCCGAGTTTCAGACAAGGAACCTGTGTTGCTTAGAATGACAATGTATCAACTTTACAGTGAAATAAGTGTTACACCAATAGGCCACGTGTTAAAGCAATGACAGGGACTGTTCAATTTATCTGAAGGACTGAACTATGTGGTTATGATTTTACTGCTCGTAGAGGTTCAACAGAAAACTATTGTAGCAGTATGTGGAGGTTCACCTGCAAACTATTAATGAGGTTTATCGAAAGTTCAATAATAGTGCACTGGAAAAATAATTATTATTCAGGGGGAGGGGTTTGCAAAGTGAAAGTAAACTACAGTTAAACACACATGTTGGCTATATTATTTACAGTAGTCAGTGTCCAAATTACAAACCCCATTTTCAGCCAGTGTAGCACAGTACATCAACACCGAGGACAACACACTCAAGAACTAAAAAGCAGGCGGAACTGCTACAGATGGTCACTGGTGGCCAGACAGCAAAATCAAACTTATCCTAACAGAAGAAGAACGAACCAGAAGCAGCGAGAGAATGAGAAGGTATTGGGAAGAAAGATGTACAAAACACGCCACATATGATCCTGAAGGGTCCTAACGAAGCAAAAGAAGAATGAAGCCTTCAATTCTTTGTAACAAATGGCCTATATGGTCTGAACAAAAACTTTCTGGGCTAGCATAGTGGTAAATGTTTCCAACACAAACAAATATTTTCCAGATATCTGTTGTCACACAATGTGAAGCCAGATTTAACACACACTGCAGCTGGATCATTACAATCCCCATGCTAAATAGAATATCTGCATACAATATAAATGGAGACAAAAAAATCTACTTACCAAGCAGTAGCAAGCTTTTGGAGCCAGCAACTCCTCCTCTTAGCATAAGGCTTGAAGGGGAAGGAGGAGGATAACGGAACAGCACTGGTGAGGTTTAGGAAATGTGGAGTGTTCAGAAAGGGCACTCAGAACCCTAGTCAGGAGAGACTATCTGATAGGATGAGAAGTAAGGACTGCTTGTTGGAGACTGCACTGGAAGAGGTATGAAAGTCAGAGCTTACAGGTGGAAGATAGGGCCTTGCTTATTACCGTATCTTCCATCTTTAAGCTCTCAGGTTTTTAAATCTAGTTCTGTGCGGTCTCCAACAACCAGTCTATCCTCCTCATCCTGTTCAGTAGGTCTTCCCTGACTGGTGTTCTGGGTGACTTTTCTGAACTCTCCTCACTTCCTAAACAGTCCTTCCTTCATCCCTCTTCCTTCCACTCCTTTTGTCAAAAGGAACCACAGACACCGAAAGCTTGCTCATTTACTTAACCTTATATTTCTCCTGCCACTTATTAATGAGTAGATTTTTGTCTAGTCAATTAAGTTATATTTTCAAAAACTGATTATTTTCTTCGATGTATTAATACTATACGTAAGTTAGACAAAAGTGGAAATATGCATCTTCCCTCTTCAGTTTGGAGTCCAAGTAAGAAATGATCAAGGCAAAGACCCAAAATGAGTAGATCGTATTAATGTGAGCTAACGTGAAGGGAGTAACTGATCATACCAATATTAGATGCTGACATCATCCTGTAACAATGTGGTGTGTGTCATAAGGCTCCTTTACATCATGTGATGGAAGCACACACATTTGAATGAGCACTTCCAGGTCATTCATCTGTGTTCACTACCATTCACTTGTACCCATAAACAAGCATTTGCTCCGTTGATGTAACGGGCGAGTTGTGGTGCCCTGGAAATATTCTAAGTTCGGAGTTGGCGTGGTTGCACTGGGGCCTCTCGGCGGGCCGCGGCAGCCACATGGTGCAGAGCATTAGCTGGAGTCCAGGCCGACTCCGTGGCTGGGAATTCCATGGTGATGCTGTGTCGAAGGAGACATGCCAGGAGTGCCAGATATGGCAGACTTTGCGAAACCACAATGGCAGACATTTCACTGTTCATATAGAAATTAATAATAGCCACAGAAATCATGATACCTTAAGAAGAAACACGTATGTTACCATTATTTGCACAACGATTCTGATGGTGTAATCATATTTTCAATATCATTATTAGTTTAAAGTTTAGTATCTGACTAAATTATACAAGTAACACCCAACAACGAATTTCCAAAATCTAAATGGTTCATCCGATTTTGTCAATCAACATGTCTTTAGAAAGCTATTAGTGTAAACCTAAATTGGCATAAATTACAGGCATGTAACTTTAACATTACATGAGTTATTGGAGATCAAAGTGGCCGATCACTATTGATCGCGTCAGACCTTAAGTACTCCAGTGCCTCTCCCTGGAGGCACCACCTTATCGTAGCACTGTCCGTGCGGGTGGGAGTGAGTGTGTGTTCCTGTGATGCTGAGAGCTATACCGGTGGTAGCGTAGCTACTTGCAGGTTCAACCTAGCAGGTCAGGTCTCAGCAGAGGAGCCAGACGAAGTGTGCCTCACAACGACCTACCGTCCTTTCCTCCCTTTCCCTTCCAGTCCCTTCCCTTTCCTTCTGTCAGTCTCTTCATCGGTGTAGGAGGCAGGTAATATCGATAGGTAAACACTCACGGCTTCTGTACCGACGAAGCAAGGCACCTGTGATGTGCCTTAAGGGTGTATGTCAGGATACTTCCAGTGGCATATGGCCATTCACTGCATCCCCTGCCTCTTGCCAGTCGTATCGCCCCTACGATCCACTGCCAACCAGAGGCAGAGGACAAGAGAGTGGATCTGCATCTGCTTGTCCACTTTAAATACCTTCACGCGCAGATGACTCCGGCAAAGTTTCAATGGACTATGAGCTTTGAAAGTCCTGCGGCGATGGAGTACTGATGGTGAAGCAAGGGTTTGGTGTACCTGAACCTTAGTTGGTGCTCTGCACGTTAGGCGGTCAGACGATGATGGTCATTCTGGTACTCGTGAGAGACGGGAGGACTGGTTCGGCAGCTTGTCAGACGACAAAGCAGCCCTATTTAGGATCGCTCTGCTTTCCCTAATCCAGGGAGGGGCCTAGAAAAGGTGGCCTAAACATAGCCCGTCACAACCCAGCACAAGTGACAAACTGCGGTCACTTGTTCACTAACATATGTGGTCAAAAAAATAATAAAATAAAAAGTTACCTTAAATATCTAATGATAGGAGTCTGGAACGTCCGTACTTTACAGGATAACAACCATAATCAGTGATCAGAGAGAAAGACAGGACTTATCGCAAGGGAATTGGCTAGATATAACATCGAAATTACCGCCATAAGTGAAACACATCTTAGTGACTCTGGACAGTTATGTGAACCGCTCGGATGTTATACCTACTACTGGAGTGGAAAATCATCCACTGAAAGGGCGGAAAGTGGGGTAGGCTTTGCCATACGCAATAAATTGGCATGTTCACTAACAGAACTCCCAAAAGGTATCAGTGACAGAATAATAACACTCAGACTTCACCTGGCATCTAAGAAATATCTTCACTTGATCAATGTATACGCACCTACATTGCCATCTCCGGATGAAGAGAAGAACGAGTTCTACCAAGACCTCCAACATGTCCTTAGGGATATTCCTTCTGCAGATAAACATCTGTTACTTGGTGATTTTAATGCTCGTGTTGGGAATGATTTCAGTGCTTGGAATGGAGTCCTCGGTCACCATGGGATTGGAAAATGCAACTCGAATGGTTTGGATCTTCTAACTCTATGTGCAGAGTTTGAACTCTGTCTGACAAATACATATTTTCGTCTGCCTGAAAAATATAAAACGATATGGATGCATCCGCGATCGAAACACTGGCACCTTCTGGATTATGTGATAGTACGGAAAAAAGATCTTGGTGACGTACTGGTCACACGTGCAATGAGAGGCACTCAGGGATGGACAGACCATCGACTCGTGAGGTCCAAATTAAAGATAACTTTGAACGCACCACGCCGAGCTTCACACAAAATACCAACAAAATTGTCCTGCAGAACCTTGGCCAATGATCAGACTATGAGAGCGAAATTGGACGAAAAATTTGGTGTCGATGGCCTTTTGATATCTGAATCTGCCCCTGTAGATGAACAGTGGAGTGCATACGCTAGCAGACTGCGTGGCTGTGCTTCAGAAGTCTTGGGAAAGCCTCAGAAGAAGCACCAGGACTGGTTTGACGACGCAGATCCAGAGATCAGAAAGCTAATTAATGATTTCAGAACCTCTCTTCGCACCCCTAATGATAACAAGCGTAGAGCAGCGCATTACAATCTGAAAGTGAAGGTACGTGCTCTCAAAGACAGTTGGTGGGCAAATAAAGCAAATGAAATACAGTTATATGCCGACACACACCAAACAGGCAGATTCTTTGAGTCCCTGAAAACTATCTTTGGTCCAAGAGTTGGGAAGATAGCACCAGTCTATAACAAAGATAAAAGTTATCGGCTGACGCAACAGAGTGACATCCTGTCTCGGTGGGCGGAACATTTTAATGACGTTCTTAATCCCGACCATCAGACAACCGATATTCCATACATAGAAGCACTTAAGACCTGCCAGTTGAGGAACAACTTGCGGATGCCCCTTCCTACGATGAATTCATTTCAGCACTGGCTAAGCTGAAAAATGACAAAACAGCAGGATTAGATAACTTGCCATCAGAGCTATATAAATATGGGGGGCCAAACATCAAGAAACCATTGTTTGCTCTGATCTTAAGGATTTGCGAGTATGAAATGATTCCACAAGACTGGAAAGATGCTTGTATTTCCAAGATCTATAAAGGCAAGGGTGACATATCAGACTGCAGCTCCCACAGGGGCATTTCTCTTCTCTCAGCAGCGGGAAAAGTCCTTGCCCACATAATTAACACCCGGTTAACACACTTTGCAGAAAAACTGCTACCAGAGACCCAGTGTGGCTTTCGCCCAAACAGAGGCACAGTGGATGCCATATTTGTTGTCAAACAAATGCAAGAGAAAAGTTTAGAGCAACATCGGCCTTTGTTCATGTGCTTTGTAGACCTGGAAAAAGCTTTTGATCATGTCCCACGGGAAGCTCTCTGGATCATACTAAAGAAAACTGGGTGCCCTGACAAAATTGTCAGTTTTATTCGGAAGTTTCATGAAAACATGATGGCAAAAATCCGCCATGAGGACAAGCTCTCAGAACAGTTTCCCGCGACATGTGGTGTAAAACAAGGCTGTGTTCTGGCTCCCACACTCTTCTCACTTTACTTCGCAGTTGTTATGAGAGACGCGACCAAAGCCTGTAGTAATCAAATTAGTCTCGACACAAGGACAGACAGAAGTGTCTTCAACATCTCTCGCCTCAGAACAAAAAGTCATGTAACCAAACTATCCATCTTAGAGAGTCTCTACACGGATGATTTATGCATGATGGCCAATTCTTGCGAAACTCTTCAGACTTCTATAAATCTGCTAAATGCCTCCTGCAGAAGATTTGGTTTAGCAATTAGCATCACTAAGACGCAAGTTCTCAAACAGCCACTTAGAGGTCTTAATGCAGATGACTCCAGTATTGAGATAAATAACAAACCCTTGCAAAATGTGTCAAATTTCAAATACCTGGGAAGCCAAATTAGAAGTGACAACAGCCTGACAACGGAAATCGCAGCGCGTATAGCCAGCGCAGCCTCAGTCTTCGGTAAGCTTAATGACCGAGTATGGAAATCACATGATCTCAAACTACAAACAAAAATTGCAGTCTACAAAGTAGTAGTATTATCCACCTTATTCGATGCCTCGGAAACCTGGTGCTGTTACAAAGTTGACATTAAGAAGCTAGATAAATTTCATCTTCGATGTCAGATCAATTCTGCGCATCAAATGGGAAGATCGTGTCCCAAACACGGAGATTTTCCGCCGCGTGAAACTCGCTGGTATTGAAGCTTTAATAATGAAACATCAACTGAGATGGAGTGGTCACATAGAACACATGGATGACAGTAGGCTACCTAAAGCGGTGTTCTACTCGCAGCTCTCGTGCGGGAAGAGGAGGAAAGGTGGTCAACACCTGCGATATAAAGACACCATTAAACGCCACCTTGCAGCCTGTGGCATTCCAAGCAACCGTTGGGAGGAGCTAGCATTGCGCCGATCGAAGTGGCGATCAACTGTACATAAGAGCATCGAACAATTCGAGCAAAAGCGTCTAATGAACCTGGATGCTAAAAGAGAGCTCCGAAAATCTCAGCTCAAGCCTGTCTACATGTATACTTACAACTCTGCTGGTCAACTTCACTGTGCTTCATGCAACGGGATATTCAAAGCGAAATTCAGATTCGCGAGCCACATCCGAGCCTACCACAACAAGGACAGAGAAGACTGACGGAGTCGCTGTTGCCGGACATGGCGAGGAGGACGACATCGACATCACCACCACCACCACCACCACCACCACTCCAGTGACAAAAAACAGTAGCAGTATGCTTATAAATATATCCATCTATGTCTTTGTTTGTATCTGATACATGCTATTCATTAAGAAATTGGTCAATTATTTACTGTGTTTTTGAAAGCGCAGAGACGTTAGGCTACTGCCCTACTTTTGCTTGCAATTTCTTTGATATATGTCTACTTAATTTGTTTATGTATTTAATAATGTGTGTTAGGGCGTGTTTATGGTCCAGCTGTAGGTATATTTATTTAATTTCAAGTTATTTAAATGTAAATCCAGTATTTCGAAAGTGTTTCATTATGTTTGTGGATGTGCATTGGCTTGAAGACGCGGTGGGAGTGATCTAGCCAATCACAGTGCTCGTGAATGGGGAGACTGGATGGAAGTAGAACAGTATGAGAGAGGAAAGAGGAGTTCTGGACACTACACACAGGACACTGGGATTCTGGATGTGACGGCACGACACACGGTTGCGGCAGAGACTTTGAGATTGTGTAGCAGTTTGCACGTGGTCGCGGCTGATAGAAATACTTTGGAGTGCCGACTTGTGCACTTGTGAGCTTTCCGTGGCTTCTACAGTGAAGTGAATGTCTAGAGCTATGTTGTTGTTGTTCATAACTAATCACGTGCAGTAGGAATCTATTGTTTCCCGGATATTCAACTTATATTTTATTTAATTGCTGGACCATCAACACCAATAAGTGTTTTGCAGAAATATACCACATTCTCAAAAGTACTACTATTGTACTAATTATTTAAAGTCGTTAAGAAAGTACCTGCAGATTTTATTTAATTGCAACCTTTCATTTATAAATTTCTATGTTACATGCGCAATTGCCGAGTGAGAGGAACCTATGAGCATTCGATTCATATGTATATTCATATCGTATACTGTAAACTCAGCAATATTGGATTTGTAATGCGGCAACAACGTATCGCAGCCCTTAAACAATGAAACCAGCCAGGAATCAGTGGGTACGTAGTTGAGGGTCACACTTTTTTATAATTTGAAAGCCCACAGCAGGAAGTAATGGAAGAGAAAATTAGAGAACATGGCATGTCAAACCCAGAAATGCTATGTGGTAGAGTTTGGGAGGATCGCCCCACAGGTTTCACTTGCTACTAACAGCCATGATGCCACACTGTGATTGATGAGATATGTCAGCATGACGACTGTGCTGATTTTGACAAAGCAAGCAGAATAGTGTAAGGCAAGAAGAATGTAGGCCTACGTGTCTAAATTTGGACACCAGAGTGAAGTGCTTAGAGGCAGTTAATTTAAAATCAGATCGCATGTTGTAACGGGACATCATCCTCTAGTATTACTCCTTCTGAACAGTAGTTGTTGATATCAATATCATTTTTTTAATTTTAGACTGATTAAATTATCTTAGTTGCTTTTCTAAAAACTCAATTTTATTCACAATATGCTATATTTCAAACCAAAATTTATAAAAAGAATTACTTTATAAAACATTTTAGTTTCTGTTACAATCAATAAGTACTAGTTCTGAACGTACAGTTAAAATTATTTTTTTATACAAACATCTGAAATTATGAATTATTTACACACTTAAAGTTTCAATTACTAATTACACAATCCTGTACTGCTTACTATGTGTATTTCTGTATTCATTTATGGAATAATAATCAAAATTAATAATGTAATGAAAACTAGTAGGAATTCATTTGTTAAGAAAAATTGTAAACCGTATGGAATATTGTTATTTCCGCACACAGAGAGAGAGTTGTAAGCCTGCCTCTGATGTGATCGGACATATTTCTATATAATGGGTGCAAATAATGTAATTTCGGCTTTGTTAATGTGAAAAATCAAAATACCATATGAAGCACTAAAATGTGAGAAAGTCTGTGGAAAATGTATTTATGTACAAAAATTCTGCAACAACAATCTTTCAAATTATTTAGTGCGAACCTACCATGAGGACCTGATGTTAGATTTTCAACTTCAAGAATCAGATCCCCAGACAAGAACAGCAGGCATCTCAACAACTGTTTATTAATTACTTGGACTGGGCATGGTTTAATACGGAGAAAAGATGGAAGAAGGGGGGGGGGGGGGGGGGGGGCGGCGGCGCAGATTACAAGGTCCAGCTTTCCGTAACATTATTCCAAAACTTCATTAGTTTCCAAATATAACTTAAGAGGGAAATATTGTAGACAAGCAACATAACCTGAAGAAAAACCAGTACTGAAACTCTGATTATTAATGGGAGACATTTACATTAAAATTGTTTCACATTTGAATAGTTCATATACTTCAAATAGTTCCCCACATCCAAAGTCACATACACAGCTGTTCCAAAACTGTATAGAATAAATTCAAAGAAGTTAATGTCTAAGTATGATTAATGAGATGTGCCTGTACATACAACCCACCACACAAGCTACAAAGAGTGGCATTTCAGCTATGTAACCAGTTATAGTCAATGAACACACTGAGAATGATCAGATCTTCCATATATTTTTAATCAGAATAGTACACACATTCAGACTTTACTGTCAAGCAACATTATTGTTTTGTTACTTTTC
Organism: Schistocerca serialis cubense; assembly: GCF_023864345.2. Lineage (NCBI taxonomy): Eukaryota > Metazoa > Arthropoda > Insecta > Orthoptera > Acrididae > Schistocerca > Schistocerca serialis. Next base: position 511,677,671 of record NC_064646.1, read on the forward strand.
AATAAAAATAAATACAAAGCTTGTGCTTATTCACCCTGCTCTCACCTGATTGGAAGTATATAATGACTTCTTTTGATAGTTCACTGAATGACTGATACCCAGCAAACCTGAAGAAACACATGGAAATGTGAACTGAACTTCGCCAAAGTGTGTTCTCTTGCACTCTGCTAGCATATACTGTACATTATGAAGAATGCTCATTCACATTCATTCAATTCAGTGTAAACTATGCTAAGTGCACAAACGAAGAAAGCTGACAACATCTCTCTTCCATCTGCAGTAGTTTTCAGAATGTACATCATGGTGACATTTCCATAGCAAAGCCAAAGTTGTGTTATGTTAGAATGAAATTTTGGCTAAGCCAACAAATTTGAATATGAAATTTTAAATGTGGTGACATACTGACTTGCAGCATGGCCTGTGGTCTAGGACAGTTAAAACAAAGTTTGATTACCAGGGTTAAATTTTCCTTACAGCAGCAGTGACATGGTGTTACGATGTTGGCAACGAGTGTCGAATGCTAGGAATTATATGACATTCTTATTATCCCAAACATCTCGTTATGAAATGTTCACTTTACGAAGAACTTCATACAAGAACCTCTCAATCAGAGAGCAGGAACAGCATTAGTTATTTACTTCACCGACCATCGTTGCCAACAACAGCACACTACACAGCTCCTGCCTGAAGTAAAATTTTGCCAGTTACGAATCAACAAAGCAGTATCTTCCACCTCAGTTAATCCAATGGAGGAACATAATGTATTAGGTGAAGACCCTAATGAAAGTCTTTATACACCAATGATTATCAAACTGCTGTCTTATGTCATTCCTGAATAGAACTGATTATGCCTGCAACCAAGTACAGTGATTGGCATCAGGTAATTTGCTGTAGATCCAATAGACACGGACCACTACATCTTTGAGCAAATACACACGAGAAATATTTCATTACCACACTGCGAAAAGCTGAAGTAATACCGACACATCCGAATACAAAATTACAGAATTAGGCCAACACACTGAAGTTCAAGATTCCTGATGATTCGACATGTACATATCTTCCTCTCAAATCACGAATTCTAATGAGTGGACAGCTACAACAGAATGTTAAAGTGATACAAAGCCAGACACCATAATGCTTGGTGAGAAATCACAACAGGTGTTGTGTAAGGTTACATCATGACGCCCACTACCGTTCTTGTTCCGTTAACTATCAGTTTATGTGAATTGAGAGGCCGGATTGGTACATTTTGCAGATCGTCAAGGAAACAAATGAAACCACAACAGAAAAACTGTAAATAAAGTTATTATCAAGTTTTGCACTGGCTCAAAAGTTCTTTGGACACGAAACGAGTAAATATACTTCACTTTTTCGTTCACGAACGTCCTACAGGATAATATTCTGAGATGACTGATGACCTAGACAATACGAGTTCCTGGTAGAAGGGGAAGTAATTGGAATTTTGTGTGGGGGTTCAAAAAAACATCTTGTCATATGCTTGACGATGTATTTAAAATCCACAGGCACATTCGTTCACAGATTAAATTAGCGGTGAAGAATCCATTACTTACGATATTTTTACAAATACTGAAAGTAAAATGAATTTCACTGTCTTAATTCACATACCGTAGGACTAATTCTGACAACAAGGAGCAGTTCAGTGTACCAGTATTTGATCTACTTCATGCTGTTCTGCATGTTACACTATGCGAGTGTTGAAGTTATGAAACCATTCCGTTTTACCTAAAATTTAATTACTAATCGGACCGATATATTAATACAAACGCTAAACACCACGAGCATAAATTAAACAAAACATCCCAGCGACGCAATAATTCTCTTACAGGAACAAGCATATCCACGCTTTGAAGAATTATCAACGTGCATCGATTAATCACTAAAACGCACAGACATATTAATGAAATAACCACAACCATCATAACAACATCAAATGGACAAGCGCAATAATGTTTACTCACATCTTCTTCTTAACACCTTTCTTTCCTCCTTTCGACAGCCCCTTATTCTTACCCACCGCCATGATTTCACGTACAACTGGAAGGAACGTCGCCGGAAGCTACTTGCTCGACTCAGCACATGGAGTCAAAAAGTTTCACTGTCGCAGACAATCCCCTTCCGCCTATCGTTGTGCTATCGATACACAACTCAAGTTGGTGAACTCAGAGCCGTTTCAATAATCCCTGTTGAACACCTATAATATGAAAAACTTTATTTATTGAGACCTATCAAATATATTAATTCAAAATATAACTTCATCAAGAAATAACAGCCATTGAACAAAAAAGTTCATATTAAATATAGTAGTCTTTATAACTATCATAATATTGATATATATTGAAAAATATTTTACTTGTGAATGCACAGTATCATTTTGTAATCACAACTAAATACTCAACAATAATAAATCATAAAATTCTTGGCCGTTTTCCTCTCACTACTACGAGGTCGATATCACCAAAATGAATGCATAGGCAGTCAGCTGAATAAGAAAAAAAATGAAAATGTGTTTATGCCCTTTGTTTTGACAGGAAAGTACGTTTAAGCCAAAACAAACATGTGATAGTAACTACTACGTACTAGATATCAGAAAAATTGAACATGAACCTGCAAACATTATTCCAGGACTTTAATCCAAGGTAAAGCATATTTCTTTGTTCGATAAGGCGCTGTCATTGTTTATGTTTTCCTTGTGGACACCTCTCACAGTAGCTGTGGTAATTCCAAGTATTTATGTCACATTTCAATTTCAGCAAGTTTCTTGTTCACGTGTGTTTAATGGTTTTTACTGCATTATTTGCCCTGCGACTTGATGGGACAATTATCTGGAGTTACTGGACAGTGTTTATACCAATATGGTTTTGGAAATTTATGGTTATCTCAGGGGCAACTGTCGGCAGCTATGTATGGTGGAGGTACCCACACTTTAGGTAAATATCTTCTCTGCTGCTTTTTAATGTGTGAAATCTGAAATTTGTCAAAGTGGCAGAATGTAAACACAGAACTGAAAAGACAAGTAGCCTTAGTAGCGTATCAATTCAGTTAATGTTCTGTTTTATTTTTTAAAAGGTTGGAGGGCGAAGCATATGTGCACTACAAAGCAATGCTAATAAGCTTAGCACTCCACTTGATTCTTCTAATGTTTGAACTGCTGGTCTGTGACAAACTGGAGTCTGACAGACATTTGTGGATACTTGTTTTCATACCTCTCATATTTATTTCAATCGTTTCAATCGCTGTCTGCATATGGGCTGTGAAACATGATCGCTCGTTTGAGGTAAGTGAGAGACATTACACATTTTTTGTTTGATTTGATTTCAGATTGATCTTTAAAAAAAAGAGTAATGCACTGCTTTTTATTTTCCAGCTTGAACTTTTCTGTTCTGTCAATATACTACAGTTCATATTCCTGGCTCTAAAATTAGATGGATTTATATCGTGGAGCTGGGAAGTTGTTTTCGTGCCACTCTGGATTTTAATGTGTCTGTCATTAGTTGGAGTGTTGTATACAATAATTTTTGCAGGAATTTTGCTTAGGGCCCCTGAAGTAAATCCACAACAAAGGAGAACATCTTTTAATTCAGCCTTAGGATATACATTTCTGGTCATACCAATACTTATTTTTCAGGTAATAATCACACCAATATATCACATTAGTTTTGAAAGAGCTGTTCACTCACATTTTAGCTTACACAGGAGTTGTCAAATTATATTTCATTCTATTAATTTCCAGGTGCTGCTTGCAAACAAGTTAGATGGGGCAATAACACTAAGTTATGTAGGTGTTGTTTCACCCCTGTTCCTTTCATACTGTACACTAATTTTAATGTCGTTTGGTGCAAAAGGAGGCAACAGATGTAAGTATATCAACTGAGATTCCGATTTTAATCTTAAAACAGTTTCGATCACAGATCATATATTGTCAGAAGGCGACCAAATTTTGACTCGTTTTGCACACCCACCTGACCAGCTGCTGGCAGCCACTATGATTTAATCTGCTTCTGGATGTTTTGCTGTGAGTAATACAGAATGTCAATAATTACTCATCTCTGGACTGTGCTGAGGCCCGACTTAAGCCTTGAAGAAGTTCGTAAGTTCAGTCATCCTGTACAGAAAATATTGTGATAAACATGGAGGGGTCAAGAGGGATGTTTGATACAAGTCTTTGGCTTTGGCCAGTGGCATAATGTTAATGGCTGCTGTCACATCACTTTTTGGTGCATATACTCACAGATTTGCTGATAGTTGGCGAAGTAATGTATTTGAAAGTAAAAACGTAAAACTGGTTATGGTAAAACACTGATTTGTAGCTTAGCTCGAGGCGTAGGTTAGGTTGGAAGGTAACAGTTTAGTTGTGAGTTGGCAAAGCTAATGAATGTTTATGATGTTTGCCATGTTTCCTATGTCACTGGTCAAAGCTGATGACTTCGAACCGAACTTTCCTCTGTATCCAACATGGAGCTTAGATACCAATTTTAGAATAAAAGAATGGCAGCCTAGTGTCATCACTACATTTTTCATTGATTTTTGTAGCCATTTCATAACAGAATGCCAGGATGTTTGTTTATTTAAAACTGTAGGCCTATTGTACAGCCACCAGCTAATATGTAAAACATCATTATTGCTACTCGTTTCACTTTATACATGTGTACCCGTGTATCTGATTTCTTTATCTACTAATATTAATCCCTTGAAATCTTTGTAGATATTGTTTGCGGTCTTACTGTTATATTCGTGTGTTTTTCTGTTTCTTGTCAAAAGAAAACTATTGGTAAAGAAAAGGACACTAATGAATATATGTATTGTGAAGTAGTTGTCAAAATATCCAGTTTTTTGAAGAGATCTCTGCAGGATATTCAAGAATTAACACCAGGTATCATTCTCATAATGCAATCTATATTCTTAAAACACTATCACTCATGTAATCAGGGCTAGTCAGTGAAGCTCAATAATAAGCCTGTTTGTATAGAGTTTTCTTTAAAAATATAATAGCATACAACTCAATAGCAGACGACAATGGCACACAAAGAGGCTAAAAGAAAATAATGATAAAATAAAATAAAAGTAAAATGTCTGAGAATGGAAGTGAACATAAACCAAAAGGAACAGTATTGCTATCTTAAAAAAACATTTCTATTATACCATTTCCACCCTCCCTCAATGTTAATTAGCAATGTTACAAAAACTAATTTACAAGATTTAAGGAAGTCGTAGAAAGGCTCTAAATTTTTCAAATTTTCTTTTACCCAGTGACTTCATCAAAACATCAGCTGGTTTCACATTTGTGCCTTAACACAACTTTCTTAGCAGAGACTTTCTCTCTAACAAATAAAATTTTGAATCGCATTTGTGTGTGTGTGTGTGTGTGTGTGTGTGTGTGTGCGTGTATGTTGTCTTATTTCTGATGAAGACAGCTCACTTTCGGACAGTCATTTTGTTGTGTCTACCTGCGACTGAGTGTCTTCACTATTTGGTGAGTACCAGCCATCCTTTTCATAATATTGTTACATTCCATCGTGGATTTTCCATTGTTTGAAATACAAATTTTACATCTATATGCTTAAGTTTACGATGGAACTGTGGATTCTTGCAAATGCTCAGTATTGGCATATTATCTTCAAAAAACAACGGCTCAATGAATAATACAAATTACTGAGCCAGCAGGCTTCACTAGTTGCCATGCTTACAAATTTTGATTCTGTTTATGACAGCGATGCTGTGGGTTGCTTGTTAGATGCCCATGAAACATTACAGCCCAGAGCTTTAAACATTCTAACTACTGTCACCAGCCCAATCGGAGTGAACATTACCATTTATAGAATCAATAAAAATTTTATCCCTAGCATATAACAGACATGGTTTTGTGGTTCTGTTAAGTGTAATACAATACATGTTTTAAAGTATTCCATAAATCCAGGCTTCCACATGGTTCCTACCTGCTTAAAATATTTATTGCTATACAAATATCTGGTCTGGAACCTAACTAATAACATGACATACATCGATAACACTGTTAAATTTCTACATTTTTTCTCATTGTCTCCATTTTTCCTCATTGTCTTCATTTTCAGATTATTTTTTATTTAACATTCTGTGATCAGAAATTTTCCTCCAGGGGAGTTGAAACAGAATTGCTGTCAGACATATCAAAAACCATTAATACTTTTTGAAGATAGCTAGGCTACCTCAACAAATAGTATTAGTTTCCTTCCTTAAATTTGGAACAATATTTATTCTCATATAGTTGCTAATCACATCTAAATCCTGCATTTCAAAGTTATCCCTCCGTAACAACTTTTATATCGTCAATTCTCTCAGAACTTGAAGTTATCAGCAGATCATCAACATAAACAAGTAAGTGTATTTGTTGGGTTGACTGCTGCATCTGCTATCTGATCATCTAAATTGTGCATGTCTAGGTCTAACCTGACTAGTGTACAAAATACAAACTTTTATAGGAGGAAGGAATGAACAAACACTTTACGTCTTGGCATGGCAAAGGAAACTTATTGGGATTCAGTAGCTTCAGAAAAGTTTTACATGCATGTAGACTTTTTGCTCGAGAATACAAGAATATTTAGTCCGTAACCAAGGAACTGGAAAAAGAAAATCTCCCTGAAAAACAATAGGTAACCAGTTTGAGAATAAGTATATTCCTAATAAGAATAAAACAGCACCTCTAGTAGCTGGTGCATAAAACATTTTGACATCCGCAGTGCAAATAAGTACATAGACACAAATATAGGGTGTTCCACTCAAAAGAGGTCCCACAAATGTGTAGTAAGTCCACTGAAATTGCACCGTGTAATTTGTAAATTTGACGCGGCAACATTGCCCTCTGCAACATTGTTTCGCACAACATTGTATTTCTGCTCGATGCTGTGGCTGGAGCTCAGTGTTTAGTGACAATGTATTGCTGTACTGTCAAAGAGTGCTTGTTTTGTGTGAAAAAAATATTGGACTACTGGTTTCTTTAAGACATGACTGTGAATGTTTGTTGAATGGTTTGGTAACCAGCATATATCATCTAAATGCTGCATACAAAAGTTAGTGAAGGAGATGTAGAGCAGTGGAACGGTGTTGGATCTTCACGGCAGGAGACAGCTGTCATTATCCGAAGAAAAAGTCACTGATGTGAATCTATGATTGTTGGTCTTTCCTTCAAAGTCTGTTTGACATTTCTCTTAGGAATGTGGGATGTCTTGGAGCATATTTTACAGATCTGCGAAGAAAGTGGACATGTATCCATACGGGTTTACAATTGTTCAGAAACTGGTTGTCAGTGACAAAGACAAATGCATTACATTTTGCCATTGGTTTCAGAAATTTATTGCACAGAAGCCAGGTATATTGGAATACGCATTTTTGGTGTAATATAAAATCCATATGCACTGGTTGAGTAACCCCTGCATTCCTAAAGGATTGGCGTGCTCTGTACAATATCACAGCGTCGCATCATTGGACCAGTTTTTTTTAAGTCTGCTGTGATGTGCAGTTTACTTCAAAATGTTTCAGGAATTTGTGAACCAGTTGCACACTGAAGAACTTATCCTCAGCTTGTACCAACAGGATGGCGCTGCATGCCACACGTTTTGAGTGACCGGCGCTGAGGTTGAATCATTTTTCCCGCATCATTTCGAAATGACTGTGGCTTCCAAGGTCACCTGATTTTTTCCCTCTAGGGTGGCCTAAAAGGCAAGATCTACTGGAACAAACTGCAGAGCTTACAAGATTTGCAAGAGAACATCATCTGTGAAATCCAGGCAGTGACACCAGAGGTTCTGGCAGCTAATATGCAGTGTTGTGCTCAACTGAGTTTACAAGTCAAGGGTGGTCACTTCCAGCACCTTTTGTGAATCACCTTTATTTCCCTATGACATGTTCATTTCATTTCCTGATTTTTATGCAAAGCCTTTAAGTGTAATTTAATACTGTTGAAAAAACCTTTAGAAATTCCATCAGTAAATGAGTTTGGCTTGCTATCTGAAGTAGTGGAAGAACGGCCTTATACAGATGTAGCTTAATGTGGGCTGAAGCAGAATATTAGTTTAAAGAAACCAGACAGGTTAGGGTCAAATCAGAATAGGAAAAGAAGAATTCTGCTTCTAGGTAGCAGTCATGAAAGGGGTGTAGGCCAGTAGCTTCAGGAGAAAGGTGAAGGCTACCAGGTCACAAGTTGTGTGAAACCAAGTGCTAACCTTAGCCAGGTGACAGAAATTTTATGTCAGCTATGCAGGGACTTCGAGAAGGAATATCAAGTAATTATAGTTGGGGGAGCAGGAAACAGCCTGGCTATGATTCGAAGATATAGTATTAGGAGTGACCTGGACAAAACAAGAGCAACATGATCAGCCCTGGGTAAACACTAGTGTAAGGCATCTATCTCAACATTGAGCTGAACAGGATGCTCCAGACACTGGCAAAATCTCACATGAGTTGTGTTCCAGTTGATGCTATTGGTAAGTGGGGATACACAATACATGGCCTGCACCTAAATAGGAATGGGAAAGATAAGTTAGCTTCTCTATCAGCAGATACTGCAAAGGGGGCCACAGTCACACAAGGGATGATCCCTGTGGTTAATGGGACCAAGCCAACAGGTTTTTTAGGTTAAAGCGAAAGTCCAGACAGACAGTATAAAAGAAGCTTCATGTACAGTAAATATAGTTATAGCTAATGATAGTATCAATTTACTTCATCAAAATATCAGGGGAATAAAAAATAAAGTAGATGAGCTGTTAGTATGTTTAGATAATCTCAAAAATAAGAATGAGATTGATAAATTTTGTCTTTCTGAACACCATGTAACTGTGGGGATGGAAAGTCTCGGTGTAAATGGGTATAATTTAGCAAAAGCAGATCTAGCATTGATAAAGGAGGAGTTGCCATTTACACAAAACAAGGGTATAAGTACAAAACTGTAGAAGTAAACAAATTTTGTATTGATCAGCACTTTGGAGTTTGTGCATGTGAGCTACAGCTAGATAATGTATTGTTCATATTAGCAACAGTGTACATGTCCCCATTAGAAAATTGGGAGCTACTCATAAAAAAGTTTGACTCCCTATTATGCTGTCTGTCAGACAAAAAGAAGAAGTTATTAATCTGTGGTGATTTCAATGTAAACTTTCTAAGCAGTTCTGATAGGAAAAGTGAGCTAGAAGTGTTATTAATGACATATAACTTAGAATCAGTGATCAGTTTCCCTGCATGTATAGCTGAAGACAGTAGCACTCTAATAAATAATGTATTTGTGCAGCAAGAGGATGTAGAACTAACACATTTTCCCTGTGATAAATGGATTATTGGCCCATGATGCACAACTGATTAACTTACAAAACTGAGCAGGGTGTACAGTTCAGAAATCATTAGGTAAAAGTGTAAGACTGGTCAACCTGATATCTATAGAGCACATCAGAGAAAGTTTAAGAAATGCTAATTGGGACGATGTGTATAATGAGTCAAATGCCAGTGATAAATGCAGCATATTTCTTGATAAATTTTGAATACTGTTGCCGCAAAAAAATTACTAGATGTAACACCAAACAGTTCTCAAAGAAACTTTGAATCACAACAGGTATTACAATGTCTTCAGTAAGGAAAAGAAAATTGTATGAGGTAGAAAGATTAGTAAAGACCCACAAGTAATCTTACACTGTAAAAATTATTGTAAAATACTGAGAAAAGTTGTCAGAAAATCAAAAAAATATGTATATGGGCAATAAAATCAAAGCAGTATGGAATGTTGTTAGAAGAGAGACAGGAAAAGTAACCACTGGGGTAGGTAGTACTACTATTAAAGAGAATGAGACCATCTTAACCAGCAGTACACAAGTATAGGTGAAAAAAATTGGTGAGATTAGTTCAAAAGAAAAAGCCAAGCAGTACGTGGAAGAGTCAGTTTTGGGAAATCCTAATCAGGTTAGTTTTCATCTAACAACCTCTTGTGAAGTAAGGAAAATCATTAAATCTTTGAAAAATAAATGTTCTGTTGGAGTAGATGACATCTCTGAAGGATGTTAAAACAATGTAGAGTCACATCTGTAATGCATCACTACCTCAAGGTATTTTCCCAGACAGATTAAAATGTGCCATTGTCAAGCCAGTCTACAAAAAAGGGAACATCACAGATGTCATAACTACAAGCCAGTATCCTTGCTCACAGCATTTTCAAAAATTGCTGAGAAAGTAATGTACTCAAGAGTGGTTAGCCATCTGAGCAGTAATGGGATACTTAGAAAATCACAGTTTGGATTTCAAAAATGTGCTTCCACGGAGACAGCAATATACAATTTCATTGCCCACATAATAGAGTCTTTAAATAATAAAATGTCACCCATAGGAATTTTCTGTGGCTAGCCAAAGCATTTGATTGTGTAAACCTTGACATTATGTTACAGAAATTACAATTCTATGGTATAAATGGAACAGCATATGAGTGGTTTAAGTCATACCTACAGAACAGGAAGCAAAAAGTTTCTTTATATGGTTTAAGTGATTTAAAGAAGTTTCCCACTTCATCTAACTGGGGTGAAATTACATTAGATGTTCCACAAGGTCCCCTTCAGTTCTTGGTATATGTGAATGACCTCCCTTCTTATCTGAAACAAGAAGCTGAACTGACACTGTTTGCTGATGATACAAGCATCATTATTAATGTACAGTAAAAGAAACTCCAATAGAAAATGATATAAAGAGTGTCTTTGCAAAAGTTATTAATTGGTTTTCTGTTAATGGGCTTGCTCTGAACTTCGAAAAAACACAGTACGTCCAGGACCTTTGCCTTTGCGAGTGAAAATCTCATTCTGGAAACATCCCCCAGGCTGTGGCTAAGCCATGTCTCCGCAATATCCTTTCTTTCAGGAGTGCTAGTTCTGCAAGGTTCGCAGAAGAGCTTCTGTAAAGTTTGGAAGGTAGGAGACGAGGTACTGGCAGAAGTAAAGCTGTGAGTACCGGGCATGAGTCGTGCTTCGGTAGCTCAGTTGGTAGAGCATTTGCCCGCGAAAGGCAAAGGTCCCGAGTTCGAGTCTCGGTCGGGCACACAGTTTTAATCTGCCAGGAAGTTTCATATCAGCGCACACTCCGCTGCAGAGTGAAAATCTCATTCTGGACAGTACATCCAGTTTTCTACTGCGAGGAGTACAGTTTCTTCAATAAATATAACACATCAACTGAAGTCAGTAGCTGGGGTATAGCATACAGTTGGAAAAAATCATGTTTTGGATCTCCTAAAGTGACTAGATTCAGCAACTTTTGCAATCAGAATAATTGTTAATTTTGAGGATATAGAAATTAGCAAGCTAACATATTTTGCATACTTTCACACTCTGATGTCATACGAAATAATATTTTGGTGTAACTCAATACTTAGGCAAAAAGTATTCACTGCTCAAAAGAAAGTGGTTAGAATAATGTGTGGGGCTCATAGTCACACATCTTGTAGGCATCCCTTTAAAAGATTTGGAATTCTTACAACAGTCTCACAGTTCATTTACTCAATAATGAAATTTGTTCTCAACAACATGAACCAGTTTAAAAACAACAGTGACATTCATGATTATAACATCATAAGAAAGAAAGACTTACACTATCCTCTACTTAACCTATCTTTGGCACAGAAAGGGGTAAAATATGCTGCTGTAAAACTTTTCGATAAATTACCAGATGAAATAAAATGACTGACAAACAGCAGTAACAGTTTTAAAAATAAATTGAAATCATATCTCCTTGACATTCTTCTATACCATAGATGAATTCTTGAATAAGAATAAATAAATCTATAGGAATAATGTGTGCATTTTGTGCCATTTAGGGGAATGGGGTAGGTAATAAAAATATTAAGCTTTTGTCTTCTTCTTTTTTTTTTTAAACAAACCTTCATTCATGTGCACATTCTTCTGACACATTCCACATCATAACGGTTACTGTGAGACTGATCAGTGTAACACGTAACTAACTGACTAAATTACCTTAAGCAAATGTTTGATTGTGGACTTCTTTTGAGTGGGACCCCTGCAACACAACACAACATAACACGACACTGCACAAGGTGGACCATAATCTCAGTCACTACCTGTTTTGTTGCTGGATTTTGTCATTATAGACAAACAATACAGAAAATCACTTCTTATAAATCCAAAGTCAGTTATTACTGTGTGGAATTTAATTTTCCTATTTTTGGGTGAGTGCTTCAAACCTTTCTGAGTTTGTAAACTTTATCTTTCATTTTAATGCAACATCCAATAGGTAATTTAACATAAAAGTCTCCAACTATATCTCCACAGAGAAAAGCACTACAGAATCCAGTTGATGGGTGGGAAACTGATTCGGAAAAAAAAATCTCACTGAAGTTAATTTTCCTACTGGACTCCATTTTTCAATCATGTCAATCTCTGTTGGAAACTTTTAGCTACAGGACAATCTTTATAAGAAACAATATTACCATTATCATCTCTTTTTTAACTGAAAACCACTTTGTGTGTATAACATTACACTCATTTGGCTTGCGTACTTAATCTCATGTGTTATTTACTTCCAGGGCTTGCAGCTCTCTTGCAATGGAATTTTTCAAATTTTCAGCATCACTACAAGACATTGCTTAGGCTAGGTGCTAGGGTCATCATCCTCCACTGCTGTCAACAGGCCCAACTCATAATCCTCTAAGTAATTCGGGTGTTGAATATTCCTCCTGGATCTCAGATTCTGTGGCCTCTCATCCTCATCATCCACATTTTCCTCTGCATCCTCAAAAGAATCTTCTCTTTTGTTACTGATTTCTTGTTCTTTGCTAAGCTGACTTCTGTTTTCTTCCACAACCTCAATCCTTGTTTCTGTTTCTTTCTGACCCTCTGCTTCTCAAATTTTATCTATGTTCACTTCATCACAAAAAATAGTATATATATGATTTCATGATGCCGTCAGCTGCCGTTCTCTTTATTTCATGTATGGTTGTAGAATTTCTGCCATAGGCCATTTTCAAGTATGTAGAACGGCTGCAGTATACATTGGATACATTGATGACACTTGGGATTTTCACGTTGGAAACATAGTATATGACTCTATTACAGGGACACTAGTTTTCTTCTTGTTTTCAGATGCAGTTGGCGGCAAGAAAATTACATCTCACTGTACTTCAATTCTCTTCATGGGAAGTATAAATATTATGTACCTCTTCACATCGTTATCATGTACCATAAATAAACCTATCTTGTTTTTGGGGTCTAACTTCAGTCTCTTTTGTTTGAGAACAAAAACCGACAGATGAACCTCATATATTTTCAAAACTTCTAAGGGTAATTCTGTGCCATAAAAGGCTTCAAATGGAGTCTTACCTCTGACAAGACTTTGACCAGTTTGATTTAGTACTTAAGCCGTCATTTACCTGCTTAAGCCCAGAAATGTATGGGCATCTCTGAAATCAGTGAATGAGTAGCTTCAACCAAGATGCTCACATCTCTTTCAGCTCTTCCATTTTGCTGTGGCGTGCATACAGTGCTTCTTTGATGGATTATGCCATTATCCCTCAAAAATTTACCTAAAGCAGATTCATAAACTCAATTTCAGTATCACTCTTTAGAACTTTAATTTTTAGACCATTTTCTCTCTCATCTTTTGCAATAACACTCTTGATCAAACCTTTAACTTCATAAAGAATACTTTGTGCTAACTTAAGTAGTCATCCTTCAAAAGCAAATAATATTTTGCTTCTCCAAGTAAATGTGTCTCCTTAGGCCATAGGTGACTGCATGAACTGATTCAAGTACTGCATTAGCCCTTGGCAAACTGATGTTATTTACCTGCCAGGCACTCTTCACAAGTGACAGTCATCAACAAAATTCACTCCTTTCTGCAACAATAACTCTTACATGCTCTCTGATAGCGAATTTTTTTGTACACCAGATGCTCAAGTTTTCAACACAATTACACAAATTTACCAGATCAAAGTTCATTAAACTTACACACATAATGAATATTGACAGATTGAAACTCACTAGTGGTATTACTGTCAACCATAGACTGTGCTTTATCTGGAAACATCATAGTAACCATTGACAGTTCTGATTGTATTGCATTTAGGGAAGACAACATCTGATAAACTTTGTTGACGCATTTCGATAATGCACAAACTTCACCTTTGCTGTTCAAGAACTCACATTGTTCCTTGACTGACAGTCCACGAGTGTAGTGTAAGCTGTCTCTTTAGTGGACTTGTTGCATCTTCTAAGTGTCCTGTCCACCATAGTTTCTACCGAAAATGGATTGAGTTTCAGTTCAGGCACAAACACTCCACTGTGTACTTTTTTGAAAAGCTTAACCCCATTCCATGCAGACAGTTCCACACAACTGCACTCACTAAGAGAGGTTGCCTACGCATCATCGCCGAATTCGTCCAAATTTATGGTACATGTAGGGTGTGGTGAAACTTGAAAGTGCCCGAAGTGGAAACTCCAGATGGCTAAGCATTTAGGAGATAAAAGGAATTATGATACGGATCTGTCACCATATGCACCTTATCAATTGTTCCTGTGACAATGTGTTTAGGAAGCTGTCTTTGGCTCAATGGTAAGAGATTGGATTTGCATTGAAAGGGTCGCAGGTACGACTCTGCCCGGTCGCAAATATTTTAGTGCTCCTTGGCAGTGCGTACACTACTAACATCACAATTAATCACAACATCATATAGATTATTTTATTAATTTATATAAGCACGAAAAGTATAGGCATAGGATGAAATGTGGGACTGCAAACATTTAAAAAGGGATTGTAGTTAACGCATACATCTACATCTACATGATTACTCTGCAATTCACATTTAAGTGCTTGGCAGAGGGTTCATCGAACCACAATCATACTATCTCTCTACCATTCCACTCCCGAACAGCGCGCGGGAAAAACGAACACCTAAACCTTTCTGTTCGAGTTCTGATTTCTCTTATTTTATTTTGATGATCATTCCTACCTATGTAGGTTGGGCTCAACAAAATATTTTCGCATTCGGAACAGAAAGTTGGTGACTGAAATTTTGTAAATAAATCCCGCCAGGCCGAAAAACTTCTTTGCTTTAATTACTTCCATCCCAACTCGTGTATCATATCTGCCACACTCTCTCCCCTATTTCGTGATAATACAAAACGAGCTGCCCTTTTTTGCACCCTTTCGATGTCCTCCGTCAATCCCACCTGGTAAGGATCCCACACCGCGCAGCAATATTCTAACACAGGACGAACGAGTGTAGTGTAAGCCGTCTCTTTAGTGGACTTGTTGCATCTTCTTAAGTGTCCTGCCAATGAAACGCAACCTTTGGCTCACCTTCCCCACAATATTATCTATGTGGTCTTTCCAACTGAAGTTGTTCGTAATTTTAACACCCAGATACTTAGTTGAATTGTGACAGCCTTGAGAATTGTACTATTTATCGATTACTCAAATTCCAACGGATTTCTTTTGGAACTCATGTGGATCACCTCACACTTTTCATTATTTAGCGTCAACTGCCACCTGCCACACCATACAGCAATCTTTTCTAAATCGCTTTGCAACTGATACTGGCCTTCAGATGACCTTACTAGACGGTAAATTACGGCATCATCTGCGAACAACCTAAGAGAACTGCTCAGATTGTCACCTAGGTCATTTCTATAGATGAGGAACAGCAGAGCTAGCTGCATTGCACAAGAATGATGTTTTCTGAAGCCATGCTGATTACGTATCAATAGATCGTTCCCTTCGAGGTGATTCATAATGTTTGAATACAGTATATGCTCCAAAGCCCTACTGCAAACCGACATCAATGATATAGGTCTGTAGCTTGATGGATTACTCCTACTACCCTTCTTAAACACTGGTGCGACCTGCGCTATTTTCCAATCTGTAGGTACAGATCTACCGGTGAGCGAGCGGTTGTATATGATTGCTAAGTAGGGAGCTATTGTATCAGCGTAATCTGAAAGGAACCTAATCGGTATACAATCTGGACCTGAAGACTTGCCCGTATGAAGCGGTTTGAGTTGCTTCGCAACCCCTAAGGTATCTACTTCTAAGAAACTCATGCTAGCAGCTGTTCATGTTTCAGATTCTCGAATGTTCCATTCGTCTTCCCTGGTGAAGGAATTTCGGAAAACTGCGTTCAATAACTCCACTTTAGCAGCACAGTCGTCGGTAACAGTACCATCGCCACTGCTCAGCGAAGGTATTGACTGCGTCTTGCCACTTGTGTACTTTCCATACGACCAGAATTTCTTCGAATTTTCTACCAAATTTCGAGACAATGTTTCATTGTGGAACCTATTAAAAGCATCTCACATTGAAGTCCGTGCCAAATTTCGCGCGTCTATAAATTTTAGCCAATCTTCGGGATTTCGTGTTCTTCTGAATTTCGCATGCTTTTTCCGTTGCTTCTGCAACAGCGTTCGGACCTGTTTTGTGTACCATGGGGGATCAGTTCCATCTCTTACCAATTTATGAGGTATATCTCAATTGCTGTTGCTACTATATCTTTGAATTTGAGCCACATCTTGTCTACATTTGCATAGTCAGTTCGGAAGGAATGGAGATTGTCTCTTAAGGAAGGCTTCTAGTGACGCTTTACCCGCCTTTTAAAATAAAATTATTTTGCGTTTGTTTCTGGTGGATTTGGAAGAAACGGTACTGAGCCTAGCTACAACGACCTTGTGATCACTAATCCCTGTATCAGTCATGATGCTCTCTATTAGCTCTGGATTGTTTGTGGCTAAGAGGTCAAGTGTGTTTTCGCAACCATTTACAATTCGCGTGGGTTTGTGGACTAACTGCTTGACATAATTTTCGGAGAAAGCATTTAGGACAATCTCGGAAGATGTTTTCTGCCTACCACCAGTTTTGAACAAGTATTTTTGCCAACATATCGAGGAAGGTTGAAGTCCCCACCAACTATAATCATATGAGTGGGGTATTTATTTGTTGACGAGACTCAAATTTTCTCTGAACTGTTCAGAAACTATATCATCGGAGTCTGGGGGTCAGTAGAAGGAGCCAATTATTAACTTAGTTCGGCTGTTAAGTATAACCTCCACCCATACCAATTCGCGTGGAGTATCTACTTCGACTTCACTACAAGATAAACCACTACTGACAGACACAAACACTCCACCACCAATTCTGCCTAATCTGTCTTTCCTGAACACCATCTGAGACTTCGTAAAAATTTCTGCAGAACTTATTTCAGGCTTTAGCCAGCTTTCTGTACCTATAACGATTTCAGCCCTTGATCCAAGCACGCCCTGTATTTGCCATGCACCCTTTGAGATTGCAGCCCACCCCGTACTTTCCCGAGGCCTTCTAACCTTAAAAAGCGCCCAGTCCACACCACACAGCATCCGCTACCCTTGTAGCCGCCAGCTGAGTGTAGTGAACTCCTGACCTGTTCAGCAGAACCCGAAGCCCCATCACCCTATGGCGCAAGTCAAGGAACCTGCAGCAAACACGGTCACAAAACCGTCTGAGCCTCTGATTCAGACCCTCCACCCGGCTCTGCACCAAAGGTCCGCAGTCGGTTCTGTCAATGATGCTGCAGATGGTGAGCTCTGCCTTCATCTCGTAAGCAAGACCGGCAGCCTTCACCAAATCAGATAGCCGCTGGAATCCAGAGAGAATTTCCTCAGATCCAAAGTGGCACACGTCATTAGTGCCGACATGTGCCACCACCTGCAGCTGGCTGCACCCTGTGCTCTTCATGGCATCCAGAAGGACCCTTTCCACATCATGAATGACTCCACCCGGAATGCACATGGAGTACACACTGGATTTCTTCCCCTCCTTAGCCGCCATATCCGTATGGGGCCACATTGCGCGCCTAACATTGGAGCTCCCAACCACCAATAAGCCCACCCTCTGCGATTGCCCGGACCTTGAAGGCTGAGAATCATCCTCTGAAACAGGGCAGGCAGCTGCCTCTGGGTCAGCCAGAGACAGTACCTGAAACCTGTTTGTCAAACACACCGGGGAGACTTTCTGATCAGCCTCCGGGGACACCTTTTGCTGCCTTCCACGCCTTGGAACGACCTCCCAATCAACCACAGGTGAGGGCTCAGCCGCACTGCGGGCAACAACCGGGACAACCACAGTGGCAGACCGATCTGGGGACAGACGGGGCGAGGTTGACATCCCCGTGATACCCAAGTCCGGCTCCCCACAGTGGTGCCCATTGGTAACAGCCTCAAGCTGCCCGACCGAAGTCAGCGCCGCCTGCAGCTGTGAGCGAAGGGATGCTAACTCGGCCCTCATCCGAACACAGCAATCACAGTCCCTGTCCATTCTGATCAATGTTGAACAACAGTTACTGAAACACGAGTTCATGCCTAGATAATGCTAGGGAAACACGCAAAGAATGTATGAACTAACCTGTACAAATGCCTAACAGCTGCGCTACAATCTGCTTGAATTTACACGGGAACATCGTGTATGTAAATCAATACTTCCATTCTTTTGCAATTGATCAATCACATGTACTGGGGTGATATGCATCGAAGAAACAGGGGAAGCAATAATTTTGACCGCATCTTGGGCACGTTATAAACGCCTCCTTTTTGCAGTGACATGTATTCTTTTTTTTAAATATCTCCATAGAAAAACAAACTTGATTGACATTCTGAAAACAGCTTCTTTCGTCACACAGTCCAGCAGCGAACCATGTGTACTACAGTATGTCGCTGATTACATGGGAGGATAGTGGTGATGTGTAATGGAATGTAGTTTTTGCAAGCTTTTCGGGAAGTGATTTCTTTTTCTTTCTCAATGAGATATGTGCAGTTTTGACATTTTTTTTTAGACTTTTTACCTAACGATAAAAAGATACGTCACAGGGTTTCACTAGTGACATACATTTTGGGGGAATTACTTTGATACTGCGCATTGGCAATCCGTCTTCATCTTTGAATAGTTCATCGTATATTTGTGGATCTGTTTGTCATCCCCATGAGTCAATCAACAGAAGACATTTATTCTCTTGCACATAGGGCTTCATCACATCAGTTAAATATGTTTTGTATAAGGCTGTTGTCAGTTTACCGGATTTTGAAGAAGTGGTGATAACATTTGTATATTTTGCTGTGTACGCATCTACTGATTATCTAATCCTCTGTCCAAAAGAGCCAGTAGTCTCCTATAGGCATATGTAAATGTGTGGTAGTAATTTTCCTGAAAGGCTCATAGCATATTGTGCTGTATAGGAGTGTGTTAATTTGTTCATATACTTTTGTTTCATGCACACCACTTTTGACCCTTGGTGTTCTGGGGCTCGGTCATAAGTCGACTGATACTGGCAGCCTGGAAAGAGAAGATACAAATGTAAATCTATTATACGTGACAGTGCAAAGAGTATGTCGATTGATGTAGGCAGTTGGCTTACCTGTCTGATTGGTGTTGATAACAACGTCCTTGTCATAGTTGTGGATAAGAGCTAGAGTCTGGCGACAAAAATTCTCTACCACAGCAAGGGTTTCCCCAATAATAGCAGTGTCTCTTTCTGATACAAATTTTGTAACATTTCTCTGTTGGATTTTATGCATTTGTTTAAACCGCTTGACCCACGTTGCTGAAGCTTTGAATTCCAAATCTGGAAACTGTCTCACAGCACCAAGTGCCCATTGTTGCAAGTTTCTATTAGTGACTTGCTGGTTACAGTTCCGTGCTTCTATAAAGGGAACATATGTCCAGGAATCAATTGTATGATATTTGTCCACACTGTGTAATATGTTCTTCCCAAATTTTCATATCCCACATATGCTTGAAGCGAGATGCACATTTTGTTTACAGAGTCTTCAACTTCCACTTTGGATGTGTTTCAGCAAGATTAACCGCCATTATTTTATAATCCAGTGGAACAGATTCTGGATCTTCTTTCATTTTTTTGGCATCGGATTCATAGTCATCATCTGACAAAATGCCACTCTTCATGTCTGCATATTCACATTCTTCAGCGACATTTTCAAATCGAATCAACCCCTCGTCGCACACAGACATATATTTGGATAAAATGTCTAGTATTTTCTAGTGTATTTTATTTGGTATTTGAACATGTTCTTCGGTTATTCCTGTGGAACTTTCTGATGCAGTCAGATCCTCTTCAGTCAAGTACTGTAAACATAAATCCAGCGCCATCTTCAAATGTCGCTTGGACACATCACTGTGGAGTCTATTATTATCTGGCTCCTGTTCTGTATCTACCGACATTCCAGGCACGTTACGATTTTCACTTTTGTCCGATGTTTTTAATCTTTCCACAATATTTTCCTCCATTGTTCTTATGGTACAGTTGTTTTGTCTGCAATGATTGTGATATTTCCCAGAATATTCGCACACTAATCTTGCAATATTCACATTACCCAGTCAAGAGCAAGCAGGTGAATGAGTTACCTGGCTAGCGTTTTGTAAATCAATACAACAAAACTTTGTCTGACGATTAAGGCAAATGTCAACAGCAAAGTTCACAGCATGGACAGTGATACCAGTTCAAAGCATGCTCATAATATGTGTGAAAATAACCATGTCCAGAGTGAGTATCCATGAGAGAGAGTACAGTACTATTAGCACAGTATACAATTGACAGCTCAGTACGCACACAGAATCTGAATGTATTGTGACGGATGATCTGTTGTCTGGTAGTGGCCTTTATATAACTGCCCGCCGTTCGGGCCAGCGTCGTTGGGGCTGGTGTTGTTTGTGCCAACAGCACCACCGAGGTCAAATTAAACTCACTGTATATGATGTGTGCACTTGATGGACCATTCGCAGTACCAAGTTTGCAAGGTAATACGCTTGTTTTAAAGACTGGCGTCCCATGCTGATGTTGTGCACATAGAAATACAATTTTTTTTTATTTTTATTACGGAGACCAGCCAGCTCTCTGACCAAACATGCTGAGCAACCATGGTGGCTGCTGCCACAGGGGCAGTTGATAAGGTGCACATGGTGATCCATATCAGAATTCCTTTTATTTGCTAAACGCTTGGCCATCTTAAGTTCCTACTTGGGGCACTTTCATGTCTCACCACGCTCTACATGTACCACGGATTTGGACAAATTTGGCGATGACGAGTAGGCGTCCTCTCCTTATCAGTCGCATTAAGAAATTTACCATCACCCACAATAACTTTCACTGAGCTGTCCAATTTCTTAAACAATTCTCTCATTTTGCACATATGCTTACTAGCACTTGTATCAATGAACCAATAATCTTGTAGGTGAACTTGACTTATACATATAAAAGCAGTTACGTCTTGCACTTTTTTGTCTTTCTTGGACTTCAGCAATATGCAATCTGGCTTAAGATGACCTCTTTTCGTACAGTAACTGCAGCTTCTTATTTCTCATTAAGTTCTTACTCCTCAGAGGGGATGGATTCCTTATGCTCAACAGGAATGTCTATAGCTCTCTGGCAGTAACGTCAACACCTTCGTTGTAATCATTTTGTCTGAAAATGGTTCACCTGCTTGTGTCAGTTTAGTGTTGATTATTTCTGTTTTTGATATCACTGTAACCACCAAGTCATCACCAATGTTGAATGAGGAGAAACTTTCGTTGAAGCATGTGAATGCTCACCACAGACTCGTTCTCACACATGGTCTTCAGTTTAGCCCACTTGCAAGCTGACATACAAGACAGTGTGTGAGGGAGTGTCGCTACTTCCATCTGCATCACAATAAGTTCCTGTGCCTTTGCGTCCTTTTCCAGTCTTTTTTTTTTTTTTTTTTTTTTTTTTCCTCGGCTTCTTCTCCTTTGAACGCTTAATAGCTGTGCTATTGACAATATCTAAAAAGCCTTTGACACTGAATATCACTTTCATTTGGAATTTCCACATTGTGCAGCTGCCTCCTCCAGACAACTTCTAGCAGTGGTGCATTGGCTGTTACATGCAATACCACAAAAAAAGACATTAAGAGCATACCACTGACACCTCTAAATTAAATTTATTCCATAACTTGTTAGCGAATGACAGTATGCAGACTAAACTAGTTTCTTCATTTATAGATCACATAAAGTAATTGTCACGCATACTGCAAATATATCTGAAACAAACCACTTCATTAATTCTGAACAATGGGTTTTCCAGTTGTGTATGTGCTCTGTGTGCAGTCTCAAAAACTAAATGTTTTCCATCATTTGAGAAATTTATTTTTATGGCTTGTGGAGTTCACTGAAAGGTATGAGCTGGGTGTGCTGAGTTTTCTCAAAATTCAGTGTTAATCCCCTGCCCACACCTCTTCTGTACCTCCACTACCCACGCTAGCCAAGATCACCGCTGACCAATATCTGGTCTTCCATCCTGAATTTTCCATTGTAGGATTTTATTAGCATTAATAACTTTCTAAGAACATTGTATGGTGGTACAGAGTGATTTTCAGGAAATACATGAAAGCTGTGGGGGCATCAATTACAAAAAAAATATTTCTTTTGTGGTAAGTAATGAACCAGTTTCTGGTCTCTGAATGTTATGTTACGTATTGAACTATGTATTACATCCATATATGTGTACTAGTTGCACCATACCTTTCCTCAAACCCATTTGTATTGGGTAGAGCTTGATTCATCTGTTCCCCTACATCCTTCTGATTTAAAAGGCACAGTCAGATCAAAACAAGACATGTGGAAAAAAAGTGAGTAAGTAAACTGTTTATTATTTCTAAAGTAATTGTCATAATTCATCATACTGTGAGACAAGATTATCAGTGACTTCGTGCAAAAATGTTTGTGATTGTCCCCATGTTCCCCAGGTTACTTTGAATATATTGCAGAAGTCTCACTGGGGAACAGTTACATGTTCTCAATACAGTCCTGAACTCTCCCCATGCAATTTCCATAGCCATAAGAAAGACACCTGCAGCTGTTGATTTGCTTCGGATGAAAAGGTGGAAGCCTGGGTACAACCATGGTTCTATAGGCAAGATCAAGACATTGACAGTCATGTCTCACAGAGGTATAACTATATTAACAGTTACGACGATTGCTTTTGAAATAATAAACAGTTTACTTACTATTTTCTGCTTACCTAATTTTCATTTGAGTGCCCCTTAATAGGAATAAAGAAAAAATGTACAAATAGCCTAAATGCATACTTTGTGTCACTTACATCATATAAATTTATCAAAAGCTATTGTGTTTCCAAACTCTGAGTCATATACACACAGTAAATATTACAAGAAATGATAATTATGAAAAATATCAACTTTTAGTTTTTTTGCATTAGTCCAGTAAATCATTCTTGCCTTAACAGTACTGTGTGTTGTTTTTCTCCTATTGCACAGCCCAATATAAAGAAACCCCTTCTCATTCACAGGGTGGTTTGGAATTCGAAAAGACTTCTGTCACTTCCTGCTGAGCTTGTGTCCTTTCCTGCAGGAGTACGCTAACATAGCGTACAGCATACAGAGTGATGATGGTTCTCGCCGAGCTAATGCTGGTACTAGCAGTTCCAGTGAGACCTCAGTTGCTGACATGAAAACTGAGAAGAGGGTGAAAAAACCTGAGTTACTAAAACCAGTTGTGCCCGTTGTATCGATAGACATGCCAGACTAGCCAAAAAGGAGGCTGGTGACTCAGCACCTCGTCATTGTTGACTGATGTCTTTACCTGTTTAAAAAAACCGGTAGAGTGACTGATCTGTTTTCTACATTTAGGGACTATTTATTCAGCTGTGAGTGATATGTATTTTATAAGTGTTAGTGCAGTGAGGTGCTATATATTAATTTTATTTTATACACTGATATCTTCCATTTAGACTGGTAGGTAAATAGTGCCCAAAATGCTTCCACAATGGATTTCTGTGCTGAACAATTACTATTGACCTTTGAATATCAGGAATATTTTTGCAAAGATGAAAATTTTAGGCAGAAATGTGTAATTTTTTACCCATATGTAAGTTTTAAAACTTTAATTTGCATACTTCTCAGGTGCGCATATGATGATAACTATATTTAAACTAACGCCAAAAAAAGGTTAGCTGAAATAGCTTCAGTGTTACCAGAATTTCAGCTGAGAACACATCCCTGTTTTCATACAAAATAGACAGTTTTTCCAAGGGAGTGAGTCAGTAGCATTAAAATCATTTTAAAATGATTGAGTTGGAAAGCATCAAATATGCTTCCTGATGTAAATATACATTGGCAGAAAAATAGTTAGGATTTATAAGTTAATAATGTGAATAGAAAGCAAAATGACTGAATCAGTGTTGTCACTGGATTATAATTAAGAACGGAGACAGGCAGTGAGTCGATGAGATAGATAAATTCACATTGGCTAAAAGTAATTCAAGTGGCTACATGAAACAAATCTTGCAAATTTCTTACATCATGTGAGTAAGCCTTGGTATTAAACACCCCAGTCATATTTAACAGATGTCAGAGAATGTCAATTATGCTTCATTTTCAAATAAACCTGCAGTAATAATACATTAGATATACCTTTATCCAGTTAACAACATTACACTAAAGAAAAGAAATCTCACAAGACTGTTATTTGTAGCTGCATCATTTAAAATTTGATATCAGATGAGGAAGGCTATAGAGGATTCATATCTTATTTCCCTCTCTTACTGCTGTGCAGCTCTTGAGAAGGAAAATGGAAATTCACTGTTGTCTTTTGCTCTTCATTACCACCAATTGATTACAGCCTTCTTGATCATTCAGTAAGAATGGTTCTCAGGTAACACTGATTTCATACTTCTGCAATATTTTCATAAGTCCTGCAAGCCTGTTTTTCCGTGTGCAGTACCATAATGACTTTTGAGTTTGGCTAGCATTAGCATGATCTTTTGTGTCATGTTGTTGAAACGGGTTGACTGGAGTGTCATTGGCAAAAGAACTTTAAAAAAAGCTCTTGGCTTAATATATTGCTTCTCAAAGAAGTTTGCTGAGGATTTGTGATGAGGCTAGTTTAAATACATCTCAGTCACTATTGCAGTCATTTAACTGGTTCACGACAAAATTAAACAATAACTTACTAGAGGAATAATGTAACATGGCTATGGACTACTAACTAACGTACATTTTACCTTACCTCACTACTTTGACGGCCTCGGATTGGCATATGTTGGGACTGTTTATGACTTGAGTGACACCTCCATCAGAAAAAAATAACTCCTTAGCAGATGCAGTGCTTAAATTAACAAATTGTATTATTGTGCTGTGCATAGGTTACCTACATGAGTGACACAAGATAAGACAGGGCATCATCATTCGTTGCATAGATTAATAGAGATTATTAAGCTTCAGTGTAAAATCCAGTAACAGATAATTAATGTAAGAAGAAAAAATTTAACAATTGCTAAATGTGATGATCAAAAAGTTTTTAGCTAGTTAGTAAGATGTGTGTTGTAGAAGCAAGAAGCATGCACGTTCATTTTTAAAATTGTAGTTGTGAATTCCATATCTATTATCTTACAAGGAGAGGCCCCCAGCAGTGGGATCGAGTTTTTGAAGTCACCTACACAGTTATGTAGGTCAAGATCCCAGGTACCACACCCTGCAGCCATTCATGCTGGTAGGCAATTGTTTGTGAGCAATTGACAAAAAAGAAAATTGGAGTTTTCTGTTATGCCCAATAGTGTTAAAAAAGTCTTATTATGTACACTGGCTGCATGGTGTTGTGGAGAGAATAATAGCTTTGTGCGTAGGAGGTTGAGAGTTCAAATCTTGTCAGGTGCAGTAGATGTAATTTTTTATTTCTTTTCCTGTGTGACATCATTTTAACCACTGTATGAACTTTTTCAATTGTTTCATTTTTTCTTTGTATAATCCTTTTTACAATCAGAATTTTTGTGAATATGAATTCAATTATATTAATCTGTTATAATATTCAGTAATTTGAAAATTTCAATCCATCAGTAAAAAAACGTAGGACAATATAATATACTTATGTTTACTGTACAATGATGTGAAAATTTATTTTTCATTGCACCAGATGTGTAATTTTTTCTGCGTGGTAATAGCCATACAGACTTTTAATACATAACCTAAATACCTACTGCACTATGGACAAAATAATGCAAATGAATATTTAAATGAAAAAATGGTTTATAAGTAAAACAAAGTTCAAGCAAAATGAGAAATAGATATAATGAATGCAATAATGTGAACAAAAAAAGGCGACAAGACAAAAGAAATGAATCATAATTAATACATAAAATTAATTAAAAACACACAAAAACAAAGATTTCAAGTGGAAAAAGAATTATGGGAAGAAAAATGAGAGCAAATGAAGTAGTTGATATTACGAATAAATTTATGTGACAAAGGAATGGAAATAAAAATTATATTTAAATCAATCAATTTAATAAAAATGTTGATCCAAGTCATTTTGATAAATATTTAAAAATAAAAAAAATTACTGCACTTGGCAAGATTGGAACCTACTGCCACCTGCATGTGAAGCTATTAGCCTATCCCTTACACAACACAACCACACTACATTGAATTTCATGCAACAGTCTGAACTTTTTTCGTTAGTTACTCACAAACGAGGGTCTGCCAGGGTGACTGGCTGCTGTGTGATACCTGGGATCATAACCTACATAACAATCTAGATGGTTTCAAAAAGTAGATCCCATCACTTGGGACCTCTCGTTGTTAGATGCTACATCCTCACAGCTTATGTCATTGCGCAGAAGTGTATTGTCTTCCAAACCTTCAGCACTGACAGGCTGTCTTGTATGCAAGCACATGTGCACACTTCACAATGACAGCAATATGCATAAACATGCACAAGACATGTGTTTTAAGATGTACCTCCAACAAAAGTAAGTTCATTATGTTCCCGTTCCTGCCTCCTTACCCGAGCACTTTTCAGAGATACGTGGAGAAATATTTTTGTTGCAGTAATTCATTGGCTTTCGTCCTGACAGTGCTATCCTTAAGATGAATTATAAAAAAACTTTGTGCCAACAGAATATTTCCATGTTTTAATCATTCTACAAAAACAGTGAAATGTTACATTTGTATTCATCACTTTCCAATTACGTTCATTGCCTCTTTTCACAGTACACTTTTGTTTTTTAGATGCCATATTTTATTATCTGATTAGTGTTTATGCACAGCACTTGCTTCCATGAATCTTTTCTCCTGTAATTTGTTACTGAGGCTTCTTTACCAAGGAATGTAAAAACATTGGAAACAATTGAGAATCCACCAGTGGACAGTCACTCCAGTAGTGAAAGCGAACTACATTAATGGTAGGTGTCCCCAAGAACTTTTTCCTTTAAGGATTCATATTCCTATTCTGTGCTTTGATCTGATTATTGTGAAGTTCATTTAGGGGTTGAGGTAGAATTCTAAATCAGTATTACTGTAGTCCATTCTGTCTGCTCTGTTGTCATGAATTCAAGACAGGTGCACAAAAATACTAGTTGGTGGAGACATCAGAATGGTATATTTAGAGTACTATCAACAGATCTTATTTTCATACCAGTATAGATTTTATTAGAAATCAGCTGAGTAAAAGTTGTTTTTCAGTAGGGAATAGGAGCACCTTGAAACAAAAATTTATTTATTTTTATTATTTTTTTATTATAAACTATTTAAATTTGAAAATGGTAGTGAGAAACTACATACTTTTATTCATAGAAATCACAAATAATATGTCCAATTACACTATTAGAATGGTTACAATAATGTATAGAGAAAGGGTTGTCACGTGTTTCAATTTACCCCACCAACAGGGCATGTTGCAACATACCAAAATTTTACTGAAAAGAGCCTGCTCAGTTTGAAATATCTGACATGACGGAAGTGTCTTAATTATATTCGTAGTCTGCACACATGTAGAATGGATAATTTGCACTTAGTACACTGTATCCATTCCTCTCCCTTTCTATAAACACCACCACAGATCAAACAATAATTTTCTTCTTCTTCTTTGGAAGATGGACAAAACTGCAACTTTCTTTTGCTGCTAGTTGTTACTTCCTTCTTTCCTCCCTTTCTATTTCTAGAGCCTTTTTTCCCCCAGTTGTGTCTGTTAATATAGCACACTTCCTCTCTTTCTTCCATAGTTGTTCTCTTTCCTTAGTCCAGCTTTAGGGAAGGGGTGAATGTGTTCAGGAGAAAACGTTTCTCTACTGAAGTATGTGGAACAGAATTATAGCATTTGCCACATTCTCGGATTTAGCCAGAGGATCTGAAAGCTTTTCTTCTGGAACTGTCTTGTCATTCACAAAAGATGCAGGAAAGTCACTTTCTTGGAATTTGTCTGTGGCAAATGGGAATATGCCTGTTGCAGAGAATCCTGTTTGCTGGTTTGAAAGTGGTGAGAAGTCCTTTGTTTGCAATAGAAGACAAGTCATAAATTGTTAGTATGTTTTCTGGATTTGCTTTCAACCAGGCATCAGTTCCCCTGGAGCACATCTTGAAAGGACCATAAAGGGGCTGTAACTTGTGAGAATGGTGGGGTGGAAATGATAGAAACATTACACCACTGTTCTTGGATTTATTAAGGGCTTCTATCCTGAGATGGGATGAAGCAGTAGTAGGACAAGCGCTTCTTTTGTTGGTCTCGTTTGCGTAATACAATGGTCGAGAAATATTCCAAAACGTTGCTCCACCATCCATCCAGAACCTGTGGGCAGTACCCATCCAGAACCTGTGGCAGCACAGATAAAATGACCTTCAAAATTTTTTCTTGGGAAAATAATTGTGGGTGGAATGAATGTCCCTTGGGCACATATACCAGCTGCTGCTGTTACCGATTCTCCCCATTCAGCAGAGCTCACAGTCCCAACTTATTTCACATCTCTGAGTGCAACTATCTCGTTTGGCTTCAGCACTGTAGTTATGCCTGTTTCATCCATGTTCCAAATTCCGAAAGGAGGAAGAGTGTGCTGAGAATAAGCATCTCCTAACTATTGGAAAAACTCCCAAACTTTTTTTATATTAAAAGCTGTCATTCTTCCCGGACTTGTGCTTTCACATTGTGTGATGGAAAGATCATTGTCTCTCTCCAAAAATCCTGAAAGTCAATTGGCCCTAGGTATTTGCTTTTGTGCCCAAGATGATGGTATTTTCAAGTTAAAGTATTTTTCATAAAGATACTCCAGTTTTCATACTTCTTCCTTGGTCAGCCCGAACGTACCTTTGCTGGATCTCACGATATAATCCCTGAGTATTTTTTCCTGATTGTCTGAAAACACTTTCATGTGTTTGATAGAGTACCCACAAGTAATGTTTCCATCTGTTTCCTTTTTCTTTTTGATGAATCGAGAGAGGGTACAGTAGCAAATATTAAATTCCTTTGCAGTTTTTCTTACAGAATAATTGCCCTTTACTCCATTTTCCAGAGCCAAAGTACCGGCTCTCTGCATCACATGTATAGGTGTCAAACCTTTTTCTGTTTTGCGTCCATAACGACACATTTTGTTTACCTGGAAGTAAAAATTTAGACTGAGTAAATGTAAAATAGAAGAACAAGTAAAAGAATAGCATTACATTATCCAAAAAATTCAACATAAGCAAGAACGGGGTAAGTTGCAACACAGCATTGCAACATGCTCTGCTTCGCACTGCCATATAAATCACAAATAAACACCCTGATAATGACTTCAAAGTAAAATCGGTTATTATGTTGTTAAACTACAAAAAGTAACTATTTATCACTTGTGAAATTTGATGTTTGTCACTGAACATGTTGTTATATGTACAGCATTTTTGAAACTATAAGCAGTTACTCACCAATGACCGTTTCGATCAGAGAAAGAGAACACAAAGAAAAACATCTTCATGCACCAACTCTGACCATCACAGTGAGGTTACTACACAGTTGAAAGTGCTTCCTCACAATGGCAGCACCTGATGGGATACTTCAAGAGACTATGCAGATGTTGCAATTTACCCCTATTGCAACATGCCCCTCTTTCCCCTACATGTTACCAGAGAGAGCTTTAAGAGTATTGTGTTTTAGAAACCACAAACATATTGTCACCATTCTTTTCATTTACAGAAATCTTTAGTAAAACATTTGATTGTACTAGAACTCTAAAACAGTTGATTTTACTGTAGATAACATGAACTTTAAAATATGATTATTTGGAAGCATTTTTTATGAGGGAGTATATTAGAAGGAACAGACAAATTTACAGCAGAAAGCTTCAGCTTCAGCTAGGTTACTGATCCACTGACACATATCTCTAAAACTGTTAGTGTTGCCCCTCTAGTATCAGAATCTTCAGCCCCGCAGCACTAAATTTTGCATTTATTCATGGAGTGCACAACAGGCATTCTCTGGTATCACTGTAGGTCACCTGGATGCATGCCAAACTTTGAATTAGCTTCTTCATGTCGAGGGAAGCATCCTTCATTCAACAATATGTGTACTGGTACAAACTCATTTCCCTGTTTTGCCGTATGCAAACCTGTTTCTGGGCTTTGAAATGATGGCTGCCTCGATTATATGTATTAAGATATGGAAAAAAATCTCTTTCTGAGAATAAGGCCCTTTTCTTTCTTGAAATAAACCACAATTTTTGATATGGGGGTTATAAACTATTCTTTGACAGTCTATGGAACGTTCTAAAGTAATTTTGATAAACATAATTCTCACCATAATTTATGTGATTAAGTCATGACGAGACAAGTGTTATTACTTACTGAAACATTCAGTAATAAGGGAGCAAACATTTCACTTAGAATGTAGACTCCAAATTCTTGTATCTTTTACATAATTCATACCTGGTACTTAAAGACAAAGATTTGTGAAAATGGCTTACAAAATTGAATCGTGTTGGTTTTGTAGATGATAATGGGTGGAGCTCAATTGAAAGGTTAACAGTTTTGCCTTTCTGGTGTACAGTCATTATCCCCCTCCCTCCCTTGCCTCTCACTTCCACCCAAGAGCCTTCCCTCACAATTAAAATGTTATAAAAAAGGGGGGGGGGGAAGCATAGGATCTGACAAGATTGTAGTTATTTACCCATTCTTCATTGCAGTAGGAAAAATTAATGTGTTCCCAATTTAGTATTTATCAGCTGCAAGATTTTCTGGCTTGTTAGACACAATTGGTCGGTTATGTCTGAAAAGTACCAAACAATGTACAGCACGAGCATATTTTCTTGGCTTATCTTTAGATAGGCTGAGAGCAGAGGAAGCAAGTGCCAGTCTGTGGTCAGAGCAGTGGTACAAAGGGAGTAAGCTTTACCTTCCTCACGAAGTGCAGCCACAAGTCAAATTTTGCTTTTTGTTGAGCATTTTTTCCATTCAGGTGTCGTAGGCAGTAACCGAGCTGGACTAGCAATTAGTCTGTCATTCGTACTTGCATAAACAGTTTCAACACAGCACAGTGAAATGAAACTTAGTTTTCACCGTTGGTTACAGCTGTCCTAAAATATTGTCTGATTACAAAAGTTGGCAGAATCAGAGATAAAATTATACCAACTCAAAATTTTTGATCCCTGCCAATTAAGAACTACAAGGAGAGTGCACAAGAAAAATAGTGTGCATCATTATGTTAGGCTGAACTGAGTGTGATCCTGTATTGTGCATGTATCATGATTGACTGAGATAGAAGTCCATAATAATATGTTCCACTTGAGAAGTAGTGCTAATATTCAAGTTCATTTGAAGCATTATATTCTTTAAAGATTTACATCTTGAGCTGATGGCTAAGATTTCCAGGATTGAGAGAAGCATTAAGTATTTCATTTCCATTTTGTGATGTATATAGTGCATACTTCTTTTAAATGATTTATATGTTTGACTCAGGAATCTCAACAGTGACTCAAATGATAGTATTCATGACGTAAGTTTTTTGCTGTAACTACCCATGTCATGCCTTAAAAATAGAACTAATAATGGCTCTAAACATAGTCAGTTATGAAGCAGTAATATGTAAAATAGTATATTGCTTGTAGGACTGTACAAAATAATGGAAACTATTAAAAGCTCTGAACCAATGAGCGTGTTAAAAAATCATGTATTATGGTGTTAGTGTAAGAATTAGTTTACTATCTTGGCTTTGCTACTAAAGACAGGCTAAACACATATCTGTGGTTAAGATGTTAGCCTTGTATTTAGGATGAGCAGGTCAAATGCTAGCTTCAGATGTATCTTCTAGATGGTTTCCCTCAATTGTTTCAAGGGAATGCTGGATGGTTTCTCTGACAATGTCTGTTGATTCCCTCCCTCATCTCTTTCCATCAGGGCTTACACCTTGATGTCAAGAGAAATTTTCCAAGATGGATAATTGCCAAATATGTGGCTGTTTTAGACACATTAGCTTCAACATTATCACCAACACTTATAAATGTCAAAATGACATTTAGGATTTACCAAGTACTGGTCATATTTTGTAGAAATCTTTTGCCTCAGTGCATCACGAGAAACCATTCAACCAGCCAGTTACAGTTTAGTGTCGTGAGAATTCAGATTTTTCACATTGCATCATTGTCAATCATCAGAAATGTTCCTAAGAGCAAGCAGGTATAAGACCACATGCCTTTGCATTCCTAATCCACTAAGCCACAGTTTTGCCAGATATATTTGCAAAATGTTCAACTATTTGAAAAAATATTTATGTAATGTGTTAAACTAAATAATTTTTAATATTATTTCGTGAAGTTTTTGCTGAAAAATAAGCCAGTTTTCAGCCCTGGCCATCATTTTAAACTTCATGAATCTTTTTCATACTGTACTTATGAAATGACATATGAAAAGCAGTTAGTGCTAATCATGCATATTATAATGTTTTACAATTTGACATGTTCATTGATCCAGAGTGTTTCATATTGCTATGATTACAAAAGCTTTGTAAATAATGTACATACATCTTTTTAAGCACATGGTTTCTTGTGATATTGGTGCTAAAGCATTGTTATTTCCATGGGCACATTTTACATAAAAATGAATTGTCAGTGCCTGTTGAAATTTAACTTTAAAAATTGTGGTTGCCTTTTGAAGTATGTTGGAATATGTTGTCCTGGTAGATTCTAAATAACTGTGTTACATTGTAAAATGATAGTTGTACAGTATTGTTGTCTCTTCATTTGTTACTGGAGCCTAACGTGTTCTCTTTGGCACCTATAAATTGCACAGTAATTTTTATTGGAAGTGTATAATAAAACGTGTTTTTATTTTTTTAACCATTGAATTTTTTGATTTGCTGATGAATGTGTAATAAGACTGTAACTACACTATAACAATCTACTTCATATCTAGCAGATTACATTCATGTTCTTTGAATCTGATATTACAGTTATGGTTGGCAGAGCCAAATGGTTTTCCCATATTGTGTGCCATTATTATTATAAATTATTATTATTATTATTATTTTGCACTGCTGTGAATGTTAAGTCACTTCATCTGGTCACTAGCTGGAGTATCCATTTGGAATGTACTCATAACAGAATACATCTGCGTATTTATCATGTTGTTGTTGTTGTGGTCTTCAGTCCTGAGACTGGTTTGATGCAGCTCTCCATGCTACCCTATCCTGTGCAAGGTTCTTCAGCTCCCAGTACTTACTGCAACCTACATCCTTCTGAATCTGCTTAGTGTATTCATCTCTTGGTCTCCCTCTACGATTTTTACTCTCCACGCTGCCCTCCAATGCTAAATTTGTGATCCCTTGATGCCTCAACACATGCCCTACCAACTGGTCCCTTCTTCTTGTCAAGTTGTGCCACAAACTCCTCTTCTCCCCTATTCTATTCAATACCTCCTCATTAGTTACGTGATCTAACCATCTAATCTTCAGCATTCTTCTGTAGCACCACATTTCAAAAGCCTCTATTCTCTTATTGTCCAAACTATTTATCGTCCATGTTTCACTTCCATACATGGCTACACTCCATACAAATACTTTCAGAAATGACTTCCTGACACTTCAGTCTACACTCGATGTTAACAAATTCCTCTTCTTCAGAAACGCTTTCCTTGCCATTGCCAGTCTACATTTTATATCTTCTCTACTTCGACCATCATCAGTTATTTTGCTCCCCAAATAGCAAAACTCCTTTACTACTTTAAGTGTCTCATTTCCTAATCAAATTCTCTCAGCATCACCCGACTTAATTCGACTACATTCCATGATCCTCGTTTTGCTTTTGTTGATGTTAATCTTATATCCTCCTTTTAAGACACTCCATTCTGTTCAATTGCTCTTCCAAGTCTTTTGCTGTCTCTGACAGAATTACAATGTCTTCGGCAAACCTCACAGTTTTTATTTCTTCTCCATGGACTTTAATACCTATTCCGAATTTTTCTTTTGTTTCCTTTACTGCTTGCTCAATATAGAGATTGAATAGCATCGGGGATAGGCTACAACCCTGTCTCACTCCCTTCCCAACCACTGCTTCCCTTTCATGCCCCTAGACTCTGCCATCTGGTTTCTGTACAAATTGTAAATAGCCTTTCGCTCCCTGTATTTTACCCTCTGCTACCTTCAGAATTTGAAACAGAGTATTCCAGTCAAAATTGTCAAAAGCTTTCTCTAAGTCTACAAATGCTAGAAATGTAGGTTTCCCTTTCCTTAATCTATTTTCTAAGATAAGCCGTAGGGTCAGTATTGCCTCACGTGTTCCAACATTTCTTCAGAGTATTTACCATAATCAATCAAATTAGACCATTGCCTATGCTTATTCTTCATGGTACGTAATTTTAAAGGAGAGATATTTTAATTCCATCAAGTGGAGCACTATAGTCAGCCATGTTTCAGATAACATTTTCATACATTCATGTACCTTCCCCCCCACCCTCCTCCTTCTTCTAAATCAGTATCGAACAATGGAAACTCCAGGTTGGAACATCAACAGTATAAGGAAAATGACGGATTGCTACTCACTGTAAAGATGACACAGAGCTGCAGACACATTCAGTGAAAAGACTGTTACACCTCAGAAAAGAAAAAACAGACACACATTCATTCACACATGCAAGCGCACTTAAAGCACATATGACCACCAACCCCAGCAGCATGGACCAGAGTACACATTGTGTGTGTGTGTGTGTGTGTGTGTGTGTGTGTGTGTGTGTGTGTGTGCATGCACACTTTTCTGAAGAAGACTATGGTCGAAAGTTCAATATGTAACAGTCTCTCTCTTTGTTGTGCGTGTCTATAACTCAGAGTTTCATCTTTGCAGTGAGTAGCCTTTTACAGTGGGTAATCGACATTACAGTGAGTAGCACTCTACCCTTTTCCTTATATTGCTTATCAATGTTGGCTCCATAAGGCCTTCTCCATCTCTGGGCTATAACACTTTTTGAAAACCACATAGTGTTGCAAGTGTAGTGGATAACAGTGAAGGAAAAACTATATTCAGCATACTGAAATGCAATATTCAGCCTACAACAATGGAACAGGATAGACTGCTACTCTCTGCATAGAAGAAGCACTAAGTGACAGGCAGGCACATTTAAAGTACACGAGCAACCTGCCCCAGGTAGCACTAAGTATGTATGCCTGGGCAACATGTCCGGTGTGGTGGTAATAAATTATACACCCAAAACTTTCTTGTGATTCAGTCTAACAGTGGAAATCGTATCAAAATCCCTAAAGTAGTTCTCGAGATTAGTCATCACATAAAGATAGAAAAACATACTGCGAACTTCAAATGTGCATAGATTTAAAAATAGTCTTAGTTATCAGATGAAGTCCTTGCTCAGATGTCGAAAAACACACATATATTCATACGTGCAGAACTCGCATACACCGGGCACTCGGGTCATGTTTTTTTACTCTGTCTGAGGGAGGACTTGGCTGATAGCTTAGTCTACTTTTGAATGTGCCTGTCTGCCACTCAACACATTCTTTTTGTGGTGAGTAGCAATATATCCTGTTCCATTGTTGTTACTCCGTCCAAGATTTTACATTTTATATGTAGGCAGAAACGTTATTTAATTTTCTTTTGGTGGTATTTAAACCAGCCTAGGAAACAAGTTGCACCTTAAAAAAAGATTAACAGGACTAGGATAAGAACAACACAAAACAGATTTTCAAAAACTATACTTAAGTGTGAGTTTGCTCCTTGCTTACCAGGCAAAATGCAGGTTATGTTCAGAATTCTGTGCTAACATCGCTACTGCTCTGCTAAGCTTTCAGCGATAAGCACAGCTGTATTATGCTGATAATTCTTAAGAGCTTCGTAAAGAAGTCCCAACTGCATGATTGATCACTAAGTTACCTGAACATGCTTGTGCCCTTTTTGTACATTTCTTTTGTCAGCCTTCCTTGTTCCATTTCTCATTTGCTAATTTCTTTTGCACTGTGTTTGGTGCTCTTTGTTAAAATACATAATATTTTGTATCTATGTACCCACCCTCTGTCCCTGTTTTTCTATTTTTAGGGTTCATGTACCAATCGGTAAAAACGGAACCCTTATAGGGTCACTTCGTTGTTTATCTGTGCATCCGATTGTTAAGAATCCTTTTTGTCAGGAATGGGTAGAGTTATCAAGTTGAAAGTTATGTTAGGTACTAATGTCTACAATACCTTGGCTATATGATACATGTAAGCTTCTAAGTTGGTGTAGTCAAAATATACAGCTATTTATGTCACATATTTTGAAATTTGTAAGCACACTCATCAAAACCTACAGGGTAATTCCCATTGATATAGAATCATAAGGTTTGACAAGAAGCAAGGGTTCACAGTACAAGAAAAGGAAAAGAGTCTGGAAATGGTTAATTTATAACTGCAGCAAGTTAATTTTTTTTTCATCCATTACTCACACTTGTCTGTTTATTTAATGCCATTCTGCATTTATCTTTGATTTTCATCTTTAACTTATTATTGCTGCTGTGGTTTTGATCCTGTCCGTTCCATTCAGTTTTTACCAACAACTTCACACATAATTTGTCTTCGTGACTGGTGCATCTGAGTAACTTCCCTTCATCCAGTGCTTGAGTAACTTCAGGCCTTTGGCTTCTGTCGAAGAAATGGATTTATCTACCATCTCAATGTTCAACACATTTAGTGTTGTACGTTTATTTCAGTATTGTCCCCAGCAATTAATGGGAAGTTGCTGTCATCCTATCTCATACTGAAAAATCGGAAGGTTAAGACATTCATCAATGTTGAAATTGTAAGTTGGAAGGGACAAGAAATACTTTGAGGCAATCATAATAAAGGAAATATTTTATGTTTCAAATGAAACTGCAGATCACTGTAGAATATCAGGGTGATGATTTTTCAGGAGAGCCTGGAATGCTCAGGGTCTCATATTTTACCTGGAAAAATAAGGTAAGTCTTAAAAAATTTCATAAAATTCCTGGGAATTCCGTGTTTTAACCTAGCTCTTCCATTTAATTTTGTTAAGATTTATAAATCACAGATTTTAAAATAATATTTCAAAATATGATAATTATATGAATTATTGATGTCTAAAAACCAAGGTAAAACTACTACACATTGGCTAGTATGTCTCAGCTGCGAGGAGAAAAAACAGTGGTTATTGTGATGCGAGATTCTCCCTCCCAACCCCCACCTTTTCCACCTCGTCGTGCTTCTGGACTGAATAACTCACTTTCAGCAGCAGATTCCATCAGCCAACCACTTGTATGCGTGAGACAAAGGATCTACCTGTACATTTACTCTTGTCTGTGGTATGCTAAAAGTCCAGATTCTGTAGCATAGCAGGATTGTTTGAGGTGTAACTAGTGTATTGTTAAATAATGCTGTTTTGTAAAGTTAATGTACTCTAGTAATTAAATGTTCTTTTCACATTTGGATTATCATTAGAAGGGTATGTTAAAATATCGTTTATTGCACCATTTACTATGTTTTTACAAGGCATTTTCACAGACAACTTGTGTAAGTACATGTTTTTAACAAGAAATCTGAAGTTAACATGATAATGC
Organism: Schistocerca serialis cubense; assembly: GCF_023864345.2. Taxonomy (NCBI): domain Eukaryota; kingdom Metazoa; phylum Arthropoda; class Insecta; order Orthoptera; family Acrididae; genus Schistocerca; species Schistocerca serialis. The sequence continues at coordinate 511,715,497 of NC_064646.1, forward strand.
ATTACTCATCTTGTGTCAACTGAAATTGATGTAGCAGAGTATTGTATACAAACACACCAACAAAGATGATGTAACTTAACAAATGAAAGCATTGGTATGTTGATGGAGACACTAACAAACACACACACAAAATTCAAGCTTTTGCAACCCACAGTTGCTTCATCAGGAAAGAGGGAAGGAGAGGGAAAGAAGAAAGGATGTGGGTTTTATGGGAGAGGGTAAGGAGTCATTCCAATCCCGGGAGCGGAAAGACTTACCTTAGGGGGAAAAAGGGACAGGTATACACTCGCGCACACACACACACGCACACACACACACACACACACACACACACACACACACACACACATCCATTCCATCCGCACATATACAGACACAAGCAGACATATGTAAAGGCAAAGAGTTTGGGCAGAGATGTCAGTCGAGGCAGAAGTACAGAGGCAAAGATGTTGAATGACAGGTGAGGTATGAGCAGCGGCAACTTGATATTAGCGGAGGTTGAGACCTGGTGGGTCACGGGAAGAGAGGATATATTGAAGGGCAAATTCCCATCTCCGGAGTTCTGATAGGTTGGTATTAGTGGGAAGTATCCAGATAACCCGGACGGTGTAACACTGTGCCAAGATGCGCTGGCTATGCACCAAGGCATGTTTAGCCACAGGGTGATCCTCATTACCAACAAACACTGTCTGCCTGTGTCCATTCATGCGAATGGACAGTTTGTTGCTGGTCATTCCCACATAGAAAGCTTCACGGCGTAGGCAGGTCAGTTGGTAAATCAGTGGGTGCTTTCACACGTGGCTCTGCCTTTGATCGTGTACACCTTCCGGGTTACAGGACTGGAGTAGGTGGTGGTGGGAGGGTGCATGGGACAGGTTTTACACCGGGGGCCGTTACAAGGGTAGGAGCCAGAGGGTAGGGAAGGTGGTTTGGGGATTTCATAGGGATGAACCAAGAGGTTACGAAGGTTAGGTGGACGACGGAAAGGCACTCTTGGTGAAGTGGGGAGGATTTCATGAAGGATGGATCTCATTTCACCGCAGGATTTGAGGAAGTCGTATCCCTGCTGGAGAGCCACATTCAGTGTCTGATCCAGTCCCGGAAAGTACCCTGTCACAAGTGGGGACTTTTGGGGTTCTTCTGTGGGAGGTTCTGCGTTTGAGGGGATGAGGAAGTGGCTCTGGTTATTTGCTTCTGTACCAGGTCGGGAGGGTAGTTGCGGGATGCGAAAGCTGTTTTCAGGTTGTTGATGTAATGGTTCAGGGATTCAGGATTGGAGCAGTTTCATTTGCCACGAAGACCTAGGCTGTAGGGAAGAGACTGTTTGATATGGAATGGGTGACAGCTGTCATAATGGAGGTACTGTTGCTTGTTGGTGGGTTTGATGTGGACGGATGTGTGAAGCTGGCTATTGGACAGATGGAGGTCAATGTCAAGGAAAGTAGCATGGCATTTGGAGTAGGACCAGGTGAATCTGATGGAACCAAAGGAGTTGAGGTTGGAGAGGAAATTCTGGAGTTCTTCTTCACTGTGAGTCCAGATCATGAAGATGTCATCAATAGGTTGGCGTACGAGGGGGCCATCCTGATACCCATGGCTGTTCCCTTTAATTATTGGTATGTCTGGCCTTCGAAAGTGAAGACGTTATGAGTCAGGATGAAGCTGGCTAAGGTAATGAGGAAAGAGGTTTTAGGTAGGGTGGCAGGTGATCGGCGTGAAAGGAAGTGCTCCATGGCAGTGAGGCCCTGGACATGCGGAATATTTGTGTATAAGGAAGTGGCATCAATAGTTACAAGGATGATTTCCAGGGCTAACAAATTGGGTAAGGATTCCAGGCGTTCGAGAAAGTGGTTGGTGTCTTTGATGAAGGATGGGAGAGTGCATGTAATGGGTTGAAGGTGTTGATATACGTAGGCAGAGATACGTTCTGTGGGGGCTTGGTAACCAGCTACAATGGGGCGGCCGCGATGATTGGGTTTGTGAATTTTAGGAAGTAGGTAGAAGGTAGGGGTGCAGAGTGTCAGTGGGGTCAGGAGGTTGATGGAATAAGGTGAAAGGTTTTTGTAGGGGGCTTTAGGTTCTGAGGATTCCTTGAAGCTCTGCCTAGACATCAGGAATGGGATTACCTTGGCAAACTTTGTATGTAGTGTTGTCTGAAAGCTGACGCAGTCCCTCAGCACATACTGCCGACGATCAAGTACCACGGTCGTGGAACCCTTGTCCACCGGAAGAATGACAATGGATCGATCAGCCTTCAGATCACGGATAGCCTGGGCTTCAGCTGTGGTGATGTTGGGAGTAAACAGTACCTCCATTATGACAGCTGCCACCCATTCCATACATACAAGAGAGATGATCTTGAAGGCAGTATTATAGAAAGGGAAGTGGATGTAGATGAAGATGAGATGGGAGATATGATACTATGAGAAGAATTAGACAGAGCTCTGAAAGTTCAAGTCGAAACAAGGCTCAGGCAATAGATGGTATACTGTCAGAATTACTGAGAGCCTTGGGAGAGCCAGCCGTCCATCTGGTATGCAAGTTGTATGTGACAGGCAAAATACCCTCAGATTTCATGATGAATGTAATAATTCCAATTACAAAGAAAGTAGTTGCTGACAGGTGTGTAAATTAACCTACTATCAGCTTAATAGCTCATGGTTACAAAATACAGTAAAACTTCATGTATACATTTTCCACTTATTCGTTTTTCTCACTTATACTTTTCTTTCCATGTCCCAGCGAAATATCCACAGTGTGCACAAGTTATGATGCAGTGTTTCAGAGTGGGTTGCCGGGAAGTGGATTGGTAAGGCCAATATTAGACTATGATGCAGCATTAGAGTGTTATACTGGTACTGTAAACTAGAGGAGCTAGAAATCGCATTATTACGGTAAGTCTGTCTTTTGCGGTTGTAGCATTTCTGAGGAGAGTGTAATAAGGAACTTTGTCAAAGTTAGGTATTGGTCAAATTTTCTTTAATCAAATCTACCGCTCCACCTTAGATTTGATCAAAGAAAGTGTTTGTCTTATGTTTCCTGCATGGAGAAATCAACTGCTTGGAGCACTAGCATTGCTGCAGCTGTCTGACACACAATGTTTATCAATATGACTCCCAAATTTACATGGTGCGTCGCATGTATAATGAAATTGATAGAAATATTTGAGGAAGATGAAGCACTGTGTAGCTTACGACATCTCGAATGCAAAAACAGAATATAAAGTGAGAGCTATAAAAAAATTTCGGATGCTATTAGCTGTGAAGTACGGCCAGAATATACCCCAAAGAATGTTGTTGTTGTTGTGGTATCCAGTCCAGAGACTAGTTTGATGCAGCTCTCCATGCTACTCTATCCTGTGGAAGCTTCTTCATCTCCCAGTACCTACTGCAACCTACATCCTTCTGAATCTGATTTAGTGTATTCATCTCTTGGTCTCCCTCTGCGATTTTTACCCTCCACGCTGCCCTCCAATACTAAATTGGTGATCCCTTGATGCCTCAGAATATGCCCTACCAACCGATCCCTTCTTCTAGTCAAGTTGTGCCACAAATTTCTCTTCTCCCCAATTCTATTCAATACCACCTCATTAGTTATGTGATCTACCCATCTAATTTTCAGCATTCTTCTGTAGCACCATATTTCGAAAGCTTCTATTCTCTTCTTGTCTAAACTATTTATCATCCTTGTTTCAATTCCATACATGGCTACACTCCATACCAATACTTTCAGAAACGACTTCCTGACACTTAAATCTATACTTGATGTTAACAAATTTTTCTTCAGAAACGCTTTCCTTGCCATTGCCAGTCTACATTTTATATCCTCTCTACTTCAACCATCATCAGTTTTTTTTCTCCCCAAATAGCAATACTCATTCACTACTTTAAGCATCTCATTTTCTAACCTAATTTCCGCAGCATCACTTGATTTAATTCGACTACATTCCATTATTCTCGTTTTGCTTTTGTTGATGTTCATCTTATATCCTCCTTTCAAGACCATGTCCATTCCGTTCAGCTGCTCTTCCAGGTCCTTTGCTGTCTATGACAGAATTACAATGTCATCGGCGAACCTCAAAGTTTTTATTTCTTCTCCATGGATTTTAATTCCAACTCCGAATTTTTCTTTTGTTTCCTTTACTGCTTGCTCAATATACAGATTGAATGACATTGGGGTAGGCTACAACCCTGTCTCACTCCCTTTTCAACCACTGCTTCTCTTTCATGCCCCTCGACTCTTATAACTGCCATCTGGTTTCTGTACAAATTGTAAATACCCTTTCGCTCCCTGTATTTTACCCCTGCCACCTTCAGAATTTGAAAGGGAGTATTCCAGTCAACATTGTCAAAAACTTTCTTTAAGTCTACAAATGCTAGAAATGTTGGCAATGATCATTCATTGCTGGGAATTCATTACACCATGAAGTAAATAACTAAATCTGTTCTTGCTCTATGGTTGACAGATTCTTGTATATACCCTTGTCTGCCCAGTAAATTAGTTATACTCATCAAATGAACATTATATAACAAAACATTTGCATTATATGAAGATGGTGTTGCCAACATCAGCACACTACACCACCGATGCTGTAAGTAAAACTGAACTGCAGAGAATAGTATTAACTCATCGCCGGCCATTATGAAGGAACTTCGACGAAATATTTGATGAAAGTGTAATACCCCCTTGTGCGTCACATCAAAGATCATTGTCAAAGAAGATCTGATAATATAATACTGGCCTAAGCCCCATCTATTAACACGGCACCGCGGTTGCCAACTAGAAAGTCACTTTGTTGTGAGCATCTGAATCCAACTAACATTTAATTTTTAATGTGACAGACTTGAGATTGTTTCATCGATTGACAGGTACACAACAACAGTATAAACTGCAATAATAGAGTCATCACAAAAACCAGATGTTATACAGAGACTGTACAGTATTGGAAAGTACAGCATAACATATGAAGCTTACTATTACGGCAGTGGTGTTTTCCCGAAATTACATGACTTCTGCGAACTAGGGCACAACTGGACAAGAATTGTTGCATGTCACTCAGGAGTCCTGAAACACATCACAACTTATACTGTATAGGCTACAGTACCATATTACTGTACTTCCAATTATTCTGAGAACTGATTACATGAGTGGAAGAAAAAAGAAAAGCATTACTATTGCTGAAAGCTATGAATTTTGAGAGTTGTGAAGAAAAACAGTAGTCGAAAGCAAGCGGATATTGCCAAGGGATTAGGAATTTCTGCATCTACTTTAAATTCTATAGTAGCAAAGGCAAAGGAAATTGATGATAGTGCATGTGTGTTCATAATTTCTACTAATAAGCAGACATGCATTCAGCCGGGAAATATGAATACGTGGAAGATTGATTGTTGTAGTAGTTCAGGCAACATAGAGCAGAAGGCGTTCCTATTGGTGGCCCAATGCTTTGTGAAAAAGCAAACGAATTTCAGAGCTTCATCAGGTTGGCTGCACAAATTGAAGGTAAGACATGGCATCAGCTGTCAGAATGTATGTGGCGAAAGCAAAAGTATTGATCCTGAGACAGTGCAAGATTGGCAGGAGACCCGTTGAAAAAACTGACATCCCAATATGCTCCTAAAAACATTTTCAATGCAAATGAGACAGGCTTGTGTAACAATGTAATGCATGACTGCACAGTGGCATTCAAAGGCGAGAACTGCCACAGAGGAAAACAAAATAAACAACGTGCAACAGTGCTGTTATGTCCTAACACTGATGGGAGTGGGAAGCTCCCCCAACTTATGATCGGGAAATTTGCCAAGCCTCGTTGTTTTAAGAACACTGTCATGTTTCCCATAAAATACACTAGTAACGAGAAATTGTGGATTATGACAAAAGTTTTCGAAAGCTGGCTTCGAAGTGTCAATGCAAAAATAGGTGCAGCAGGCCATAAGATTTTATTGTTCATAGATAAGTGTACAGTACATCCTCCCCTTACTTCCTATTTGAGAAATGTGACCATGGAATTCTTTTCGGCGAATTGCACAAGTGACCTCCAGCCACTTGACCTTGGATTGATTCATAGTTTCAAGTTGCATTATCACAAAATGCTCGTGCAGTATGCCATCAGGTGTGGGGGGGGGGAAAAAAAAAAGAAAAGAAAAAAAAAAGTGAAAATAAACATTTTATAGGCAAGATTTTTTTACTTGCCATTTATTTAATGTTGTGCTACCAGAGCATAATAACACGTCAAGAAATTACTAATGAATTTGTTTCTTCTGATAGGCAATGCACTACATTGCAGCTACATGCCACAGAGTTTTAGACGATACCATTCAGAACAGTTTCTGAAAAGCCAGATTTGGAAATGAAGTCCATGATCATGGTGGAAATGATCATACTGATGATATTTCACCTAATGACGAAGAATGGAATTTACTTGAAGAGCGGGCATCATTTGAGGATTACGTGAACGTTGATGAAAACCTCATCACTACAGAACCCATGCCTATCGCTGAGATAGTCCAATGTGCATAGCGGGACCTGGACGAGGAAGAAACTGATGATGAGGATGATACAGAAGAGCCTAAGTATTCCTCTGTGATATTTACAGATGCAGTAAATGTGTTAGAAATAATCAAACAATTTGTGATGCGCCTCAATGTTTCTGATGAAATACTGACAGAGTTATCCCGTTTTGAGGATATAGTGTACACTATTGGTACATCAAAGAAAACACATGCAAAAATTACAGACTTTCTTACAAAACATTTTCTTCTGTGTAGAGGTTTACATTTTTCTTCATATCTTTCATAAAGTATGGTACCTAGTAAGCCTATATACACTTTGTAGAATGTAACTTTTTATTTACTGGATTTTTCATTTGTGTTGTTCAATTAATTTGGTAGTATGGTGCCATATTTCATATATACATTGTTCATACTTATACTTTTTTTTCTGTACTCCGTTGAAAAACATATAAATGAAGTTTCACTGTACTAACATGAATTTTTCACAGAAGACTGAATAAACTGGTGGAAACCAATCTTAGTGAAGATCAGTTTGGATTTTGGAGGAATTTAAGATCATGGGAGGCCTACTGACCCTATGGGTTACCTTAGAAGGTGGACTGAAGAAAGACAAACATAGCTTCATAGAATTCGTAGACATAGAAAAAGCTTTTGACAATGTTGACTGGAATGATCTCTTTGAAATTCCGAAGGCAGCAGGGGCAAAATACAGGGAGTGTATTGAAACCAGATAGCAGCTTTATGAGTCGAGGGGCATGGAAGAGAAGCAGTGGTTGAGAAGGGAATGAGACAGGGTTGTAGCCTATCCCCCATGTTCAATATGTACATTGCACAAGCAGTAATGGAAACAAAATACAAATTAGACTTCAAGCAAGAGAAATAACAATTTTTAGATTTGCCAATGACATTGTAATTCCGTTAGAGACAGCAAAGGAGTTGGAAGAGCAGTTGAACAGATTGGATAATATCTTGAAAGGAGGATATAAGATGAACATCTACAAAAGGAAAACAAAAATAATGGAAGTAGTAGAATTAAATCACGTGATGTTGGGGGAATTAGGTTAGGAAATGAGACACTTAAAGTAGTAGATGAGCTTTGCTTTTTGGCCAGCAAAATAACTGATAATAGCCAAAGTAAAAGGAATATAAAATGTAGAGTGATGATGGCAAAAAACATTTCTGAATAAGAGAAGTGCATTAACATCGAATATAGATTTAAGTGTTCAGAAGCCTCTTCTGAAAGTATCTGTCTGGATTGTAGCCATGCACGGAAGCGACATAGACAATAAACAGTTTAGACAAGAAGAGAATAGAAGCTTTTGAAATTTATTGCTACCAAAGAATGTTGAAGATTATGTGGGTATATCACAGCTGCATCAAACCAGTCTCAGGACTGAAGACCACAACAACAACAACATCACCTAAATGATGAGGCGGTACTGAAAGAATTGGGGAGACAAGAAATTTGTGATACAACTTAACCAAAAGAAAGGATCGGTTAATAGGATACATTCTGAGACATCAAGGGTTCACGGGTTCACCAACTTAGTGTTGGGAGGAAGTGTGGACAATAAAAATAGTAGAGGGGGACCAAGAGATGAATACAGTAAGCAGATTCAGAAGAGTGTAGGTTGCAGTAATTATTCGGAGATGAAGAGGCTTGTACAGGATAGAGTAGCACAGAGAGCTGCATCAAACCAGTCTTCGGACTGAAGACCACAACGACAAAAGAATTATAAATGTAAACACATCGTCACTACATTGACTCTGCTAGTGTACAGGTAAGAAGGTTCCATGTTCTTGCTATGCTGTGGCAAAACGAATCCCAGTCTCTAAAAGTCAGCATTATTAACACCACTAATACTATCACTCCCCATATATCGCAGGAGCACTGTATGGTCGCAGGCACTACCTATACAGGTTAAGTGTTCCTATCTTGCCAGCCGAAGTGGCCGAGCGGTTCTAGTCGCTTCAGTCTGGAACCGCGCTACCGCTATGGTCGCAGGTTCGAATCCTGCCTCGGGCATGGATGGGTGTGATGTTCTTAGGTTAGTTAGGTTTAAGTAGTTCTAAGTTCTAGGGGACTGATGACCTCAGAAGTTAAGTCCCATAGTGCTCAGAGCCTTTTTTTTCCCCCCCCCTCCAAGAGTACAAAGAGGATGGAAATATCATACATAAGACAGTTGCCTTTGGTAGTAGGGTTTTAATGAAGTGTGGAAAGGACTATTCAGTCATGGAAATGGAGGCTCTGTCTGGGGTTTCAGTAGTTTAGATTTTTTTGTTTGGTTGAGACACTAGGATTTTTACAGACCATAAAGTACATCTACATCTACATGGTTACTCTGCAATTCACACTTAAGTGCCTGACAGAGGGTTCATTGAACCATTTTCATACTACTTCTCTACCATTCCACTCTTGAATGGCGCATGGGAAAAAGGAACACTTAAATCTTTCCGTTTGAGCTCTGATTTCTCTTATTTTATTGTGATGATCATTTCTCCCTATGTAGGTGGGTGTTAACAAAATATTTTCACATTCAGAAGAGAAAGTTGGTGACTGAAATTTCGTAAATAGATCTCGCCGCAAAGAAAACCGCCTTTGTTTCAGAGACTGCCACCCCAACTCGTGTATCATGTCAGTGATACTCTCACCCCTATTGCGCGATAACAAGAAACAAGCTGCCCTTCTTTGCACCTTTTCGATGTGCTCCATCAATCCTACCTGGTAAGGATACCACACTGTGCAACAATATTACAGCAGAAGATGGACAAGTGTAATGTAGGCTGTCTCCTTAGTGGGTTTGTCGCATCTTCTAAGTGTTCTGCCAACAAAGTGCAGTCTTTGTTTCGCCTTCCCCACAATATTATCTATGTGGTCTTTCCAATTTACGTTGCTCGTAATTGTAATTCCTAGGTATTTAGTCAAATTGGCAGCCCTTAGATTTGTGAGATTTATCATATACCCAAAATTTATCGGATTTCTTTCAGTGCCCATGTGGATGACCTCGCACTTTTCTTTCTTTAGTGCCAATTGCCACTTTCTGTACCATTCAGAAATTCTCTGTACATCATTTTGTAATTGGAATTGATCATCTGACGATTTTACTAGACGGTAAATTACAGTGACATCCGTTCAAACATCAGTGACATCTGCAAACAATCTAAGGGGTCTGCTCAGACTACTGGAATTCCTATTAACAGCAAAACTGGTGCACAAGAGATTAGCAAGATGGATACTTTATCTCAAAGAATTTGACTTTATTGTTACGTATGTAGCAGATTCGTTGTCATGCTCACCTATGGGAGTGGTAGAAAATACAAATGAGGAATTGGAGGAAAATCATTTCAACCTGTTCTACATCTGTGAAGTCACATTTGAAAATTATGTGACCAGCAGTGTGAGGGCATTGAGAGAGACAGGACAGGGATACTTCATTCTTAGCACTAAAGCAAAAGTGGAAGGACCAAAGTCAAGCAACCATTAGGCAGTTTTACTTTTTGTGCAAAAGAATTTTATTTGTCCACAGTAATGGGGGAGATTCATTACAGCACCTGTGATACCAAAAGATGTGATTAACAAAGTCCTTAATGGAGCCTCTTCCGTGCACACACAGAGGATTCTGCTACATAATGGTGGTAGTGGAGCTCACATCCAAATTTGTGTCACTGTAGAAAGCAACACTTTTGACTGTGTCATGGGCTGTGTGCAGTGATTTCTTGCCACAGGTAGGATGCATGGATAAAATGATTTCAAACAAGGATCCTCAGTTTCGATCGGCATGATGGAATGACACATTGAAACCCTATATGACACAATCTATTTACACCTCACCGCACCATCCCGATTCGTGTGAGCCAGAATGGGTAATAAAGCAACTACGCAATTTATTTAGAATACAGGGTGAAAAGTAGCATACAATGTGGGATATTTTCTGGAGAGATTTTCAGGACGTAATGAATGAGGTGTCCCATGATGTCTCAATGCTGGCTCCAGTTACAATATTACAGAATTGACAGCCAAGATATCTCATAAGAGTAGTTGCCAGCTTCCTACTAAGGACAGTAGAGCAAAATAAAAATATACTGAACTGAGCCTTCTATAAGATCCAGGTGGTGGCCAGGGAATGGAAGAAACTGTCAGGCAATAAGTTTCATGTTGGTCAGAAAGTTCTAATAAAGTCCTTTCCACTCTCAAATAAGCAAAAGCAACTGTGACACAATTTTTTTTTAATTTTTTTTTATTTTGTTTTATTTACAATGGACCCATGCATAAACAGAGGATCGCACACCAAAATGCACTGGAACTGGAATTAATCAAAACCAAGAAATTGATTGGCATACATGACATATGCCACATTAAACCGTAAGTCAACAAAGGTGCTGATGCAGGCTCAGTCAGGCAAGAGATATGTGATTACCATCTATTAATAGTGAGCACCATCGAAAGACACTGGTATTAATTTGCGAGAACTGTACCGTAATGTGCAATGTCCACATTTGCCCATTTACGGTATTACATTTATAAAGGGAAGTAATAAATGACTGCAGACTCATTGGAATTATATTGGAAACAATATAACTGTGAAATGATCACATAGGGCCATGTCCCCTGTTTCTTTCTACCGGGTTGAATGTTATATGGGAGAAGTTGGCTGGCTACTCCAGATTGCGGCCTTACAGTTTGTTTATCGTCCTGAGGCTCAGTCATTTTTGCACTTGTTGGTGGCGTTTCTGGTGTCTCACTCTGCTGTTGTGATCGGCTACACCTTAGAGCTACACTTCAGGTGTTGCTTTCTCGAGCAAGTTTGGGCTGCGTCCACACCACAGATGTGTGTCTGACATGTGAACTTAGGTTTGTGCTAGGGTAGTGATCAGGCCATATTTGTGGATGTTGAGAGATACTAGCCAGAACCCCATGCCCCAGAGTGTGGGGTGGTAGTTGGCATCATTTTCTCTCACAGAGGTTTGCAACATGTTGCACGGACAGTATGAGGCATTGTGAGTAGCAAGTCTACATGTTGTGTCACAGGAAATGTAGTGCTGAGTGTAGGAACTATGTAGACCACACCCAATGGACAATAATTATCTTGCTGATTCACAAACAGTCAGAACTGATATAAGCATGCTCTGTCTAATTTTGGTCATTGGTAATTTGTGCAATATAACTGACACACACACACACAAGTTGCAGGTATCGGAGGATCTGAAGAGGAAGTAAGTACAGAACATAAGTCCATTCCCTGTGTTGCCTCAATGTTATGCCAGCAAATATTACAATTGCACCTGGTGTTAGGAGGTTAAAAGAAACCAGGTGATTCATTATAACAAAAGGCATCACACAATTCTGCTCATCCGATAGGAGCTCACATAACTTTACTGGACTGTTCTTTACCATCCACCTTACAGGCCAGGTCTTACACCTTCATGGATAATGGGCAGGTTATTGGTAGTTGTGAATATACATCACCACCAAAAGAACATAGCTTTTGAACCCCTATCTGTTGCTATGGCTCCTGCAATGTTGGAACATATGGATTCTGTCATTCAGGTGATTCATTATAACTAAAGGCATCACACAATTCTGCTCATCCGATAGGAGCTCACATAACTTTACTGGACTGTTCTTTACCATCCACCTTACAGGCCAGGTCTTGCACCTTCATGGATAATGGGCAGGTTATTGGTGCAGAAAGACATTGGATCCGATGTTGGACAGTAGAGTGGTACCATGCAGGCACACAAGCCGTCCCAGTAAGGTCGTCACATTGAAGAGATTATGTTGAAAAATGGATTTTGTACGGAAAAGAATAGGGAATAATATGGAATATTACAATCCTGAACAAAACTAATGAGCTTTCAGAAAAAAATGTGTTGAACACTTATTGAACACCCATTGTATATTTAGCTGATCTAGAGGATAAAACTGGAATCTGTTCGAGTCTGTTCACAGATGAGGCTTTTTTCTATAGAAACATTACAGAATGTTGAAATGCAGGAAATCCTGGAGTAGTCAGTGTGGGTGCTTGCACTGGAACCTGTATGCAAATAATTGTGACATCCTTATGTGAAAATGTGTAGAATTTCAGTATTACATTATTGGTGAGAAATCATTAGAGACAGTAACTATGGAAATATAATGCATCCAGAGTGGCTAACAAAACACTTGTTCAACCAATTCTTGAGTTTTGCTTATCAATTTGGGGCCCTTAATGGATTGGATTAATGAAATATACATAGAATACCAGTATGCAATACAGAACTGTGCTTTTTGTCACAGGATCATTGTAATTCAAGAATTTTATTAAATTTATTAACCTGTTGATTGTTCTCCTGCTATTAATTGATTTGATGAACATATGAGAGGCATTCAGTAAATAAAGTAACAAATTATTTTCTGAAAGCAGGTCTTGCTGCATCTACGTACTGCTTCCTGCAGAGTGCACCTTTATTTAGGCCAATCAGATTGAAGTCAGAAGTTGCGAGATCCAGGCTGCAGAGTAGACGTGTAAGAACAGTCCAATCAAGTTTTGTGAGCTCCTCTCAGGTGTGCAGACTTGTGATATGGCTTGTATTGTCACGGAGATGTTTGTTTTACATTTTTGTAGTGACAGACATGCTAAAATCATTTCTTCGGTTTCCTGAGGGAGGCACAATACACTTCAGAGTTGATCATTGCACTTTGAGGGAGGACATCAAACAGAATAACCCCTTCAGAGCCCCAGAAGACTGTCATCACGACTTTACCAGCTGAAGGTGCAGCTTTGAACATTTGCTATGGAGGAGAGGTGATGTGGCACCAGTCTCCACAGGCTGCTGTTTTGTTTCTGGTTCAAAGTGATGAACCCAGGTTTCATCACTCGTGAAGATGTTTGACAAAATATCATCGCGATCAGCTTTATAATACGAAAGCAGTTCTGCACAGATGAGCGAGTGGTCCTCCATTGCCATTTCTGGGCTTCTGACAGTTGACGAGGAAACCACCGGGTACACACCTCCGGTTACCCCGAGTGACGGACGAGTGTTTCGGCACCACCGACAGAGGCGTCCAGTTGTCCAGCGAAGTGTTCGATTGTGATCCACTCGAATGAGAGTGTCTATGTTTTCCAAATTTGCAGAAGTTTCTGCCACGTGTGGCTGGCCGGTACGTGGGAGATCGGACAGGTTTGCACAAACCTATTGCGACGACGACAGACGTCTCGCCCAACAACTCATTGCCGGGTCTCCGTAAACATTCTGCGAGCACCTACGAATATCTCCAATACTCTGGTTTTCCGACAAAAGAAACTCAGTGACGGTTCCCTGCCCAGAGCACACCTCCATTACAAACACCATTTGGAGTCTGTGTCTAGCACCAGCATGTATTGGAACTTTTTGAAACTGTAGGAGCTGAAGTGGGAATATTCCAGAATGTCCCGCAGCAAGTTCCACATTTTATCAGCCAAAACTGGCCGAGAAAAAAATGTGTTGCATTACTTACTGAACACCCCTCGGTACGTTAAATGAAGTACATCGAGCTGCTGCATTTGATTTTCATACTCTTCATATTTGTTTACACACAATGTTTCCTTTCTGCAGATCATCTTTGTAACAAAAGGGGGACATGGTTTTTAATAGGATATGCGATACGATGGATGGCAGCGAATGCTCTGTAATGTGCACCCGTGCTGGCCTCGAGGTTGGTAAGTTGTCCCTGTGGTAGGGTATCGCACTCCTGCAGCAGCGCAGTCAGCAACATCTGGGTGGTAGTCGGTGCATGTAGAGGTGCTACAATATGTGACCCCAGCGCTCACTTGGATTGAAATTGGGGCTGATCTGTTGTTGAATACACCCCTAAAGAGATGAACACGGGGGAGGAATAAAATGTCACAATGACATTGGTGGGCAAGTGTACTGTGTTCAAAGATTTGGATGTCAGTATGCCCGTGCAACATCGCGCCTCCACACACCTTCATATGGAGAGGTGTGGGAACACGTAATGCACCGCAGAACACTGTCAAATGTGATCATTTTGGTGATCCTGGTGTTATGTGGTGGGGAGGCAAACGTGCACGGTTGTAATGACCTCCAAATCTTTGACCACAATACACTCATCAGTCTACATTATTGTGACTCTATACTTCTTCCACTCGTGCATCTTTTCGTGAGTGCATTCGACTCTGTCATCCACAAAAATGAAGTCAGACCAACTGCCGCGAGTCTGGAGAAAATAATTTGGAAATTCGAAAAGACAGGCTCTTTTCGTGTGCAACCTGTAGAGGGAGGAACCGAATTGATTCGACATCAGTGGAGGCAGTGGCCACAGCAATGCAGGAGGAGACGAAAGGCGGTGTGCAAACGTGTAGTGCGTGGAGAATTGCCGAAACATTGGATATACCTGTGAGCACGGTGTGTAAAATCCTACAAAACATACTTCTTTGCTATCCATTCAGAATTACCCGTGTGCAAGAGTTGCTTCCTGTCGATCTGCCAGGAAGAGAGACCTTTGGATTTCTTGCTCACAATGATTGCCTGTGGAATATTTTGGGGACAGATGAAGCCCACTTCCATCTGACAGGATATAGCAATACACAGAACTGACAAATATGGGCAATGGAAAATTTGCACGCAAATCGACAAGTACTTCATTCTGAAAAGGTCACTGTGCGGTGCAGATTTATAGCATCATTTATCATAGGGCCATATTTTTTCGAAGAGAGAATTGCCTTCGGGCCTGTTAGCTGTACCGTCACTGGTAAGCGTTACGAGTACGTTTGGACGAGCGTGTCATTCCAGCTTAGCGTGGATGTGTCGATGGGATTATTTTTATGCAAGAAGGTGCACCTCTGCACATTCCAAATCCAGTTAAGCAGCTGCTGAAGTGCCATTTAAGAAATGCTAGAATTATCAGCCACCATTCCCCTACAGCCAGGCCATCCCGATCACCTGATCTTAATCCGTGTGATGCCTGATCATGGTGCTGTCTGAAAGATGTTTTGTTCAGTGTTCTGACTGCAAACTTAGCCCCATTGAAGGCACACATTCCACAACACATTATGAACGTGACCCCAGAAACATTTCGATCAGTTGTAGAATGTGCTGTTTCTCAGTTTCAACTTGTTGCAGAAAACAGTGGATAGCATATTGAACATGTTTTGCACCAGTCACTTGCAAATTAATAATCCGATTTCACTGATGCCTTTTATGCGGTTTTTGACCTCAGGGAAATTAAAAACTGATGTGATTGATGCTTTTTATGGAGTTTTTGGCCTCAGTGAAACACCTGGTTAAATCTGCAGGACAGAACAGGTAGTTGGAATTGTTGAAAGGGGCCAAAAATGAGCAGCTGTCATTTCCACTGAAACACATATAACTTTATTTAGTTGGCCAAACATTACAGTGCAAATTTCTGAGCTTAACTATCAATTGAATATGTCACACAATGTTATGGCTTAAGGGTACAACCTCTTTAATTTTTAAAACAGCTAAAGGCCCATGATTTAAAACCACAACTAAAATAAATTTTCAAAGGCAGAAGGCCCAAAGCTTTATCTTTAAATAATTTTAAAGAGGAGGCTGAAGCTCCAAACAAGCTAAGACTTAACAATAAGGAATTTTACTTTTAAAACGGCTGAAGGCCCATGATTCAAAACAAAACCACAATAAATTTTTATAGTTAGAAGGTCAGGCTTTTTTTTTTTTAAATGAGGCTGAAGTCCTAAACAGTTTAAGATTTAACAAGTAAAGAATTTAAATTTTAAAGCGGCTGAAGGCCAATGATTGTAAAACACAACTACAATGAATTTTCAAAAGGCAGAAGGCCCAAAGCTTTATCCAAAAGTATTTAAAATGAGGCTGAAGGCCCAAATAATGCAAGACTTGACAAGTAAGGAACTTTCAGTTTTAAATTGGTTGAAGGCCTATTATTTAAAAACCAACTAAAAGCATACAAATTCAAACCATCAGCTACAAGCCATTATAATACACAATCAAACACCCATAAGAAAAGGCATTACAGCCAGCAGCGTTCAGAAGTTTCCATGGGTTGGTCTGCACTTGAAATATTAATGTTCACTTAGGGGAGACAGGTAGTCGGTTCAACTACGTCCAATCCGCCGGCAACCCAACCAAGAGACAGTCAACTGAGGAACTCCAAAGCCAAAACATAAAAGGCGTAGCCACCCAGAACCAAATATGCATAAGATATCAAAACTACACACATGTGTTGGACAGCAACAACACGGTGAGGAAAGGACACTGCCTGAATTTTACGTTAGTGGCAGGGCAGGTAACCGGAATGCTAACAGCCACAAGGTAGAAAATTCCGCTGGTGCACTTGGACTTCAAATAACCAAAATACAGTTAAACTCCATCGGATGGTTGCAAAACTTTCACCAACTTGAACACTCGCTGTTGCTCACAGGAATACCCCCAACAGCTAACCATGAAAACCAATGGCACAATCTGAACAGACTGGCTTCGCTAATTAAATCACCACTCTACTGTGATGTCCTGGGTCGGTGAGCCATGAACCTCATAGCAATCAGAACAGCTCTCACACACTCTGACCCTGCGTAGAGACGGCCAGTGGGGCCGAACCCACTGCTCCGCACAGAGATTTTCTAGCTGATCCACACCAACCGACCGACTGCTGCACATCGGCTAGCCGGAAACTATAACACCAGACCAAAGATAGTACAAGGTGTGAATATTAATACACACCACTGCTGCCACACATAGAAAGAGGAAGAACCATGGGATAACCGCAATAACCACGGGAAATGAAACGCAGAGTAACAGTCAAGGTTTAAGCCAACGCATAAGCCGGGGCCACTCAGGATGATTAAAAACCAGTGTGATTGATGCTTTTTATGCAGATTTTTGTCTCAGGACAATTAAAAACCGATTTTTCCCTTCCGATCTGATATGACCTTGCCATGGTGGACGGGCTTACGTAACTTGTCATTCTGACCAGTGGTGTTATTTCTGCAGCAATTTGAAAATTTAAGTTTAATTATAATCATCCTGTGCATTGTAGAGCATTCGTTGCTGTCCGTGGTGAAAACACGCCCTATTAAGATTAATACCTTTTGTATTGTAATGTCCAGAGGACTACCATAAAATGCAGTGACTTCAGTGTAATTATTGTTTTTGAACAGAAGTGTCAATTCAGTTCATCTCGTTGCTTTTTTTTTCAGTTACCTTCTTTGCTATACTGCAGCAGTTCTTTCTATGCCTGGTTCAAATTTCAGCAATCTATGTTACTTGGCAGTGATGCATCATGTGGAAGTTACAACTGTTCTTAAGTTTTACACACCAGTGTACTATTATATTATATAATCAGGAGCTTGAAAATTACCCTGTAAATAGCAAAATTTGAATGAAATACACTTTGAATAAGAAGTTAGCTATTTCATGTGTCTATGCTGAAGATTAGATTGGTAGATCACATAACTAATGAGGAAGTATTGAATAGAATTGGGGAGAAGAGATGTTTGTGGCACAACTTGACTAGAAGAAGGGATCGGTTGGTAGGACATGTTCTGAGGAATCAAGGGATCACCAATTTAGTATTGGAGGACAGCGTGGAGGGTAAAAATCGTAGAGGGAGACCAAGAGATGAATACACTAAGCAGATTCAGAAGGATGTAGGTTGCGGTAGGTACTGGGAGATGAAGAAGCTTGCACGGGATAGAGTAGCATGGAGAGCTGCATCAAACCAGTCTCAGGACTGAAGACCACAACAACAACAATTGTAGATTTACTACTAATGAAAATATATTGGAAAAGATAAAAATATATTGACATTGGGAGTGGTATAAGAACAAGTGGAGTAGTCCCACTTTTCTCTGTGGCAGACATTACAAGGGAAGGTATGTGCATCATGGAAAGCTTAGCCTGCTATTGAAATTCCAAGCTTGTACATTCCAGGAAGGGCCAGGCAACATATTAATTGCTGCTACATATGTCTCCTGAAATTACTGTGAGAAGTTAGAGTTCATACAGACATTTACTGACAACTGATCTTCCCATTCACCATTTGTGAATGGAACAGGGAAGGGAGGAGCAAGATGATGATATCAGTTCAATTTCAATTCAACCTATTGCCATGAATTGTAGTCATGTTATCTAGAAAGTCTAAACAGGTCATACATATAGGTACATCATTTTATATTATATATAAAGCTACAACTATGTAAAACCCTTATCAAAACCAAAATACACTAATATAGGACTTCCTCAGGGTAGTATCAGTCCTAAAATGCTACCCTCAGGAACTTGTATATTAATTATATTTTATCTCTAGTAAGTGTTTACTAAAAGCTTAGACTTATTTGGGTATATGTTCAGTAGATGAGATATACTTCACATAAGCAAAAATGAACACGTGCTCACAGCTTGTAAAATGTGCATTTTAGAGCCCACGTTTACAGGATTTTTCTTTTCCTTCGGAAAGCTTGTTGTTGGAGTTCTGGTTTATTCTATTTGTGATCTTGTGATCTGTTGATGTTATTTTGGTATTCAGCACATCCACTCAATCTTATAAACTAAAAGTTGAGCAGCTGTCTTCTAAGTGTTTGATTTGCAATCACATTAAGTAATTCATAAGTTTCAGTAACTTAGAATTATTTGCAGATCACATTCTAATTGTTTGCAGTTTCCTGGAAATGAGGGCAACTGAAAATGACACGATCAGCAGAACCTTTCTCTCTACGTGCACAAACTGGTGTGTTACTACATCCTGCTCGATGCAGATTTTTGGGATACGGACCACGACCTGTTAACAGGTGCACCGTACCTCGGAAGCTGTTCATAATGCGTGGGTATATGCTGTAAACCCACCTCACAGTTCTTCTAGTGTCCAAGTCAGACTGCCATTCATCTAACTCCCAAGCTTGTAAGAGTCTTTATCAGTAACATGAGCTCCTTTGAGCTCAGACACACGATCACATATTTTGAGCCCGAACCAATACAAAGCTGCCTGTAATATAGTAAGATATTCATCAGACTTATCCCAAGACCACCAGTAAATCCTTGACAGATGTTGCTAATATAACCATGAAAACAATCAATTATTGATAAAATTATTTACTTGGATAGATAAGAAATCTACTCACCCAGCAGTGGCAAAACGCACACATAAAAGACTGTTGTGACTGGCAAACTCTTAGAACAAGTGGCTTCTTCCTTAGGCAGAAGGGTTGAAGAGGAAGGAAGAAGAGTGTAGGAAAAGGGGTAGTTTTGGGAAAGTTGCTGAGAACTGTCGGTCAGAGGAGACTTACCACACAGAATTAGAAGGAGCCACTGGTCTTTTATTTGTGTGTTCTGCCGCTACATGGTGAATAGAATTTTTATCCATCCACTTGACAGATTTTGTCACCAGAAGTATTCTCCATCACAAACCATAAAATGGCTTGTAGAGTGAAAGAGGATTTGATATGAAATTTGAAAGATTAAAACATTCACCCTAAAACACAGACATATCACCAACAGATTTCCAGTTGTTTGCTTCTTTTAGATGTTGATGAGGTCTTTAAGGCAATGTTAAGATGGTTACACAATACACATTTGTCTGAGAACCAGATTTTTTGCTAATCACTGTGACTAATGAAAAAGATAAGGCGATAACAGTTCCTATTACATATGCCTATACACCATTTATTTATTCATTTATTCATCCGTAAACAAATTTATTTGTATGGATGTCGTCATTATACATACATATGTACATTATTCTGTCACATAAGATAATGAAATACAAGCTATATATAATAAATTCATAATAAATATATGTATATTACACACACAATTTATCATTGAATTACATATTGCAGAAGAACCTGCTTCAATTAAAAGAAATAGATCACAAGACTCCTCCAGCACCTGTATGGGTACATTACAATCTAGAATGTCCACTTTATAATTGATTAACCTGATTATTTATTTATGCCAATTTTATGCTGCATGAATTCTCTAATTGAGTAAAAACTATTTTTTAATAAATATTCTTTAAGGAATGCTTTAAATTTACAGCGTTCCTTTATGTTTTCGATTTCTTTTGGCAATTTATTGTATATCTTGACACCTTGGTAGAACATAGTGGTTTGGGTTTTAATTCATTCTGACTAGATACAAGCAATTACTGTTTCTGGTTTGGTGATCATGTATGCAAGTGTTTGCTAAATATTGCTCAATATTTTTGTGAATAAAAGCTGTAGCTTGCAAGATATATTCACTTGGGATTGTCAGAATACCCCATTTTTTAAATAGCTCACTGCAGTGTGCTCTTTTGTGATTCTTGCTCATTAATCTGATAGCTCGTTTTTGCAATCTGAACACATATTTCACATTTTGGGCATTTGCACCTCAGAATGTTATGCCATAACTTATTATATAATGTATGTGTACAAAATACGTCATTCTATGGCATGAACCATTGCACACAGTGACTAATATTCGTAAGGCATAGCATGCTGCGCTAATTTTTTCCCAAGCATCCTAATATGTTCATCCCTTTTTAATTGTTGATCAACATACATACCCAAAAATGTTGTGCTGGCTACACACACTATGGTTTCATTTTGAACTTTAAGTTTTGTCATATTCGGTTTTTTTCTTTATATAGAAGTTTATGTTATTATACTTTTTCACATTAAGGGTTACTTTGTTGTTATTTGACCAGTTGTGAACTGCCATAAGTGCCTTTTCAGCTTTTACATTGAACATTTCTGGTGTCCTGTCTGTAATTATTATGTTGCTGTCATCAGCAAATAACTCTGTTTCACCTTGTATTACCCACTGTGGGAAGTCATTAATATAAATAAGAAATAGTACTGGGCCTAACACACCCCCTTGAGGTACTCCAATGTTCAAATATTCTTCATCTGAAAGATGTTTCAGTAAATAATTTGAGCTACTTGAAATTTGAGATATCTCCACCCTCTGCACCCCGTCCGCAAGGTAAGATCCAAACCATTTATTTACAACCCCCCTGATTCCTAGTGCTTCAAGTTTACCTAGTGGTATTTCATGTTCAACTGTATCAAATGCTTTACTGAGATCTTGGAAAATGCCTGTTACTTGTTCTCCTTTATGTAGGGCTTCTAGAACTACTCTTGTAAATTTTTCTATAGTTGCTCCTGTTCCCTTTCCTGATTCCTAGTGCTTCAAGTTTACCTAGTAGTATTTCATGTTCAACTGTATCAAATGCTTTACTGAGATCTTGGAAAATGCCTGTTACTTGTTCTCCTTTATGTAGGGCTTCTAGAACTACTCTTGTAAATTTTTCTATAGTTGCTCCTGTTCCCTTTCCAGTCCTGAAACCAAACTGTTCTTTGCATAGGAGTTGGTATTTGTTTAAGTAGTCCATAAGTCTGTTTTTCATAATAGTTTCCATTATTTTTGAAAAAGAAGAAACTGGTCTGTAATTCTCTGTATTTTCTGTATCACCTTTTTGTGTATGGGAAGAATTTTTGCGTGCTTTAGATAATTAGGGAAGCAACCTGATGAGAACGACTCATTTATAATGTCTGCTAAGGGTTCTTTTATGCTGCTAATGCAGTCTTTTAGTATACACATTGGAACTTCATCTAAACCTGTGGGTGATTTACTCTTGAATTATGTACAATGCTACTGATTTCCTCTCTATTGGTGGGTAGCAGTAGCATTGTGTGGGATACTTAGTTCTTTGACATTGTGTATTGTGTTTTAGGAAGCTTTTCTTGCAGTTTTGTTGCTATATTACTAAAGTAGTTGTTTATAAAGTTTGCCAGGCCCTTAGGATTATCTATTAAACTACCTTTATTTCTAATTTTTATGCTCATCTGCTTTGATTTTGAGTTACGAGCTTCTTGTTTTACTATATTCCAAACGGCTCTGCTTTTATTGTTCGAGTTCTGTATGGTCATTTCATTTTGGATTATCTTTGCTTCCTGCAACAGTTTTCTGTATGTCCTCTCGTACCTGAGAAAAACTGTAAGAAGCCTGGGTCACTCTTATCATTTTTGATACATCTCAGATATTTGAGTGTTTCAGAGGAATTTTCTGATACGTTTTGTTACCCAAGTCTTCCTACTCGATCCCCCATCAGAATGTACTACTTTAGGAAATGTTTCCTCAAATTTTAACTTGAATATAGTCATGAATTTGTTGAATTTTTCCATTTACATGTGTTCCTGAATATACTTCTGACCAGTCATCTGTGTTGTAAATTCACACCTTCTTGATTTAGAAAAAAACCCTTCTGTAGCTAAGCACTTTTGCTTGTAACTTTGTAGATATTTTAAGTTTTGCACTTTGACCAAAGTGGTCTGATATCCCAAGGTTTTTAACAGTTACTTCACAGAATTTATGGTTAATATCTGTTAGAATATGGTCTATTATTGAAGATGAGTGTTTGGTTACTCTTGTGGCATTTGTTACCCATTGTGAGATACAATAACTGTACAAGATATTCAAGAACCTGGTGCTGACTTCACCCATTTTCAGCATTCATTTGCAGGATGGTGGGTGCTTCTTCTCAGATGTTGTTTGCTGGTAATTAATTTGGTGGAGAATATTGTGAAATAATGTATGAAAATAAATATGCATCTTACCCAGTGGCCTGTCAAAATGAGTACTCCCATCATGTTGAGTACATTAGCCTATGGCACTGTGTAGGCCTACCCAACTTGGTGTAAATCTACATAACTCTCCCACTCTTCTAAGTATTTCAAAATGGGCACATTTTTGATCTGTTATAATTGGCATCATTTACATACTGACTCTTAGTGTGGAAAATGCTTCAGCCATTTGATATCCATCTCCTCCTACATTTCTCTATGCATTACAGTCTTCAGGTGTACACACCGAGATGAAACTTGCTTCTTAGGAGAACTGGACAATAAAATACCTGATAACAGAAGTAGGTGATACACTTTGGAAGTGTATTATATGATCATATGTTTAGCTGTATATTTGATTCATAGTATTTTTATTACATTGACTTTCATCTGTTGCACATATTAATCACTGTTTTCTATCATTTCAAGTAATTTAATGAACAGCAGATGACAGTGTTCATCTTCCCATTTCGAACACTAAATTATGAAATCATTCAGATCAAAACTTCATTTATATGCATTTCAGTCAGCCGGTTTTGTAGTTTCAAGTGTACAAAGACAGAAAAATGTTACAAAATTTTACAATCTTTAGCATGATTTTAAAGACATCTTTGTGGATAAATTAGTAATACTTCAGAATTTGAACATTTGTAAAGGGAGGCAACTGAAATGCTTAAATATTTTAGTTACAATTCACATATGTTAAAGGCAATTGTTTAAACACAAAATGTCGCAAATTTTTGTATAGGACATATTAATACTCAACAAAAAAAATTTCAGATATATTCTTTGTTTATATGGAAATTGTTGACACAATTCTTCATTATAATTCTCTCAATGTGAGAGGTGTACAGAGGTGTGAAAATTATTAGACTCAAAATGAAAATATTGATATTTCCTAGTTCCTCTCACTCTAGAATTATTCAGCCATGTGATATTGGCATTTTCGCTCACTTCCATCGGTATTCTAACATTTACATTTGATATTGGCAGTACTCTGCTATTAACAATGTTGGCAGCACTCCCTAAGCAGTCAAGTGTTATAGTTGAGGCAAAGATTGCATGGTTGCAGCTGTTTTGGAGACAGTTCAATTCAGCTGGCACATTCTTAAGGTTGGTTTTATGTATAATGTATCCTTAAACAATAACTAATGCATATTTCTACTTGCATTTTAGCCATAAAATATAAATATTTTTATTGTTATGGATAATTCTTTTGTTTGTCAGGTATTTGTTGGTTATAGATCAAAAAAGTGATATTTCACCATGAAAAGTTGCGACAATAAATCTGTTACTCAAAGAAAAACAGTATTTACAGTGAGAAACAGCAAACAGATTACAGATTTCACCAAAATCTGTAAGCTGCATTAGCCAGGCAGAGAAAGATGGCGTAATTTCAGACCAGCATGTTGAGGAAAGTGTGGATTCAAGTGCAAACTTTCCCCTAGAGCTCAACACAAACTTGTCCAGATGGTGAACGACAGCAGAAGCACTAACAGTCAAGATTTAAAGAAGGCTTTGGAGAACTATAGAGTCGATGTTTGTACTTCCACATTCTGCAGAAAGCTTATTAGTCCAGGGCTTCCAGCTCATTGTCCATGAAAAAAAGCAAAACTTACTCCTGCAATGGGTGAAAAGAGGCTTAAATGGGCTCATGAAGTTAGAAATAAGTTTGGGGAGGACTGGAGCAAGGTAAATAAACTTTATTTAAAGCAGTTGAGAATATGTATGAGAAAATTTCTTTTGGAAAATGAATAAATGTTTTCAAGAAAATATTCCACAAAGACGTGGAGAAATTTTCTTATGTACAGTATAGTTCATATGAGCACGTAACATCTGAAATTATAGACTTTTTATGATTAAAATGCTTTATTCCTTTCAGGTCTGCTTTTCTGAAGAGTCAATATTCTCCATATGTGAAGAAATTAGACAGTATGTCCGAAGAACGGTTGACGAAGAGTTTTCTGAGCTTTGTATAGTGCAAACTGTAAAACATCCCACGTCTGTTATGGTGTGGACTGCCATATCAACAAAGGGTACTGGCTGACTTTACATTGTGTAAGG
Source organism: Schistocerca serialis cubense (assembly GCF_023864345.2). Classification (NCBI taxonomy): domain Eukaryota; kingdom Metazoa; phylum Arthropoda; class Insecta; order Orthoptera; family Acrididae; genus Schistocerca; species Schistocerca serialis. Next base: position 511,740,647 of record NC_064646.1, read on the forward strand.
CACTACGAATCAGGAAAGTTTTGGGAAAGAGGCTTTTCCCTCAGGTGAAGGAATGGTTTCCTGATGGTGACATCGTGTTCACGCACGATGGTGCACCGTGTCATAGAGCTAAATCAGTTACACAGTTCTTAGCTGAAAATAATGTAGAAATGTTGCCATGGCCTTGAAATAGTCCAGATATGGTCCCTTTAGAGAATCTGTGGGCAATTGTTAAGAAGAAGTTGAGGAAGATGAACATTACAACGAAGTTGCAACTCATGGAGAAACTCTGACAAATATGAAACCAAGATGATGTCAAAAATTCATGCTCAAGACTCAGAGAAACAAGACTTTTTTTTTTAATTTGATCCCTTTTAAATGGTTCTGAAAGCCTGTGACTGTGAAAACAATAGGTTTGTTTATAAATAACTCATCTGCTACCAGTCACAATTTTCTTTTTCGCACGACGCGTTTTGGGAAATGATTCCCATTATCAAGTGTGTTTTTTGTGTTTGTTATGTCATTCCTATGTGATGTTGTTGATGTGTGAGATTCTGTTTCATTTTGTCTACTGCAATATATAAGAAAACATGCGATTTTTAGTTGGTTTTTTTTTTTTTTTTTTTTTTTTTTTTTTTTTTTTTTTTTTTTTTGTGAAGTTAGTTGCAAAATTTAGAAGAATTTGTACTTACAGTTTCCTTACGGTCCATTTGTGCAGAGTCTTACACACACTAAACATCACATGCAACTTGTTGTACACTTTTAAACATCGAAAACATTTTACATAAAAAAAAACCGTTACACAGGTACTCCTACAGTTCTAAATTACTTCAATAATCTACATGAGAAAATAAAATTTACAGTGGAACATGAGCAAAATAAAACCATCAACTTTCTGGACCTAAATCTTACAAGAGACAACAACACAGGCACATTAAAAATTCATAGGAAGAACACAATGACTGACACCACAATCCCTGCAACCTCATGTCACCCGAATACCCGTAAACAGGCAGCTTACAGGTCAGTGCTACATAGGGCAACTAAAATACCATTGAACCAAGAAAACGTGCAACAAGAAATAAACACAGTGAAAAAGATTGCAGATGCCAATGGGTACAATGCTTCCATGGTTTGACACAATCCTAGACAAAGTGAAAAAGCACCAGGTACAAACTGCACCACAGAAGAAAAAGAGAAAACCAAATGTTTATCTAGTATCCCATACATTGGCAATGTATCACAGAAGATTGCAAATATTTTCAAAAATCACAAAGTAAAAATTGGGTTTTCTACATCTAATACATTACAACATACACTAATTCACAATATAAAGTGTAAGCATGATCCATACTCAGACTCTGGAATATACAAGGTCACATGCCAGGAATGCGCCATGTTCTACCCAGGACAAACAGGCTGACATTTCAACACCAGGTACACAGAGCACATAAAAGACAACAGACACACTACATCAGCCATAGCAACACATGTACACAATACAGGAGATCCATTTGGAAAAATAGAGCAAAATGTTGAAGTACTCCACCGACTAAATAAAGGACATAAAATGGATTTGCTAGAAGAACTGGAGATATATTCACATTACAGAAAATATGAAGATAAAATACTGAATGAAAAACTTGAAAGTGAATCAGTGAATTTCTTCAGATGTTTCGATAGTATACTTAAATAAAAATAGTAACACATAGAAATAAGCACAATTGTAAAATAGACGTAAGTAAATTATGAACCAAATTGTTAAGGTAAATAACCTCTGTACAAAAGCATATCACACTCTATGGAAGACCTATAGTGTCATCTCTGCTGAGGAGCATCTGAGTAACTGTTTTTTTTATGTAAAATGTTTTCAATGTTTAAAAGTGCACAAAGTTGTGTGTGATGTTTAGCGTGTGTGAGACTCTGCACAAATGAACCATAAGGAAACTGTAAGCACAAATTCTTCTAAATTTCACAAATAACTTCAACAACCAACTAAAAATCACATGTTTCTTATATATTGCAGTGAAGTCAACGAAATGAAGCAGAATCTCACACATCAACAACATCACATACGAATGACATAACAAACACAAAAAACACACTCAATAATGGGAATCATTTCCCGAAACGCGTTGTGAGAAAAATAAAATAAAGAAAATCATGACTGGTAGCAGATGAGTTATTTATAAACAAACCTAATGCCAAGACGTGTTGAACCGCTCATTAAGAACAAAGGCATGCACACAAAGTACTAATGTATTTTAATTTGGCAAATAAATGCTTCTAAACTGTAAAATGTATTAATTTTAAGAAAAAATAACCTTGAGTCTAATAATTTTCACACCTCTGTAGTAATGTGTGTACTTGTTTTTGATACAGTTGTGTTCCAGTCTGAGGCAGTTAACACCAATTTTTGTTGCATTTTGAAACCTTTGTCTCCAATGTTTTTGACAAAAATAAATGCGCCAATATAATTTTTTTTTACAATTAATAGCACTGCTGTAGCCAATGTATGTTCGAACATTCATGGTACTCCTGCCCACATCATCTATTCACACATGACGAGATCATTATCTCCAGTCTTTCCATATCACTTGGAATCCAGCGAAGAACTTCCTTGGTCCTTCTAGGATCCAGTCTTCTTACTACATATTCTGCCCAACTCCATTTCATTTTCATATTACATAGTGATGGAACCAGTTTGGGAAAGCCGATATCAACACCAGAGTTGTGTTGTGCTAACCCCCTCTGTGCTGACTTTCAATGGTTACATAAACAGCAGATACACACCAGCTAAAAGGTATCGCATTTTTCTCTGGGTCACATCACAGAGCTTATAAATGGTACGACTAAGGAGAGAAATTTTTTTTTCTTGTTGAATTATTCTTTTTTATAATGGGGAGGACAGCTAATTATAATTTTTATTTCACAAAGTACATTTTCTGTATTTTGTTGATTACTCATTGTTTTGGCAATATTGTGTATGCAAGCATTAAAACTTGCTTAAAAAATATTTCAGATGTGAGCTACCAACACAATCAATGCCTTTATACTGACATGTGGCTAAAAATATTCAAAATTTCAAGAACAAGTAACTGACATTTCATGATAAATATCCCACACTCACTTATCCTGCATGTGAGTTTTGCACTAACCTGAAAAGCTGCCAGATATCATTCTGCCTGAGACACTGAAAGAGTTAGAGGCCACAGTACCCATGTGGTGTATTCTGGTCACAGTGTAGTGAAGCAAGCGAAGGCAGTGGCAGAATGCCACATTTCATAGACAGCTGCCACAGCAAACTCAGAAGAAGCCGACCGCTACCATGAGGACCATTTCTGCAAGGCAGCATCTATGTCTGGGTCTGGGACACTGATATCTCCTTAAGTCAGCTAGTCATCAAACAGCTGGGCTAGGTTTGCTTATTTGGTATCACATTAATGAATTATTAAAATTTATAGAAGGGCTAGATACCCTAAACACAGATTGAGGAGATTATACACAAAGAAATATTCACATATTATCACTAGAAAAATTTTCCCCTCTCTCTCAAAGCTAGGGCAGATCCTCAACACTTGTAAGGTTGGACCAAATTTTGGCATATTTTCATATATTCAGAATTCCAGTGACTTCTTTTTCAGAAATTGAGTCTGTAGGAAAAATGTCTCAAGGGTGGCATGCTCTCCATGTTCACCCATAGACAATTGCGTAGAATTTTCACGTCATCTTGACAGCTATCGGAAAGTCTTGTATAGTCAAATTCTCATTGTAGTGCACCAGACACAGTACCTCAGCTGCAATGCAACAAAAAGACAATGGGCAAAGAGTTTACAGTGCTTTCAAGCTTCAACAAGATACTAGTCTCACAGTGGACCCACTTTTAGCATCTTGTAAATATACACTAAAGCACCAAAGAAACTAGTATAAGCATATTCAAATATAGAGAGATGTGAACAGGTAGAATATAGTGCTGCAGTCGGCAACACCTATATACAAGTGTTTGACGCAGTTGTTAGATCAGTTACTGCTGCTGCAATGACAAGTTCTCAAGATTTAAGTGAGTTTGAACGTGGTGTTACAGTCGGCGCAGCAACGATGGGACACAGCATTTCCTAGGTAGCAATGAAGCGAGGATTTTCCCGTAAGAGCATTTTATGAGTGTACCATGACATCAGAAATCCAGTAAAACATCAAATCTCCAACACAGCTGTGGCAGGAAAAAGATCCTGCACGAATGGGACCAAAGACGACTAAAGAGAATCATTCACCATGACAGAAGTGCCCCTTCTGCAAATTGCTGTGGGTTTCAATGCTGGGCTATCAACAAATGTCAGTGTGCAAACCATTCAACAAATCATCATCAATATGGCCTTTTGGAGTCTAACGCCCACTCATGTACCCTTGATGACTGTATGACACAAAGCTTTACGCCTTCACCAGGGCCTGTCAACACCAACATTCGACTGTTCATGACTGGAAACATGTCGCCTGGTCGGACGAGTTTCAAATTTTATCGAGCGGATGGAAATGTGTGGGTATAGAGACAACCTCATGCATCCACGGACCCTTAAAGTCAGCAGGGTACTGTTCAAGCTGGTGGAGGCTCCGTAATGGTGTGGGGCCTGTGCGGTTGGAATGATATGGGACGCCTGATGCTTCTAGATACGGCTATGACAGGTGACACGTACATAAGCATTCACCTGCATCCAGTCATGCCCATTGTGCATTCTAACGGTCTTGGGAAATTCCAGCAGGATAATTTGACACCCCTCAGGTCCAGAATTGCCAGAGTGTGGCTCTACAATCTCTTTTCTGAGTTTAAAAACGTTCACTGGCCACCAAACTCCTCAGACATGAAGATTATTGAACATATTTGGGATGCCTTAGAACATGCTTTTTGGAAGAGATCTCCACCCTCTTGTACTCTTATTGATTTATGGACCGCATTGCAGTATTCATTGTGTCAGTTTCCTCCAGCACTACTTCAGACATTAGTCGAGTCCATGCCACGTCATGTTGTGGCACTTCTGTGTGCTCATAGAGGCCCTACACTATACTATGCAGATGTATCAGTTTCTTTGGCTCTTCAGTGTATTTTAGTTTTGGAACTACCCACTTCACTGAGATTTTGTAGTACTAGTAGGGTTCAAATGGCTCTGAGCACTATGGGACTTAACATCTGAGGTCATCAGTCCCCTAGAACTGAGAACTACTTAAACCTGGCTAACCTAACAACATCACACACATCCATGCCCGAGGCAGGATTCAAACCTGTGACCGTAGCGGTCGCACAGTTTCAGACTGAAGGGCCTAGAACCGCTCGGCCACAGCAGCCAGCCTACTGGTAGGGCAAGACATTAATTTTGGAGATGAAAATGAAAAGTAGTTTACTTACTCTTCCTATTTTCATTCACATGTCTTATGGCATCATATTCTGACATAACTCATCATTGAGGAAAAAGTAAAGTCTTGTTGTACAGCATCATATAATAACGATAATGTGCGATATTTTTAAGCAATTGAGCATACTGATAGCAGCATCACACTATACTTTCTATGTTATGAAGTATGCTGGCAACAATCACAGTTTGAAAACAACAGTAACATTAATAAATGTAATCACAACATTAGTAAATATAATAACAGAAGAAGAAATGATTTACAATGTCTATTGTACAGCTTTAGTGTGGTACAGCAAGAAGTCAGGTATTCAGTCTTAAAAATCTTTGACCACCATCCAAGTGAAATAAAGAATTTAATGGACAGTAGAATTAACTTCAAACAAATTGAAACCTTATATGTGTGGGAACTATAAACTGAACTATTCCAAATCATAGTGAGAGGTCGCAATTACGAACCGCTGAATATGAAAAAAAAAAAAAAAAGAGAGAGAGCAAGGAATGAAGAAGTGCCACCTGCAGTCTCAAATATTAATGACAAATCCACAGATGTGGCCACCTACCAACCAAGGTAGATGCAGGAATATCTCATTTTTGGTGTGTTGGGGACTTTTTGTAAATCTGAGGCATGCTGACTATATTTGATCATTTAAGGAGTGCATCTTGTGAACACTACAGGCAAATTCTCTACCTGTGTCGCTGCTGGAGAGCACACATATTGCAATATCCTAAGCCAACATACGTAATTGTAATTGCTACATAATTCAGGAAGAAATTTAATAAAGAAAAATCTCTTTCACAGTTGGTACAAATCAATATATTTACAAATATTCATACACGCTAAGTGACAGTGCAGTTCAGTAATACAATGTAAAGCTCAGTCTGTACATACACACCACTGTGGAGAATGCTGTTATTTTTGAAATATCTCATCACAAAATAAGTTAAATGCTACAATATTTAAAAAGAGGCAACACCAGCATAACATCTTTACGATTATTTCTAATGAATAAACTTTGCATGCAAGTTGCAGATTTACATGCTTTTGTTTCTTTATGAGTAACAAAATGTGAAGTTCCAAGGCAGTCATGACATTTTAAGAATTCCACTAGCACAACTGTTGCTCCTGGAATGTAGAAGTATTCAGTAACACCGTACAAGCATCGATGAACTACTTTAAGAGTCCACAAGAAATTGTTTGAAGATATGGTTTTTCCATTTGACACAATAGTAGGTACTTTCATGAAAAATATGCAGAAAGAAAACTTATTTCACTGTAATATATTATTTTTCAGCTGCTATATGGAAATTTATAGAAACAGCTGCAAAAAGTAAGCAGAAGTCCATATTGGGAAGCTAAACATTACAAAAAAATATAGGTCAGTATTGATGAGTTGTTTGGAAGTTACCTGACAGCTTAATGAGAACCAGAAGTATCTGTGACAACAGAACTAAATAAAGCAGCATTAATAAAAAAAATACATGCTGCACAACATGTTTTACTACATATTTACAACATACTGACATATTATCAAGAATGTATATGCACATTATAAAAGTAAGTAAATGTACCCTTTAAGTCATGAATAGTGTGTAACAGGAATATGTGTGCCTGGCAATGCCTCCTCTAAGAACAACTGTGCAACTACTGTCAACTGAACAATGTTCCATATTGACATCCTCCCTTTCTCCCCCTACTGGTGACTCACAGCATGAGAGAAAAATCAATAATAAAAAAAGTAGATTCAAATGTCTTACATTACTGGAGACAAATTGCAGGTACCTTATTATATATTCTAACCCTATTCAGTCAAATGAGTAAAGTAAATCTTTTTTAGGTTTAAGATTCAATTACAAATAAATTACTATTTTACTTATCTTACGGCATACTGATTAGAACTGTTGCATTGACCATACAAAATAAAATATTGGTTCGCAATATTTTGCTCAAGTAAAGCACCTATACATTAAGCAGCAGTTCTGGTTCAAAGGTAAAATTTCATTTAGCTTGTTTAAAGTTCTGTCAAAAACCAGACTCAATTAAACAGCAATGTAATATAAGCTCTAAAACAATAATCTATTAAAAGGTGAATACTGCAAACCAAATGACAATAACAACCATGATTTTGTCACACACAGGCCACAGATGTTTCAGTATAAATTCGCATGTGAGTACAACCATTCTGATTAATTAGCAATGACAACAGGTATAACCTACACATCCTTTCCTATTGTTACCATTAATAATAATCGAGATTGCTCCACAGTGGATCCCAAATGATCACGTGGAAGGTGGAGTCATATAAAGCCAGATACAAGGGTATTACATAGATGAAAAGTACAAAGTTTTGCATCCTTACATTTTGGGTGGCTATTTACTCCTTTAATTTGTAATAACAGTGAACCAAAAAATACAGTTATCCCGCTTCACCACATCGGCATAAATTCTGGAGTCCATTCTCGTCCGAGAAGCTGAGACACAACTTCACAGGTACGCGCTAAATCGAAGTCTGCATCTTCAACTAAACACTCCTCCGTGACATATAGTTCACGCAGGCGTGGTCCACAGACACGAACAAACTCCACAAAAGCACGGCAAGAAACTTCACATTCGGCCAGTCCTAACGAAACGAGCCTGGGGCAGCCAGCTGCCAGCCGCGGCAGCTCGCATTCTGTCAGAGGCTCACCCCCTCCGACAACGAGCTCACGGAGGCGGGGGCAGTGACCCGCAACTGCAGCGAGAGCTTGGCGAGGTACACCATCTCCAAAGTACAGATTTGTCGCAGGTACGTACGATGCAAATAATGCCTCCAAGCAGCCGGCCGGAACACGGAAAAAATACATCACGAGGTTCACTGCTGGTGAGTGACGAACCTGAAAAACATAAATGAATTACAAACTTGAAATGCAAAATTTGCGAGGTACTGTTAACCTAAAAATCAGACATGGGAAATAAAAAAAGTAGAAAACTCAGATAATTGGCTGCTAAAAAAGTCACTCACTATCATATTTGAGTGAATTCTCAGTGTCACATAAAGTACAAGAAATTAGTGTGTTCAAGGAAGTAACTGAGATAAAAAAAAAATTAATTTGCAATAAATGAGTTGTTTATGACATGATGTACACAAGAAAATAAGTAATTCTCCCCTCCTATTCAGTCTGCACGCCGAAGAAGCAATGATTGACATACTGGTATTAAATTTGGGTTGCTAGTACACTTCAGGGTGGAAAGATGTCAGTGGCAACACTTCTGCCATCACCAAAACAAAGAAAAAAGTCAGAGGATCTGTTGAATTGAATTAATAGTCCAATGGTCACAGAATTTGGCTTAAGAGTCAAACAAAGAAAGATGAAAGTGCTGCGTCCCTCACAAAAATAAGTCTCCTGGAATCAAAAACAGGCCTTAATTTGAGCAAGAAATTTCTGAAAATGTACATAAGAAGCACAGCATTGCATGGAAGTGAATTGCAGAGTCTAAAAAAAATTGGAAAAGAAGATAACTGAAACACCCAAGCTATGGTGTTACTAAGGCTGTTTAAACTGAAGTGGACTGATAAGATGAGAAATTAGAAGGTTTTTCCACAAAATGAATTGAGGAAAGATATATGAGAAAAATGATGCCTAGGAAAAGGAACTGGGTGACAGGACATGTATTAAGGCATCAGGGCGTAACATCAAAAAGTACTACAGGAGCTGGAAATTGCAAAACTACAGGGGAAGACAGAGATTTAGTTATATGCAACAAATAATTGAGGATATGAATATAATAGAGGGAAACATTCCACGTGGGAAAAATATATCTAAAAACACAGATGGTGTGACTTACCGAACGAAAGTGCTGGCAGGTCGATAGACACACAAACAAACATAAACATACACATGAAATTCAAGCTTTCGCAACAAACTGTTGCCTCATCAGGAAAGAGGGAAGGAGAGGGAAAGACGAAAGGATGTGGGTTTTAAGGGAGAGGGTAAGGAGTCATTCCAATCCCGGGAGCGGAAAGACTCACCTTAGGGGGAAAAAAGGACAGGTATACACTCGCGCACACACACACATATCCATCCGCACATACACAGACACAAGCAGACATTTGTAAAGGCAAAGAGTTTGGGCAGATATCTCTGCCCAAACTCTTTGCCTTTACAAATGTCTGCTTGTGTCTGTGTATGTGCGGATGGATATGTGTGTGTGTGCGCGCGAGTGTATACCTGTCCTTTTTTCCCCCTAAGGTGAGTCTTTCCGCTCCCGGGATTGGAATGACTCCTTACCCTCTCCCATAAAACCCACATCCTTTCGTCTTTCCCTCTCCTTCCCTCTTTCCTGATGAGGCAACAGTTTGTTGCGAAAGCTTGAATTTCATGTGTATGTTTATGTTTGTTTGTGTGTCTATCGACCTGCCAGCACTTTCGTTCGGTAAGTCACATCATCTGTGTTTTTAGATATATAAATAATTGAGGATGTTAGATGTAAGAGCTACTCTGAGATGGCAAGGTTGGCACAAGAGAGGAAGTTGTAGTAGAATGCCTCAAAGCAGAAAGAACATTGATGAAAGGAAAAAAAAGTGAGATTGTGTGCCCAGTACTGGACACTAGTATAAATCCAGAAGAGAAGCAGAAGCACAGGTGAGTAGGAGGCAGATAACCAGAATCCCATTTGAGGGTTCAACTGGTTTTATTGTAAAAGGGCTTCTCAATCATGGGAAGAGCTAACTGTGTGGCAAAATTATAGCACCTGATATTTACATGACAGCGTGAGATTTGAAGGGTCTGTACATACATTGAGGAGACATTGGTCATAGCAGAGAGGTAATTTAGTGGCCACTGAGTGGAGTGGTGCAACAGCTGCACAAAATATTCTGGTCCACATCATTCTGGAGGAAGCTAATATTACTCTTTCACAGTGTAGCTGCACAGACATATCACACAGATGAAGACTGGAGGGACAGTACTCTACAGAGAGTATTAACAACACCATTTGGTGAGGCCTCAATATTAAGCTAGTGTAGAATACTGAAACAAGTAAAAAGAACATAAACTGTAAAAAATATAGTAAAGAAACACACTCTGCAGAAACAATAGAAGAAGAATGTTGATTTGAAAGAAACAGGGATTTGGTATTAGAGCCATAGCTTTAAAAATCTTGTGAATATGTGTGATGAAACAAGACATAAGACATTGATAAAATTTGTAAATTAATTCAGATTTTTTTATCAAATGGGCGAATTGAAATGAAATGATTATTCAGGTTAGTGTGTAGAATCTACGAGACTTGAGATATCCAGAAATATATCATCTGACTTTCCAAAGAATGTTTGTCCACACAATCCTGGAGGTACCATGGCATAGATAAATGTGAAAGTTATTACATAATTAGCATAACAGCTCATGCCTCCAACTCACTGACTTGCTTAATCTACAGATGACTAGAAAAGAAAATTGATGATTTGTTAGATGAACATTTGTATGGCTTTAGGAGTGGTAAAGACTCAAGAGAAGCAGTTCTGATGCTGCACTTGGGGAAAATAAAACCCTCAGTTTCACACAGTTTGTCAGTGTAAATAGTGTTTGATAATGCTGAATGGACCAAATGTTTGAAAGTCTCAGAAAAACTGGTAAAAAATAAGAGTCTAAGAGCAAAGAAGTGCTTGGATTAAAAAGGGGCTAAGGTAAGGTTGCAGTCTTCTCCCCTATTGTTTAACCAGTGCACCGAAAACAATAATGAAAGAGTGGTTTGGAATCGGTGTTAAACTTTATGGTGAAATCATGTAACTGATAAGATTCAATGGCATCATTGCTATCCCAAGTGAAAGCAACCTGTTGAATGGAAAAACAGTCTAATGGGTACAAATATGAACTAAGGCTCAACCAAAGAAAGATGAAAGTAATGACGAGTAGCAGAAATGAGATTAGCCAATAAATGTGGCATCAAAATTATAGTACACGAAGTAAAGGAATCTGCTATCTCGGAAACAAAGTACCGCACGACAGACAAAGCAGGGAGGACATTGATAACAGCAAACTAACACAGATAAAGAGGGGATTCCTGTCCAAAAAAACAAGTGAAGTCTACTACTATGAAACATAGGCCTTAATCTCAGGAAGAAACACCCGAGAATGTGTGTCTGGAGCAAAGCATTGTACGGAAGTGAGCTACAGGCTGTGAGATACCAGAAAAGAAGAGAATTGAAGCAAAGTAATATACCACATTACACTCACACTCAGTTATCACGTTATTACTGCTTGCATACATCTGCCTTATCGTGTTGCATTCAGTGTACGTTATGGTGATTGGTGTGCAGACCACAGTCTTATAAATTTGTACTAACATTCTTGGTTAGGTTGTGTGCCCAAGGTAAACAGAAGAATTTGAGATAAGGTATTACAGAATGCTGAAAATTAAGTGGGCCAATAAGACAAAGAAATGAAGTTTTGCACAAAATTGGCAAGGAAAGGAATGTCTGGAAAACACTGATGAGAAGAAGGGACAGGCTGTAGGACACTTGTTAAAGATATGAAGGAATAACATCCATAGTACTTGGCAGAAACTGCAGGGAATGGCAGGGGCTGAAATACAGTCAATAATTAATGTTGGTTGTAACTGCAACTCTGAGATGAAGTGTTTCCATGGCCTTCACATACCAGTGCTTGCCAACAATGTGGGGAAATGCGTCGTGGCGGCTGTCCCTCGCTGTCCCCATCTCCATTCGCATAGACATCAACGTGCAGGTACTCCAAGCTCACGTGCTTCTCGGACGAGAGTGCCAGCAGCAGTTCGTCGCTCAGTAACGAGTAACTGAGCGAGAGTTCCCGCAGGCAGTGGCAGTGGTCCGCTAGCGCGAGAACACCTGCGACAGACGTATGTGGAAATATCTGCTTAAAATTACTGTTACAAATAGGTTGAGGTGTAGTGAGGTGGAACAGCCCCCACTTGGTACACTGTACTCTTTAAATAAATAATTCTTTTTTTTTCAGTTTTTTTATTATACACGTAAGGCAAATACCATGATTACACAAAATTGCTAAATTCTCATTAATGCCCTATTTCACTAAATTTTATTATTCACAGTATAGTTTTCAGACTGCTGATATTTCAGATTATATGGAAATGCTCTGTGTAAGGAAATATCTACAATTTTACTGGAGGCAGTGACACTAACTGCTAGACTGCATGCTGTGGAATAATATGTTACTTCATTATGGTTTGGAAGTGGGTTACGTATTATTGAGCATATATAGGCAGCATAAAATTGTATGGTAGATTACGGTAAAAAGGAGAAGGTGAATACAAAGTGAAACTACTTGCAAAAACAAAAAGAGAAAATAAGATGACAGAAAAGATTTCAAAATGCAACAGTGACAATAACAAACGTAATTGTTGGGTTCAAATTAATGATACGAATATAATAGAGGGAAACATTCCACGTGGGAAAAATATATCTAAAAACAAAGATGATGTGACTTACCAAACGAAAGCGCTGGCAGGTTGATAGATACACAAACAAACACAAACATACGCACAAAATTCAGCTTTCACAACCAACGGTTGCTTCATCAGGAAAGAGGGAAGGAGAGGGAAGGAGAGGGAAAGACAAAAGGATGTTGGTTTTAAGGGAGAGGGTAAGGAGTCACTCCAATCCCGGTAGTGGAAAGACTCACCTTAGGGGGGAAAAAAGGACAGGTATACACTCGCACACACACACATATCCATCCGCACATACATAGTCACAAGCAGACATTTGGGTAAGTCACATCATCTTTGTTTTTAGATATATTTTTCCCACGTGGAATGTTTCTCTCTACTATATTCGTATCATTAATTTGAATCCAACAATTACGTTTGTTATTGTCACTGTTGCATTTCGAAATCTTTTCTGTCATCTTATTTTCTCTTTTTGTTTTTGCAAGTAGTTTCACTTTGTATTCACCTTCTCCTTTTTACCGTAATCTACCATACAATTTTATGCCACCTATGTTACTTCATTAATTACACAAAGTATAAAATTATACTTAAAAAAAGAAAAAAAAATTCTTGGCAGGCTTTTGTAGATCCATGTACATGCCAAAGCTTATGCCACATAAATTATACCAGTTTGTGGATATCCGTACCCTTGTTAATTTAAACTATTTTCTGTCTAATATATTTTAGTACCTTTTCCCTTTTCTGTCTTTTCTGTTAATACAGAAACCATAATGTATTTTAATATTTGTAATCTTTTGTCCTATGTGCATCTTTATATAGGCTTTCCACACAAAGCAGCAGCCAGATGGCAACTGGTCATCAGTGAGTGTACACTTTATGTTCAGTGTTATATTATAAGTCATTGTGATGATACAGCAGTGGCTATGTTGTTAAGAAGAGCAATTCAATGTTCCTCCGGACACGCGCACTTAACGAAGGCACTGCAATATCATATTTTTCTGCTGATACTAGCCAGTAACTTTCAATTACAAATTTCCTTCCTGTACAGGAATTACACGATGTGTGTACGAGAACACGTTGCGACGTTGAGTGGCGACATGCAAAAGTTTGGGTTTAGCTACGTGTTGTAAACAGATATCCAAAGCTGTTAAGGTGGCCACTCACACAAAGCAGGAAATCCAGGTTCAAGTCCCAATCCGGCACAGATTTTCATTGTTGTCATTCCCTTATATAGCTAATTGTTGTTCATATTCACAATTGCAAATCCATTTCACATATATCAGTCAGTGTTTGGATTTTGTTATGCGATTTTCAGTTGGTCATTGCCCATCACTCAACACAAACACCTACATTGGTCAGGCTTTTGCCACTTGTGAAATTTATGAGATCATTCATAGATTATATAGCTTACTGACTTGTGTTGTAAAATTTGTAATGACACATTATGAGCAGGCTGATAATTATAAGTTTAGTATCAGTAAACATGAATGAACTGAGAAGTAAGATCAAGTGTGTTTTTGTGCACCATTATTAAAAATCTGAATCACCTAATAATCATAAGAAGAAGAAGATTGGGATGATAAAATTTCTTCAGACTTAAGCAGCACAAAAACTAGGTCAGTAACATTTCAAGGTTTGTTAACGATTGTTTCATAGCTTCTGTTACTGCTAATAACTAGACACCAGTGCCGAGCTTTAATTTGTATACTAAAACACTGAAGATGATCATTATGTGGTCAAAAAGTGATTTTGCTGTTAATAAACCATCAAAATTACGGCCAACGCTGTCCTTTCTTCTAATTTTACTTATTATATGGTCGTTGTGCACACAGCACTCTATGGAGTCATCAATCAACGTATCAAAATACCACATCCCCAATAAGTGAAGCCTACATGCTTTAGAATAAAACAATACACGTATATCTGGTGCTAAAGTAATTCAGAGAATTGGACACTTCAAATTTTTCCCACAGAGGCGGTTACCTTTCAGTAACTCCTGTGTCTCCCAAATTCCTTGCATAAGACTATGAATGAGATTCTGCCTGCACTGGGACATAACTGCTAACATTTATCTTAGTCTGAAAATTCTACTAGACACTGGACAAACTGAATTGGCACAGGTCTTCATAGAAAGTAACAGATGGCTTCTCCTCTTTAACTTATCTGCCAGATTTTTCAGTATTTGAGGGCACCAACCTCCGCAGAGTGAAATTGCTGTGCACAGCAATGTACACTGTACTGTACAAAACATTCAGTATCACAGCATAAATTCACAAATGAACCTTTGAAGTTGTCAATTTCTGAATGCCTATGACAGTTTGTGTTGTTGTTGCACTTAATGGTTACCTCATCAACAAGTCTGACAAAGCTCTTAGCAGACAATGTGCACCATCTGTGGATGTTTTTTGGGCCATGTGGAGTTCCCTATACCCCCTCAGCTCCACTTTCTCAGCTCTTCTGTCGTCCAAATTCAAGCTACAGTTTGTTACGGTTTATGCAGGGATGACCACATCACTTGCAGCATCTCTCCTCGCTGCTTCACACTTGTGCCTCCAGGCCAAGTACTATTCTACCAAACGAACATCTAGTGCACAATACTGGAGGTATTTGTCTTCTATCTCTCAGATTCCTAAACACACTGACAAAGTGGGTAAAAAATGTTGCATATTACATTTTGACCTTCCCTTGTATAAACAGGTAGTCAATCATGTGGTGGTCCAGTTTTTCAAGTATATCATCCTAATCTGCGCATGTGATGGCAGTGCAAGAGTATGGCTTGTCAACACAGGCGTGCATACATACACATACACACACACACACACACACACACACACACACACACACCACACACACACACACACACACACACACATATGACTGCAGTCTCAGGCAATTGTAGCCTCTCTGTGAGCAGCAGCACCAGCATATGATGGGAGTGGCGACTGGATGGGAGTAAGGATGATGCTGAGGTGGGGTGGAGGTGGGGAGCGGGAGGGATAGTAGTAGGGTAGGGTAAGAGTGGTGAACAGTGATGTGCTGTTGGGGAGCGTACCTGTGTGCAGCCGGGAGGTTAGGCGGAGGGCAGGGAAGCGGTGTGGAAGGGGGCGACAAAGGGAAAGGAGAGAAGTAAAAAGACTGAATGCAATGGAGGAATGGGGGCTGTGTAGTGCTGGAATGAGAACACAGAAGGGGCTGGATGGGAGAGGACAATGACTAACGAAGGTTGAGGCCAGGAGGGCTATGGGAATATAGGATATATAGCAGGAAAAGTTCCCACCTGTGCAATCCAGAAAAGTTGGTGTTGGTGGGAAGGATCCAAATGGCACAGCACTCAGTATCTCTGCTATATGGGGAGTGGCAACTTTCCTTTTCATAATATTGTTGAAAATGACGTGATGTTTTACGGTGAGATGATTATATTGGCTACGATCACTTCATAGCTTCTGTTACTGCTAATAACTAGACACCAGAGCCTACGAGCTTTAATTTGTAATACTGAAAATAATCATTATGTAATCAAAAATCGATTTTGATGTTAATAAATCATCAAAATTATGGCCAAAGCTCACCTTCCTTCTAATTTTGATATGTGTTTGCGGGTATAATTAACATTTTTGAATTCTGTTAAGAGTTTTTTGCCTTGCTTATAAACTGCTGATCGTATTTACAAAAGTGAATAATGTCAGATAAAAATGTCAGTATGGAATAATTCACTGTTTATATACTATAAATTCAAATTTTTTATAATGTTTGGCTTCTACAGAAATAGAAGATGCAATACAGCAACTGACTTACCACCTGGAGAAACACGAGGACAGCTCTTCATCCTCAGTAGCTGCAGTGTACGTGAACTGCTGGAAGCGAGCGCCTTCAAGGACGGATCATCGACGGGTGTGTTATCTATAGCTAATGACCGAAGGGAATGAGACCGATCAAATACCACAGTCAGTGCAGAGACAAATGATTCTTGGTCCATATCCAAAAAAACAGGCCGTGCACTGCTAATCAATGCTAGTGTCTTCAAAGAACAGTTTACCAGCTAAAAACAGAAACAGAAGAACCATACATAACTCATCCATCACCTTAACCAAATGATGCATATATTGTAGTAAAGTAATGATGTGTGTGACAAATCCTAAATTTAGCTTAAGTGCAAAGGATAGAATTCAGGTCAGTTCTTCCTTAACCATTGATCAATTACAGTAAATGGGTTTAGGCTCTGAATACACAATTAAAAGTTTTCACACAAATTCTTTTGGTTCAATTCCACTATTTTAAGAAATACTTTTAAAAACTAATGCTGATAATTTTTACTTCAAATTGTTCTGCTGTTTTGTAAAATTTGTGTTTCAGTAACTAGTCACAAACCTTAACTTTGAAAATATGAGGTTCAGTCAAATGAAAACCGGATACCTGCACAATGGGACCATGGAATGGTTCCATTCAAAAGTAATCACCACATGCATTAACACATTTATCCCATTAGGAGACGAGACAATCAATTGCTGTTTCACAGAATGCTATCTGCCACTGACAGATCGTGACCACACCCACTCTCGCACTTCCTCATCCGACTGAAACAGATGTCGATACGTGTGTTTCTTCAGGTCACCAAAGATGTGAATATCTCACAGTGAAAGATCCAGGCTGTATGGGAGATGCTGTTGTGTTTCCCAACAAAATCATGGTAAGGCCATGATCTTCTCCAACTGGAGGGGGCCTCTACTTGTCGAGTTCCTAGAGTGTGTAGCCACAATCAATGTGTAGCCCTATGAAGACACATTGGAGAAACACCCACGAATTCTGTTGGCTGGAATCATACTTATGCATGATAATGGCTAAGTTTCAGCAATGTGGTTGGGAAACACTGCAACATCTTCCTTACTGCCCAAGTCTTCCACCGTGTGATTTTGTACATCCTTGGTGACCTGAAGGAAGACTTGCATGGACGTTAGTTTCAGTCAGACAAGGAAGCACAAGAGTGGATGCAGTCATGCACCTGCAGGTGGAAAATCACATTCTACGTGACCGTAATTGGTTGTCTCATCTTCCAGTGAGATAAATGTCTTAATATGTGTGGTGTTCACTTTTGTATGGAACCATTCCGTGGTCCCCTGTGGTGTTCGCTTTTGTATGGAACCATTCTGTGGTCCCATTGTGGAGGCTGTTCAGTTTTCATTTGATTACCCCCCCCCCCCCCCCCCCCCCCCCCCATATTTATGTACAGACTGAAAGAACCATACAAAATCAGTAGGAATAAATCCTAAAAAAAAAATCCAATTCTAAATGGAGAAGTATTCAGCTGTTTCAACACTTGGTAAGTAAATGCTATCTTTTGTCTAAAATAGCATTAGGACATAAAAATTGTGACTAAAATATGCAAGTATGAGTAGGACTCGCAAACATAAAATGTAAGTTGTAGTCATGTTTTACATTATGCAAGCAGCAATGTTCGTTTATTATGCTTTTTGACAGGTGATGAATGCACTGAATATTCAAATGGAAATAGATATTTTGTATGTGATGTAATTATAATTTAACAATTGCCAGATTTTTATGG
Source organism: Schistocerca serialis cubense (assembly GCF_023864345.2). Classification (NCBI taxonomy): domain Eukaryota; kingdom Metazoa; phylum Arthropoda; class Insecta; order Orthoptera; family Acrididae; genus Schistocerca; species Schistocerca serialis. The sequence continues at coordinate 511,759,008 of NC_064646.1, forward strand.
GCAATTGTTAAATTATAATTACATCACATACAAAATATCTATTTCCATTTGAATATTCAGTGCATTCATCACCTGTCAAAAATAATAAGGTGACAAAGATGTATAGGGTAAAAAGAAAATTGTTGGTAAGTAAACAGGAGTGGTTACAGATAAGGTTTCCAGAAAATACTAAAATGAACTGTGGATTAAGACCAATCAGTGAAGATTCCTCCTTTTTATTACTTTTAGATTGCAAAATGAAGTAACTGATATTTAGACATCAAGTGGTGCATTTTTAGGGTTGTGTGTTTCAGTCTGTAAAAACAGAGCCCTTATAAGATCACTTTGTTGTGCGTCTGGTTGTTAAGAATCTTTCTCAGAAATGGGCAGACATATCACATTCAAATTTATGCCACATATTAAGGTCTATAGTTCCTTGGAGGTATAGAAATTTTAAGCTTCTGAATCATTTCAGTCAAAAGATATGGCCACTTATGTGACATATTCTGATACTCGAAAACTCACTCGTCAGAACCCATAGGATACCTGCCGTTGATCTACAATCGTAAAATTTGGCAAGGAGCAAGGTCTTACATTACAAGTAAAAGAAAAAATCTAAAGTGGTTAACTTATAACTGAATCACATCAAAAAATACTTTTTGTCATTTTTTATCAATCTGTCTGGCTGACCATCGTTTAAGAACCCTTTTTTTTCTTAAACAGTTTGGCAAATCAAGTTCACATTTATGTCACATACAAAAGTCTACAGTCCAGTCCAATGTAAAAAGTAAGTCAATGCAGTCAAAAGAATTGGTAATCAATGTCACATTCTTTCATACTCATAAATTTATAGAATACTTTCTGTTGAATTAGAATCATAAAATTCAGTAAAAACTAAGGTTACACACTACAAATAAAGTAAAAATCTTAATCATTTTGTGGTGTTGCAGTTCTTCTTGTTATGTCCATGCTTGCAATGAAATGGGAAGAGGAATTCCACCTTATGCAAGACACCTTTTTTCTGTGTCTTGCATAAGGCGGAATTCCTCTTCCCATAAAAATCTGGGAATTGTTAAATTATAATTACATCACATACAAAATATCTATTTCCATTTGAATTCAGTGCATTCAACACCTGTCAAAAAGCATAATAAACGAACATTGCTGCTTGCATAATGTAAAACATGACTACAACTTACAGTTTATGTTTGCGAGTCCTACTCATACTTGGCTATTTATTAACACACTAAATCTACAATGCGGAGATGTTGCTGCATCAACACTTATGATCAGTTGAAACTACAGAAGTTTGTTCTGTTCTTTTCTGAAGTACAATGTGATCATAAACCTGTATTCAGAACTGTATCATCTGATATAGTCTCTTAATTGTTCAGCATGTGAGAAACTCTATACACAAAATGGGAAGTGAGTGGAGAAATCATTCAAAATACATGCCAGCATTTTCAAATTACAGAAAATGGTAAAAGAAAAAAAGTACAGAAAGACTGTAGCAATGAGAAAAAACTTTGTTTTTTTGCTGTCAGGAAGAGAATAATTTGCAGACACAGGTTGCCAAAGTGGTTTGCTTCTGTGTGTAGTCAAATTATTCCTCTAAATATTAATTCAGACATTGCTCACCCTAGATAAAATCTGGCATGCCATTTCAGCAGATTCTACTGAACTATCAGTCTTAAAAACAGCAAATTTGAGATGTTGAGCATGCCTCCTCAGAATGTACTCGATTAACTTAGGTGACGTGGGTTGCAGGTGTGACCTGAAAAAGGATTATTATCTATTAGTAAGCAGCCACAACTCACAGTAACTTACAACAATGAAATCTGATATCAAACAGTAAAGTAGATAGTGATAGAGATTAATATGGCTCTTGATTGGCAACCGTGTGGTTTGTAGTACCCACACATGGGCTACACTGTGTACTCATCTGCTTCTGTCACCTAGGCTTTTAATGAACTGAAATACCCTCATTAATGTACTTACAGAGAACAGTCAACATCTATAGACGTAAAAAATATTTTCTTTGAACAATGTTGTTATAGTCAAGTCAACTTCAAGCTACTAATAGCAGATAAACAGTGGCAATATAGTAAAACTGAGGAGGCACCAGCTTTTTCCTAATTAAGTGCTTCCTTACTAAAGTACTCAAATGTAGATGGCATAAATGTGAATAGCATTAAGCAAGGTAATGGTACTTTATCGTTAATACCATCGCTTAAGGTAACTTGCCAGTGAATGGCTGGAAAAACAGTAAGAATTTTCATGAAGTTAATGATGGTCTAACTACATAATGTGAACTCTGAATACAAAGAAATTTTAGGGCAATGAAAGTGTTTTAAGGATGAATATTTTGGTATAAGAATAATCAGAATAGATGATGAGACTTACCAAACAAAAGCGCTGGCAGGTCGATAGACACACAAACAAACACAAACATGCACACAAAATTCAAGTTTTCGCAACAACCGTTTGTTGCGAAAACTTGAATTTTGTGTGTATGTTTGTGTTTGTTTGTGTGTCTATCGACCTGCCAGCGCTTTTGTTTGGTAAGTCTCATCATCTTTGCTTTTAGATATATTTTTCCCACGTGGAATGTTCCCCTCTATTATATTAATAATCAGAACAGCTTTGATATACACTTTATTATATAAACATTTATGTCGGTTAGTAATTTAAAATTTTTCCTGCCAGTCTATGTTTGCAGTCTTATTAACTACTTTTTTTAGATGCTTAAAACTTTGTGCACACATTTCTGACACTTACCTAAAAAGTAGACTAAAATTGAATGATTTCAATCAATTGTTTTTATACTATAAATAGATAAATTAGACAATCAAAATTAATGTAAATTTTTATAATTAATAAGGGTATATTTCTCCTCTTGGTGATAGTAAGCTGGTGTCTGTAGTCTACTTTATTCCAAATGGTAGCCTGAAATATCACGAAAATTTCAGACCTCTAGCTCAAATAGTTTTTTTCTTCTTTGAATAGAATTAACATGTCAGAAAATTTGATTCTTGGGAAATTCAGTTTAAAGGTACATTTCATCTGTTATTCACCTCCGTTGTTCTTAATACCCTCCAGTTGCATAATATTCTTGGTCTGTGTGTTCTTCATCTTCTCTCTTCCTTTTCTTGGTCCTCTTTGCTATTCTGACCTCTTTAGTTGCCTCAAGAACCCATTTTTGGCCACTCTCAAGGAATCAATTTCCATCAGTGCTTGTCTCATATTGAAACCATCATTAAAGCAAATAACTGCATCTAATAACCCTAATCTCATGGTACTGAAACCAACAAACACAGGTTTAGGCAGGCATTGCCATATCACATTGTTGAAACATTCATTAACATTTTGTGTCTTTCCATGTAAGCACTGTGACAATAGTTTAGTGACACATAGGGCCCTGTATGTGGGCTTAACTGCTTCCAATACCTCAAATGGCAGAGAATGATGGTGTGCACAAGTCTCACCATTTGCTATTGCTTTTTTGTACCCACACCATGTGTCTACACCACTGTCGCAGAGACCATGCTGTGGATGGTCATCCATAGAAGCTTTATGGAAAAAGGTAGCCCATATTGCTTTCTTCATGGCCTCAATACTGTCTCAATTCCTTCTTATGGCTAAACCATAACAGAGCTGCAGTTTGTCCACCTCTTCCTTAGAGAGACGATCCCAACCACCAATTGGTTTGCCATCACTGAGCTTTTCCCCCTTCATATCTTTTATTAGCTTACATAAACATGTGACCATCCTCTTTTGGACATGACCAACACACTCTAACTCTTCTATTTTGACAGTTCTTCCATAAGACATATTTTCCATCACATTTGAAAACCCTTTGGAGTTTCCCTCTCCAAGTTATTTCACACACCATACACCATAGTTCTCTTCTGATCTTTGAAATATTCTGAGAGCTCTCTCTGATTCCATTCCACCACTGTACCCAGAAAAATTCTGAACACAAACATGATCCTGGTTATTTCCTTTGCAACCACACAGTCTATGCCAGTCACCATTCCATTTTATAGGGATGTTGTGGTGACAACACCATTCAATGATAGCTGACCACACTTCTGCTATGTCCCATCAAAGGCTGCAGCTATATCAGTGTCATCTTCATTGCATTACACAGTTTCTTCTACTGCTTTATTCACTGAAACAGCACTCACTTGACCAAGACTTTCAAGAAGTAACTGTGTGAACTTCTCAAATCTTGTAGGCGGGGGCAAACTCAAGAAAGCACAAAATGTTTGAGCTGCCTTTCTACCCTTCCCAATACACCTCATTCCATATGAAAGTTTGATATTTGAGTTATAAACTCTTGCTTTGCACAATCCAGAAGAATACCTAGTTTTTGTTACCCCCACAGAAATCACTAAACACTTGTAACTTACTAGCCATACCTTTCCTTCCTTCAAAATCTTCGACAATTTTAATACCACCTTTTCCACAAAGTGCACACACAGCAGCATTCTTTAGAAGCGAACATAAAGCACTCAATTCAGTAATTATGGAAACATTCTGTTACAGTATTTTGATCGTATTTTATAGAAACGACACTTCGGGTACTCAAATATTGGCAATTTCCAAGAATGATTGCCTATCAAAGTTGCTGGGTCTAAATGATACATATTGAACGTGCAATCGTAAATCGATCATGCAACTCCGGTGGCAGGTGTTGTGTTCAGTTACTTGTGATCATCATTTTTTTATCTGTTTTCTGTCATTCCCTTACTTGCTCTAAATTACATACCCCCGCGAATTATTTGTGAGTTGCTAGGGAAACCCAGACAATTTATGTCATTAGTGACTGGGATCTCTGATGTTCCTGACATTTCTTCAGTGGATTCTCTCACATGGAAGAATCTAATTCAATGTTTATCCAGTGTAGGAAATTGTTCGACTTTTTATCGCAAATATGATTGAGCCGTGCGTGACTCGTGTTCCCGCCATCATGTATTTTACACCCTGTTTTTAACGTACTTCCACCTCACTACATTAATTTAAATTACTGCTGTCACTGAGTTGCTACTTTGCCTGACCGTGAGTGGTGTTAGCAGCACGTATCGATACCCCTCTCGTAGTATCTTTACTCGACTGCTATTACTTCCCTGTCGTCGTCCGTCATAAAGTAGTTCATCACGAGTTCGGGTAGCGAGTTCAGGTCTGCCGGTCGTTTGGAATACGTCTGCAGTGCGGTCCAGACCTGCCAGTCGTGGAGTGGCAATGCGGCACTAGTGCAGTCGGGTTGGAGCAGCAGTGAGGTCTGCATCAACATGGCTCGCCCGACCACTGCCGCCACGCATCACATGAGCCGGACCACGGTCTTGGTGGATTGTCGGTCAGTCATCCTGTAGGATGATGCATTTGGCTCACCAATCGTTCGTGAGTCAGCTGTATATGTGTGCATCGACTCCCAATTTGTCTTCATGCATGTTTAGCTACTGTTGTGTATTGTTCAGGTCGTCGTACAAGTCTTTGTCAGGTTGTGAGTGTAGTTGGCGTGTTTTCTTTTGACATTTTAAATGTTGTCGGCATACTGGCTTTGAGAGGTCGCTCGTCTCATCGGGCGATGTGTAACTGGTTCTCTGAGTGCTTCTGGCTGCCTTCAATTATTATTTTGTATAACTTGGATAGGTCCTTTCCTGGTGCAGGGATGTCATTTAGCCAGTGGGCGTGTTTCCTCTGCATGGTTGGGTCCAAGGCAGTATTTCCACCATCGTGTGTCTGGAAGTTAGTGGGAGATGCACCAGCAGTGCAGTCACGACGGAGCAGCTGTCGGGGATGGACTAGCATGCAGTCAGTCGGTTGCTGTGGACCAGGGAAGAAGTCTCTGCATGGTGCAGTCACTGGGTCTGTTGCCACACCCTGCACATCTCTGAGCGTTTGTGGAGCTGTCTGATCGCTACGAGCTTGGTGGTTCACTGACCCAGGAGATCAAAGTTGAGTAGTAGTTTCAACTACCCAAGCCACATCCATTTGTGTTGTGTGCTTCCAAACTCTCGTGTGTTTGAGTTCTCACGAGATTGGTGGCAAGAAAGTCGGCGTGTCGGTCGATCCATGGCTGTCCCGTCGTTGGGTTCCGACGGATCAAGTATAAAACTTCCTGGCAGATTAAAACTGTTTGCCCGACCGAGACTCGAACTCGGGACCTTTGCCTTTCGCGGGCAAGTGCTCTACCATCTGAGCTACCGAAGCACGACTCACGCCCGGTACTCACAGCTTTACTTCTGCACTTGCCCGCGAAAGGTAAAGGTCCCGAGTTCGAGTCTCAGTTGGGCACACAGTTTTAATCTGCCAGGAAGTTTCATATCAGCGCACACTCCACTGCAGAGTGAAAATCTCATTCTGGAAAAAGGATAGTTGGGCTCACTACCGGTGTTTAATTATCTGTTATCAGCTACTTTAACTTTTAGGCTTATGGTTATTTGTTTTGTTTTCTTAAAATTATGCAAAATTAATTTTTCAAAATTATTGTTCAAGCTTTAACATTGCGGCCTTCTGCCATTAAAAGATTATGATTATATTTTAAATTTTGAAGTTTAATTGTGGCCTTCAGCCATTGGTATTTCACTTCGCATATGTTGCTTTTTTAAAAATTATTTTATTGCTGTTTTAATTGCAGTAGGTACTGGGAGATGAAGAAGCTAGCACAGGATACAGTAGCATGGGCAGCTGCATCAAACCAGTCTCTGGACTGAAGACCACACACACAGAGACACACACACACACACACACACACACACACACACACACACACACACACACATGCATCTTAACACGCATCTTAATTGGATTTTTGTCATGTTGATTTTTAAGATTTCTTGTTGTTAAACATGCTGGCCTTCTGCCTTTAAAGGTCTACGATAATATATTCTAAAGTTTTGAAATTTAATTGTGGCCCTCAGCCATTTGTGTTGCACCTTGCGTATGTTGCTTTTTTGGGTTTTTAAATTATTTTATTGCTATCTTAACTGGATTTTTATCTTTCTGATTTGTTAAGATTTCTTGTTAGAGGCCTTCAGCCACGAAAGAGTTGCATTTGGTAAAGGTCCGGCTATGTGCCGCTTTGGTTGTAAAGGTTATTAAATTACAAAAATGACAATTAGAAGGAGAAACTGACCTCAACCTTTGGCTCTTTCCACAACCCTATTACCTGTTCTGCCCAACAGGTTTAGCGGGCATATCAGGTGTACTACTGGATGAGGAAAGAAGGGACTGTGTAGATTGTGGTGGTGCAAAGTGTGTAAAACTTCGTAAGAACAGTTTCTATGCTGAAATACCATTACAATTTCATTGCGGACAGTGCGGAACGAATGAGTATCAAGAAGAATACATTGTTTGACTCTTCCAAATTATCCATCCAGACCACCATAATGGACTTTCACATGATGACAACACCGATGACGGGTAAGGTAGGTCATCTCCTTTGCAATTAAAAGTATTTTTGTAACGCTTTTGATTTGTCGTTGCTGTAGTGACCAATGTAAACATACTCATAACGCCCGCCACCAGAGTCGCATGATCAATTTACGATCGCACGTTTGATATGTATCGTTTGGACCCAGCGACTTCGATAGGCAATCATTCTTGGAAACTACCCAAATATTTTAGCTTTGTCTTGAGGCACTTGGTGAAGTCAACATAACATCCAATTGGTTTGTGGATGTAATTACAGTCTCTACTTTCCAACGAAGTAAACCGATTACCATAAAACTTAAGTTTTCCCATTCCAGAACACTTTTTTGGAGGCATAACTACTTCCGAGAATGACACAGCACCAACAAGTCAACAACATACAGAAATTTGAACACAAACAACTCTCAAAACCATAGATATACAAAGGAAAACACTGGAGCATCAGAAAGCGTGTGTGCTAACACGGCTGCCAACTCAAAAAATGATTACGCAGTGTATCTTTTCAAAGTGGCAAAATAATAATGACGCCATTTGACATCCGACAGTAGCAGAAACATGGTTGTTGCCGCATACTGACATATATTTAAATTTGTTTTTTAAGATGTTCCTGATGTCCGAATCGATTCATTTAACTACCATTTTGTTCACAAAACTTTAAATATTGATTTAAGACAGAAAAAATTCGAATTTTTGAAGCAGATTCAGTAGCAAGTGACTTTTAAGTTGGAATACAATATTTAGGGGATGTCATCTCTAACACAGATGGTTCCAGAAAGCACAATATTCAGGAACGTCTGCTTTAGACTCTTGCTTTGTTCATTCTGTTTCAGCTGGTAATCTCCTTCCTATCTGCAGTCATGATTTCACATAAGGCTCAGTATTAAATTTACTCAGAGATGGGCTCATGCAGCTTAGAAATAGAAGAATACTAGCTGATTCGCTAAGCAAGGAATTTCTTCTGTTGACCACTGTGCTAGAAGGTTTTTCACATTCAGAAGCTGAAACGGGTATAGACTCAACAGCTTGAAGAAGCAGATTTACCTCTCTGGGTAGTTTGCATGTGTCACAACTGCCCCCACTGAGAGAATTTCTGCTCTCATAAACCAACACCTTCATCCTATTATGTGGAACCCACCATCATATATAAAAGATTCCAACCATTTCCTCCACAGGTCCTTTTCCATACAGTGCCCTGCTCGTCACTATTGGTGCCCATCCATTTACACTAACTTCCTAATGTCCATGGTCTTACCGCTATTGAACATTACCTTTCCCAATGCCCGATGGGTTCCAGACTGACAAACTCCTTCCTAATCACCATGACCAATTATATCCTCACCCACAATTACTTCTCCTCTGAAGCCATTATGTACAAACAGATCTGAGGTATGGCTATTGGGACCCGCATGGTACCATCCTATGCCAACCTATTTATGGGCCATCTACAGGAATCCTTTCTAAACACCCAGAATCTTAACACCCCCCCCCCCCCCTACCTTGTTCAGATTCACTGATGACATCTTTGCAATTTGGATCACCCTATCCACATTCCTCCAGAACATCGACAACTTCTCCCCCATTTGCTTCACCTTGTCCTACTAGACCCAACAAACCACCTTCCTAGATGTTGACTTCCACCTCAAAGATGGCTACATCAGTACCATATCAAACTCATTAACCACCAGCAATACCTCCACTTTGACAGCTGCTACCTGTTCCATACCAAGAAGTTCCTTCCATTGAGCCTAGCCACCCATGGTCATTGCATCTGCAGTGATGAACAGTCCCTCTCAAAATATACATAGGGTCTCACTGAAGCCTTCACAAACCATAATTATCCTCCCAATCTCATACAAGAACAAATCTCCCATGCCTTATCTTTCCAGTCTCCCACAACCTCACGAAGTCCCACCGTCTGGCCACAGAGGAGCATTCCCCTAGTAACTAAGTGCCACCCAGGACTGGAGCAACTGAATTACATTCTCCGCCATGGTTTCGACTACCTCTCATTGTGCCCTGAAATGAGAAATGTCCTGCCCACTATCCTTCCCACCCTTCCCACAGTGGTATTCTGCCATCCACCGAACCTACACAATATACTCATTTGTCCCTATACAACCCCTGCTCCCAACCTCTTACTTCATGTCTCATACCCCTACATGCAAGACCTGTCCCATACCTCCTACCACCACCACCACCACCACCACCACCACCACCACCACCACCACGTACTCCAGACCAGTCACAAACATCACCTATCTGATCTGAGGCAGGGCTAAATGTGAATCCGGTCATGTGATCTACAAGCTAAGCTGCAACTACAGCGCTGCACTCTATGAGAGCATGACAACCAACAAGCTGTCTGTCCACATGAGTGGCAACTGACAAACTGTGGTCAAGAAACAAGTGGACCACCCTGTTGCTGAGCATGCTGACAAACGTGACATCCTTGATTTCAATGACTGCTTCACAGCCTCTGCCATACGGATCCTTCCCACCACCACCACCACCACCACCACCACCACCACCTTTCCTGAATTGCGCAGGTGGGAACTTTCCCTGCAATATATACGAACTTCCTGTAACCCTCCTGGCATCAATGTTCACTAGTCATTGCCCTCTCCCATCCAGCCCTTCTCTGTTCCCATTCCCGCAATACACAGGCCTCATTCCTCCACTGCACCCAGTCTTTTTACTTCTCTCCTTTTCCGCTATCCCCCCTCTCCCCTGCCCTCCGACTAACCTCTTGACTGCACATAGCTGCCCTACCTTCTTTCCACCTCACCTCTGTGTGCTCCCCAACAGCACATCGCTGTCTGCCACCCCCACCCTACTATCCCTCCCCTCCCTCTACCCGCCCCAGCCTCCTCAGCAGCAACCAGTCGCCACTACCATATGCACCGGTGCCACTGCTCGCAGTGTTGCCTCAGTTGCTTGAGACTGGCCACGTGTGTGCGAGTTGCGTGTAAGTATTTCTGTGTTTGTCATCTAATTTTGACAAAGGTGTGGCTGAAAGCTATATTTGCGACAGTGTTTTTATTGTGCCTATCTGCAACTCAGCATCTCCACTATATGGTGAGTAGCAACATTCCTTTTCACAATATGGTTACACTCCATCCTGGATTTTCCATTGTTTGATTCTCTTTAACTCATTCCACATCTGAATGTTTCATATCCATGAAAAAATGAATGGAATAGGTATATAAATGAAGTCAACCATTAGTCAGTAACTGTCAGAATGTACCACAAGAGCCGCCTACAACCTACAGAAAAGCTAATTTACTCATTTGTTCCATTATCTCTATTCATAATTACAGTAGGGGATTTTAGAACAGAAGATTGTCACATAAATGAACAGATGGTTTTTCCAGATTTTTCAGTGTATAGGCTTCCTATAGCTTTTCATTTTCTGTAAATGTGAGTGATACTTATGGAACGAGAAATAATTGTGCATTAAAAGGATATTTTTTTTAAATTTCATACATTCACTTTTTTGTGATTTTCAGATGTTAATAATAAACATATTACTTACAGTGATAATGCCATATTGGTCAGATCAAGTAATACCAAATCGAAGTCTAAATCTGATATACAGTCTTCATTGATCACATATGTTGATCATTTCATAATATTGTATCTTTATCACAGACACATTTGCTTACAATTATGGAACATATGTTGTTCTTGGAGGATGAAACAACTTTTCTATAAGAATCAATGTGTACTCCACAAACATCAGCTGTGTGATACCCATTTAACTGATTTGCAAGATTTGGAAGGTGTAAATAGTACAGCCCAGAAAGATTTCTTGTTTCTTGATAACACAGATATATTTATCATTGTTCTTTACTGCCATGCTGTAAACAAACTACAAATGATTGGAGTGAAGACATGTGCTTGCTAAGTTGTATACAAGAAGGCTGCATCTTTAAATCTTTAATGGGAAATCTAGGGCAAAAGCTGCCAGCTGAATGAAAACAAGCAAAACCTGTTATAACCCTGTATGTAATACCTGAACATGTACCACAGCATCAGCTCGCTTGGCGTGCTTCACCTTTAATATTCTGCCAACAGCATCCAAGTGGGCCAGACACCAGACGCCACCTGCGGCAGGCCGTGTGGCCTGTACACCTGGAATGGCATCTGCCGCCCCATCTACCGGCGCCCTCCTCTTTATAAGTGCAGTGCAGCAGACACTCGCCCTCATATTGTGTTCATAATTAGTGTCAGCAACTGCTTATATCATACCTGGATTGTTTCTATGTTTGTGTCTCTGTTCTCAACTGTTGTTTGCTTGTGGAAGAAGAATAAATTTTGGTTCATTGTGGCTGTGCTGTTGTTTGTGTTGTACAATATGATACAAAAACAACGTAATGTGAGCAAACAATCAAAAACACCCAAAGATGTGAGTACACCATCGCCAACCAATCTATGGAATCGGTTACAACTGTCCAATATCTAGGACAGTTTATTTTTTGGGGGATGGGAAGCAGTGATTGTGGGGGAGGGTGGATGAGGGGGCTTTACATAGAAGAAGAGTAAGACAGGTGCAAACCTGAAATTTATTCAATAAATCCTAAAGTAATACAATTAACCACTGAAGGCAGGTGCTTATGATATTTTCTTTTTAGCAAGTTTCAGGTGTTGTATATCAATCTGGAGTCCTCTCTATTTTCTGTTGGCACAAGAAATTCAGATGGGTCATCACAAAACTGACAAATAAATGCTCAAGAAAGTGTATTGCGAGTTATAAGACTTTCCTAGGTGAGTTGAGAAATACACACCTTATTTCATGAACTTTGTCGTAATATAATAATAATGCAGTTTATAAAGAGGCAAATTGACAGTCATGCTTCTTATGCATCCATTAGTCATGTAAGAGGAAATAAGGGAGGAGATGGTGAAATGTATTCGACAAACACTATGCCACACATTGTATGGTGGCCTGCAGAGTACTGGTGTAGCAGTAAATGTTTACTTATATCAAACGCAAAAAACTGTTTACTTACCGTGATGGATTGCTGAGAACAAACTCAATGCTCTGCCACAGCTCTGGACACTGTGCCACTCTGTACCAGTGTGAACATACTGCCGCCACATGGCCAAGATCTTGGACTGGTAGCAGCCGAAACACCTGGAGGAGTATATCGCAGGGGGCATTTTCCCACGATCTTTGTGCAACCTGTGATACAAAGCTCATCACTAAATTTCAACAGATTGATGAGAAATCCTTTATTATTAAATCCTTTTTTTTAAGTTATCATGATATCTAGGATCTGGTCAGATTCAATGCATTTTCACTTGGAATGTCACGGCTTAAATAATGCACATAGGTACTGTTCTGTACCTCCCTTGATTTTCATTTCTCATACCAAGGTCTTTTTTGTCACACCAAGGTCTTTTTTGTAACAGAGAATAATAAAATGATTTTATATTATTAGAGCTACCTCCCATATATAAGATGTGTCTGCTTGTGTCTGTATATGTGCAGATGGATACGTGTGTGTGTGCGCGCGCGCGCGAGTGTATACCTGACCCTTTTTCCCCTTAAGGTAAGTCTTTCCGCTCCTGGGATTGGAATGAATCCTTAATCTCTCCCTTGAAACCCACGTCCTTTTGTCTTTCCCTCACCTTCCCTCTTTCCTGATGAAGCAACCGTGGGTTGAGAAAGCTTGAAATCTGTGCGTGTGTTTGTGTGTTTTTTATTGTGTCTGTCTACCAGCGCTTTATCGTTTGGTGTATATGTGTGTGTGTGTGTGTGTGTGTGTGTGTGTGTGTGTGTGTGTCTCTATAGCAATGAAAAATTTTAAAACATAATTGATCCAGGCTTTTCAGCCTAAGTGAGGACAGAAGTTTAAAGCTGTTCACATTTACAGTTTTCTTTTCTTTTTTGTTTCTTTTTTTTTTATTTTTTGTAAGTGTCATGCATGCACATGAACTAAAATATAAAGTATCGTGGTCGCTGTAACAATTCTACACTCTTATTTTAATTAGAAGTACTGCTGAAAGCACATATCTTACAATTTTGAAATATAGTCAGTTCCTAATACATTAGTTTATTATAAGCAGCACTCATTATAGTCCATATTGCTAGGATAGAAATAAAATAACATCTATCAGATACTGAAGTGTCAGTTTACCTCCTTTAATTGCGTAATATGTTTCAGTCTACAATGTGAGAGAGTTTTAGTCTTCTTTTGTGGTTCACTTCCAGTCGTATCAGCATTGGCAGATGACTCAGTCTTACATCGTTTTGGTTTGCTACACAATGAGGATGAATCTGGAATAAAGGAAGATCACATATAACAAACACATTCATTATGAATATTAAGAATGATTGATTCAAACACTTTGCACCTCAGAGGGCACTGGTAGGAGAAGAAAGACAAAGACAAAGAGAGAGAGAGAACTCTTGTGTGAGAAAGCATATATTCATCCACACGTGCATGTGAATCCTACAATCTTATACAAAACATGTCATTATAGTGTTGGAGTGTTTTTAAAATGAAGCGTAATTATGCTGTTACATCAGCAACAGTCTTCTTTTGGCAATTTATAAGGTCTGCTGAGGAATTTCTAGTTGTTGTTGTTGTTGTTGTTGTTGTTGTTGTCATCTCCATTCTGAAGACTGATTTGATACAGCTTTCAAATCCATGTTATCTATCTTGTGTGAGACTCTTCATCCCCGAATAACTACAGCAACCTACATCTTTCTGAATATGCCAACGTACTCATCTCTTGGTCTTCCCCCATGATTCTTATCACCTACAGTTCCCTACAATACGAAACTTGTGATCCCTTGACATCTAAGAATGTGTCCTATCAACTGATCCCTTGTTTTGGAATCTGTTGACCTTTTGGTCAAGTTGTGCCAAAAATTCCATCACCCCAATTCTAATTCAGTACTTCCTCATTAGTTATGTGATCAACCTATGTAATCTTCAGCATTCTTCTTTAGTACCACATTTCAAGAGCTTCTAATGCCCTTTTATCTAAACTGTTTAGCATCCATGTTTCATTTCCATACATGGCTACACCCCAGACAAACATCTTCATAAAAGACTTCCTAGTACTTAAATCTATATTCAATGTTAACAAATTTTTCTTCTTCAGAATCTTGAAATTGTTAGTCCACATTTTATATCCTCTCTACTTTGGCCATCAGTTATTTTGCTGCCCAAATAGCCAAACTCATCTACTTCTTCAATTGTCTTGTTTCCTAATGTAATTCCCTTAGCATCACAGGATTTAATTCAACTATATTCCGTTACCCTTGTTCTGGTTTTATTGATGTTCATCTTATATCCTTCTTTCAAGACTGTCCATTCTGTTCAGCTCCTCTTCCAAGTCCTCTGCTATCTCTGCCAGAATTACAATGTCATTGGCAGACCTCAAAGTTGTTATTTCTTTTCCCTGGACTTTAATTCTCACTCCAAACTTTTCTTTGGTTTCCATAACTGCTTGTTCAACATACATATTGAATAACATAGGGGATAGGCTACAACTCTGTCTCACTCCATTGTCAGTTACTGCTTCCCTTTCATGCCAATCAACTCTTATAACTGTCATCTGGTTTCTGTACCAGTTGTAAATACATTGATTGATTGATTGAGAGAGTATGGGACCAAATGGTGAGGTCATCAGTCCTGCAATTCCAAAGGGGTTACATAAGAAAGAGAGTCTGCTAAAATGAATGGATTCAGTCAGAGGAGTCAAATTATAAAAGAATGAACATTAAACACACACAGTATAAACATAAAAGGTGAGACCAAATCTAAAAACTGGAAAAAGGGGGGGGGGCAGGGGGGGCGGTCATGGGGTCACATACTGTGAAGACTGCAAAAGGAGTCCCAATCACAACCAACCTGCCCCAGCTCTAAGACTAAAGGAGAACCATTTTCACATAGGAAACTGAGGACCAGGTCAACCATCTGTGGATCATGCGCTAATGTTAAATTTAGGAAGCAGGAAGACTATACTTAACACGAAGGGTCGAAAGAAGGGGACATGCCACCAATATGTGAGATATCATCAGTGGTCCCATAACCACATTGTGGAGGCAGGTCGTTATGTAGTAGTAAACAATGGGTGAGCTGGGTATGGCCAATGTGTAAACGGCATAAAACAGTGGACACCTTCTGAGAGGGATGGAAAGAAGTGCCCCAAACTGCAGTAGACTCCTTAATTGGGTGGAGATTATTACTATGAGTGGTAGTGCTCCAGATAGCATTGCACTGTTGGTCAAAGAGAGATTTGACATAGATCCGCATATCCGCAGCTGGAATCATGAAAGGAAAATGGGGTTAAGTATCTGCTTCTCTAGCCAAATTGTCAGCCAATTCATTCCCTGGGATTCCCACATAACTTGGGACCCAGAGAAAGATGACTGAACAGGCGGCACGCTCAAGGGCCGAGAGAAGGTCACGGATGGCAGAGACCGGGGATGATGAGAGTAGCATCGATTGATAGCCTGAAGGCTGCTCATGGAGTCGGAACAAATGGACATATGTCCCCAGAGAGGAAACACAGCACTCCCAGCATTCCTTTTTATTCTGCTTAATAACGTAACGAGCCTTAGCACAAAGACACTTAAAAGTGAGGAGATTGGTCTGGGAGGGGTGTCGCTTAAATCACTGCAGTGCCCGTCGGCGGTCCTCGACAGCAACTGCGACGTCCTCGGTCCACCACGGTACCGGCCGATGAAGAGCGGGCCCAGTGGATAGGGGGACAGCAGTGAAAGCAGCATGAAGAAGAGCAGCAGAGATGCCTTGCACGACTACATCAATGGAATTAGAGAGGGAGGTGTCAAAGCGGACAGCAGACATGTATAAAGGCCAATATGGGGGCCTGTCTGACTGCTAGGAGCAGGGGAACGATAGTGTCACTGGGAAGTTGTCACTGTCACAAAAGTCATCATGGGATGACCAATGTAGGGAAGCCATGAGGGCAGGGGAGGAGATCATGAGATCGTTAGCAGAGAAGGTGCCATGAGCGGCACTGAAGTGGGTAGGGGAACCATAATTGAGGAGACACAAATTGAAGTCCATGATAAGTTGGTCGATTAGGATACCCCGACCTGTTGATGTGACACTCGCCCACAGTGAATGGTGGGCACTGAAATCCCCAAGGAGGAGAAACGGGGGTGGGAGTTGTTCAATTAAGGTAGATAGTGCAACATAAGCAAGTGGCCTACCTGGAGGGAGGTAGACACTGCAAATGTTTATTGCCAGAGTCGTTTGCACTCTAACTGCTATCACTTCCCAGGTGGTAGATAGGGGGGGGGTCAACTCACCAAGAACATCGGAGTGAACCAAAACGCAGACCCCACCAGATGCTACCCCCGGGCCAGCACAGTTCCGACAGAATGCCCAATAACCACGTAAAGTGGGAGAGTGGCCATTATGGAAATGCGTTTCTTGGAGAACAAGACAGAACGCAGAATTTGAGGAGACAAGACGTTGCATTTCCAGTAGGTGACGATAGTAGCCATTGCAGTTCCACTGGATGATCATGTGGCACGAGTCCAAGGTAGGTATGAAGGAGCCGAGGAGGATGTCAGGTCACTTTGTCAGTAGTTGTCACTGACAAGGACAGGGTGACATTCATAAATAAAATGTCAGATTCAGGTTGCGAGAGGGGAGTTGGCACCTCCGGGGGCACCAGGCCACCTTGTCTTGGGATTTATGTTTCTTCTTCTTCTCTTTCTGAGGTGGAGGATGACAGGACACAGGGGGAGTAGAGGCATCTGCAAGATAGGGAACCAAAAGAGAGTGGGCGATCTTGGGGCCCACAGATGGTGCGCCTCGTGGCTGAGTGGTGGTAACAGTCTTCTGGCCTGAGAGACGCGGGGGAGAGGGTTCCTGGGAGGGAGCCCGATCACCGGCAGATGCCAAAGACAGGGGGCACTTCTTCAGCCGGGATGGGGGAGGGGGGGGGGGGCGACTCCCTGATGGGAGGTTGTGGGAACGGCATGGGAGGAGGAGGGGAGAGTGGGGCTGAGCTGGGGTAAGGATGAGGGGGGGGGGGGAGGAGGAGGAGGAGGAAGTAACAGAGGCAACAGTTGAAGGTAGTGACACCAGATGGAGTATCTCATACTTTTAGCGAGCTTCAGTGTAAGACAGGCGATCCAGGGACTTATATTCTTTAATCTTCTTTTCCCCTTTGTAAACCGGGCAATCCAGTGAGTGAGGAGAGTGGCAGTCACCACAATTAACACACACACGCGGCGGGACACAAGGGCTTCCCTCATGGACGGGGTGGCCACAGTCACCACACAATGGGATCGCCGTACAGCGGGAAGACATATGCCCGCACCGAAAGTACCGCATAGATGGAGGGATTTACGGCTTCACGTCACATCTGTTGCACATAACCTTGACCTTCTCTGGGAGGGTATCCCCCTCAAAAACCAGGATGAAGGTGCCAGTATCAGTGTGGTTGTCTTTGCGACTCTTCTGCACACATCGGACCAAATGAACGCCACGCCGCTCCAGATTAGCCCAGAGTTACTCATCAGTAGGGCGAGGTCCCCATGAAAAATAACTCCCTGGATCATATTCAGAGAATGGTGAGGAGTGATAGACACTGGGACATTACCAAGACAATCACAGGCATGAAGAGCTGCGGATTGGGTGGCAGAAGAAGCTTTGATCAACTGGGAGCCTGACCGCATCTTACTAATAGACTCCACTTCACCAAACCTGTCTTCGATATTTTCCACGAAAAACAATGGCTTTTTGGTGGTGATTGTGTCCCCATATGTCCTAGTACAGACGAGGTAACAGGGAAAAGGTGTCAGCCCAAGATGGCGATCCTGGCCCTCCTCCCATGGTGTAGACAGAGAGAGGAAGTCTGCCGGGTCATACAAGACAGCATTTAAGGATTCTTCACCATTCGAAGGGACGGCCATGTGAGATTTTTGCAGCTTGATACGCTTCATGTGCCAAGCATCTGCCTTGATACCACCCACTCTGAACAGAGCTCTCCCCATGGGCACCACCCAGTCACAGCGAGAGCCGTCTGGCACGGCAGCCGTTACCGGGAGTTCTGATGCTCCAAGAAGACAAGCAACCACTCCTTGGCATACACAGTGAGAGAACAGCTCAGGTATCAGTAGTGTGATCCCTGTGTTGTCAGGGGGCTCAGCCATACGGGTACATAACAGTCCCACCACACGGACTGGCTACACGTACTGGTGACCTACCAGGTTGGAAGGGAGAGGGGAGAGGAATCCACACCGTAGATGCTAGGGAGGGAGTTCTTCCCCATATGGCTCACACTAAAAACAGGAAATTTTGAAGTGGAGGTCAAACCTCAAGTGGGGAACGAAACACCAAAAGGGTGAAAGAACAGAGAAAAGGAACAAAATTGCAACCAATACAGGAAACCAGGGGAATAGCCACGTCGACATAAAGCAGAACACAGAGAGGGAAAGCAGGTGGCAACGGGGAAGGAGCATGGACAGGGAGGGAGGGTG
Source organism: Schistocerca serialis cubense (assembly GCF_023864345.2). NCBI lineage: Eukaryota > Metazoa > Arthropoda > Insecta > Orthoptera > Acrididae > Schistocerca > Schistocerca serialis. The sequence goes on from NC_064646.1 coordinate 511,777,900, forward strand.
GAGGGAAAAGGAAAAGCATTTAGTGAATGAAAAATGAGCTGCAATAGCTCGGGGCCCCACATGCGCCTCGCACGAACTCACAGAAGAACCGTCAGCCGCCTGGGGGGAAGTTGTAAATAGCATTTCATTCCCAATATGTTATACCTGCTACCTTCAGAATTTCAAAGAGAATATACCAATCAACATTGTCAAAAGCTTTCTCCAAGTCCACAAATGCTATAAATGTATGTTTGCCTTTCCTTAAACTATCTTCTAAGGTAAGTTGTAGGCTCAGTATTGCCTTGTGTGTTCCTTCATTTCTCCAGATTCCAAACTGATCTTCCCAGAAGTCTGCTTCTAACAGTTTTTCCATTCTTCTGGAATTTGTTACAGTACTGGAACATAACTAATTGGTTTTTAGGAGATTTAGCTGTATTCTCAATGTTTGAAGCCAGGGTTCTTGTTTTCCTATAAACAGGTAATTCAGCTTGTCAGTGGCTCGGGTGAAGCACTGCCCAGCTTCATCGCCAACATATGCTGCCAACCTCTGATTTCTTATAATGCAACCCTCATCACAATTCACAGTGTGAGGAATATCTAACAAGTACAGGAGTGTTGATATGAAGGAGTCACACAGTTTATAACTTCAGTGGCATTACCAGCCGAGTATTTCCCTACAATTTGAGATATCTAATTCAGAATTTTTTATTCTTATTTTCTGTGCATATGAAAATACATTTCCATCATCAAGTGAAAAAACTGTGTGAAAATATAGCTCTTTTGTACAGATTATGTGTGAGTTGGAAACACTGCTTAGTGATTATGATGTCAAAAGAAGGGGGGAAGGTTAAACTTGGTACCAGCACGTAATAATCTTCTCGAGTAACACCAAAGAACACTCTCGAGCTTAGTAAACCAATGTGAAGTGCGTGGCAGAGGGTACATTGCATTGTATCATTTATTAGGGTTTCTTCCCATTCCATTCAAATACAGAGTGCAGGAAGAAATAATTGTTCGAATGCCTCTGTGCATGCAGCAATTATTCTAATCTTATCTTCACAATCCCTTTGTGTGTGATATGTAGGGGATCATAGTATATTCCTGGAGTCATCTTTTATAGCTGGCTCTTGAAAAGTTATTTACAGACGTTCTTCAGAGAGTTTATATCTATCTTCAGAAGTCTGCCAGTCCAGATCCTTCAGCATCTCTGTGACAGTCTCCCACAGATCACACAAACCTGTGACCATTCATGCAGTCCTTCTCTGTAAATGTTCAAAATCCCTTGTTAGTCTTATTTGGTATGGGTCCCACACACTTGAGCAATATTCTATAACCAGTCACGTGAGTGATTTATAAGCAATCTTCTTTGTAGACTGATTGCACTTCCCCAGGATTCTACCAATAAATCAAAGTCTACCATCTGGTTTACACCAACTTAATTTAGTGTCACCAATAGTCTCACATTCTCAACCCGTGTGACCAGGGCCGGTTTAAGGCCCCTGCAACACAAGTGACCGCTCAGGGTGCTTTGCTGAGAGCGGCATCAGAGGTGCCACAGTGTATATAATTCGTATGCAGGGTGAGAAATTATTAGTAGCTACAACTGAAACAGGTGAAAGTATACGATAATACTCGTAGAAGCAAAAGTGTTCCAGTGGATGCGGAGAAGCCAATGATCCATCTGTGAGATAATTGGGAATGTGTGATTAATTGCTGCTACAGTCTTCTGTAATGAAATATGGCCCTAGTTAGTGCAAAGGTATTTGAAATGCAAAGTTTTCAATGTCTTCATCTAACTGGACTGAAATTTCACCCTAGGTCGACCTCGAGAATACTGCTTCGGGAAATTACAGGTAACAAATTACTACACATTTGTACCTGTTACAGGAAGTGCTCCACGTGTCTTCATCACATTTGGAGGCAAAACTGCAATCATCTATGTAGTGAGTTTCCCCCACATCATCTCACAAATCTCGACAAGACTGTACAATTTGGTGTTCCAGTTCCTCTATCATGTCAGTGGAAGCTCAGTACACTTCACTTTCGAGACAACCACAGACAGAAAAATCCAAAGGATTGAGGTTAGCTCATCTTGGAGGCCAAGATACAGTACGTGCTCACATCCATTTCACGTCCATCATATCAGATGCCCTGTTATATCCCATACTGTATGTATCACATTCACCAACATTAAGTAAGTTAAGGTCGGTTACAGTTGAAATTTGAGCCCAATTATGTGGGGACTTGACTGAAAATTTTCATTTCAAATACATGTGCACTAAGTACAACTATGTTTCATACATAAGTCAGTGGCAGTATGTAACTCCACATTCCCAGCTATCTTGTAGATGGCTCTTTGGACCCATGTTTACTGGAACATTCTTCCTTCTATCCATGAATATGTTCACAGTGTCAATGTTTGCTATGAAATGTATTCCACACTATATATAATAACAATTTTTTTCGCTAGAAGCTTTTAAAGATCTCAGGAATTATTTTAAAAGGAAAAAAATGGTTTCTTCTTTTATTGTTTAGCACTGGAAAAAGATTATTTCTGTTGCAGAGAAATGTCTGAGTAATTATTTTCAAAGCACAACAACCCACTTCCACAAGCACTAAATTCGAATTAATTTTTAAGGATCTTATCAAGAGCACAATGAAAGGAAACTTATGTCTGAGGGAAAGTACCAAATGACAAGTTTCTCATGGTGAAGAACATTCTCAACCTGGCCCTGTATCTGACACCATATATATGTTTGGGATATAGTCCACAGCACTTGCACACAATTTGGTAATCACCACTCCTCCCCTACTGATTAAGAATTCTTGCAATGGTAGGATTTGAACAAACCATTTTCAGATTGAATGAAAAAACCACAGCTAGGCATCCAATTACACAACAGCAGAAAAAGCTGCTAGGTTTCTTTGTTTTAAGTTCTTCATTTTCATCCATACCATGAATTTGTCACATTTACTTCTAATTTCTTAATATTTTAATGAGTGCTATGCCCACTCTCCGAGACAAACCTCGTCACGTGGGCAATTGGGAGTAGCTGAACTGACAGAAACTGAATGACACTGACTGGAGCTGACTGTTTTCTGATGACTGCAAACTGCAGCTAGCAAACTACAAAGGGTTTACTATCTCTACATCTATGAAAGCACAACTGATTATGGGGATTAACAACAGTATAAATAATATATGTGATAGTTTTTTAAATAATCTCATTTACCGATATGTTACACACATTAATAAACACAGTCAGCAGTAATTAGAACAAAATGAGTAGAATCAATGTTAATTTGATTTCGATAGACTCAATTGCTTTCTTCAGCCACCCTCTTGAGAGTCTAAGAAACATGAACAGTATGATGATAATTATCGAAGAAAGAATTATAGACTACATGTTGCAACAATGAAACCAACTATTTACCCATTTGGTAATTTATCGAAAAGTTTGTCACAGTGTGACACTACAGACTAAGCAAGAGAGAAAGATCCTTTGTATACATACCTCTCATGTTTGCTTCCTACTACTTGTAGTAATCACTTTATCTGTTTACAACAATAAATGAGACTCTTGAGTATTGAAGAAGACCCATAATTCCAAAATGCTGGTTCCAGCAGCTGCAAGATGCCAGTGCGAGCTTCAGCACTTAGTGTATGTTGAAGCAGCACATTTCCTACAACAATACCACAGTACTAGAAGCAAAAATAATTGCGAATTGACTACACATTCATATCTAAGGTCTAGATGGAGATTTATATTCCAGTGTATAAGTCTATAGTAGGTTGCATGTAGACATCAGGTAGGAAACTGATATCCTGATATTCAAAGTCAAAGTGAAACTGTGTTATTAGAAAGTCCTTCTATAATTTATGAGAATATTGGGGGTCAGGTACATGAATTTCACATCATGCTGATTTGCATTAAATAGGCTTTGAATCTGCCAGTGCATATATAGCTGACAGTGTCTGTATACAGCTACATAATTGCTTTGCTTTAAATATTAGATAAAACCAACACCCGACACCCGAGTAGGGTAATAGGATGAGTAGCATTTTTTCCTCCATTTTTTCACACACACACACACACACACACACACACACACACACACACACACACACACACACAGTAATCTACAATTAACTATGTCTGCCAGTTCAGTTAGCTCTGTCGGTATATAAGGAAATTTTTTCTGCATGGGCTTTGATTATTTAAAAAGTAGCCAACACTGCTGTGAGCCTTAATGATCAAAATTATAACCAGATAGAAGTAAAGAATATAAGCTGAATTTAGCTGTTGGGGATGAACCCATACAACTGGAAAATAACGTCAATTACTGGTAAAAGAATGGGTTCACAGAATTACACACGGATACTTCTCATGTCTAGTTATTACAGGATCCTAAAGAAAATTTTGAGCTCGAAAAATAATTATTATTTTTCTTGTGAAAAACAGATCTGTCTCAAAACTAGTGAGTTTCACATGATATCTTAAAAACAGTAGATCCAGATAAAGATGTAGATTGCATACTCCTAGATCTCAAACTTTGACACAACCACATTTTTTACTGGAAACCAAGATATGATCTTACAGTGCACATTGTCACTTAATGACAAGGTTTGCCTGCACAAGATGTGACCTGGAGATCTGGCATACACCATGACATCATTTGGACATTCGACCACTGGTGTGTGTAACACAGGACACTGAATGTCTGCTTCATTGTGGTCGGCCGTGGTCAACTAGAGCAGTTGATGATTGCTGCTTACTAATTACTATGGCTCATAAGTATCCCAAGACCCCAAGGAGAATGCAACACAACTGCACATTGCCTTTTCATTTATAGTGTACATTTCTTATTGTGCCAACGTCAATATCATCAGAACAATATTTTGAAAAATTACAAAGTATAATAATAGTTGGTGTCTTCATATCCTTACTTAATCAATAACTTACAAATTATAGAATTTTAAGTTAAACCAGTCACTTGTTGGGAACAGTAAACAATTGGCTAAGAAAGTGAACTTGGTTGTTGCTTCTCAGGTTTCAATTTTGACACACATTTTCCTGTACAACCTGAAATCTCCAATACGCTTTGCCAAGGACAGGGGCATCGACTTACAGACAGCACGCTGCCTTCTCAGCTGTGCCTAAGTGATCAGCGTCATGCTCGTTGAAACTTGGTACAATAGTATACTGTTGTTCTTTTGCTTAGAAGACAGTGTCAGAAAGAAAGTTTCCATCCTTGTTGGACTTTGATATTCCATTACTGTTGGCTCTCAGTACTTCTTCAGCGAAGTACAGCGTAAGAATTGTTAGCTGCTTATTCCTTTTGTCTGAAGCTTGGTTTTCGATATTGGTTGTAAACCTGAAGTGAGAAACGCGTTCCGTTTTAACCTAAAGTTGTCAGATCTTCGAGTCTCCGTGGCTACAGAAACTTAATTCACCGTTTTCAACGTATAGCTCTTCAGACTTTAAGACTGTGTTCACTGAAACGTACCTTGCGATTCTGTAAGTCTAAATGGCTCCGTTATTTATGAACCACCATTTATTTTGTTATTGAAGAACCATCCTTTCCTTTGCTTCGTTGTGGAGAAGAATTCCATGGAAATTATTGATATAGTCTTGTTTGTTCCCTATACCTGGGTTGTTTAACATGTGCCTGCCAGCAGCAGACACTTCACGTTTTGTACATTAACCATACTGTACTAGACTAGTTATGCACCGAAAATCAGAACGGTACAGTTTTCTGACGATATAACAGTGTGTGTCGAAAGTGAAAACTTATTATGTCGAGTGCTTAATGAAATGGACACACATGCTAACTGATCACTGTAACACACTGAGGGGACAGACGTCACGGGGCACCTCTTAATATCGTGTCGAACCACCTCCTGCCCGGCCGAGAGCAGCAGCTCGACGTGGCGTGGCGTGCGCTGGAAGTCCCCTGCAGATATATCAAGCCACGCTGCCTCAGTAGCCGTCCATAATTGCGAAAAAGTTCCCGGTGCAGGATTTTGCTGCCGAACTGACCTCTCGATTATGTCCCATACATGCTGGATGGGATTCATGTCGGGAGATCTAGCTGGCCGAATCATTTGTTCGAAATCTTCAGAATGTTCTTGAAATCAGTAGTTGCCCAGTGGCATAACTTCGTTGTTTGGGAACGTGAAGTCTATGAATGGGTGCAAAATGGTCCCCGAGTATCGGAACATTATCACTGCCAGTGAACGGTCGGTTCAGTTGGTCCAGAGGACCCGGTTCATCCCAGGCACACGCAGACTACACCACTACGGAGCCACCACCAGCTCGCACAGTGCCTTGTTGACAGCTTGGTGCTGTGGCTTCTTGGGATCTGCGCCACACTCGAAACCCACCAACAACTCTTACCACTGAAGTTGGGACTCATCCGACCAGACTACGGTTTTCCAGTCGTCTAGGGCCCAACGGATCTGGTCGCGAGCCCAGGAGAGGCGTTCCACCCGATGTCGTGCTGCTAGCAAAAACACTCGGGTCCGTCGTCCGCTGTCATAGCCCTTTAACGCCAAATTTCGACGCTCCGTCCTAACGGATAGGTTCGTCGTACGTCCCACATTGAGTTCTGCTGTTATTTCACGCAGTTCTGCTTGTCTGTTAGCACTGACGACTCTATGAAAACGCTGCTGCTTTCGGTCGTTAAGTGAAGGCCGTCGTATTCCCGGCACACTCCTGACACTGTGGATATCGGAATACTGAATTCCGTAACGATTTCCGAAATGGAATGTCCCATGCATCCAGCGGCAGCGTTCATAGCGTGTTAATGCCCGTGGTACGGCCATTATCACGTTGGAAGCCTCACCACACGAATCATCTGGGCACAAGGGACAGTTCCGCCAATACATTGCCCTTATACTTTGTGTTGGCGATACTACCGCCATCTGTATGAGCGTTTATCGCTATTTCATGACTTTTGTCGCCTCAGTGTATGCACATGAACAACAAGAAAACTAACGTAAAGGAATGCGCAGTAGGTGGAAATGAAGCACAGCTATACGTTTGGACAATAGACTCTCGAAAAGGTGAACGAATTCTCCCATCTTGGAAGTACATCAGGCAAAGAAAGAATAGCATAGTAATATAAAAGACAATGTTAGTTCCTACCTCAGTTAGTTCGAATATAACGCAATTATGTATGAGCAAATGTCACCCACACCAGTTGTTGTTGTTGTTGTTGTCTTCACTTTGCAGAGTGGTTTGATACAGCTCTGTGCGTTACTCTGTCCTGCGCAAGCCTCTTCATCTCCGAGAAACTACTGCAAGTTACATCCGTCTGAATCTACTAACTGTTTTCATCTGTTTGCCTCCATCTACATTTTCTATCCCTCACACTTTCTTCTATTGCCAAACTCATCATTCGCCGATGCCTCGGAATACGTCCAATCGATGAATCCATTCTTCTAATCAGGTTATGCTATAAATACCTTTTTTTTAAATTCTACTCAGTACCTCCTCGTTACTTATTCGATCTATTCTTCAAATCTTCAGCATTCGTCTGTAGAACCATATTTCAGAAGCATCTCTTCTCTTTCTGAAGTGCCGATCGACCACGGTTCACTTCCATACAAGACTACACCCCAGACAATTACTTTCAGAAAAGACTACCAAAACTTACATTTGTATATGATAATGACAAATTTATCTTTTTCGGAAATTCTTTTCTTCTTATTGCTGATGTACATTTTATATCCTGTCTACATCGGTTATCTTCAGTCACTTTGCTCCTCAAATGACAAAACTCTTCAACTACTTTAAATTCATTGCCTAACCTAACTCCCTCGGCATCGCCTGATTTAGCTTCATTTCAGTCCCTTACCTTTCTTTTGTTATTCTTAATGTTCATTTTATAATCTGTTTTAAAGACCCGATGCATTCCCTTCAACTGATCTTCCAAGTCACTAACAGAGTCTGACATAATTACAGTACCTTGACAAACCACAAAGTTTTTCTTTTTTCCTCCTGGACTCTGATCTCCTTTCCAATTTTCCAAATTGTTACCGACCAGTAGGAATATTCACGCAGCTCTCGATAAGATATCTGTACGATGCAACTGCTGACAACTAACACTTTATGCAGAGGAATGTAACTGCGCATTTCAAAAAATACGCTCTGGCCGAGTCCACAGTTCGAATCAGTGATACGAAAAGAACCGTGTAAATAAGAACGTGTGGCCATATGAAACAGTGCAATTGGTTAAGAGAAACGTTGAATTGCATTGAACCAAAGGAACAAGTTGGAATTAGCAGTGGAAACAGTAACAACGGACCATTCGGAAAAAGGAAGGAAGATTGGGTTTAACGTGCCGTGGACATCGAGGTGATTAGAGACTGACCACAAGCTCAACGATGAGGGAGGAAGCCTCCCGTGCCCTTTCACAGGAACCATCCCGGCATTTGCCTGGAGCTATTTAGGGAAATCACAGAAATCTTTAAATCTGGATGGCCAGATGTGGGTTTGAACCGTTGTCCTCCCTAATACGAGTCCAGTGTGCTAACCACTGCGCCACCTCGTTCGGTGCAGCATGCGGAAGCTGTTAATGAAAATATGCAAAGGAACAGGGAGAATCAGTTAGACTCTAGTCTCGGATTTCTCGTGCCTGACAGTATAGCGTACGGCAGCTTGCGAGACAGGGCCGTGCACCACAGCCGCATCGAAAATCCCCCCTCCCTGCGACGGATTAACGACCGAGGCTGGTGCACTGGCCACACAGAATGTGGGTTTTAGGTGGTTCCTCAGGCTCGTTAACTCAAATGCTGGTCTGGTCCCCAATTTCCGCTTCAGAGGATACAATACACAAACAGTTGAAGTACAACACTCAGAACTAAGTTTACACGATTCAAAGACAGATGGCGCGCACAACTTCCCTTACGCCTGTGGCATCAGGAAAGGCATCCGCCCAGAAAAATACACTGACTGTAATAAAGAGAGTTGCACGCAGAATGACAAGAAAGATTGTTATCATTACATAAGAAATGATTACACTTCCCACTTTGAAAGACCAAGGTTTATGTTGCTATGCGGCCGCAAAACGTACGCGTTAGTACCGCGTCGGGCCGTCACGGCTGCGTGCAGGTCCCGTGATGCTCTGTGCCGTGCGACCATCATGATGCTGTAAACAGAACTTAGATTCATCCGAAAAAAATGACGTTTTGCCATTCGTGCACCCAGGTTCACCATCGCAGGCGACCCTGTCTGTGATGCAGCGTCAAGGGTAACCGCAGCCACGGTCTCCGAGCTGATAGTCGGTGCTGCTGCAAACGTCGTCGAACTGTTCGTGCAGATGGTTGTTGTCTTGCAAACGTCCGCATCTGTTGACTCAGGGATCGAGACGTGACTGCACGATCCGTTTGCAGCCATGCGGATAGGATGCCTGTCATCTCGACTGCTAGTGATACGAGGCCGTTGGAATCCAACCCGGCGTTCGGTATTACCCTCCTGAACCCACCGATTCCATATTCTGCTAACAGTCATTTGATCTGGACCAACGCAAGCAGCAATGTAGCGATACGATAAAGCGCAATCGCGATGGGCTACAATCCGACCTTTTTGAAAGTCGGAAACGTGATGGTAAGCATTTCTCCTCCTTACACGAGGCATCACAACAACGTTTCACCAGGCAACGCCGGTCAACTGCTGTTTGTGTATGAGAAATCGGTTGGAAACTTTCCTCATGTCAGCACGTTGTAGGTGTCGCCACCGGCGCCAACCACCTGTGAATGCTCTGAAAAGCAAATCATTTGCGTATCACAGCATCTTCTTCCTTTCGGTAAAATTTCGCGTCTGTAGCACGTCATCTTCCTGGTGTAGCAATTTTAATGGCCAGTAGTGTATTTTCGTCCATACATCGATACTTTCTTCGATATACCTTTTTTCAGTACCGGTTATCGGATTCCAGATATTTTCAGAAATATCGAGAGCCATACTCGAGACGGACGCGGTGGCCCAGCTGCCGTGGCCGGCGCTGGCGCTGGCGACCCCCGGAGGGTGAGGCGCGGTGCCGCGGCGACCCCGCCAACGGTGCTACCAGCACTTACAGGGAGGGGCTGACAGGCCGCTGAACGGCCCCTGCCGCTGCCGCTGCCACTGTGCGCGGAGGACGATCCGTAGGTCCTCCCTCTTTGCGGACGTACGAGCTCTGCACGTCGTGCGTGGCTGCCTTCCTGTACCCATTTTCGCCGACAGCAGTGGTGGTGTCCGTACGAGTGGTCGGCACGACCAGCCGGGCTGCCGAGGCCGCTCCACCTCCCCCAGCCGCCAGTCTGCCTGGGAGTGGTGCGCGTCGACGTGTCGCTCTAGCGTCCTACTCCGCCGTCGTGCTTGCCGGCACGGCTGTCGGGGCTCTCTCGTGCGGACCGATGCGCACGACGCGACGCCCCCTTCACAGAAGGCAAGGTCTAGACTGGAGTCATCGACATACCATCTGGACGCTCGAACAGTGGCTCAATCTTGTTTTCAAAGATAAGTCTCCTGTTAGTCTTGAGAACGATTCTCGATGGATTTGCGTCTTTCGGGAACGTGGAACACGATTTCGGTACCAAAACATTATGGAAAGACACCGAGATCGCCGGCCGGTGTGACCGAGCGGTTCTAGGCGCTTCAGCCTGGAACCGCGCGACCGCTACGGTCGCAGGCTCGAATCCTCGCTTGAGCATCGATGTGTGTGATGTCCTTAGGTCAGTTAGGTTTAAGTAGTTCTAAGTTCTAGGGGACTGATGACCGCAGATGTTGAGTCCCATAGTGCTCAGAGCCATTTGAACCATTTGACACCGAGATCGAGGAGGGTCACTAATGGTGCGGGCAGGGATTATGTTTACCACACCTTACATTCTCGAAAAGGTGCGGGTGAAGCGGCAGGTTGAACTGCTGTCAGGTATCGTGACGAGATCTTGGGACCTCGTTTGCGATTGTTGCGGGATGCTGTGCGCTCAGACGTCGTCGTGGCGGACGATAATGCCCCCCCCCCCCCCCTCACGAAGCACGGATGTTCATGTTTTCTTGGAAACGGAAGATATTTCATACGTGGCCTGGGCTGCTCGCTCTGCCGATCTGAATTGCAAAGAGCATGTCTGGGGAGACAGGTGGCATCCACCAACCACTCTCCGAGATTTGTCAGCTGCTCTGCAGGAACAAGGGGCGTCGTTGCCTCAGCGTGAGCCTAGTAACATCAGTCACAGCATAACCCGTCGTTCTCAGGCCTGTGTGGTTGCCAGAGGTGGTCACACCTCATACTGAGCACATTAACCAATTGTCAGAATGTGTGTGAAAATCCACTAAGTTGGAAAAAAACGAAGAACTTTTGCGTCTACCGTTAAGCACGTTGCAGTTGATTACGTTCTGTATTCTTTACATTGTTTCTACTTTACTATCACCCTTTTATACTGTTTTCTGGCAAAATAAACGCAACTTTCCAAAATTTCCGCTTGTTGCTTTAATTTTGGTCACCAGTGTAGAGAGAAATCATGATCACAGACGATGTTCAAATAAAAATCCCGGTTCATTTTCACAGAGACATAAATCAAAGACACAAACGAGTGGGTCAAAAGTTATAGTACGAAAAACAACCCCCCAAAAACACAACAGAATACTTTCTGGCCCGACCGTTGGCCGCCATGCACAGTCGGTTGAACGACCTAGTTTCTTGTTAAGACTTCTGTCCGTGAAGATTCACTTCTTCGAAATAGAACGGTTCCTGTTGCGAACGTTTCCACTGCAAATTCGTTTGCGTTTCCGTGCACAACATACCGCTGCACCATACCTTGGAGGCTCCTGTGTAAGAAGCAATGATCCACCTTCTACAAGCGTATACGAACTGAAGCGCTCAACTGCTCACGAAACGCACATTTTGCACAATACAGTTCCGACACTAATCTTCAGCACTGGTCCCTTACTTAGCTCGCATTTATCGCCAATCTCTCGCCCATCGCAGTCTCAAACGACTGAAAATAAAGTGCATGTGACTCCTTAAGAGACCGGACCCGAGACCAATATCCTAAACATAGGTTTGCTGCAGAATTATTGAGTATATTCTTTGTTCGAATATAATAAATTTCCTTGAGACAGAGAAGCACCTGTCAACAAATCCGCCCGGACCTAGAAAGTATCACTCGTGTGAAACTCAGCTTGCCCTTCTCCCACTACATATGCAGCGAACCATGGATGAAGGGCGACATGCATATTCTACACTCAAGAGCCAAAGAAACTGGTACACCTGCCTAATATCATGTAGGGCCTCCGCGACCACCCAGAAGTGATGCAACACGGCGTGGCATGGACTCGACTAATGTCTGAAGTAGTGTTGGAGGGATCTGCACCATGAATCTTGCAGGGCTGTCCATACACCCGTAAGAGTACGAGGGGGTGGACAGCCCAGAGATGATCAAGAATGTTCATGTCTGGGGAGTTTCGTAGGCATCGGAAGCGTTTAAACTCAGAAGAGTGTTCCTGGACCCACTCTGTATCAATTCTGGACGTGTGGGGTGCCGCATTGTCCTACCAGAATTGCCCAAGTCCGTCGGAATGCACAGTGGACATGAATGGATTGCAGGTGATCAGACAGGATGCTTACGTACGTGTCACCTGTCAGAATCATATCTAGACGTGTCAGGGATCTCATATCACTCCAACGGCACAGGACCCACACTATTACAGAGCCTTCATCAGCTTTAACAGTCACCCACTGACATGCACGGTCCATGGATTCATGAAATTGTCTCTATATCCGTTCACGTCCATCCTCTTGACACAATTTCAAACGAGACTCATGTTTCCAGTCATCAACACTCCAATGTCAGTGTCGACGGGTCCAGGCGAGGCGTAAAGCTTTGTGACGTGCAGTCGTCAAGGGTACACAAGTGGGTCTTCGGCTCCAGAAATCCGTGTCGAAATGCTTCGTTGAATGGTTCGCGTGCTGACATACGCTGATGAGCCAGCATTAAAATCTGCAGCAGTTTGCGGAAGGGTTGCACTTCTGTCGCGTTGAATGATTCTCTTCAGTAGTCCCGTTCTTGCGCGATTTGTTTCTGGCTGCAGCGCTGTCGGAGATTTGATGTTTTACCGGATTCCTGATATTCTCGGTACACTCGTGAACTACCTCTGAGATGCTGTGACCCACCGCTTGTGCGCCGACTACAACACCACGTGCAAACTCACTTAAATCTTGATAATCTGCCACTGTAGCAGCAGTAACCGATTTAACAACTGCACCAGATATTTGCTGTCTTATATAGGCGTTGCCGACCACATCACCGTATTCTGCCTGTTTACGTATCTCTGTGTATATGCATGCCCTATCCCAGTTTCTTTGGCGTGTAAATGTGTATTACTAGACTTTCGAATAGCATTTCACACAGTGACCCCCTGTAGACTGCTAAGGAAGGTCTGAGCATTGGGAATAGGGTGCACACAGAGTGTTACAGTGCTACCCACCCAGTACGAAACGAGAAAGACTAACAGTTAATGCTCAACTCCGCATCCGTTACACCTAAAGTTCTACAGTTTTAGAAACGACTGGAGGAACAGGGCAATGCGTTTGCCTCCGCCCGCATCCGGAAGGTCTGCATTTCCAGTCACGCTACCCATCAGCGCTGGTAGGAGCATTGTTGGCGAGCATGGCTTTGGTGTGGGAGGAATTCCGCCGTCACAAACCTTGGACAACTCCAGAGGCCTCAAAATAGAATGAATGGTTCGAATGGCTCTGAGCACTATGGGACTTAAGTTCTAAGGTCATCAGTCCCTTACAACTTAGAACTACCTAAACCTAACTAACCTAAGGACATCACACACACCCATGCCCGAGGCAGGATTCGATACTGCGACCGTAGCGGTCGCGCGGTTCCAGACTGTAGCACCTAGAACAGCTCGGGCACCCCGGCCGGCCTCAAAATAAAGCCCTGAAACTTGGCTTGCGCCTTCTAAAGGGCTGCCCTACAGGACACGCCCACGAGGTCACCAGTCTGCTGCTACAGACCCTTCCGCCAGTCTGCGCGCCCCTTCCGTTCCAAAGCACAGCAGTCGGCAAACCGGCTCATCCAGCACCTGGGCCGGCAGCTGCCTCTGAGGCCAGACCTGCTGAGGGAGTAACTTGCCTCTGTGGCAACCAGAGGACGACAACGAGTTTCTCACCACCCTGGGGACGCTCCATCAAGTCAGGACCAAATTTACCTACCCCCAAACGACTTTTAGAAACAGCACGAGTTCGCCCATCCAACTGCATCACGAGCCGAGGTGGGCCGTGCTAGCTCAGATGCTGAGTGATCGCTGTGAGGGCCACGCAGATGCTGCGTACTCGAGTGAGAATTATGGACACCTGACAGTTTGAAAGGACCCTTGGCGTGGGTCTTCACTTGGCCCACTGGTCAAAAAGTGCAATAACCAGATTTTTCGGACCACTCGGATATGACAGTGGCTCGATGTCGGACTGCGTGGGAATGTGAGGGCAGGCAGACTCGTCAAGTCGCAGCGGGCCACGACAGGCCACCGCGAGGGAAGATTGCCGTATCGCGCACTCGGCACGTCGTAACCCCTTCACATCTGCGCCTGTCATCGGAGGAGGAGTAAAGGACTCCCTGCGACGTTCCATGTCATCCCAAACCGTTGCTCGAAGACTAGCAGCAGCTGGGAAAGAGAACTACCGTCCAATGCGTAGGCTGACTTCAACACCGCACCACAGACAATTGCGTTCAGGGTAGTGCCGTGACTGGCGAGCAAGGACTGCTGACAGATGGCGTCGCATCGTTTTCCGCGTCGAGCTGCGGCTCTGCACTACCACAGACAGTCGTCGTCGGCGAGTACAGCGGCGACCTGGAGAAAGTTTTTCAATGTTTTGGAGAGCAGTAGCGGTGTTTCCCGTGGCGTCATGCTAAGGGCAGCCTTTTGGAACGATTTCGTGTCACTGCTGGTACTGATTGACGGGGAACTCTCACGGCACAATAGTACTTCAAGAAAATCTTGCATTCCCATGTGGCACTTCCGCGGTGCCATTTTTTAACACGAGAATGCTCTCCACCTACGGTGCGTCGCTACGAACTGTCTGCGTGATGCTGAGCTACTCCTGTTGCCGGTGGAATCCCCAGATCTGTCCTCGATAGAACGTGTGGGACCAGCTCGGGCGTCAGTTCCATCCCAACACCTGTTAACAGTTGTGGGCCAGCTTGCCTCAGGAAAGAATAAAATAACGATACAACACAATTCCCAGCTAAATCAGTGCATTAGTAAAGGGCAGAGAGGGTGTAACGTTATCTGATAAGTGGTATCATGCTGCCAATACTGGTAAATGGGATTATACTGCTGGGAAGTTCAACGCAAACTTGACTATCACTGAAATGACATCGCATACCCTCTGAACCTCATTACGGTTCCACCTCCCCTTCTGGATGCCACCCTTTTTTGTCAGGCGGAGCCTCGTGGCCCTTTGTTCGAGGTCTCTGAGACATTATCTTCCAACTCGATAACACAAGACCTTATTCTGCCCGCAGAGTCTCGACCGACATCGATACACATGATGTTGGAATGTTGCCCTGACTAACACGTGCTACAGAGCAGAGGCAGAGTACTAGCAGAGTATATTATTAAATATGTAGGTGCTTTTGAGGTATACAGGATGTGGAATTTAGTCTCAGAGGCGCCTTTCCTGCCGGCAACAGTGTTTCCAGATACCTGCTTCATTTCATGCAGCTCCAAAATTATGAAAGAGTTCACAAACTGTAGGGACTGACGAGTGGTGCCAAAGCCACACGTCTTCTGTTTGAGAGCTCTGTACCACGTCTTAGTCAGGGCAACATTCCATCATCACCTGTACCGATGTCGGTCGAGACACTGCGGGCAGAATACGGTCTTGTGTTATCGAGTTGGAAGATAATACCTCAGTGACCTCGAACAAAGCGCAGAGCCACGAGGCTTAAGGAATCGGAAATGTAGCGACTGATGTCCAAATCATCAGGTATGCGAACCGGAGGTGACACTGTTACGTACTTAGTAGTGGCACCCCAAGCCATCGTGTCACAAGCTGGGCCCGTACAATGCCCCCCCCCCCCCCCCCCCCCAGTGGTGTGACAAAATTCCTTCTCATCGGAGTCTCAGCACACGAATGTACTGTACCCATCCTGATGCTGTAAGCAGAACGTGGACTCGTCTAAAAATAAAACGTAACACCAGTTATGTCCAGTGTCGCCGTTGGCAGCTGCAATGTCGGTGCCTCTCTCCGTGCTGCTCAAGGTGATTCGCAACAACGGTCGCCGTTCTGACAGCCCGTGGTGCTCGAGACTTCGTCCCACTGTCTTGCTACACACAAATGTATTTCCTGACTCGAGGTAACTATCGTGGCTGAGGAAGATGTGTGTGTTCTCTCAGGCATTATTCGTGTAGGTTGACTGAGCTCCTGCTCCACGTCGAATATGGCCCTCCTGACTCGGCATTTGTACAGCAATAGTCGGATCTCAGACCAAAACAATGCAGCGATAAACCGGTGTCCCATCAGCCTACGATCCTGCCGCTATCGAATCCTGCGACGCATGCTGGAAAACCTTCCTCCTTCTTCGACAGAATGACACAAAAAATGGGAACTTTCGAAACACCTAAAAAAACAGAACAAGTCCAATAAAAATGTTTACTAGCAGGAACTGAACCATTACAGCTCGCGTTTTATGTTTGAAATTTACGTCCTGGGGGTGGCATCGTTCTGTATATATACATTCTTCCAACCTGCTTTCGAGGTTCCGCATTTAGTACTGCAAAATTTCCGCTGTGACATTACGAATTTGGTCTTGAATTATTTGTTTCAGCTGGTCCAGGGTTCTCGGTTGAGTCGTGTAGACCCGACACACAAGGTAGCTCCCAGAGGGAAAAAAACAAAAAATCACAAACGGACAAACGCGATGATTGTGGCGGGCACGGAATGTCGTCAACGAGATGATACGGTTAACAGACGCGTCTTGCACAGTTACCACTGACTGCCTTGCAGTGTGCGATGGCGCACCATCCTGCCGAAACGTGGTTTCGTGAAGTTGTCCAATATTATTCGTTCAAAGTCTAACAAAAGATTGCAACATCTCAGCATACTGATATGAAGTTACGAGCATTACGATCCGCTCTTCACTCACGGAAAAGTAAGTAAGATCTGCTGCCCCCTTGTGACCAAACTGCACACCCTAATGTCACCTGGCCGGCGTGTAGAGGGCGTTCATGAACTTCATTACGGTTGCTGACTTACGCTTATTCACGTAACCCGTGATGAATGAAAATTGACCTGATATGCTTTCTACAGCTTGTCCAGAAAACCACTGTCCTCGCTTGAGTTTTGTTGTAATCTGCTGACAGGATTCTAATCGCTACTGGTATAATCTTTCTCGTTCAATTGTTGCACGATCTGCAGCTTGCCCGGATGAAACGTCAAATCAGAACGGAGAATCCGGCGAGCACACTCTCGTGACACACTGGCCGCAGTTGCTTCTTTACAAACTGAACGCTGTGGGCTCCGCAAGACTGAAACGCGCACAGCTTTGATATTCTGTGGGCCACGGGCACTTCTCGGTCATCCCGTCGGTTTCTTTTTAGAGCGGATCCAGTCTGTACAAACTTTTTAGTCGAAGTCATTACCGCGCGTTTCGAGGGAACTTTAATATTATACCCCACTTTGAAAGAACGTAGAAACTTCCTCTTTCCATTTTCCAAACTGTCGTTACTGTAAAACATTTATACTGCAAAAGCACGGTGTTGTGATTACTACGTGAAAGCTGACGATCGCTTGGCAACAAACCGGGGAGCAGAATGCGGTTGACGTACGGCTGTGCTGGAAGGTACCGCAGACGACAACCGGACAAGTCCTGCGGTGGAATGAAATGGCACCCCACACTACGAGTTCTGGTTGTCGGTCCGTGCTCGGGTTGGCATCCACCGGCGCCCGGATTCTCGTTGACCGGAGTGCGGTTGCCTCGAGTTGTGGGTCCTGCTTCGAACTGAGCCCCTGTTACGCGTGTGGAGGCGCCCCAGACAGCAGTGCGGTCGACACACAGCACGACCAGCGCCTTGCTCACTTTCTCAATTTCTGTAGGTCTTTCTCTCGAATAAATTACCCCGTTTTTTTCTGAAATTCTGATCTACATCTACATCCATACTCCGCAAGCCACCTGACGGTGTGTGGCGGAGGGTACCCTGAGTGCCTCTATCGGTTCTCCCTCCTATTCCAGTCTCGTATTGTTCGTGGAAAGAAGGATTGTCGGTATGCCTCTGTGTGGGCTCTAATCTATCTGATTTTATCCTCATGGTCTCTTCGCGAGATATACGTAGGAGGGAGCAATATACTGCTTGACTCCTCGGTGAAGGTATGTTCTCGAAACTTCACGAAAAGCCTGTACCGAGCTACTGAGCGGCTCTCCTGCAGAGTCTACCAACTGGAGTTTATCAATCATCTCCGTAACGCTTTCGCGATTACTAAATGATCCTGTAACGAAGCGCGCTGCTCTCCATTGGATCTTCTCTTTTATCAACCCTATCTGGTACGGATCCCACACTGCTGAGCAGTATTCAAGCAGTGGGAGAACAAGCGTACTGTAACCTACTTCCTTCGTTTTCGGATTGCATTTCCTTAGGTTTCTTCCAATGAATCTCAGTCTGGCGTCTGCTTTACCGACGATCAACTTTATATGATCATTCCATTTTAAATCGCTCCTAATGCGTACTCCCAAATAATTTATGGAATTAACTGCTTCCAGTTGCTGACCTGCTATACTGTAGCTAAATGATAAACGATCTTTCTTTCTATGTATTCGCAGCACATTACACATGTCTACATTGAGATTCAATTGCCATTCCCTGCACCATGCCTCAATTCGCTGCAGATCCTCCTGCATTTCAGTACAATTTTCCATTGTTACAACCTCTCGATATACCACAGCATGATCCGCAAAAAGCCTCAGTGAACTTCCGATGTCATCCACAAGGTCATTTATGTATAATGTGAATAGCAACGGTCCTAGGACACTCCCCTGCGGCACACCTGAAATCACTCTTACTTCGGAAGACTTCTCTCCATTGAGAATGACATGGTGTGTTCTGTTATCTAGGAACTCTTCAATGCAATCACACAATTGGTCTGATAGTCCATGTGCTCTTACATTGTTCATTAAACGACTGTGGGGAACTGTATCGAACGCCTTGCGGAAGTCAGAAACACGGCATATACCTGGGAACCCGTGTCTACGGCCCTCCGAGTCTCGTGGACGAATAGCGCGAGCTTGTTTTCACACGATCGTCTTTTTCGAAACCCATGCTGATTCCTACAGGGTAGATTTCTAGTCTCCAGAAAAGTCATTATACTCGAACACAATACGTGCTCCAAAATTCTACAACTGATCGACGTTAGAGATATAGGTCTATAGTTCTGCACATCTGTTCGACGTCCCTTCTTGAAGACGGGAATGACCTGTGCCCTTTTCCAATCCTTTGGAACGCTACGCTCTTCTAGAGACCTACGGTACACCGCTGCAAGAAAGGGGGCAAGTTCCTTCGCCTACTCTGTGTAAAACCGAACTGGTATCCCATCTGGTCCAGCGGCCTTTCCTCTTTTGAGCGATTTTAATTGTTTCTCTATCCCTCTGTCGTCTATTTCGATATCTACCATTTTGTCATCTGTGCGACAATCAAGAGAAGGCTACAGCACAGTGGAATTGCAGGGAGATTATTCTGGAAGGGGTCCGTCTGTTTAGGCGTGCGGTATGTCCGACTTCCTGGCTATGGACAACAATGCCTGCCCACACAGGACCGCTCAGATGTCGGACGCGCTCGGAAGTGTAGATACTGAACGTACGGAATGGCGTGCGTACACCCCGGCCCTAAGCCCTACAGAGCAGTTGTGATCAACCTCGTCCCTGCCATCCACTAGAGAGCACTCAAGCTTTCGCTATAGGCGGTGGGGATTTTAAAATGATTTTCAGTAGGAAAATCGTAACACGGTCCCTGACTTCAGCCGTCGCACGGACGCCAAAATGGAAAATATTGAAATAAACGATATCGGAATTGAAAAACAACTGCTATCACTTAGTAGCGGAAAAGCATCCGGACCAGACGAGATACCCTTAAGATTCTACAGTGATTATGCTAAAGAACTTGCCCCCTTTCTATCAGCAATTTATCGTAGATCGCTGGAAGAACGTAAAGTACCTAGCGACTGGAAGAAAGCGCAGGTCGTTCCCATTTTCAAGAAGGGTCATAAATCAGATGCGAAT
This sequence comes from Schistocerca serialis cubense, assembly GCF_023864345.2. Taxonomy (NCBI): domain Eukaryota; kingdom Metazoa; phylum Arthropoda; class Insecta; order Orthoptera; family Acrididae; genus Schistocerca; species Schistocerca serialis. Next base: position 511,798,142 of record NC_064646.1, read on the forward strand.
AATTATAGGCCTATTTCGCTTACGTCAATCTGTTGTAGAATAATGGAACATGTTTTGTGTTCTCGTATTATGACGTTCTTAGATAATACAAATCTCCTTCATCATAACCAACATGGATTCCGCAAACAGAGATCATGTGAAACTCAGCTCGCCCTATTTGCCCAAGAAATTCACAGTGCCGTAGACACTGGCGAGCAGATTGATGCCGTATTCCTGGACTTCAGGAAGGCATTTGATACGGTTCCGCACTTACGTTTAGTGAAAAAAATACGAGCTTACGGAATATCGGACCAGGTTTGTGATTGGATTCAGGATTTCCTAGAAGAAAGAACACAACATGTCATTCTTAACGGTTCAAAATCTGCAGATGTAGAGGTAATTTCGGGAGTACCGCAGGGAAGCGTGATAGGACCTTTATTGTTTACAATATACATAAATGACTTAGTTGACAACATCGGTAGCTCCGTGAGGCTATTTGCAGATGACACGGTTGTCTACAAGAAAGTAGCAACATCAGAAGACTCGTACGTACTCCAGGAGGACCTGCAGAGGATTAATGCATGGTGCGACAGCTGGCAGCTTTCCCTAAACGTAGATAAATGTAATATAATGCGCATACATAGGGGCAGAAATCCATTCCAGTACGATTATGCCATAGGTGGTAAATCATTGGAAGCGGTAACGACCGTAAAATACTTAGGAGTTACTATCCGGAGCGATCTGAAGTGGAATGATCACATAAAACAAATAGTGGGAAAAGCAGGCGCCAGGTTGAGATTCATAGGAAGAATTCTAAGAAAATGTGACTCATCGACGAAAGAAGTAGCTTACAAAACGCTTGTTCGTCCGATTCTTGAGTATTGCTCATCAGTATGGGACCCTTACCAGGTTGGATTAATAGAAGAGATAGACATGATCCAGCGAAAAGCAGCGCGATTCGTCATGGGGACATTTAGTCAGCGCGAGAGCGTTACGGAGATGCTGAACAAGCTCCAGTGGCGGACACTTCAAGAAAGGCGTTACGCAATACGGAGAGGTTAATTATCGAAATTACGAGAGAGCACATTCCGGGAAGAGATGGGCAACATATTACTACCGCCCACATATATCTCGCGTAATGATCACAACGAAAAGATCCGAGAAATTAGAGCAAATACGGAGACTTACAAGCAGTCGTTCTTCCCACGCACAATTCGTGAATGGAACAGGGAAGGGGGGATCAGATAGTGGTACAATAAGTACCCTCCGCCACACACCGTAAGGTGGCTCGCGGAGTATAGATGTAGATGTAGATGTAGGAATTCATAAACTTTTGACATTAACTATTTGCTATGTAATTATTATTAAGCTTTAATTTACTGTAACTCTGCTTTATAAATTTTATAAAGTAAAATTACTTCCCTACTACATAAATCACTAATAGTGTGGAACCAGTGGGCGGTTAGAAAATTTTACTACTAATAGAGGTACGGAAGTGGGCGGTATGTAAGGAAGTTTGACTACTTCTTGCTATAGAGCATGCCTGTGGTGCTCTTGACAGGTGTGTTTCTCAACAAACACCCCTTCCACGAACCGTACAAGAACTGGAAACTGCCTCGAGATAGGACTGGGACAATATCTCGAAGAATTTGTCAACAATTTGGTAGCCAGTATGAATAACAGATGCAAAATGTGCATTCCTTACTGAGGGCGCTGTATCGACCTTTATGTTGGGACTCTGACCTGTGTCAAACGTGAACGTTATTTATGTCTGTTATTCCGCTTTCCCACGTGGTGAAATCTGTAGCATTTCGTTGTAAACATACCACTCAACCTCTGTTAACTGTGTGCTTCGTTTCATGTCGTCCATCATTGCCTGCGTGTCCAACAATGTCTCTCTTCCGCAGCAATTGCCAAACAGTGTACAACACGGCCGGACTAACAATAAATTTTCTCCAAAACAAAATATGTCTATAGAAACTAAACATGATATCACAGATGAAAAAGCTATAGCGATGTGTCAAAAGTATATGTATATGCTCAAATCAGGGTGCAGTAAACAAGTAATAAGACAGAGCACAACACATGCTAAACAAGGAATCACTGAACTGATTTCCATTCCTTGATCGGATAAAATTAAGTAAAAACAAAAAAGGTCATATGACTCAATAATACAAGGCATTTGTTGATTTGAAGTAGAATCCTGAGAAATTACAAAGCAACACAATAGATCTGAAGCCGTGCAAATGGGTGTTTTGGGGAGAAGATATCGAATTTCAAGGCTCGAGAAGATATAACTCCCACCTACAGCGTTTACAATGTTATCTTACGGGATTCAGGGATGAATGATCGACAAAAAAGTCATTATCTTGGCTACTTCCATATAAGAGAAAATAAAGACCGTGAACAGAATGGAAAAATCAGGTGGAGGAGGATATGCAACAAAGGAATTTATACAACGATCGGGAATCCTGCATACGACGTTGCGAGAAACAGTGCGAAGAGCTGTAAGCAACCCGCGAAATAACACAGGCGCACAGACAACTATTTTTCTCTCGTTCAGTTTATTAACGGAACAAGGCAGAAAATCGCTGATGCACGAATGAAGCGCCTGCCCCCGACCACCGTACGGAGACTTGCGCAGTACACTGGGTGAACCCCAATTCCAACGACAACATTTACGTGGTTATTCTGCGATGTGTTCCGAGTACTTGTGTACATGGGACCCATGGTTTCCGATGGGTCGCTGAAGAGCAACAATGTAATTATTCTTTTTTCTGTAAAAATACCTTTACAGCGGTGAATGCCTTAATACGCAACCGCCTAAGCGTACAACAGGAAACACAGGGCAAAGCAACAACCAGAGACACTGATGTGGTCGTCGCCGTTGCGGGAACAGCTCGCCATACCATTCAGTGAACCCGTACAAGAGGTGGCCACCCGTACGTACTGCTGTGTAGCTGTTGTAACGTACAACGGACAGTGTCGGGAAAAAAGGCTGAGGCGGAACCGACCACTACTGGATGCAAGCCAGAGGACGTGGGTCTGCCGTCTACAGCAAGGGTCGTGAGTGGGCGTAGCCAGTTTGTTTCCAGACGAGACGGTCAACGCAAAAGATACAGCGGTAAACAGGGTAAAGAAATTAAACGACATGCAACTACTGTATGATCAAACGCCTTATACCGTGCCTCTTTCACTCAAATACTCCGAAAATATCTCTGACAACTCCAAAACTTTGTCGACGCAATTCGGGTCCGTCCCGAAGTTGAAGATCTTAGTACAATTATTCGTGTGGCGACAGACCTGATTGTAGCTTAACAGGTTATGTTACAAACCGAACTGTTGAAAGCTTTTCGTGTAATATCGTATTATTCTATGTCTACATCTATACTACACAAGTATCTTCCGGTGTGTGGCGGAGGGAACTTTGTGTATCACTTTCACTTCTCAACCCCCACCCCCACCCCCTACCCCCACTTTCCTGTTCCGACTAGTCTGCGGGAGAAACGGTTTCTAGTAACCTTTGGCGTGAGTTTGAATTTCTCTAATTTTACGTTCGTGGTCTTCTCGTGAAATGTAGAAAGCAAGAAGCAATACGTTGATCGTCCCTTCCAGGAACATACGCTCTCGGAATGCAGAAGTTTCTCTTGTAGCCTCTTCGACTGGTGTTGGCTGTCTCCGTGACTCTTTCGCACTTACCAAACGAACCTATAACGAAACGCACTACTCTTCTTTCGGTTTTCTCCATTTTTGCAGTCAGTCCTATAAGGTATGGATCCCAGATTGACGAGAAAAACACTGACGGAAAAAATATTCGAATACCGGAAAATAATTAATGTACTGTAATGAAGTTTCGAGCTACATTTTTCTGCCAAACATACACTATGTGATCAAAAGTATCCGGACACTTGGCTGAAATTGACTTGCAACTTCGTGGCGCACTCCATCGGTAATGCTGAAATTCAGTATGATGTTGGCCCACCCTTAGCTTCCACTCTCGCAGGCATACGTTCAATAAGGTGCTGGACCGTTTCTTTGGCAGTCCATTCTTCACGGAGTGCTGCACTGAGGGGAGGTATCGATATCGGTCGGTGAGGCCTGGCACGAAGTCGTCGTTCCAAAAAATCCCAAAGGTGCTCTGCAGGATTCAGGTCAGGACTCTGTGCAGGCCAGTCCATTACAGTGACGTTATTGTCGTGTAACCACTCTGCCAGGCCGTGCGTTATGACCAGATCCTCGATCGTGTTGAAAGATGCAATCGCCATCCCCGAATTGCTCTTCAACAGTGGGAGGCAAGAAGGTGCTTAAAATATCAGTTTAGGCCTGTGCTGTGATAGTGCCACGAAAACAAACAGGAGTGCAAGCCCCCTCCATGAAAAGCACGACAACACCGTAACACCACCGCCTCCGAATTTTACTGTTGGCACTACAGACCCTGGCAGATGACGTTCACCGGGCATTTGCCATACCCACACCCTGCCATCGGATCGCCACATTGTGTACCGTGATTCGTCACTGCACACAACGTTTTTTCCACTGTTCAATCGTCCAATGTTTCCGCTCCTTATGCCAAGTAAGGCGTCGTTTGGCATTTACCGGCTTGATGTGTGACTTGTGAGCAGCAGCTCGACCATGAAATCCAAGTTTTCTCACCCCCCGGCTAACTCTCAGAGTACTTCGAGTGGATCCTGATGCAGTTTGTAACTCCTGTGTGATGGTCTGGATAGATGTCCGCCTATTACACATTACGACCCTCTTCAACTGTCTGCGGTCTCTGTCAGTCAACAGACGAGGTCGGCCTGTACGCTTTTAAGCTGTGTGTGTCCCTTCAGTACCACATCGGAAACAGTGTACCCAGCGATATTTAGGAGTGTGGAAATCTTGCATACAGACGTATGGCACAAGTGACACCCAATCACCTGACCGCGTTCAAAGTCCGTGCGTTCCGCGGAGCGCCCCATTTCTCACGATGTCTAATGACTACTGAGGTCGCTGATATGGAGTACCTGACAGCAGGTAGCAGGACAATCCACTTAATATGAAAAACGTACGTTTTTGGAGGTATCTGGATACTTTTGATCACATAGTGTATTTAAGTGATTAATATTGCAAGATTAGAGGTTAATGTAGGCGCAAGATAAGTCATTGGAAATGTGAAAAGCTGGTACATTAATCGATAAAGTGTATCCACCAGAGTTTTGAATGCATGCATGCAAACGTGCGTGCATTGTATTCTACACGTCAGTTTATGGGATGGAGTCCCGTGCCTGTTGCACTCGGTCGTTCAATACAGGGACGGTTGGTGCTCGTCGTGGACCACGCTGGAGCCGCCGTCCGGTGACGTCCCACACGTGCTCGTCTGGAGACAGATCTGGTGATGGAGCAAGCCGTCACTCTGTAGAGCACGATGGGTACGTGGGCGTGCGTCAGCCTGTTGGCAAACACCCACTGGAACGCTGTCCACGAGTGGCAGCACATCCGACTCAAGTACAGATTCGCCGCCAGAGTGCGTGGGATAAGCAGCAGTGTCCGTCGCTGTCATGTGAAATCGCACTCCAAACCATCACTCCAGGTGTAGGTCCAGTGTATCGAGCACGCTGCCAGGTTGGCTGCAACACACGGCCATCACTGCACCCAGGCAGAACCAGCTTCCATCGGAAAACGCAATAGACCTCCACCTCGCCCTCCAATGAGCTCTCGCTTGGCATCACTGAAGTCACAAATGGAGGTGGTTCGGGATCAGTGGAATGCAGCCTACCTGCCGTCTGGATCGGAACTGTCCAGGAAGTAACCGACGCCTAGCAGCCCGTTGTGTCGCTGTGGTGCTGACTGCTGCTCAGACTGCTGCTGCAGACGCGGTGCGATGCGTGACGCTCCCCCCTCACGGTAGTGCCACGCGGCCGTCAGAAGCCCGGCCTTGCTGCGAGTTTACAGTCACGTGACCGTCACTACCCGAAATGCTACACAGTGGCTACATTCTTGCCAAGTCTTTCTGCAGTATCGCGGGACGAACATCCAGCTTCTCCTGTCCTTATTACACGACCTAGTTCACACTCAATGAGGTGCGATAGCGGCGTCTTTGTCGCCTTAAAGGCATCCTCGAATAACATCAGCTCACTATGTCAAGTCTCAAAGGTAGGTAACGCTCGCGACCGTTATAGCGTTTATTTATACCGAACCTGATTTCCTTCCTCATAGTGGCGCTACTAGCGCTAAATTTTAATACAGACCATCTTTCACATGTAGAAATACGCCTACCGACGCTTCTTTTTGTCGCACAATTCCTTCTTGGTGTCGCGATTCTTTTGTCCGTCAGCATTCGAGTACTGATTGGACGACGGTTTCGTAAGCTGCCTCCTTTGTGTGCGGATTACGCTTCCCGAATATTCGAGCCAATATTGGTACAGAAATAATAACGTTAAGTGAAAAAGCACCCAGAAACTAAGAAACGTTTCTAGACACGTGCTTGCGCACCGCTCGGTGGAGACGTAGCGATTTCCACCATTTTGCAAAGTGTTGTGTTACGTATGTGTATGTCCTCACAAATGAACCGAAGCACAGGCGTCAATGATAATGCAGGCGCCCCGATGCAGAAAAATAAGCAATTCTGATGGTAAGCGGCAGCCACCGGCAATCCGCACAGGTTATGTAAAAGAAAAGGGTTCCTAAATATGCACGAAACTTGCCGATTTCATCTGCGCCTATGGGCAGTACGTGGAAGGAGCTGCAAGTCAAATGTGCCCCTTGCGGACGTACGCAAACTAGCGACAAGGTGCGAGCAACGAACTGTCAAAGTCATCTCCAGCGATCGGCCCGGCTGTCCCTGGGAGCAGCAGGGGCAGGATGGCCGCGGGCGTCGCCCTCTGGCGGAGGGGGACCCGCCGGGAGAGCGCAGGCTACAGGCTGGCCCAAACACGTGCAACCACAAGCACAGCAATAAACAGTCGACTAGTATGAGGTGGGAGAGGGGAACACCTATGAACCTGTTACCAACGCACCATCCTGAATGTAACTCGTAATCGTAGACGAAGACATGCTGCCCTTGATGAAGACGCGACATTCGCAACTTTCTTTCAGCACTATGGTCCTCCGCATTATCACAGGTAGCTGACAGGGCATACCTAGATATCCTTTATCCATCGAGATAGCTATCCCGATAGAGTGGACCTCGTTTCTCGGACTTAAGTCTATTACATTATGTGTGTGCATAATTTCGTAGCGTTTTTGTTTTGCATGTTGCTATTCCGTTTCCTATCTCTTTATTTATCGATTGTCATTTTCTATTTGTAGTTCACTGTAGTCACTTTGCCATTTGGAGATACTGAGTGCAGCTGTTGACCCTAGGAAATGGAGCCCCATGTGGAGAAATCAGACATTTCCGACATACTCTTGTGTTTGAGTTCACCAGAGGGCTGAGACGGCATCGCAGGCAGCCAGAAACATTTGCGCCTTATGCGGGGATAATGCCACTGGACAGAGCACGGCAAGAAAACGGTTTCCTAGTTTTAAGGTTTTGACAATAGCAACTCTCCCCGTGCAGGAAGACCTTAACTGTTTGATGAAGATCATTTAAACGCATTAATCCACAATGATCCACTTTAGTGTACTCGAGAACAAACAGATACCACGAATTGTGATCATCTTGCGACATTTGGATGCAATGGGGAAGGTTCAAAACCCGGTGTATGGGCAGCGCATGCCCTAAGCCAAACTCACAAAGACCAGTGTGTGGCAATATGTGCATCTTTGCTGGTTCGTCGCCGATTGGCTCGTGAACAACGCCGACCATTCCTATCTTGTATCGTTACAGGTGACGAGAAATGGTGTCTTTATGTCAACATACGGGAAAGAAAGAATTGGTTGAGGTCGAACGAAGCAGCAACTCTCTGTACAAACACAGCATCGGCGGTATTGCTTCACCGACATGTAACTGTCAATATCTTATGAGAACCAAATTTTTTCATCATATACCTTATAGGTAAAAACATTGTTAGTAACTTACTCAGGGTACTCCTAAGTTTGTCTTTGCTACAGTCGTCCGGCTTTTGAATGAGATCGACCCTTTCCAACTCTCCCATCTACACTCGTCTAGCGTGCTTCTTTCGTCTATCTGCTTTCACTCATCCTCTACCGTTGTTCAACCCACCTCAACGTATCTTTTTCAATGTTCAATAATACGCCCTAAAATTAACTTAACGCTCTTTAAGTAACTTTTTAAGTCTTACCATATATGTACGTTAAGGGATACATGATACTATACTTAATAACGATAGTATATTATAGATCAGTTTCAGATTGTACGATATCCATAAAATTAAATATGACACTTACTGACAAACACTAATGTGAACAATGGTCTTGCGTCTCAAAGTTTGGGTAAGTCAAGTTTGTATGCTGTTTTTAATTTTACGCACGATTACAAGTTCTCACTAATAACACCACTTCTAAATTTACTCTTAGCGTTCATGCCTGAAAATAATTGTTCGCGAATAATTGTTCGCATGAATATTTAGATCCGAATAAGGAAAGAAACGCTGGTTTTTTCAGCTGATTATACGACTCAGGAATACAAGGTGTCCCACTCAAACCTCCCTGATTTTAAGGACACAGGAGAGAAACCACAGTAGATACGACAACGAAAAATGCACCACAGTGTAGAGTATCTCAAAAAATTTATAATCCCGCGCCAGAAGTGCCAAGTATCGTCGCCAGAGTATGATCGCATCAAGTGAAAATGGCGACTCCACAGCAGCGCGCACATGCAGTAGTGTGGTTTGCAGAAACAAAATCGCCGATTACTGTGCAAAGAAATTATCCTCGTGTGTATGAATGTGATCCACCTGATGTCAAAACAAATAAGGAATGGTATAGGAAGTTTCTGGCAACAGGAAGTGTTCCGAAACTTTCTGGCGGTGCGGCGTACAGAGTTTCAGAAGAAACAGTGGAGGACATCAGACAAACGTTTCTCAGAAGGTCACTTAAGTCAATTCGTCAAGCATCTAGGCAACCTGATGTACGTCGATCAACATTGCATCGTGTAATTCATCAGCGTATTCGTATGTGTGCTTACAAAGTGCAAATACTGCAACATCTGACGCCAAATGACAAACCAAGCCGACAACAATTCGCTGCAGATATGCTGCAGCCTATTGATATGCATGCCAACTTCCTACAAAAATGTTTATTCTCAGATGAGGCAACCTTTCATCTATCAGGAATGTTCGGATCTGGGGTTCCAAAAATCCGCACGTTGTCATTGAACATGTTCGTGATAACCCTAAACTAAAGGTCTGGTGCGGGCTAATGCACGAAAGAATTGTTGGACCGTTCTTCTTTGCAGCACAAACAGTACATGGGTCAGTGTATCTGGACATGTTGGAGCAGTTTGTGTACCCTCAGATACAAGACTTACAACCCAGCATCATTTTTCAACAAGATGGAGCTGCGCCGGCTGTTCAAGTTCCCAGTCGTTGGATCGGACACGGAGGACCCATTGCCTGGCCACCACGTTGACCCAACATTATGCCGCTTGATTTCTTCATGTCGAGATTCGCGAAATGGCTCTGAGCACTATGGGACTTAACATCTATGGTCATCAGTCACCTAGAACTTAGAACTACTTAAACCGAACTAACCTAAGGACAGCACACAACACCCAGTCATCACGAGGCAGAGAAAATCCCTGACCCCGCCGGGAACTGAACCCGGGAACCCGGGCGTGGGAAGCGAGAACGCTACCGCACGACCACGAGCTGCGGACAGATTCGCGAAGGACCGCCTGTATGCGACCAAAGTGGACGATATTCCTACGTTGTGACATCGTAACACTAATGCGATTGCAACAATAACAGAGGAAATGTTACAAAGAACTTGGCAAGAAATTGAATATAAACTCGATATTCTTCGAGCTACAAATGGTTCACATGTAGAGGTGTATTGATGATAAATAAATTCTTTGAGATGCTCTACAATATGTTGCATTTTTCATTATCGTATCTACTGTGGTTTTTTTTTCTGGATCTTAGAAATCATGGAGGTTTGAGTGGGACACTTTGTAACCTTCAAGATGTTAAAAAATCAATAGATTTCCTTCTCGAGGTGTTTCAAAGCAGACTACTTGAGTTGTGAGCAAAGTTCACATGTGTGTTTCTCAAATTTCCCTAAATCAGTACAAAGACATTCAAATTTCGAGTTTGTTTTTTAAATCATCCAGGAAATGAATTTCAAATTTGCCAACAACATAAAGGAAGAAAAATTTAATTCTGTTACAGTAACAATAAGTGGTTTCTTTTAGCAATACCTAACCTCGCTTTGCTGTCGCTGAATTTCTGAAAACTGTTGAAAAAAAAAATTTCTCTCATATTTAAAAGCGTTGTTTTGAAAAAGCAGATATCAGTACCACAATTATTTCTTGGCGATGCTCCAACAGGCTTGCAAAAGAAGATGGCGTAATGGTTAGCACTCTGGACACGCATTCCGGAGGACACGGTTGCAATCCGCCTCCGGCCATCCAGATTCAAGTTTTCCGTGACTTCCTTAAATCACTCCAGGAAAATGTGGCATCGTTCCGTTGGAAGGCCGCGGTCGACTTCCTGCATTATCTTTCCGTAATCCGAACTTGTACTCTGTCTCTAATGACCGCGACTCCAATCTTCCTCCCTTCGTGGCAAAATTTGTTTCAAAATCTTGACCAAGAGGAGATAATTAATTTTTGAGTAAAGTAACTTGAACGATGGGGTCACTGAGGGGGAGCAGTGCGTTGGCGACGGCGCGCTGAACCCGGCAGCTCGGGAGTGCCCTTGGCCAAGTGGCGAGGCCGGTGGGCGAGCTGCGTTCTTTGCCCCCCGCCCCCCCCCCCCCCCCCCCCATGCTGGAGGAGCCGTCCGGGGCAAGAGACGGGCTCCCAGCTTTTTCACTCGTCTACAATTGTGGCTGAACAACTGAACAACAGGGGAGTGACTCGAGTGTGTTATCGAGGTGTTCGACGCTTACTGTTCCCACCCCAGAAGAGGGCCTGGGACAGAACGTAGAAAATGTTACAGATTGGCACACTAAAATCAACCAGTTACTGGATTCTAGTGTTAGGAATGGCAAGGTAAGTAACATAGCAATCCTATCAATCTAAAAAGAACTCGCCGGGAAGCTCGAGGGGCGTTTAGAGGAATTACAAAAGGCAAATGAGCGACTCCGAAAACAGCCAACCAAAACATGGGCTGGTGTGGTCGCGCAAGCACCCACCAAAACACAAACGACTGGGGAAAGAATCGCTAGAGTGTCTAAAAGACCGGACACGGCGGCCTCCTTGAGACCCCTACCCGGTTAAGACATCGAAAAAGTGCAGGAAATCGTTACAACAACCGTGAACCCCGCAAAGGACAAAATTAAAATAAATAAGGTTGAGGGGACAAAAAATGTAGTTATAGTGGATGTTGCCACGGAGGAGGACCGCAAAAAAATTCTTAATCATACAAAATTAAATAAAGTAATAAAATGTGAACCACCCGAGAAGGAAAAACCACTTGTAATCCCGTATGAGGTACCTGTTGCATTAAATGAAAATGATATATATATAAGACAATCAACCGACAAAAGAGGATATGAATTTAGAAACCTTTAAAAATGAGTTTAAACTGCGTTTCAAAACTGCACCTCGGGATCGGGACGTCGTGCACCACGGGCATTATGTGGTGCAGGCTCACCACTATGGCAGAATATACGTGGGATTCCATGCAGTTAACGTGAGGGACTATTTAGTAGTTCCCCAGTGCCACAATTGTGGCGACTTTGACCATGTACACAAACATTGTGAACAGAAGCCAGCTTGCTCCAGGTGCAGAGCCGAAGACCATACAAGGAAAACCTGCGGCAAAGCGGGGATATGTATCCCATGCACGCAGAGAGGTAAGAAAATCTGCAACACCACAGGAGTAAACTGCCATATCTACAGGGGAAGCTAGAACAAAGGTTCATTGCAAGAACTGACTATGGCTGAGGCCGTACCTGTACACAGGAAGCCTAAGAGAAAGTCCCCGAGCAAAAGGTTGAGGGATGCACTGAGGGCCAGTAGATTCGGGGAATTAATACAAAATTTCACCAAAATGCAAACCGAAAAAGTGGAAATGAAACACGCATGTATACAAACGGACCCTTGTGGTCAGACAGATGCTCCCTCTCCTTCAAGCCAGGGACTAAGGTCGCCTGAAGACCAACAACGACCAAAAGGGCATCCTGTGGTAGGTAGTATTCCGATAACCAAACACAATGATACGGTCACTGAAGTTAACATTGTAAGCAGTACGAGTTCGCCTACAGATCCATCCTTCCCAAAAGGTTTGGGGGTAGACCCCATTAGGGTATACACAAACCTAGAACACGCAATGCAATTAGTGCGCCTGGGAGAGCCGGCTGTCCTCACTACAGCTCTGATGAGACACGTGGCGCGTGTCGGTCATGAGTAGGAAGCTATGGACAGGATGCCGCTCAAAACGATGAATCTCCCCACTGACTTCGGAGCCCAGTGAGACTTAGAAAAGTTTTCAAAAGACAGAATGAAAAATTGGATTTAGACGAGCTGTATCATCAATCTATCATCACAAATGGGAGACTAGCGCATGACTGGAGCAAGAAGTGGCCAGAATCCCACATCAGAATTATTTTCCACGTGAACCTTTTTAACGTAGTACAGATCAATGCACATAATAGTAAACTAGTCAGAAGAGTGGTGGAGGAGAGGAGACTGAACGTGCAGGAGCCATACTCCCAAGCTGGGCGAATCCCCTTCACAGCAGCCAACTGGCAGGTAATCCACAGTGGAGTGGAACCAAGAGCTGCAGTTATGATCACCAACAGGGTGCTGAGATCTACGGTTCTCGCACAGTTCTCTGATGACCACTGCAACGTCGTGGAAATACAATCACCTGTTGGAGTGTTGTGCATTATCAACATGTACTTCCAGTACGGTAGAGGAAACGATGATTTCCTGGAAAAATTAATTCAAGTGGCCACGGCGTTGCGGGGGTGCAGACTTGTCGTCACAGGAGATATGAATGCCAAGTCCCCCCCGTAGTTCAGTGGCACCTGAGACAACCGAGGACAAAAAGCCGAAGAGACCATCATGGCATTGCAACTAATGGTCGCCGATAAGCAAGGGCACGCCCCCACCTACATAGGTGGTGGGGGAGAAGGCACAAATATTGATGTTACCTTGGTGATGCCTAACCTCGTAACCAAGGTAACAGTTTGGATGGTATAAGATCAGATCACGACCAGCGACCATAACCTAATTACATTCTCACTGGGAGACAGAGAGTGCCGCTGGTACATGGTGTGGGAAATACAGTTCAACTATAACAAGACTGATTGGGATCGCTTGGCGAGGGAGCATGACATACCGACGTTGCCAGAAGGTGACAAAAATGTGGAGGAATACGCCGAGGAGCTGGTGAAAGAAATCATCAGGGCGCTGAAAGCCGCTGTGCCAACCAGGAGGAAAGCCGTTGCGGCTTCCCTGTTCTTTTTTTTTTTTTTTTTTTTTTTTTGTGGTTTTCGGGCGCACAACTTCAGTGGTCATTAGCGCCCTGACTACTCTAAGAATGCACCGCGAGGCACAAGTTGACAACAACAACTAAAAGGGAAAACACAATAAAAGACAGACTGACAGGCATAGGACTAAAAAACATCATCAAATGTCCTTAGCGAGGTTTGTCAAATTGATAAAACAAAGAACACGAGCAGCTGCTCGTGGGTCATCCGCTAAAATGGCATCTAAAGTATTAGGCAGGTTAAGATCGAGGCGCAGTGTGTTAAGATCTGGACAGGACATTAAAATGTGTCTAACCGTCAGCAAGTGCCCACATGGGCAGAACGGCGCCGGCGCAGCCGTCAGCAGATGGCGATGGCTGAACCGGCAGTGTCCAATTCGTAACCTTGCTCAAACGACCTCCTCCCGCCGAGAAGGGCGTGAGGAGGACGTCCAAGCCACGGGAAGAGGTTTTAAGGCCCGAAGCTTGTTGTCGGTAAGTGCAGCCCAATCGGCATGCCACAGCGACACAACGCGCCGACAAATGACCCTGCTAAAATCGGATGAAGGGACACAACAAGAAGCTGTCCGAGGCTGGAGGACCGCAGCCTTGGCCGCGGCATCTGCAGCTTCGTTCCCAGGGATACCGACATGGCCAGGAACCCACATAAAGCTAACCGGCGTACCGACGTCCACCAGCTGCTGAAGAGAGCGTTGGATCCGGTGTACGAAAGGGTGAACCGGGTACGGATCTCTGAGGCTCTGGATGGCGCTCAGGGAATCTGAGCAGATGACATAAGCAGAATGTCGGTGGCGGCAGATGTAAAGAACAGCCTGGTAGAGGGCAAAGAGCTCAGCTGTGAAGACCGAACAATGGCCATGGAGCCGGTATTGGAAACTTTGTGCCCCAACAATAAAGGAACACCCGACCCCGTCATTGGTCTTAGAGCCATCTGTATAAATTAAAGTCATGTCGATGAACTTCGAACGAAGTTCCAAAAAACGGGAGTGGTAGACCGAACCGGGGGTGACCTCTTTTGGGAGCGAGCTGAGGTCGAGGTGAACGCGGACCTGAGCCTGGAGCCAAGGTGGCGTGCGGCTCTCGCCCACTCGAAAGGTTGCAGGGAGTGAAAAATGAGGTGTTGAAGGAGGCGACGAAAGCGAACTCCAGGGGGTAGCAAGGCAGAGACATACAACCCGTATTGAAGGTCAAGAGAGTCGTCAAAAAAGGAACGATAAGACGGATGGTCGGGCATTGACACTAGCCGACAGGCATACCGACAAAGCAGTATATCGCGCCGGTAGGTGAGTGGCAATTCGCCAGCGTCAGCATGAAGACTCTCTACGGGACTGGTATAAAATGCTCCGATCGCAAGTCGTAAACCCCGATGTTGTATGCAGTTGAGGCGGCGTAAGATGGATGGCCGTGCAGAGGAGTATACGAAGCTCCCATAATCCAGCTTGGAGCGGACGATCGACCGATATAGACGAAGTAGGACGGTTCGATCCGCTCCCCACGACAGACCACTGAGAACACGGAGGACATTTAAAGAACGGGTACAACGGGCGGCCAAATATGACACATGTGGAGACCAGCTAAGTTTCCTGTCAAATGTAAGGCCTAAAAATTTGGTTGTCTCCACGATTGGGAGAGCAACGGGACCGAGTCTTAAGGACGGTGGGAGAAACTCTTTGTATCGCCAGAAGTTAATACAGACCGTCTTCTCGGCAGAAAAACGGAAGCCATTGGCGACACTCCAGGAGTAAAGACGGTCAAGAGAACGCTGAAGACAGCGCTCCAGGACACGTGTACACTGCGCACTGCAATAGATGGTAAAATCGTCCACGAAAAGGGAGCCTGATACATCAGCTGGGAGGCAATCCATTATTGGATTGATCGCGATGGCGAAGAGAGCGACGCTCAAAACTGAGCCCTGTGGCACCCCATTCTCCTGGCGAAAGGTGTCGGACAGGACAGAACCCACACGTACCCTGAACTGTCGATCCATTAAAAAGGAACGAATAAAAAGAGGGAGGCGACCGCGAAGGCCCCATGTATGCATGGTGCGGAGGATGCCCGCCTTCCAACAGGTGTCGTAAGCCTTCTCCAAATCAAAGAACACAGCCGCGGTCGGGCGCTTCCGCAAGAAGTTATTCATAATGAAGGTCGACAAGGTAACCAGATGGTCAACAGCAGAGCGGCGCCTACGAAATCCACATTGTACATTGGTAAGTAGGCGTCGAGACTCGAGCAGCCAAACCAATCGAGAGTTAACCATTCGCTCCATCACTTTACAGACACAGCTGGTAAGCGAGATAGGTCGATAACTGGAAGGCAAGTGCTTGTCCTTCCCCGGCTTAGGAATCGGGACAACAATAGACTCGCGCCAGCATGCGGGAACATGTCCCTCAATCCAGATGCGATTGTATGTACGAAGAAGAAAACCTTTACCCGCAGGAGAAAGGTTCTTCAGCATCTGAATATGAATAGAATCTGGCCCTGGAGCAGAGGACCGTGATCGGCCAAGTGCGTTTTCGAGTTCCCGCATGGTGAATGGGGCATTATAACTTTCACAATTCGAGGAGCGGAAGTTAAGTGGCCTAGCCTCCTCTGCCTGTTTGCGGGGGAGGAAGGCAGGGTGGTAATGAGCGGAGCTCGAAACCTCTGCGAAAAAGCGGCCGAAGGCATTGGAGACAGCCTCAGGGGCCACAAGGACGTCATTCGCGACCTTCAAGACAGAAACTGGTGAGTGGACCTTAGTGCCAGATAGCCGGCGCAGGCTACCCCAGACAACAGAAGAAGGAGTAAAACTGTTGAAGGTGCTTGTGAAAGCAGCCCAGCTGGCTTTCTTGCTTTCTTTGATAATACGACGACACTGAGCACGTTATCGTTTATAATTGATACAATTCGCCACTGTAGGGTGGCGTTTAAAAGTGCGTAAAGCACGTCGACGAGCACGTAAAGCGTCTCTACATGCTGCGGTCCACCAGGGGACCGGTACGCGACGTGGAGAAGAAGGAGGGTGAGGGATGGAATATTCAGCAGCAGCGAGAATGACTTCCGTGAGGTGTGCGACCTGACGATCGCAGCTTGTAAAGGTTTGATCCTGAAAGGTCGCCCTGGAAGAGAAGAGCCCCCAGTCTGCCTTGGAGATGGTCCAATTAGAGAAGCACGGAGAGGGGGTATGCTGCAGGAGATGGATAACACACGGGAAGTGGTCGCTCGAATATGTATCAGAAAGTGCATACCACTCAAACCGGCGTGCAAGTTGGGGAGTACATATAGAGAGGTCTAAATGGGAATAGGTGTGAGATGTGTCCGAAAGAAAAGTAGGGGCGCCAGTATTGAGGCAGACAAGATCGAGCTGGTTGAAAAGGTCTGCTAACAAGGAGCCCCTCGGGCAGGATGCTGGAGAGCCCCAAAGGGGATGGTGGGCATTGAAGTCTCCAGTTAACAAAAATGGTGCAGGTAGCTGAGCAATAAGTTGCATCACGTCTGCCCTGGCAACGGCAGATGACGATGGAGTGTAAACGGTACAAAAGGAAAACGTAAAAGTGGGGAGAGTAATGCGGATGGCAACTGCCTGCAGGCCGGTGTGCAACGTGATGGGATCGTAGTAAATATCATCCCGGACCAGCAACATAACCCCTCCATGAGCTGGGATACCTACCACAGGGGGTAGGTCAAAACGCACAGAGGCGTAGTGTGCCAAGGCAATTTGATCGCATGGGCGTAGCTTCGTTTCCTGGAGGGCTACGACAAGCGGACGGTGCAAGCGGAGAAGCAACTTCAAGTCCTCTCGGTTGGAGCGAATGCTGCGAATATTCCAGTGAATAAGTGCCATCGTAAGAAAAGAAAGATGAGAGAAGTGGTCACCTCGAAGGCCGCTTAGGGCCTGGCTTCGAGCGAGCACTGCCGCCGCTATCAGTAGGCGGACAGTCATCGTCCATTGGGTCTATAGGGTCATCGGCCATCTCGGGAGGATGGCCGGGAGGGGGAGCTTCCTCCGCCAGTGAACGGCCAGATGTACGGCGACCAGCGGTGCGGCCAGGCGAAACGGATGACGGCCTGGGGCGGCAGCCGCTGGGTGGCGCAAGAGAAGAATTGCGCCGTGGCGGGGAAGGAGAACTGTGCTTCCTATGCGCCTTTTTGGAAGGACGTGTAGTGGAAGTACCGGTCGAAGGCTGTGAGGTCGAGGTACGGAGGAAGTCTGCACGGGATGGTTCCTTCTTGAAGGCCCGTCCATCTGACTTCGGTGTCTTCGTCTTAGCAGAAGCTGAAGAAGGTGCTCGTGTCTGTGGGGTGATGGGAGGAAGAGGAGACGTCGACCGCGCGATCTTAGCACTGGCCGAACGGACGACCGTGGTGCTGAAGGTCAGATCGCATGTCTGGGTTGCTACCTCCCGGGTAGTCCGAGGAGAGGCGAGGACAGTACTGTATTTCCCCGCTGGGAGCAGCGTGGGCTTCCTACTAGCCAATAGCTTGCGAGCAGCCGAGGTGGACACTTTCTCTTTGACCCGAATTTCCTGGATACAGCGTTCTTCCTTATAGACAGGACAGTCGCGGGAGGATGCTGCATGGTCACCCTGACAGTTCACACAACGAGGAGACGGAGATGGACAGTCACCCTCATGGGCATCCCTGCCACAGGTGACACATTTAGCCGCATTGGAACAAGACTGTCGAGTGTGATTGAAACGCTGACACTGGTAGCAGCGCGTAGGTGCCGGGATATAGGGGCGAACAGAAATAACCTCGTAGCCCGCCTTGATGCGCGATGGCAGCTTAACACTATCGAAGGTCAAGAAAATTGTCCGGGTCGGTACAAGGTCATTGTTGACCTTTTTCATGACCCTATGGACAGCCGTCACGCCCTGCTCAGCGAGGAATGATTGAAGCTCCTCGTCAGTCAATCCGTCGAGGGAGCCAGTATAGACCACACCACGAGACGAATTCAAAGTTCGGTGGGCCTCCACCCGGACAGGGAACGTGTACAGGAGGGTGGCCCGAAGCAGTTTTTGTGCCTGAAAGGCATTCTCAGTTTCTAGTAATAAGGTGCCGTTACGCAACCTGGTGCAGGATTTGACAGATCCGGCTATGGCATCTACGCCCTTCTGAATAACGAAAGGGTTGACAGAGGAAAAATCCTTTCCGTCCTCAGTTCGAGAAACTACGAGGAACTGTGGGGCAGGCGGTAGTACTTTTGTCACTGTTGGCTGGTCACGTTTCCGTTTTTGGGTCGAAGTCGAAAGAGATGGAGTAGAATCCATTGCGGAGGAATCCCCTATGATTGCCAGCGTCTCCGATGGCGCGCTCCTTCCTTGTGGGGACCCTCTCAGAGGGCACTCCCGCCTTAGGTGAATGTTTACACCTCAGGTCACACCTCCCGAGAAACAGACGGAGGGACCAATCGGCATGGTCAGAAGGTATCAGCTCAGGCAATCACCCCTCCCCGGGCCTGGCCTTTACCAGGGGGTACGCGCGTGCCTTACATGTCTACCCAGGGCGGGGACTTACGCATTACCCCGTCACCGGCTACGCGTGCGAACGCGTGGGTCGGCCTTCAGGCACGCACAGGGAGGAAGGAAGAGGAGGAAAAAGAAGAGAGAGAGGGAGAAAGAGGACAGACTGTCTCAAACGCCGAGGCGGAGACCAGAGAAGGCAAGGAGAAGAAGGCAATGAGAAGGCAAGGAGAAAAAGGCAATGAGAAGGCAAGGAGAAAAAGGCAGTGAAAAGGCAAGGAGAAAAAGGCAATGAGAAGGCAAGGAGAAGGCAAGGGAAAGAGTAAGGAAGACAGTGAGGTGGAGAAGAGCAAAGAAAGGAACCAACAAAAGGAAGGAAGAAACGAGAAGTGAAAAAACCAAAAGGACCACGATGATAGGTCGTGGAACCGTCCGTCTCCGGACGCAGGCGCGAACTACCCCCGTGAGGGGGATGGACTCCTTTTAGTCGCCTCTTACGACAGGCAGGAATACCGCGGGCCTATTCTAATCCCCGGACCCGCAGGGGGGACGGCTTCCCTGTCACCATGTACAGCCGAACTGGGACAGATGCGCCAGTCTGTAAGGAGGGCAAGGAAGTATTACCAGCAAAGTGTCATCAGGGAAGAAAAGCGACGATGGCTGCAAATATACAG
The DNA here is from genome assembly GCF_023864345.2 of Schistocerca serialis cubense. Classification (NCBI taxonomy): domain Eukaryota; kingdom Metazoa; phylum Arthropoda; class Insecta; order Orthoptera; family Acrididae; genus Schistocerca; species Schistocerca serialis. Next base: position 511,817,777 of record NC_064646.1, read on the forward strand.
GGAGGCAAAAGAACAATTTCAACAGGAGCTAAGGGCAGTCAGGCTGGGAAGCTGGGAAAAATATGTGCAAAGCCAATTGGCTACGGACGCATGGGGCATCCCGTACAAGTTAGTGCGTGAAAAGATAAGATCACCCATGAAGGACGGGGGCGGATGACGGAAACTTGGCAGGAGACTGCCGAGGTCCTCCTACGGTTGATGATTTGGAAGTACTACAACGAATTAGAAGAGAAGACCAACAGGACTACGAAAACAACAGTATGGTTTATCCCTTCTCTGAAGAGGAGGTGGGTGCCCAGATGAAGGCCCTTAAGAAGGGCAAAGCTCCTGGTCCAAACGGCATTACAGTGGAAGTGGTGCAATTCCTGGCCCCCAGCTGGTGGCACCTCTCACTAAGTAACACAATGGGTGCCTACGGCTTAGAAAATTCCAAAATTGAAATGTAGTAATAACCAAGAAAGGTCCAGATAAAGACCCAAAGGATGCCAAATCGTACAGGCCTATCTGTTTGCTGGACCTGCTGGGGAAACTTTTTGAGAGGTTGCTAGCAGACGGACTAGCAGCACACCATGTACTGTGTGGGATGAGTGACAGGCAGTTCGATATTCTGCCGGGGAGATCGGCGTCTGACGCTTTCGACCTGACTGCAGAGGCCTGTGACTCAGCCCCGCACAAATACGTTTTTGGCACCATGGTGAATAAGTGGCACATTTGTCAACCTGTGGTGGCCTTCGATGATGGTCGAAGTAGAGAGGATATAAAATGTAGACTGGCAATGGCAAGGAAAGCGTTTCTCAAGAAGAGAAATTTGTTAACATCGAATATAGATTTAAGTGTCAGGAAGTCGTTTCTGAAAGTATTTGTATGGAGTGTAGCCATGTATGGAAGTGAAACATGGACGATAACTAGTTTGGACAAGAAGAGAATAGAAGCTTCCGAAATGTAGTGCTACAGAAGAATGCTGAAGATTAGGTGGGTAGATCACGTAACTAATGAGGAGGTATTGAATAGGATTGGGGAGAAGAGAAGTTTGTGGCACAACTTGACTAGAAGAAGGGATCGGTTGGTAGGACATGTTTTGAGGCATCAAGGGATCACAAATTTAGCATTGGAGGGCAGCGTGGAGGGTAAAAATCGTAGAGGGAGACCAAGAGATGAATACACTAAGCAGATTCAGAAGGATGTAGATTGCAGTAGGTACTGGGAGATGAAGAAGCTTGCACAGGATAGAGTAGCATGGAGAGCTGCATCAAACCAGTCTCAGGACTGAAGACCACAACAACAACAACAACAACAACAACGGTGGCCTTCGTTCTCCCGCTTGCGGAAGGAGGATTCTCCACGGCCGCTATATGGCTGTCTTAGATGCTATTGTGAGGAAAGGGAGGTCTGGCTATAGTCCCCTAGCGGGAGAATCAGTAAAAAGATTACAAAAGGATGTCCACAGGGCTCTGTCCTGGGGCCACTCTTTTGGGACATTAATATGGAACCCCTCTTGGATAACTTGCAGAACGCGACGGTGCCAGAGGGCATAGCCTATGCAGACGACCTCCTCCTGCTCGTTGGCAGTCGTAGCCGCTAAAAATCGAAAGGGCCATATCCATCCTAACAACATGGTACCATACCTACCAAAACGACAATCTCACCTAGCGAGTCCACATACCTACTACTTAAAGGGCAACTCGAAGGAATCCTACAGTGCAAATAGATGGCTCACCAGTTCTTGGTGCCGTGGGGCCCTATATCTAGGTGTAGTCTTCGACGAGAAGTGGAATTATGCATCACATATTGACACCGTGACGCAAAGATCCCTAGAAACACTTAATAACCTGATTGTTATCGGACATAAACGTTTCCACCTGCCATCAGATTTAATAAAACCTTACCATAATAGTATTCTGACATCAATTGTAAGATATGGTTCAGGAGTCTGGGCTCACAGGTTCACGAGGGTCATGCCCGCCATGGCCGTAAGAAGAGTGCAGCGAAATATGCTCTTGCAATCTGTAGGGACATATGGGACAACTCCGGGGGGAGCATTATTAGTACTAACGGGACTGTGTCCTCTTGATGTAACAATCAGAGGCGGCGTGGTACTGGGTAAAAAAGGAGAAGAGGGATAAAATAGTTGAACTAATGGGGATTCACGTAGGGAATAAATCTGAAATTAAACGTAGGGGGGGGGGGAGGGGGGAGATAACTTTGGCAGGAACAGTGGGATAACGACGAGACGGGTCGTAGAACGCGCCAACTGCTGCCCAGTATCGTGGAGCGATTACAGCTCAAATACTTGAGGCCATCAAGAGGACTGCTGCACTCCATTACCGGACATGGGCCCTACCCGGCCTACCTATGCCGGTTTGGAAAGCGGCCTACACCAACGTGTGACTGTGGGGCCGTACAGGGCACGCCAGACCATGTGGTGTACCAGTGCCACTTCTTCGACGATGTAGCGGCACAAGTAAGATAAAAACTACCCAATCGTGACACGTACCACCTGCTCAGGCAAGAGGACCATTTTCAAACCCTAAACAAACTTGCCAATCAAATACCGAGCAAAGTTTTAAAAGAATTTTTAAGGAACAATCAATAATATACTAAACTTGATTTAGACTCCGTACACCTGTTCTATTCCGCCGCGGTGCGGACTTGGCCAGCCGTTTCTCGGCTCGGATCCGCCACGTCTCCGACTACGGGGGGGGGGGGGGGGGCACATTTAAACTGATCAAGACACTCACCGGACATGACAGTAGGAACTAGTATTAGGTTAGACATAGCATAAGATAGAATAACCACATTAGCATAGAACAGCAGCGATTCAAACATGCTGGACCAGCCCAGTGCCAGGGGCATGTTAGGTTTTAACATGCTCGCACACCTGTAACGCTGCACGCAGAGTAGAGTAGTTACCCAAGTAGTAGATACAGAATAATATCAACTCCAACAACGTAGCAATAAAAGAAATACGTAGAACAAGATACCAGTAGAACCAGAAATGCCCATAGCGAAAATAGAAATAACAAAATTTCCTAGGAACTAATCAAGATGAGTTGCAGTATTATATATATATACATGTATATATATATATATATATATATATATATATATACTAGGACTCACTAATGTATTAGGTGGTGGGTCAACATGTATCGTGTAGTTTGAAGAATAAAGCTTTTTTTAAAAAATTAACTTCTCATATCGAAAAGATTGTTTCCTTATATAGTTTACGATTAAGCTGATTTAGTTGAGACATAACGTCTACTATTTTTGGATCCACTGATCGTTCGTTAGCTCTGGACAGTGGATACCCTTCTCAAGGAAACATGTATACTGTCTTAATAAGGAAGCCAAACATTTCAAGACGTTTCTGTTGATGAAATGAAATGTCGTGTGGCGAGGGCCTCCCGTCGGGTAGACCTGATGGCCTGGTGCAAGTCTTTTGAGGTTACGCCACTTCGGCGACTTGCGCGTCGATGGGGATGAAATGATGATGATGATGAAGACGACACAAAAGCCCAGTCCTTGAGCGGAGAAAATCGCCAACCCAGCCAGGAATCGAACCCAGGCACCTTCATGACAAGACGGTGCGCTATCCACTCAGCTACGGTGGCGGACTTTTCTGTTGTTATGCTGCCGAAGATCTTCCTGCTGATTTTAACTACAGTTCTGATCTTTCATGGACTGGCCATGAAATTTCAGTCGCATGTGGCTCTCGATCCGCGGTGTGTCTTACACTGTGTTGGGTTAGGATGTCATTCCGCATCCCCCTTGTCCACCTGATCCTGCACCATCCTATTTTCACTTTTAGCGCTCGCTATTTAACAATTTTTAAGGAACTTCCTTTCCGGATGAAAATGCGCTCCAACATGGCTCGAAGTGTTCTTAGCTTCAAAACCACGTGATTTTTACTGTCGCAGAATGGGAGAGTTACCCCAGTGGCAAACTGTTGTAAACAGAGAAGGAGAATACATTACTGATGAGTGAAGTCTATGCATTTGTTGTGTTCATTCTGCTTACGGAAAAAGGCCATGAACTTATGCACCAATCCAATACAGGGTGTATCAAAAAGAATCATCCGATTTCAAAAGATCATAACTATTGTGTTATTGTACTTTAAACATAGCTGCGCTACAGCAATGGTTCCACGTGAATCAGACTAAGAACAGCCGACCAGTTGCAAAGGATAAAGTAATCTTTACCTAGGTTTCAATAGATATAAATCTATCTTCTTCAGAAGACGCCTGGGGACAATGAACATCGTAATATATATTAAGGTATGAAACATGAGTCAAGAATAAAGTTTAACATATATTAGGAAAATATTGTATTACAAGATGTGAGAAAGATTCTTGGTACTTACAGTATTATAACAACATGAAGTGATATGTCCTTATCGTTTAGGCAAACATCTGCATAGTTACATTAATCATATAAAATATAGCCCTGACAACAGGGTTTGTCAAACAAATAAAATAGGTACATAGAAGTTGCAGAGCGCCTAAGCGACTGAGTAAAATCGGCCAGCGTAGTAGCACAGCGGCCAGGGCAGGTGGCGCTCATGTCGCGAACTATGTGCCGATAGGCGTACTGAAGTAACATTTGAAACATCAATTTTAAATGCGTTCTTAAATAGAGTGATAATAAATAAATTGGCAAGCATTTGACACTCCCGTTATGACATTGTGGGAGGTATAGGAACAATAACGTAGATACATACATCAAAAAGACAGGTGGCGCTTCCGCCTTGAGTTACATGCAGTGGTCTATATAGCCAAAATATAAAGTTATATTACCATATTAGTGAAGCCCATAGAACGTATATAAGTCAAACCATCAAGAACAATCAGTAATGGCTTTTAAGAAAATTACGAGACCTGGTCCACAATCCAGTTACTACGTAATATAGAATAAGAGAAAATTACATGAGGGCCGCTGTAGTGGCAGCCATATATCGTGAAAAGAACACATTATATAAACGATAGTAAACTGGAGGATTTGAAAGTGCATTATAGCTTCCTGAGGAAATAGACTACTGAGGTTACTAACATTAATGTTATATATTACACAGTACGGGTTTAAAGCCTTCGAAAAATTGTTTACAGGCAAGGTTCAACTGATCATTCAGAATATTGCCGTCTTTGAGCTCTAGATGTTTATTTGAGATAAATGCGTAAACAACGTACTATTGGAAAGAGCAAACTCTCGAGTGTTACATGTTTCCCGATAGGTAACAGCAGTGGCCCACTTCAGTTCTAACAAAAATGTTGTCAGTATAACAGAAAGCGTTTTGGTTCTACGTTTTCTGCATTGCGGGTCCGTAATAACTGATCAGCATGACTTTCGTACTAGGTATGGCGTGGATCCTCCTACAGCACAGAGCGTTAGACGATGGCATAAACTATTCCTAGAAACAGGTTGGTTGTGTAAAGGCAAATCGCCGGACCGTCTCCGAGAGTTTGATACACATCTCGAACTCCTCGGCCATAGTTTCACACAGAGTCCGCAGAAATCCGTTCGTCGTGCACCTCGACAGCTCAACATGCCCTCGATGTCCGTCTGGCGTGTGTTGGGTCGACATTTAAACGTGAAACCACACGAAATTCAGCTACTGCAACCTCTTCGTGAAGGTGACAAACAACAACGTGGAGTTCTGCAATTTAGTTCTTGGCAAGATGGAGGATGACAATTTTTTTCACATTTAGTGTTTATTGATGAAGCAACATTGAGTTTAAATGGAAAGGTGAACCGCCATAATGTGAGAATATGGGGTACGGAACAACCACATGAAGTTTTACAACATGAGAGAGAGGCTCCAAAATTTAATGTGTTTTGTGCAGTTTCACAAAAAGGTGTATGCCCCATTTTTATTTGCCGACAGCAGTGTTAGAGGAAGAGCGTACCTCGATATGCTTGAGAACTTTCTTCTCCCACAGTTTGAGACTGATTCGAACGACTTCATTTAGCAACAACGTGGGGCACCACCATACTGGCATCTGGAAGTCGGTGATTTTTAAACACAATGCATCGGTTGCACTGGACCAAATGATTCAGCCTTACATTACTGGCCTCCAAGGTTACCGGAGCTGACTTATATGATCATTTCTTGTGGGGCTTTATACGCTGAAGAGCCAACAAAATTGTACACCGGCCTAATATCGTGTAGGTCCCAGCGAGCATGCAGAAGTGGCATAGACTCGACTAATGTCTGAAGTAGTGCTGGAGGGAACTGACACCATGAATCCTGCAGGGCTGTCCAGAAACCCGTAAGAGTGCGAGGGCATGCAGATATCTTCTGAACAGCATGTTCCAAGGCACCATAGATATTCTCAATAATGTTCATGTCTGGGGAGTCTGGTGGCCAGTGGAAGTGTTTTAACTCACAAGAATGTTCCTGGAGCCAATCTGTGGCAATTTTGGACGTGTGAGTTGTCGCACTGTGCTGCTGGAATTTCTCAAGACCGTCGGAATTCAAAATGGACATCAAACCTTGCAGGTAACCAGACAGGATGCTTATGTACGTGTCACCCAAAAGAGTCGTATCTAGACGTATCAGGGGTCCCATATTACTCCAACTGCACAGGTTCCACAACATTACAGAGCCTCCACTAGCTTAGCAGTACGCTTCTTGCATGCAGGGTCCATGGATTCATGAGGTTCTCTTCATACCCGTACACGTCCTTCCGGTCGACACAATTTGAAACGAGACGCGTCCGACCAGGCAATATTTTTCCAGTTATCAAGAGTCCAGACTTGGAAGAGCAGTTGAACGGAATGGACAGTGTCTTGAAAGGAGGATATAAGATGAACATCAACAAACGTGCTACAGAAGAATGCTGAAGATTAGATGGGTAGATCACATAACTAATGAGGAGGTGTTGAATAGGATTGGGGAGAAGAGAAGTTTGTGGCACGACTAGAAGAAGTGATCGGTTGGTAGGGCATGTTCTGAGGCATCAAGAGATCACCAATTTAGTATTGGAGGGCAGTGTGGAGGGTAAAAATTGTAGAGGGAGACCAAGAGATAAATACACCAAACAGATTCAGAAGGATGTAGGTTGCAGTAGGTACTGGGAGATGAAGCTTGCACAGGATAGAGTAGCATGGAGATCTGCATGAAACCAGTCTCAGGACTGAAAACAACAACAACAGTCCAATCTCGGTGTTGACGCGTCCAGGCGAGGCGTAAAGCTGTGTGTGGTGCATTCTGGAAGAGTACACGAGTGGGCCTTCGGCTCCAAAAGCCAACTTGTTGATGGCCCAGCATTGAAATCTGCAGCAATTTGCGGAAGGGTTGCACTTCTGTCGCGTTGAACGATTCTCTTCAGTTATCGTTGGTTCCGTTCTTGCAGCATCTTTTTCCGGCCGCAGCGATGTCGAAGATTTGAGGTTTAACTGTATTCCTGATATTCACAGTACACTCGTGAAGTGATTGTACGGGAAAATCCTCACTTTTTCGCTACCTCAGAGATGTTGTGCCTCATCGCTCGTGCATCGCGTTCAAAATCACTTGATAACCTGCCATTATAACAGCAGTCTTGGTCAATTAACCAAGATGGCCGCCGAGTGAGATCACAGGTATTTTCTCCGTCCGCTAAAAGAACTTATTTAAGAGGAAATAGTGTCAAATTTAAATTTTCTTTGTTTTTTATATTTGCTGTAGTGTCCGTTCTTGTCACACAACTGAATATTAGCGTCCCAGCAGCGCTTCTTCTTGAAAAAACTTGTTCTTTAGCTGAAGTCCCAATAATCGCAACGTAGCCCGAAATTTTGCGTTACATAAACACAAAATTTCTATTCAAGTTATCTTGATAGTCCAAAATTCTTTTAAAAAAGACTGCTACTAGTTTCATCAGTGTCTATTGTCGCAATAAAAGTGTAATTAAACGTTTCTAAATCGTATTTAACTAACACGTTTCGTATTGTTTACTAGTTAGGTAGACGCGATCTAGGCCTAAATTTTCCGAGTTATAAACGTTGAAAACCTGACCAAACATGCCTGATAACGTAAACTCTCTAAAAGGAAATTAATTACAAATTCATTCTTCTGTCATTGTATCTCTAAGTCAATACAAAAAAACAACCACCGCACATAAGACTTTTGTGTCGTTTTTTTGTTTACACACAGCCAATCTCGCGTCCTTGACAAATTTAAGACATTCTTTAAACTTAATTATTCTTTCGAAGCTGACCATGAGTGAGAAATGTGGGAGCTGTTATAGGGTAGTGAGTAGAGGGATTTGTTGCCAATCTTGTAGGAAATATTTTCACTGGGGGAGGGGGGGGGAGGATGCAGTGGGGAGAATGTTGGGAGAACAGAAGAGGCTCTCTCCTGGAACTGCAGAGTATGCAGTTGGAACATTTTGATTGGGGAACAGGAAAAGAAAATCTGTGCCCTTCAGGCACAGTTGGAGGAAGCAAGGAAGGAACTCTTACGGATCAAGGGAGGTAGGGGGGAGGAGGGTGGTTGGGAGATGGCAGCTGGTAGGAGGATAGTAAGAAAGAGACCGCGATATGACAGTTTTATCATAAACACAAAAAAACAGGTATCTACCACTACCAGAGTTAGGTGGAGAAGAGCCTCAGGTAATGTGCAGCACACTTCAACCGAGGCCGAGAAGCCTAGGAATGTACAGAGTCTTAGTGGAAGAAGTGCTGCAGCTAGGTAGTAGCCATGGGCGAGGTGTAGACCCTCAGTTACAGGAGAGTTTAGGGGCAGCGTACCAGGCCAGCAGTATCTTCAAGCCAAATGCAGGGCTAAGTCATGTGATAGATGACCTAGGGTCTTTATGTAAAGACTTTACAAAAGAGGACCATATAGTGATAGTGGGTGGTGCGGGAAACAGTTTCGACAGGGATGGGGCGTATGACATAGCTGGTGACCTGGACAAGATAGCTTCCCTGACTCATGGCACCAACATACACTTTGTTGAGCTGCTCCAATGTCATGATCGACCACACCTTGATGGAGCTGTGAGGCGAATCAATGTGGGGTTAGGAATGGCTCTGAGTACAGGTAACTTTGCTCATGTTTCTCTGGTGCCCATCAGGACTATCAACAGATGGAGTTTCACTAGGCATGGCCTACACCTACACACAGGCTGGGAAGGGAAGATAGGTAAAGCTGATTCATGAAAGTATAGGGGGTCCATTTTGGGCCACACATGATCAAATACCTGTTGTCATAGGTTGGAAAAGTAGGTATTTTTTAGGATAAATCCAGACAACAGGTTCCCCTGCCTAAAGACTATTTCCAGTACTTTTTAAAAATACTGAAACACCTCAAATATGACATATACCAGATGTCACAAAGAAAAACAAACCATTGGAAAGGGTAACATGGTGCATTTGACAGACCTAACAATCATCAACCAAATAATAAATCAATAAAAAATAAATTACAACTATTAGAAGTAGGGCTCCAATCTTTGAACTGCACAGTAATTTGTATCACTGAGCAGTGGTGTAGAAACACAGCAATCCAACACGTAGTATTATCACTGTATGAAAAGGCAAACTCTTACTGCAGAACTACTTCAAGGGGTGGAGGATCATGCAATTATATCAGAAAAGGAACACAGTTCAAATCAAGACATGACCTCAGTACCGTAAGTGAAGACAAACACTTTGAAATATCAGCTATTGAATTAACAGGGCTTGATATCACCAAGAAGTTAATCATTTTGTGTGTGTATGGATCTCCCAGTGGTAGTGTGGACACTTTTTTCAATAAGTTAACAGAAGTTGTAGATAAAGTCTCAAGTACAAAGGTCAACATAATTCTGTATGGGGACATTAACATCAACACTAACATCATAAATGAATCAAGCAGCACCTTTATAAACATCCTTAAAAGTTTTGGCATGTCCCTGTGGGTCAATTCTCGGACTATCAGACGATCTGTGTCACATAACATCAGTAAAGTCAGGCATTGAATCATTCCCTAAACTAAAAGCCTACAAACGACATTTATCAGAAATCAAAATAAATGATTTTTCAAAAGAACTAGAAAAATATAGCTGGGATGAAGTGTATAAAGAAACCAATGGGAATATGAAATTCTCAAACTTCTTCACATTGTTTAAATTGAACTTTGAAGAGGCATTTCCGAAAGTATACATGTCTGTATCAACATCTCATAAAATGACATGGATAACGGCAGGTATTAAGAAGTCCTCCCTCACACTTAAACACCTCAGTTCCATGAAAAAAATTCTCAATGATCCAGAATTCTTAAATTTCTATAAGATACAAAAAGATCTATAGTAAGGTGCTAACTGCTGCAAAAAAGTCATCTAATGACAAAATAATACATAATGCAGAGAATAAAAGCAAAGCAATCTGGGATGTTATAAAAAAGGAAACAGGGAGAGGCAGACAAACGCAGAATAACATACTGCTAAGGGAGGGGGGATAAAGTAATAAAAGATCCACAGCTCTTAGCAAACTACGTAAATGAGCATTATTTCAAATATTGCAGAGAATTTACAGCAAAAATTCCCCCAAACAAATATAACACCTGTAAGTAAATACACTAAATACAATGATGTTACTTCTAACAACAGAGAATGAAGTCAGTAAAACAATTCAAAAACTAAAAAGTAAGAAATCAGTAGGTTCTGGTGAAGTACCAATGTGTGTACTGAAATAATGCATAGGGATTATACAAGGCCCCTTAACAAATATAATAAATGAATCCTTCACATCAGGAAGTTAAAACAGCAGTTAAAACAGACAAGAGTTGTGCCTTTGCTTAAGAAAGGTAATGCAGAAGATATAGAAAATTACCAGCCCATTTCCATGCTGTCAGCATTCTCAAAAATAATAGAAGCAATTATGAAAGACAGATTAATGAATTACCTGAATAAATACAATCTGTTAAGCGAATCACAGTTTGGTTTCCGAATTGGCAAAAATACGGAGCCAACCATAGTAGAATTCACAGAAGTTGTAATTGATGCTCTTGATAAAGATGAGTGTGTCACAGGTATATTTTTGGATCTTTCTAATGCGTTTGACACAGAGGACTGCAAGATACTATTAAATAAATTAGAAGCATTAGGAATAAGAGGTGTAGCTACTTAACAGATAGGGTAAAGAATAGAGATGACACATACTTCAAAGAGATCTAAAGATTTAGTAAAACACTTATGAGAACCAACATACATTAATATAGAGGTTCTGCAAGGTAGCATATTAGGACCAATACTGTTCCTGATATACACCAATAACTTTCCCAGTAAATCAGAGATTTACTTTGTACACCTTTAGTAGGTCATTAAAACAAGATGTCGTGAAAGCAGTAAGGTGTACTACTCTAGCAATTCCGAGAAAGTTGCAACTCATGGTGAAAAAATCCTCTTCGCTGATGACCACAATACTGTAGTCACTGAGAAAACAAGAGAACTCTTCACCGAGAAGGCAAATCAAACTCTCAAGGAAGTTTACGATTGGTCAATAAGTAATAAAGTGACATTGAACATAAAAAAAACTAATGCCATGAATTTCAGTTTGAAGAGGAAAAATGAACATTGATTCTCAGTTGAAGTGGTGTGAACACACAAAGGTACTTGCAAACAGAATGTCATCAGCATGTTATGCCATTAGAATTCTATCATCAGTGTGTAACATACAGTGTCCTTTAGTTACATATTAGTCATATTATTCATATGTACACTCAGTTCTTAGCTATGGCACTCTTTTTGGGGAACAAATGCACAAAATTTGAACACAATTTCCAAACTCCAGAAAAGAGCCATAACAATAATAACTAAAAATACTAGTCGAGCTCATTGTAAAGATCTGTCCAGGACAGTGGGAATTTTAACTGTTCCATGTGAATACATTTACCAGTCAGTTGTACACATCAAAAATAACATTGGTAATTACAACACAGACAGCTCTGTCCATGACCATGCAACAAATAAAACTCAAAACAGCATTTTCTACCAAGGAATAAAACTGTACAATAAATTACCAAAAGAGATTAAAGAAATTTCAAAAATACACTTATTTAAAAAGGCAGCTAAAAACTACCTGTTATGCTATACATTTTATACATTGAAGGATTACTTAGCTAAAACAGAGTAGGGGTTTGATAAAAAAATGTTATAGAAATAAATAATAATAATAATAATAATAATAATAATAATAATGATAACGATTACAAAATATCCAACATTCCACATAACACCTTCATTTTGTTTTTTTTTTCCTTTTTTCTTTTCTAGAAATACTTACCCACAAGCTATGCATGGCACAATACTAACACCTCTTCCTCTTTCTGAGCTGAACACATCACTCATTATGGAGGGATGCTGACTCAGTTTTTCAGGATAGCAAGTGGGAAGTTGCTGTGCAGAAAATGGCCCAGAGATCACCAGTGTGTGTGTGTGTGTGTGTGTGTGTGTGTGTGTGTGTGCGCGCGTGTGTGTAGTGAGTGAAAAGTTATGAAACAATGTGTGTATAGTGTGTGCAGTGACTGATAGTGAGATATGAGTGAACAATGTGGCATTACATTATTAAATAAGTTATTTGCAAAAAAAATTATTGTATGCCAGGAGTAAATCTAATGATTGTCTCTAACCAGAAGCCTGTAAATATATGTGTATACGAATTACCTTATTTTAAATTGATCTATATTTTTAAATACGAGGGTAATCCCAAAAGTAAGGTCTATTATTTTTTTTATAAGTACCTAGACATGTTTATTTCTACAATGGTTTAATCAGTTTACAGCTTGAACATTGAGCTATTTTTCGACATAATCACCATTTCTGTCGATGTATTTTTTGTAAACGCTGTGGCAGTTTTTGTATGCCCATGTCATACCAGCTCGCCGACATGCCGTTCAGAAAGTTCACCTCGTCGTCGGAACTGAATCGCTTTCCGGCCAAATGTTCTTTTAACAGGTGATAGTCACTGGGCGCCAAGTCAGGACTATAGGGTGGGTGGGTGATTATGTTCCACTGAAACTGTTGCTGGAGAGCAACGGTTTGCCGAGAGATGTGTGGGCGAGTGTTGTCATGGAGAATGTGTACGCCCTTGCTCAACATTCCCCTTCTCCAGTTCTGAATTCCCCGTTTGAGTTTTTTCAGAGTCTCACAGTACCTGTCAGCGTTAATTGTGGTCCCAGCGATTCAGCTCCGACGACGAGGTGAAAGAAGAGGTTCATAACTTTCTGAACAGCATGGCGGCCAGCTGGTATGACATACAAAAACTGCCACAGCGTCTACAAAAATGCTTCGACAGAATTGGCGATTATGTCAAAAAATAGCTAAATGTTCAAGCTGTAAACTGATGTAAACTATTGTAGAAATAAACATGTCTATGTACTTATAAAAAAATAGGAGACCTTACTTTTGGGATTACCCTCGTACTTTAACATGTCCTACATCCTTGTAAAAAGAGATCTACGGATGAATAAAGCTACTACTACTACTACTACTACTACTACTACTAAACCGACCTTATAACGACGCCAGACTCTTGCTGTCTTATATATGCATTACCGTATTCTGCTTGTTAACATATCTCTGGATTTGAATACACATGCCTACACAAGTTTCTTTGGCGCTTCAGTGTCAAATACTCTGTTTATGTGCCTCCGTTACCAACAACACTGAATGAACCGAGACAGCATAACATTAGCTGTGGAATCTGTAACTCAAGACATGCTTGCTACAGAGAGGGAACAATCTGAATACTACATTGACATATGACGTCCATCTCAAGGGACCATATCGAACGCCTAAGAAAAGGTATGAATAAGAAAAAACTTTTTGAGTTTCGCGTTCGTCAAAAAATAAGATTCATTGTATATGTTTAATAGTTTCAGAAATATAGACGTGCCGAATTGGATTATTCTTTTTGATACACCCTGTATCTCTCAGGGAGCGGATTGCTACGCATGTGCTCGCTTTCCAGTGCATGTTTACCGCCTATGAGGATTGGGTAGAGCCGGTAACAACAACCGCACGACGTGCTGAACAACAGCTAGAGCACAGCTTGTAACCTTTACGTGTTATCTCCAGCATTTGCCTCGTTCTGTACAAAATGCGACGTAGGTCGAAAATGAATAGAGCTATGCTCAAACAAAAGACACCGTTGTTTCATCATCTAGTTCTCTATCTGTTTTTTATGTCACTCGATCCCTTTTCCATCTGAAAATTAGTGTAGCGTCCAGTATGGCGGCTTCGATATGTTGTTAACGTGAAAATCCGATATTTCACAAACCGGTTATTTTGAGCGGTTTTAAGACTCGGTGTCAGAAAAAACTCACATAACCGAAAACCGGTAGCGGGGGAACACGAAGCCCCACCTGCCACCCACATACAGCCTGCGCTCGTGCTCCGTGCTTCTGGCCACAGGAATCGCAGGACCCCTCTGGTGTTGTGAGGGTCGTATTCGAACCCCGTCATGGGTCAGAATCAACAACGAGCAACGCACAAAACACAGCGGAGTGGAATATACAAAACATTCGGTAACGGCTACAGCCCAGTTGGTGAGAAGGCGCAAGTTCAGGCCCGACTTCTACCGGTATCTTAAGCGACCATAGAGCAATGTGAAGTGAGGGAACAACCAGTACCGTGCGTCTGTTTTACGAAAATGAAATCTAATCTCCGTCTTCCCCACCTGATGCTATAATAATTTTGTTTCCTTGCATATTATAAACACTGTTTTGGAACATTACTGCACTTCTCACAAGAGGAGGCCACGATGCTGGCTGGGATCAGAGATTTACTTTGTACACCTTTAGCAGGTCATTAAAACAACATGTCATGAAAGCAGTAAGGTGTACTACTCTCGCAATTCCGAGAAAGTTGCAACAGAAGTTTTAGGCGTCTATTATTAACTGGGGTATCTGTGCGTAGGTATCGGACGTTAAGTTTTTGGTGGTCACGTGGTTAGTCTGCAAGCTTCGTAAGACTAAAGTGTGTGAAGCTATCGTTCGACTCCCGTTCAAACTTAATTTTTAATCCTTTTTCATCACTGGCCATATTATTTAATTCATGACATTTGAGAAATAACGTAATTTAAAAAAAAAAACACGTATATTTGCATGAAGTTTTAGCGAATTTCATGTTATTTGACTACTTACTATGTATAATTAAATTTAATTACTAGAACAAATATATTTATAACCATCGACAAGAAAATGAAAAATGCATAGAGCTCTCCTGAAAATGTATGCGTGCCTTGATTTCGCAAATCCCTTATACATGCTATCTGGTGAGGTACTCAGAACTACTTTGCACCTCGAGGCTTCCAGCTGCAGACACAGAGGCAGCCTTTGGCAGCTAACCTGCGTAGTGGTGAGACGTTGCTAATGTAGGAAGAACGAATAGTGTAGGTGCAAGTTTATTTTATATCACAGAATTTACGCTTGTACTACAAAAATGAAGGTTTGAGCGGGAGTCGAACTGTCACCTAATACACGTTCGTCTTACGAGGCTCGAACGCTAACCACTTGACCCCCCATGAACGCTAACGTCCGCCACCTACAGACTGATACACCAATTACATAATACACATGTGAAACTTGTCTTGCGATTTTCTTGGAATTGCCAGAGTTATGCATCGAACTACTTGCACACTATATCGATTTAATGACCTACTAAAGCTGTACAAAGTTTGAAGCAAATCAGTTATCTCAACGCGTTGGCCTCCTCTTGTCAGTAAATCTGCTGGTTATTGCAGCATTTGTAATTAGTGGGGCGTAAATGTCACAGCGCACGACACAGGACGTAAAAAACGTCGGTACCTAATACGTCAAGTGGCTGTGGCGGTCGTCAAACTGTGGGCCGCACCTCGCGTCACGTATGTACCGAACTTATTTTTAATTGATAACCCACAGAAGCTAAGACCAGCTACAGTAAGGGCTCAATACGTTGGCCTCGGGCCCCCAGAAGTCGGCATCATTCAGAACACTTCGTGTCGACTGTATTGTTTCATACTGGTGCCACCCTCGGCAACCCCAAAGCTGTCGCTGTATTGCCTAATGGAGTGCTGTTGTGTCGACTGTGTGAGCGAATGAGCAATTCGTTAACAGCAGTAACAGCGAAACTTCCTGAGAGATTAAAATCGTGTGCCGCACTGGGACTGGAATTCGGGACCTTTGTCTTTCACGGGCAGGCGCTCCACCAACTGAGCTTCCCGCGAACGACTCACGACCCATCCTCACAGCTTTAATTCCGCCATTACGTCATCTCCATCCTCCTAAACTTGACAGAACTTGTCCTGCGTAAACTAGCACTTCTGGAAGAAAGCACATTGTGGAGACCTGGCTTACTCAGTGCCTGCGGGTCGTGAGTTGTGCGCAGGCAGCTCTGTTGGCAATGCACTTGCCCACCAAAGACAAAGGTCCTACCAGTCTGCTACGGAGTTTTAATATGCCAGGAAGATTCACATCAGGGCAGACTCCGCTGCAGTGTGGGGGCAGTCCTCTCACACTTAGTGGACGGCACGGAACGACCGATTGCTTTTGTTTCGACGAGCTCGAATGCTGCACAGTGCAATTACAGTCAAATCGAGCAGGCTTTAGCGATTATCTTTGGAGTTAATGCGTTTCATTACTACAAACACGGTCAAAAGTTAACCGTCCTCACTGACCATAGGCCAACGATCCCACTGTTTCGGTCCACCGCCCCAATCCCCACCGAGACAGCTCGACACCTACAATGCTGGACCCTTTTCCTACGGGTGAGCTAAACATGTAAGATCCTGTTCCGCTCCACAGCACACCACACTGATGCAGACTTACTTTGCCTACTGAACAAGATCCAAACTTGGACTCGGTTCCGGACGTGTGTTTCCTCACAAACGCAGCAGCAGCGGAGGCTGGATGAACGGCTTATCAGCCACCACACAGCCAGCGATCGTGTTCTCCACTACGACCGCCAGGGATGGCCTTCCTACCGTAAGACGCTGCCAAATCCCGCCTTCCAGACACTCTGGCGGTGCCGACAGGGCTGCAATGCAAGGTTTCAGCGTCACCGAGAGCGGCAAGGGCCAGACACGCACGCTCGCTCTGCTGCGTCCTCGACACTCTCCAGCAGGGCCACTGGGGGGTGGTCCTCGCCGAGAGGCAGGCAGAGGAACGTAGCAAGTGGAGGGGCGTGGGTGTGGGCGCTGCCACGACTTACACGGCCGCCGCCTGCTCCACGTGCCAGAGCACGCGACCTGCCCGACGGTACTTCCTGTGCCCCACTACGACAGCACCCTGGTCCCACATCCGTCTCGATTTTGCGGGACCCTCCCTCGGTGCGTCCTGGCTCATCGTCCCTGATACCGGCACGGAGTTTCCCTCTGTAATCTACTTCAGCTACGCAAACGATCAAAGTCCTCACACACATTTTTGTTTTAGAAGGTCTCCTCGAAACCACCGTCACAGACAACGGACCTCAGTTCACCTCCGCCCAATTCTATTCCTTTTGTGCCACGAATGGCTTCTCTCTCATTCGTACGACTCCATTCCATCCAGCATCCGATGGCATCACTGAGTGGTTTGTCAGCACGTTTAATACCCGAGAGGCAAAACTGTGTCGTCATCACTCCTCGGATGACGCACCCATTCGTTTTTTTGGCATCATACAGAACCACTCCGCAGGAGGTCAGACCGCAGCACAGCTCTCTTCCACTGCCTGAAACTTTATCTCAATGTTCTGTTCCAGACGCCCAACACGACGACGGGCTCTCTGTACATGGCGACCTCGACACTTCTCGTCGAAGGGTCAGGAGGCATCCAGTGTTGCAGCCCAGTACCCCAACGGAAGTCGATCCTACAACTCCTTCACGTCCCGACTGAGCCAGGTGGGCGCCAGTGATCTGGTCGAGGACTGCGACGCCTGCCTCGGCCTCGCCTCTGTCCCTCTGGCAGGGGGAACGGGAATGGCGTGTCGCAAAAGCCCCCCATCGCCGACGCCACATCCTAACACACCGCTGTCGGGTCGCTAACCAGCTCAGCCCCTGCGACTACACGACGTTCCGACACCGTCACTTGCAGCGCCACCTGCACAAGTCCTTCGCATACACCAGACCACAATACGGAGGGCATGTGAGTCAGCAACAGAGGTCCCTCCTACCGCGAACCTTTAGCTGCATCCTTCAGTAAGAAGACCGCACGCCGCCGCCGCCAAGGAACCTCGGAACCTCGGAACCAACTCGCGGGCCGGTTTGTCTTCTGTCAGACTCATTGACAAGACTGTAGAGAGTGTGAACTCCAACAGACTGTAATTCAAGTGTTTATCTGTTACAATGTGCTCCGCTTAAGGAGAGCGAGGACAAGCCTTTCTATTGTTGTTCGAAATACTTGCGCTTTCTTATGAACCTACTTTCTTGTAAGGAAACAGTTACAAAGTTGGTTACCTGTTTCTTTTGATGGTCAACGAAGACCATTTGTGTTGAATTTATTGTGTTCTTAAATACAGAGAATGAACTACATGCGATGTACAGGACCCATCAATCTCCTTGGCTACCTTCTTAGAGTGAGCCGCTGTCTAGGCTTCACGAGAAGAGCTGGTCGAAATAGCGCTCAAGTCGATGCTCGAGAATGCGGATCTGCACGGATCCGACGAAGAGAGCCCGAAACCCTTGCCGGGAGACTGAATATTGGCTTCGATTGCTATTGCCAAAGCCTACGCTCAGCTCAGCCCGAAGTTACCCCGTTCTTCCGGATCCACGCCTACGTTAAAAACTCTGTCCTAAAAAAAAAAAAAAAAAAAAAAAAGCCTAGTAAAGCTGGGCAAACGGCATCCGAAGCCCTATTTATATTTATGCGGTGTATCGTAGACGCCCGTTCTCGAGCAAGTGGCACGTGCGTTTTCCAAGTCAAAAAGTACGGCGGCTACACTCTGGCAGTTCTCCACGATATCGGTCGACAGGGCGACGAGATGGTCGACTGCACAGCGATGTCTACGAAAGCCTCATTGGACGTCTGTTACTAGCTTCTGTGGCTCAATCCACCATACCAACTGCCCACTGACAATACCGGCCATCACCTTGCAGACACTACTGGTCACCTGAATGGGCTTGTTGGTGCAAGAATGGTGTCGCTTCAATCACTGATTAAAACAAAAATTAGATAGTTCAATGTTTTTGAAATTCCTGTTTGAAGAAATAAGGTGTGAGAAGGGCAGTTGTTTAAAAAATTTATATTGTACGTACGTTACAAGTATCGCTGAGATGCACTGTCAGTTGAAGAAACAGCTAGATTAATTTTACGATGAAATGCTGTACATCTGTCAAAAGTAAAATAAACTTTCTTCCGGAAGATATTGAATCAGAATGAAGAAAATAGGGCAGAGATTTACACTATCCGATCAAAAGTACCTGGACACTCCTATTCAGTGCCGGCCGGAGTGGCCGAGAAGTTCTAGGCGCTACAGTCTGGAACCGCGCGACCGCTACGGTCGCAGGTTCGAATCCTGCCTCGGGCATGTTTGTGTGTGATGCCCTTAGGTTAGTTAGGTTTAAGTAGCTCTAAGTTCTAGGGGACTGATGACCTCAGAAGTTAAGTCCCATAGAGCTCAGAGCCATTTTTGAACTGCTATTCAGTAAGGAATTGTCCACTAGGTACGACGAGAATTCAGTGACGTGGACGTGGCCTAGTCACTGGATGTCACCTCAGCGGCAGTTCCATCACAGGCTTCTCAGTCCTCCTAAAGCTCACAAAGTCGAGTCTTGGTGATGTCATTCTGAAGTGGAGACGCAAACGAAAAATCACAGCTAAACCAAGACCACTCCAAAAGGTGGACGTAAAAAAAAAAAGAGTGCGAAACTTCTAGCAGCGGTCCAGCCATCACAACGATTGTGCGTTGAGAGTTGGAAGGAATGGGATACAACGGTCCAGCAGCATTTCTACAGCTAGCGGTAAGTGAGGCTGCGTGTGCGCCAACAGCGGCGCCACTGGAGAGTGAACGACGGGAAGCGAGTGATTTGGAGAGACGAATCGCGCTGTACTCCGTGGCAGCGCCGTGGAAGGGTGTGCGAGTTTCTCGTGGTTACACTGTTCTCCCCTTATTCCGTTCAAAAGTTCTCAGTGTGGAATGTTACTACACATCCTACTGCTCTGTGTAACCCACACAGTAGATGAGCAGTTGGGACACAATGATCATTTGCAACAGCGTCACAATGTATCTTGCGAGACAACATTTGTGAAATAGACTGAACTGCTCACAGCCCCGACCTGAATCCAGTGTAACACGTTTGAGCCAAGTTAGAAAGTCGAGTTCGTTCCAGGCCCCGACGTCCAACATCCGTACGTCGTCTATTTTCGGTTGTCGAAGAATGGGCTGCCACTCCTCCAAAACATTCGGCCACCTCACTGGAAGTCTTCCCAGCACAGCTGGAGCCGCCATAAAAGTGAATTGCGGACACGTCCCATATGTTGTTGTTGTGGGCTTCAATCCTGTGACTGGTTTGATGCAGCCCTCCATGCTACTCTATCCTGTGCAAGCCTCTTCATCTCCCAGTACCTGCTGCAGCCTACATCCTTCTGAAACTGCTTAGTGTATTCATCTCTTGGTCTCCCTCTACGATTTTTACCCTCCGCGCTGCCCTCCAATACTAAATTGGTGATCCCACGATGTCTCAGAACATGTCCTACCAACGGATCCCTTCTTCTAGTCAACTTGCGCCACAAGCTCCTCTTCTCCCCAATTCTGTTCAATACCTCCTCATTAGTTATGTGATCTACCCATCTAATCTTCAGCATTCTTCTGTAGCACCACATTTCGAAAGCTTCTATTCTCTTCCTGTCTAAATTATTTATCGTCCACGTTTCACTTCCATACATGGCTACACTACATACAAATACTTTCAGAAACGACTTCCTGACACTTAAATCTATATTCGATGTTAACAAATTTCTCTTATTTAGAAACGCTTTCCTTGCCATTGCCAGTCTACATTTTATATCCTCTCTACTTCGACCATCATCCGTTATTTTGCTCCCCAAATAGCAAAACTTCTTTACTGCTTTAAGTGTCTCATTTCCTAATCTAATTCCCTCAGCATCACCCGATTTAATTCGACTACATTCCATGATGCTCGTTTTGCTTTTGTTGATGTTCATCTTATATCCTCCTTTCAAGACACTGTCCATTCCGTTCAACTGCTCTTCCAAGTCCTTTGCTGTCTCTGACAGAATTACAATGACATCGGCGAACCCTAAAGTTTTTATTTCTTCTCCATGGATTTTAATACCTACTCTGGATTTTTCTTTTGTTTCCTTCATTGCTTGCTCAATATACAGATTGAATAACATCGGGGAGACCACTGCTTCCCTTTCATGTCCATCGGCTCTTATAACTGCCATCTGCTTTCTGTACAAATTGTAAATAGCCTTTCTCTCCCTGTATTTTACCCCTGCCACCTTCAGAATTTGAAAGAGAGTATTCCAATCAACCTTGTCAAAAGCTTGCTACAAGTCTACAAATGCTAGAAACGTAGGTTTGCCTTTCCTTATCTTTCTCCTAAGATACGTCGTAGGGTCCGTACTGCCTCACGTGTTCCAACATTTCTACGGAATCCAAACTGATCTACCCCGAGGTCGGCTTCTATTAGTTTTCCATTCGTCTGCAAAGAATTCGCATTAGTATTATGCAGCTGTGGCTTATTCAACTGACAGTTCGGTAATTTTCACATCTGTCAACACCTGCTTTCTTTGCTATTATTCTTATTGAAGTCTGAGGATATTTCGCCTGTCTCATACATCTTGCTCACCAGATGGTACAGTTTTGTCAGGACTGGCTCTCCCAAGGCTGTCAGTAGTTCTAATGGAATGTAGTCTACTCCCGGGGCTTTGTTTCGACTCAGGTCTTTCAGCGCTCTGTCAAACTCCTCACGCAGTATCGTATCTCCCATTTCATCTTCATCTACATCTTCTTCCATTTCTATAATATTGTCCTCAAGTACGTCGCCCTTGTATACACCACTCTATATACTCCTTCCACCTTTCTGCTTTACCTTCTTTGCTTAGAACTGGGTTTACAACTGAGCTCTTGATATTCATACAAGTGGTTCTCTTTTCTCCAAAGGTCTCTTTTCCTGTAGGCAGTATCTATCTTACCCCTAGTGAGATAACCCTCTACATCCTTACATTTGTCCTCTAGCCATCCCTGCTTAGCCATTTTGCACTTCCTGTCGATCTCATTTTTGAGACGTTTGTATTCCCTTTTGCCTGCTTCATTTACTGCGTTTTTATATTTTCTCCTTTCATCAATTAAATTCAATATTTCTTCTGTTACCCAAGGGCTTCTACTAGCCCTCGTCTTTTTACCTACTTGATCCTCTGCTGCCTTCACTATTCCATCCCTCAAAGCTACCCATTCTTCTTCTACTGTATTTCTTTCCCCTATTCCTGTCAATTGTTCCCTTACGCTCTCCCTGAAACTCTGTACAACCTCTGCTTCTTTCACTTTATCCAGGTCCCATCTCCTTAAATTCCCACCTTTTTGCAGTTTCTTCAGTTTTAATCTACAGTTCATAACCAATAGATTGTGGTCCGAGTTTACATCTGCCCCTGGAAATGTCTTACAATTTAAAACCTGGTTCCTAAATCTCTGTCTTACCATTATATAATCTATCTGATACCTTTTAGTATCTCCAGGGTTCTTCCATGTATACAACCTTCTTTTATGATTCTTGAACCAAGTGTTAGCTATGATTAAGCTATGCTCTGCGCAAAATTCTACCAGGCGGCTTCCTCTTTCATTTCTTAGCCCCAATCCATATTCGCGTACTATGTTTCCTTTTCTCCCGTTTCCTACTCTCGAATTCCAGTCATCCATGACTATTAAATTTTCGTCTCCCTGCACTACCTGAATAATTTCCTTTATCTCATCATACATTTCATCAATTTCTTCATCTGCAGAGCTAGTTGGCATATAAACTTGTACTACTGTAGTAGACATGGGCTTCGTGTCTGTCTTGGCCACAAGAATGCGTTCACTATGCTGTTTGTAGTAGCTTACCCGCACTCCTATTTTTTTTATTAATTATTAAACCTACTCCTGCATTAACCCTACTTGATTTTGTATTTATAACCCTGTATTCACCTGCCACCGAAGTTCACTAATTTATTCCCACTATATCTAACTTTAACCTATCCATTTCCCTTTTTAAATTTTCTAACCTACCTGCCCGATTAAGGGATCTGACATTCCACGCTCCGATCCGTAGAACGCCAGTTTTCTTTCTCCTTATAACGACATCCTCTTGAGTAGTCCCCGCCCGGAGATCCGGATTGAGGACTATTTTACCTCCGGAATATTTTACCCACGAGGACGCCATCATCATTTAATCATACAGTAAAGCTGCATGCCCTAGGGAAAAATTACGGCTGTAGTTTCCCCCTTGCTTTCAGTCGTTCGCAGTACCAGAACAGCAAGGCCATATAAATGTCCACTAATGGCTGTCCGGACACACAGTGTAGTTCGCGGCTGCCTTGTTCCGGCCACTTCACGGGGCCCCGTTTCACGTTACAGGCTGTCGAAAGCCCGGCCATCTGCCTACCGCGCAAACCGTGGCGTCGGGAACAGGCGCCGAGGCCTCGTATAGCAACTGATGCAGCAGCACGGACAATAGCTGTCGGACTGACAAAAGATCACGTTTTCTGTCGAGTCGCGCTTTACGTCCGAGTAGAATGAGAGCTGCATCGACATTAGGCGTTACTGGAGGGACTTTGGCGCCGGGGCACGCAGGTGCGAGAACTAAAGACACTGTGCGGGCGCCACCGGGTACTGGCACAGGTAGCTCCGTACGACATCGACAAACACGTGACATCTACTTTCCGAAACGTGTTACGCTGTCCACTGACAAAAATCGGATAATCCAGTTTGTCTGCGAGTGGCTCGAGGGCATTCTCAAATTTCTTAGTAAATGCTAACAAGTCATCAAGTACACTCATGTTATATCGAGGGAGTGTTATACGATAAATGAAAAGCGCTAGTGAGTTATACGCCCTCGGCTGTTTTTAAACTACTTTGGAGGCAAAATGAGTAGCTATCTAATGTTATCTGTATATAGTGTTGTCGTTTATCGTCTAGTAAAGTCATCGAAAATTCCAAACAAATTACAAAATGATTTATACAGGACTTGTGCGTGGCACGAAAAGAGCCACTTAACGGTAAACAATAAAAAGTCTCATGTCCTCCACACGAATATTACATAAATTCCATTAAAATTCGGTTACACGATGTCACAAAAATTTAAAGATTGTAGCTCGAACTAAAAACCTACGGATTACAGTTAAGAACAAATTTCTGTTGGAACCGTCACACAGAAGATGATGTGGGGAAGGCGAACCGAAGACTGCATTTTGCTGGCGAAAGACATACAAGACGCGACAAACCTGCTAAGGAGGCGGCCTGCCGCCTGCGCTACAGTCGCCCGTCCTCCTGGAATACTGCCACCCTTACTGTACGGCACTGACCGACGACATCGAAAAAGTTCACAGGGCAGTTCGGTTTGCATTATAACTTAAGAGGGGGCAAAGTGTCACGAATTCGAAAAGTGAGTTGGGGTTGCAATCACTGAAACAAAGGCGTTTTTCACTGCGGCGAAATCTTTTTACCAAATTGCAATACCAACTTTCTCCTCCGAATGTCAAAAGTTTCGGAGGAGAAAGTTGGTATTGTCACCCAAATGGGAGAAACGACCGTCGGCAGAACGTAAGAGAAGTCAGACCTCTAACCAAAAGATTTAACTCCTACTTTGCCTTACATGCTATATGGGAGTGGAACGGTGGAGAAACAGTCTACGAACCCTGTGCTAAGACGAAAATGTGAATTGCAGTGTAATCGTGTAGGGTAGATGCGTTTGAAAAATACGCCAAGCCTATTTACCTTGAGCCGATGCGCCATCTTCTGCAGGATGTTCGTGGTCGTTTTTCTCCATTTCACTATCGATACAACAGGAATAGCAATTTATTACAGTAAATTTTAGTAATTTGATTAGAACCATGTCTCTATTATATGATACGTTTATTGCTTCAAATGTAACATCATTCTTGTGCAACGTAGTTATAATTACATTTTCGCTCCTTCAGAAGGCCCCCACGAAAAAACGAGAGATTGTAGGTCAGCGAAACTTAGTGGAAACATCTGTATGAGCACGGAAGAGAAATGACAAATAAACCATCCAAAGAAAGACATTTCAATTTCCACGTGAGAGGGTAAGGGTTGTTAATTGGTACAACCTGCCTGCCTGGAACCGCACCAGGGTCGCCACTCCACAGCACTCTTCCAGCAGAAGGTTCAGCTGTCGTCAGGCGCCTCGTGCACTGCTCCAGGTCGCACGTTCAGCCCAGCATTCTCAACCATCGTAACAGCAACTTCTTCAATAATTTGTGGACCACTGACCGTTGGGCTTTACCACGAGTAATTCCGAAAACGCTAGTTAATTACAACTCCCGAATCGCGTTTTTCCATCCTGGTCCGGAAACAGGACCCCTAAGTATTTTCTTAATGCGTCGACACTCGCAAAGGTTAGAAGCACTACTGCTGTTCTTACGATAAAATAGCTGTGCTAGTGAAGCCCTGCTCACTTTGTCCAGACCCACGTTGACTGACTGCAACTGTAGTGCAGACTGATGATTGTGTTTCAACCCTACGTCGGCGTACCAGTACAGGAGCCTATCTACTTGAAAACTAACTGCACTGCGTTGCTGAACGGTGATTATCGTGAACACAATACAAGAGGAAAAAAACGACTATCATATAGAAATAAGGAGGCTAAAATTAACAAAGAACCTGTAAATACTGGACGCATACTGTACAACAGTTTACCGCAATGTATAAAGTGTACAGAAAGTGTGTCTCCTTATAGTCCGCCGCTCGTGGTCTTGCGGCAGCGTTCGCGCTTCCCGACCACGAGCTCCCGGCTTCGATTCCCGGCGGGGTCACAGATTTTCACCTGCCCCGAGATGACTGGGTGTTGTCGTGTCGTCTTTATCATCATCATCATTCATCCCCTCTACGGTCGGAGGAAGGCAACGGGAAACCGCCTCCATTAAGACCTCGCCTAGTATGGCGGTGCGGTTCTTCCGCATTGTTCCACTACGCTCTGTTAAGTAGCATGGGACTTCATTTCCGTGTCACTTTATAAAAGAAAATTGAAAAGACATCTGATCAATATTGGCATTTGCAGTGTTAAAGAACATCTCGAAATAAAAAATTAGATAATGTGCCGGTATACACTGCAAAGGGAAACTGCAACAAACGTAAATGGTGTATAGAATCACTTCAAGTACATAAGATGTACGAAATAATATTTCGCGCCAAAACACCGATGCTGGTGTCCTCTACTTTTTCTCCGTTTTCCCTGGTGGTGCTGAGTGAAGTCCAAGGACTTACAGCAAAAGGAGATGTGTTATCACTGATGCCTTTTATAATGCACTTATGACATTTTTTGTGAAAATTCTGTAAAATACGTGTACACTTACTATCTTTTTGTAGCTAGCAAATATATGTGAGACCATAAATTTATATACATCATTGTATTTTCACTAATTTTTTACTTTATGTAAACATGACGTGTCCAATATCACTGTAAAAGATGATCCACACACAAATAAAGAATGATTCGTGGCACGTTTACCTGGGTGAGCCGCGCAGATCCGAAGTGTTGTTGGCGTTTATGGTGCGCGCGCGTGTGTGTGTGTGTGTGTGTGGGGGGGGGGGGGGGGGGTGTTCAGTGGAGAGGGAGAGGCACGTAGAGAGAATGTCGTGCAGTATGCGGGAGAGGGTAATTTAGTTCTGTGGCTGATTATGTGGAGTTTTAGTGTAGGTGTTATTCATATAGGTCTTCAATTGTGGCAAAGAGGGTTTTATCACAATGTGTTGGGCATTTAGCACTTTCTTCCCTTGAGCTACTGATTTTTGGGTGTGATAGTTTCTTTCTATTGTTAATTTTTGGTAGAGATCGTTACTAGTTTTAAGAATCTTTATGTCAGTTTCAATGATTGTTGGGTTATGATTCTGTGCATCAGGTGATTTGCGAATGCGGAGTGCGAGCTACTGCTTCTGAGTGCTCTGATATGTTCTGTGTACCTGGTTCCGAAATTCCTGCACGTTTGACCCACACGATTGACAACAACTGCAAGTTAGTTACTGTACGTCAGACTGGCTGTATTTGTCAGAGTTGGTGGTATTTCTTCCAGGTCTATTTTGTATTGTTTTGTTGGTTATATATGCTATATTGAGTCCTTGTTTCTTTAGCATATTGCTCACAGTGTGTGTGACTTTGTTGTTGTAAGGCATTACATGTCGTTTGCTGCTGTCTGCTGATTTGTCTTGTTGCGTTTGTTTGTGTGTATGTTTCATGATTACGTGTCGCCTGTTTCCATTCTCTTGTGCAATTTGCTTTATTGTATTCAGTTCAGTGGAATCATGTTTGTTCATGGATGTTTGTTCAGTCTGTGTAGTACACATCTGAAGCTGCTTTCTTTGTGAGTTATAGCGATTGGTTATGAATAATGGTGATGATGATTGTGGGTTTCCTGTAAATTGTGAACTCATGTCTGTTGTTTCTCTCGTGTATGTGCGATCTAGGAACTTGTTTTTCATCTGTTTGTATTTCAATGGTGAACTGTATTTGTGGATGGATGGTGTTTATGTCCTCACGAAGTTTTTTTAAGTGAGGTTGTGATTGATCCCTTACACAACGTTGTACACTCTGTGCCGGCCGTGCGGTTCTAGGCGCTGCAGTCTGGAGCCGAGCGACCGCTACGGTCGCGGGTTCGAATCCTGCCTCGGGCATGGATGTGTGTGATGTCCTTAGGTTAGTTAGGTTTAAGTAGTTCTAAGTTCTAGGCGACTGATGACCTCAGAAGTTAAGTCGCATAGTGCTCAGAGTCACTTAGTTAACTCTGTGGTTGTTATAGTACAGTATCTGAAGCCGGTTTTCGTTATTGTCCTTGTGCTCAGCAAGTTATTAGCGCAAAAAGTAAGTAAACGGAAATTTATTTACATTCATTGGATCTGCTGTGAAAGTATTATCACCAAGCATGAAAATGCGGATTTACTTCCGGTTACTTTCAATTTCGAGATATACGTGTCATCTAAAATCGTTGTCGGTAACACACAGTCAAATACGTCATCGGTGAAACTGAAGAATTACCAAAGTAGAACATTCTGCCTCAAACCATTACCAGTCGCCGACATTTGCGGAAAGGATTTTTTCTCGTTTTTTTTTTACAAATACTTGTACGATCATTAACAGAGACTTATGCGCACTGTATTGGACGTAGAACGTTCGCAATAAACAAGGGTAACAACAGGTGTGTACCAAGAAACCGTAATTATTCGCCAAATAGATGTAAGGAGGCTAGAGCGCTGTGAAAGTATTTCCATTTGGTTTACTGCACGGCATCTGTGGTGTTCGTACTGTAAGACCTTCGGTATACACACCATCAGATTATTTGACTTGTCGCTCTAACGAAGTAGGCGAGTGTCAGCAATATGTCTCGTGGTCTTCTTGTGGCGTGTTTATCTTCTGCCGTTAGGTCAGACGATAGAAATGCCACTTGCACGCTTAGAGTAGCAGATTGACGGTGACCAACTTTAAACAGAACTTGATTAATTTTCACACACATTTATTAAAATAATAACCATCATAAACCTTACGTAACTTGATTCTGGATACTATTTACAGTTGACAATCTGAAGTTCCTTTGGTCTTGGTACGTTAATCTTATTCTCACATATCTCTGATACTTGACTTTGTCTATACATTTATCTTCATGGCTATGTACAGGAATATGGTTATCTTATTAGGTGCAGACTGAAACTTGGCTATATACTGGTACAGACAAATGTAGACTGACTCATCGGAGGTCTGTACACTCGTTATAATACCTCGAGCGTTCAGGTATCACTGCGCGAGTGTGATCCGCGAGGAGAAAAGGTTCTACGTTAGCATCAATCTCATTGGCTGCGTTACATATTAATACGCGGATCGCCGGAAGCAGAATTTGGTCCGTCTCTAAGACAGCGCCATCTCGTAGTGCGGAGACGGACGAGCGCTGCGCCTGCGCTGTTGTGCTTAGCGGGGCGCGCCCTATTGGGAAAGTTGTGTACGCGCTGACTACGCGGAACTATGTAAACAACAGCATCACTCCTTAATTGCAGGCAAAAACAAGACAATGGCCACAACGAGAGCAAGAACCATGATACTACGATATTACGGCATTTACGGTACACTCGTCGACTCGCACGTGTAGCAGCGTGCTGGAACGCCGCTTCTGGAATTCGGACAGCCGCGCCTGCCGCCGGATCGGATCCGTCCAGCTGGTTAATGACGAAGGCCGCTGTGCCGGCCAGCACGGGTGTGGTCTTCCGGAGGTTTCTCACATCCGACTTGCTGAGTAACGGGCTGCTACCCACATTATGACAATTCGCAAACATTTAGAAAACGTTCGCACACAATGACCTGGGATAACACTACTCGCAGACAGATCGCGAACACAAATTCCGTCCGGGGGTGAGGGGGTTGGAACGGAAGACGCAGGAACGGCATCGGTCCACACTCCTCTGGTAAATACGAAAATTAAGATACCAACCCTCTGAAGATGCGGGACGTAGGCCACGGTGAAGAAGAGAAAATAAATGCTGTGTGACTAGGGCCTCCCGTCGGGTAGACCGATCGCCGGGTGCAAGTCTTAAGATTTGACGCCACTTCGGCGACTTGCGCGTCGATGGGAATGAAATGATTACGATTAGGACAACACAACACCAAGTCCCTGAGCGGAGAAAATCTCCGACCCAGCCGAGAATCGAACCCGGCCCCCTGGGATTGACATTCTATCGCGTTGACCACTCAGCTACCGGAGGTTGGGGGGGGGGGGGGGGCGGGGGCAGAGCGGTGAAGAAGATGATGATGATGATGATGCAGACAGAGTGAAACCAAATGAGCTACTATTGCTGACAAACAAGCACAAACCTGGAAACAAAAAACCTCAACAAAATAAGAAGCCTTCCTTCGTACTTCCGACTAACGCCTATTGGATGATTAGGAGTGACAGTGCGGCCTTTGATGTGCCGAAGCCGCCCTGGTTCCTTAACACGCAGTTTTGATTCACGATGGTATGCATCGACGAGACCAGATAAAGGAACACTGAAATACCTGTTTCGGGTGTTGTGTCGATATCGTTAAGAAGAGTTTTAAACAACTGAAATTTCTTGTGCTATTGACGGTTCCGAGGGCGACATATTGTGTAATAGTGAAAATGTCTGAGCTTGAAAATAGTGACGACAGTGAAGAAAGCGAGGCCACAGAATAGTGAGAGAGAAAAAAGTAATGAAACAATGCATTGCTGCTCTTTATTGTAGGCATAATGAAACCGTGGTATGAATCCAGTTTTTTCGTGTTAATCGAAAATAAATACCGGTAGGTACCACGTTTTTCACAAATTACCGTAAATATAAGTTTTACCTACTTACTAAATCCTTTCTCTTCTTTCTGAATACCTCGAAGCACCACTCTAGTACTCTCCTAATTCCCTCCCTAGTGTGTTCAAGAAAAGTTTTCGAGAAAAAATGAGGGATATACAATATGGTATGTCGGCTGGAGTGGAAAACGTTAAGTTCGTGGCTTTCCAGAAAATGAAAGCGCAAGCGCATGAACTCTGTCCAGAAGTGCTGCCTGGAAAGTGGTTCAAAGAAAGCATTGCTATAGTAACCAGACCGGTAATATGCGTGGCTACTATAAAAGTTTCATTCATTTTCGAAGATGGCTCTCTGGTCATACAAGTTCAAGCGGTATTCAAGTTCGTTAGGTAGTAACATACTTTCTATGGTCATCACAGCATCACTGATAACTTCCCTCAGCTGTTCTGCCATGGAGGGCACGTAAACACGGTCCTCCCTGTACTCCCAAAGCAAAAAGTCGCAATGGATTAGGTCAGGCTACATTGCGGAGGGGGGGGGGGGGGCAAGGGAAGAGAGCTACATCATCCACTACATCCAACCTAGCGATGCGGGAGCTCGTCGAACATCTATACATCTATGCTCCAATGCTGGGAAGATGAAGTTCTCGGAGTCAGCATTCAGTTGTGGAACCAACCACAACTGCAATGTATCAACGTAACAGGTAACAGGAAGAAAAACGACCAGCACAGTTTCCCCCGTGACAATGCACATAAAATATTAACCTTCGGTGAATTTCGTTCATGTGCCACATTTGCAGTTTGTTTGTTTTGTTTTGTTTTAGGACGCACAAACAACTAAGGTCATACGCGCCCATGTCAGTACCGTAGAAGACGAAGACGAAAAAGGAGTTAAAAGCGATTACACATTAAGCCCAATCGACGGAAGGAAAGACGCTAAAACAGGGACTTTCTCTTTGAGAAACATCCATGAAATATGCCAGAGAGACAACGGAGGGTCCGAACTAAAGGTTAAATGTTGTTCGCCACACTGCTACGACGGATAAAAAGTAAAACGCGATCGACAACCCTGGCGTCGTTCGCTAAAACGGCCGACAACTCAGGCGGCAAACAAAAGTTAGAACGTAGGTGATTAAAACAAGGGCACTGTGTCAGGAAATGGCGGACCGTCAAGGGCTGATGACAACGAGCACAAAGTGGTGGGGGATCACCGCTTAACAAATGGCGACGGCTGAAATAAATGCACGGCTGTTTCGTCGCTGAATATCAGCTTGGAGGTGAAATGTTCATCCTCAAGAGCTTTCCGCGTTGAGATGCAAAACTGAAGGCGCCGGCCGTAATCCTCCGGCACGTGCTGGACACGGTACGATTTGAAATGTAACCGCAGTAGCAAAATGTCCCGCGCGTTTGACTGCGGTATTCTAAGCTCGTGAGTTGCGCGAACCGTCGACTGTTTGGGCTGTGCACGAGATTGCCCCTGATCCTCGCCACGGTTGCATCTGGCACAGTTGGTCGGCCGGTACTTTTCTGTTTACACATTGTCCCTCAATTGTTTATGCCAATGCAAAGTACTCTATTTACGTGATGTTTTTTCTATAATTCCTTCCGAATGCACGCCGCACTGTTGTAACAAATAAACTTTCTCGTATATTCCGAGACACAAATTCTTTCTTGCTCATCTGCTCCAGGCGATGAATGCCTGTGCGAGGCGCAGAGAAAGCCAGCAGTATGTTTTCGACACTGCATCGGTCAACAGTTTAACATCATCGACAGTGCAGCGCACTTGGAGCCTTTTAGCACACTTTGCAGTCATTTCGC
This sequence comes from Schistocerca serialis cubense, assembly GCF_023864345.2. Taxonomy (NCBI): domain Eukaryota; kingdom Metazoa; phylum Arthropoda; class Insecta; order Orthoptera; family Acrididae; genus Schistocerca; species Schistocerca serialis. The sequence goes on from NC_064646.1 coordinate 511,849,977, forward strand.
ACACCAATTTCACGTGGCTTGAAGCCAGTGCTTCACCAGAACGCAGCGAACAACGTGTTGGACTCCTCCAGAAGCTGCTGACAAGCGCTGGCGCACAATACGGGTACTGCGCTCCGTCTCAAAGCACCGCCCTTTCGTCGCTGTCGGGGCGGCGACGCACTAGGCCGACCGCATTACGTACTACCTGCTCCTAGCAAAACCCGGACTGCCGAGATGCGTTCTGATGTGTGGGCGCTGCACCTATTCTCTGTGCGTCCTCACACGCAAGCAAAGGCATATAGTACGTATAGGTGTATGTATTTTTCTTTACATGCGAGCGTGCGTCATCTGATCCACAGCCAGACAGAGCGACGTGCGCTATTCGTATCAGCATGTCTGCTCTGTCCGCAGCCGGCGGGACCTGAGGAAGTGATTATTACCTCTAGTGTAACACTTGTGCAAACGCAGTGGTCGAGATATACACGGCAAAGCGTACCGTGTGTGAAACTGTAGTGTGATTTCGAAGTAATATTTCGTCCCGTAGGGCTGCTGACAGCGAAAGAAAATATAAAATGCATAGACTCTGCACCAGTGCCGACAGGGTTACACTTAACGCTTCGAATTCTAAGCTGCCGGAGACAATCACGCCAGTTTGATGTTAAGAGTTCAAGGCACGTACTGCATCAAGTTTTAAAAATCATCTCAGGAGTGTTCCAGACCGTGTTGAAAATCCTGGAAAAGTACATTAAGCTAAGTCCGTACCATTTAACCTTTCTTAGAAGGAAGAGGAAGCATTTGCTTGAAGTGACGTGGAATTTCCCGCAGTGTTAGGGGACTCTGTAGAGCAATCGTATGGTTGTGCAGTGGAAGCAGCAATTTTAAATGACATGCACGATTTTGGTGTTCTTCTATTTGCTCCCGTCGATGCAAATTATTTATAAATCGGAGCGGCTAGCTAACGAACCAGGACGGCTTCAGAACATAAACGGCCGTTCAATCACTCCTCTTGTTCGACGTGTATTCGTTGGAAGTACGAACGAAAGCTTTTTGCTTTGTTCCGGTCTTCCTCTGTTATTTCCACGACGTCCTCATTTGTGAGGAACTTCAGAGAGTCATTCGGTTTCGCTTTATACTTCGTGGAATTAACCAGCCACCGAGAAGGAGATGCGCGAGAATAGTCTTCATCTTCCGGGCATTTGTCGTTAAATCACTCGGGGAAAGTGCTAACGCAAATGAAAATTGAATTCGTTACAAAAAGTGAAGTTATTCGCAGTGAGACGTAGCAGAGCAAAGCACCTCACGAAGAGATCGGATGCACGGCTGTTGCACTAGACGCGTGTCTCCCCGTAGGCACAGCACCGAAAGTTAACACATGCAAGTATCACCACAAACGAGAATACACACAAGTATCGCCATAAACGATAAAACAATCTGTCAAATTTCCCTACGTCTGCCAAATTTTTTAACTGAGTGGTAATGTCGGACATCTTCGTTAAACGCGGAGCAGGTTTGACCGTTTCACAGAAATTCTCATTGACAGGAAATTTGACACGAGGGCGGGCGTTGTTTATGCCTATGTTTAGTGAAAATAGTTTTATTACAATGAATCTCACTGTATCGTGAGTTTCCACAACTATGGAAACTACGATGAATGGTAAAGACAAAATACCACTGGCAGTTACCAAACTGGTAGAGGTGTCACAGCTCCTCCCATGCATCCGAGATGTGGAGGAGGCCTTGGCTGCGGCTATCGACCGCGGGGACTGCAGTCGTCTGCAAGATGTTCTGATTCTGAGGCCTCCATCTCGTGCAGGCGGCTGGCGGAGGTGGTGAAGACCGCTGGGTCCAAGCAGAGCGTACAGTTTATAGCAGTACAAGGTTGACTGGGCTACTTTGGTTTGCAGCCGAGTGGAGCATCTCAACCAAAGGGTTTGTCGACCCTGCCACGGTCTGGCCTACTATAGATTTCTAGATCTGCGTTATTGGTTGGCAATTTTAAGACTCCTCTTGATGTAATACACAAAGGAAACAGCTACTCTGGTAGCAAGTACATGTGGAGTGCACACGAGTGCAGCAATCACAGGTACTCTGATCAACAATCGCCAGATGATTAGCATATAGTGGAAACAAACCGCGTTCAGACGGAAGACAGTTAAACTGTTAAAATTTTATCAGTAAATTCTCGACGTATTCGTAACGAAGTTCAGCAACTTACAGTCCTCCAGGAAATTTCTCGTGCTCAAATTCTTCCCGGGACCGAGAGCTGGCTGAATCCAGAAGTAGAAAACTGTGAGATGTTTAACGAGTCATGGAACGTACATAGGAAACGCACATTGAAAGGGGAGTGTTCATTTCAACTGGCAAAAATATTGTCTCTGCTGATGTCGAATTTGAGTGTCACTCGATCTACCTCCGAACGGAAGAGGGAAGCGAATTGCTAGTAACGGTACAGGGTACCCTCGTCCACGCACCGTAGAGTGGCTTGCGGAGAATGTATCTAGATGTCGATGGAGTCGTGCACTACGCAGGAAGGTGTTGAGAAGGAAATCAATATTCTACGCACAACGTACAAGCAGGAGTTCAATAAAATTTTCAAAAATCGACTTTATCCGTCTGTATACGTTCCCACGTTTTGGCATTTTAACGAACCGTCAGAGAACCAGGTATAAGAGAATAAACTGTCTTACACTTGTGTCTTCTTTTTCAACGTGCGGGCGAAGTAACTTCAAACAATTTTTTAAAAGTTTCACCGTCCACTCGCAGAAAGTTGGTGTAATTATCAAGTTCCGAGCGTAAAATTAACTTTAACAAGTTTTCATGTGTATATTTCCGTCTCATTTTAAATCATTCCCTTGACCAATGTCTTGCCGTCTTCAACTTTATTAAATACAATTCCAGAGTCTATATTGGGAATGATTTACCCGCATTTATAGCCGTTCCCACTAGTATGGGAATACGGCATACACGAACGGTATCTGCTTCGAAACTGAGGGTAAATTGACAATCTCGGTTTTTACGCGTATGGGCTTGTTTGAAAAATCAGTGACTAGGTAACAGCGAATTTGACAAATAAATCTGGTCGTTTACGAGTGCCTTACCGCCAACGCACACAGAAATGTCGTTGCGCGGACGTGGCGCTCTCTCGCGCCACCTCCGTGGTCAACATGTGAATGAAACAAAATGGTTCAAATGGCTCTGAGCACTATGGGACTTAAGTTCTGAGGTCATCAGTGCCCTAGAACGTAGAACTACTTAAACCTAACTAACCTAAGGGCATCACACACATCCGTGCCTGCGACCGTAGCAGTCGCGCGGTTCTAGACTGAAGCGCCTAGAACCGCTCGGCCACTCCGGCCGGCAAAGGTGCCGACTTCGAGTCTCGGTCGGGCACACAGTTTTAAGCTGCCAGGAAGTTTCGCCACAAAACGGCTACTTCGAGGACAGCCCCGAGACAGACGCCCTGTAGCGTGCATGCCACTGACCCTAAACCACCGCCATTTGCGGCTTCAATTGTGTGAAGCGAGAGCTCATTGGTAGAGTGGAGGTCTGTTGTGTTTTCTGAAGAAAGTTGGTGGAGACTAGGTGGTAGTAATGGCGTTGGGTTAACTGCCTCGAGTGCGATTTCGTATGGCAGCAAGAGCACTCTCGTAGTTATCTCACGCACCCTGACAGGAAATTAGTAACCACATTCTGCTGTCGTAACCCAACAAGCTGTACAGAGCGTCCACATGTTGCCTCGAGCTGCGCGATCACCAGATCTGTCTCTCCACTCCAGCACTTGCAGGACATCACTGGGCGACAAATCCAGCGTCATCCACAACCAGCATTAACCGTCCCTGTATTGACCGACCGAGTGCAACAGGCGTGGAACTCCATCCCACAAACCGACATCCGACACCTGTACAACACGATGCACGCAACATTCTGGCGGTTACACCGATTATTAATGTACCAGCATTTCAATGTTAACCACGTAAATGTTATCTAGACAAATGTATTCCCGAAATTTTTCTTGGAATTAATTATTCTGTAGTGTTGAGATTTTTCCGTCAGTTTAGAAACAGTTTTTTGGCATCGTGTAAAATACCGGAAACGTTTTGGATACACGATAAGTTCTTTCATTGTTTCGATGTGGCTAATTTCCTCTCTTTTTTCAACCATAACAGATACATCTACTACTTTCTTCGCTGCTCGAGATATAGGAGGGCACCAGTATCTTCGTCCGATGAAGACGACATATTCTGATCCATTCGTAGCACCTTCGCGCCGCGTGCCTCTGACAGCGCCACTCCAGTGCCCAACTGCTGGCGTCCCTTCCGCGCCACGGCCTCCACTCGCCGCGCCACTGCTGTGCGAACTGGGGAACTGGGCCTCACAAAGGAGCCGAGCAGGGGACTGTCGGACAGCCCGTGACCGAACGCTGGCAAAGGCGCGGCCGAGTCAAGCCAACACCGACTCAAAGGAAGGCCTCGGCGCTTGTTGGTGACGTCACGTCAGGTAGGCACGGCGAACACCAGGTCTGTTGCAGGCAGAAACGCCTGGGCGTGCTTATCACTATACATCTCTTATTTTTGGACAAAATGTTTGGTATTGTTTTGGATTCTGCAGTTTATTTAGATGAAAGATTTTCTTACTATCGTAAGGCTACAAATGAAGATCATAGTTCTGTATTACTGAATCCTGTCGAAACAAACGTAGATCAATATGAGAAGATGCTTTGCCCCATTGCAAGCTTCGGAAATTTTACATTCAAGTAACTATATTTACTTGATCCATTTTGTTATCGAAACTTACCCCAACTCCCTTACAATTGACTCGTTTCTTTTATTTATTTATTTACTTATTTTCGTTTGACATCGTCACTGGAAATGTGAACTAATTTACATGTGTAAATGTCCAACTGTTGCCAGTCATTAGATTACAGTCGTTTTCAACGAAAGGAATTGTAAACAGGAAACAAAATAGCTTCATACATCGAAAATACTGCTGAGCTTAAACTTTTTTAAACATGCACATTAGAAAAGATAAATATTCCCCTCTTGCAACTGAAAGGAGAAACTTTATAAGATAAAAAAATTTTATTTGATAAAACAAGTATCTCTCTTTTGCCTCTTCTTCTGTCCCCCATCCCCTCCCCCAACGTGTACAACCGCAAGACATTTAATTAACATTCAGTGCTCCTCACCCCACAGTCAAATAAGATACCTAAAGAAGAGCACCAATATGTTCACAGTTTCTTGTTAAAAGCAACGCAGTACAAACGTAACTTCCTCAGATTTACAGATAAGGTAAAGAAGCACGAGTCTGTTGCTGCTGGACCATGTAGTCGTTTTTGTATGTCAATCCTTAAAACAGGTGGAAATTTAAGTTCCGGAGGACACTATTTGTTAAGAAGTGTAATGAATTGCACAATTAATTGATAGCCGAAATCTCTCAGAACAATGTGAGTTGGTCAACTACCGCCAGTAGTTTCACATTTTCCTGCGTCAGAGAGGGACACACCACCATTATGAGTATGCCTGCAACAGACCTGGCGTTCGCCGTGCCTAGCTGACGTGACGTCACGAACAAGCGCCGAGGCCTTCCTTTGAGTCGGTGTTGGTCAAGCTGGGCCGCACGTGAACGGGGCCCACGTTTGAGATAACATCAACCGGCTAACGCGAACAAGGTCACGGTTCTCCGGAGCCGCCGATAACCTCGCCAACGTCACCGAGTACGGGTGTTTCGTCCGCCCATGTAGTCGCTACAGGCACTGCACTCAAGTCTTCTCTTCGGGGAAACATGTATTACGCCAAAAGGCACAAGTGGAGCCAGTTGGTCGTTTCCTCTGTATGGGGGAACAGGAGGTGGTATCTGCCGCTTCGTGCTTGCAGGTTTGGCGCAAAGTAGCGGACGCATGCAGTGCTTGCAAGGAACCGCAGCAGACGTCACTACGCCATTTGACATGTAGCTGTTGAGCTTATGACTTTAGGTCACGAGTAAATTTTATGCGTCTTTGAGTGACGAAGCTGGTTAACAGTACAATTTTCAGCATAGGTTTATAATTTTAAAGATAAGAAGTAATGTTATTACACTAGTAAGTATTCCAACTAGACTTTATTGTAATATGGTCAAATGGCTCTGAGCACTATGGGACTTAACACCTCAGGTCATCAGTCCCCTAGAAATTAGAACTACTTAAACCTAACTAACCTAAGGACATAGCATACATCCATGCTCGAGGCAGGATTCGAACCTGCGACCGTAGCAGTCGCGCGGTTCCAGACTGAAGCGCCTAGAACCGCTCGGCCACCGGCGGCCGGCTTATTGTAATAATGAAATACTGCTCACACAAACCCGTTTCTGTTTCCGCCATATCTTATTGAGTAGTGTCAGTCGGATAGTGTGGGCCACATCACAGGCTGGCGGTATGGACCATATAAGTAACTTCTTTATTCGTTTTCTGGGAGCTGTTTCTAGGTTGAACAAGAATCCTGGGGGTGAGGGTCGAGGGGTATGGTCTGATACTGCAACGAAGCGAGTGGTTTCAACTGCTTTGCAAGGCGAAATGGCCGAATGTGCTGCTGCCGATCGTTTCAATGTTTGTAGACCCACACGGCAAAGAAAATTATCCTGAGGTGACAAAAGTCGTGGGATAACGACATACATATATACAGATGATGGTAGTATCGCCTACACGAGGTACAAAAGAACTCTCATTTGTACTCAGGTGATTCGTGTGAGAAAGTTTCCGATGTGATTAAGGCCGCAAGACTGGAATTAACAGACTGAACACGGAATGGTAATTGGAGCTAGACGCACGAAACATTCCATTACGGAAATCGTTAGAGAATTCAATATTCCCAGATCCACAGTGGCAAGACTGTGCCGAGAACACCAAATTTAAAGCATTACCTCTCACTACGGACGAGGGCAATGCAGAGGCCGGCGGCCTTTTCTTAACGACCGAGAGCTGCGGCGTTTGTGTTTAGTTGTCAGTGTCAACAGAGAAGCAACACTGCGTGAAATAATCCCAGAAATCAATGTGGCACTTACAACGAATGCATCCGTTAGGACAGTGAGTCGAAATCTGGCGTTAATCGGCTACGGCAGCAGACGACCGACGCGAGTGCCTTTGCTAACAGAACGGCATCGCTGCAGCGCCTGTCCTGGGCTCGTGACCACATCGGTTGGGCCCTAGACGAATGGAAAACCTCGGCCTGGTCAGACGAGTCCCGAATCCAGTTGGTGAGAGCTCATACTAGGGTTCGAGTATGGCGCAGACCCTACGAAACTATGGACCCAAGTTGTCAACAAGGTACTGTGCAAACTGCTGGTGGCTGTAAAATGGTGCGGGCTGTGTTTACATGTAATGGACTGGGTCCGCTGGTCCAACTGAACCGATCATTCACTGGAAATTGTTATGTTCGGGTACTTGCCGACCGTTTACGTTTCAGGTTCCCATACAACGTTGGAATTTTTATAGATTACTATACGCCATGTCACGGGGTCACCATTGTTCGCGATTGGTCTGAAGAACATTCTGGACAGTTTGAACGAATGATGTGGCCACCCATATCGTCCGACACGAATCCCATAGAAGATTTATAGGACGTAATATGCAGGTCAGTTCGTGCACAAAATCCTGCACCGGTAACACTTCCGCAACTACGGACCGCTATAGAAGCAACATAGATCAATATTCTGAAGGGGACTTCCAACGACGTGTTGAGCCCACGCCACGTCGAGTTGCTGAACTGCGCCAGGCAGGAAGAGGCCTGACGCGACACTAGGAGGCACTTCACGACTCACTGCAGGGAATCAGCAGACATCTCTGACACCTCATGTGGGCTTTTCCAAACCAACATTTTAAGGAAACTACGAATAAATATACATTCCAGATTAATGACGCTATTTAGGATTCAGTTTCAACAGTTGGCTTACTATCTGACAGAAAAATTAAAGTTTCCTCACAGATTTAACAGGGAAAAGTAATTGGCAGCTTAAGATTTCTACCAAAACTTTATGAAGAAACACCCAGAACTGTCTAACAGAAAACCACAGCCCACAAGTTTAATGCGATGTGACGATCACAAGTCGGACGGTTTTTTATTCTACTGTATTTTTTTATCATCATGTACTTCTGATATATGAACAGATTAACTTGTTTGTCAATAGAGAAAACACTTTTTATCAAGAAACCTATATTTTGTTGTACTGGCCATACTAATCGACACTATTTTTAATGTGTAAAATTGTAATTCTGAGAAAATATTCCTTGTTGTGTGACGTTTTGGTTAGAAACCTTTTTTTTTACGATTTACACTAAAACACATGTTTCAGTAAAGATATTCAGTTATACCTTATTTCGGAACAACAACAAAAGGTTTATACCAGTTTTGGTTTACATGGCCCATTGTAGCCGCCAGTCCCCTACGAGCAGTTCTTTCATCGCATTCGACAAAAATAAAAATAAACAACCAGCCTCGCCTAGGAAGGGAAGATGACGTAGATGATGATACTGTGAGAAGATTTGTCAGAGAACACACAGACCGAAGTGGGAACGAGGTCCCTGGAGCACCCAACATTTCCTCGGAATTGTGTACATCGCTGAGTGGGCCATTCAAAAAAAAATGGTTCAAATGGCTCTGAGCACTATGGGACTTAACGTCTGTGGTCATCAGTCCCCTAGAACTTAGAACTACTTAAACCTAACTAACCTAAGGACATCACACACATACATGCCCGAGGCAGGATTCGAACCTGCGACCGTAGCAGTCGCGCGGTTCCGGACTGCGCGCCTAGAACCGCTAGACCACCGCGGCCGGCTGTGGGCCATTCCTTACGAAAGAGTTACACCTGCCGTACAATATATATATGACAGAGACTATTCCATTTCAAAAAAGGCAAATGTGAATATTACGAAGCTATCAGATCAATGAGTAATGGTTACAATATTCTGCCACGAATTATTTACAAAGAAATGAAAAATTGATTGAAAGCGACCTCGGGGAAGATCGGTTTGTGTTCTGGATACATGTGGGAACACGTGGAGCAATACTGACCCTACGACTTGCCTTACAATATTTACTGAAGAAATATAAACCGATGTTTACAACATGTCCAGATTTACAGAAAGCTTTTGACAATGCTGACTGGAATACACTCTTTGAAATTCTGAAGGTAGCAGGTATAAAATACAGGGAACGGAATGTCGTCTACAAGTTGTACATAAAGCAGTCTGCAGTTACAAAAGTACCTGAAAGGGAAGCAATAGCAGAGTAGGGAACGTGGCAGGTTGTAGCCTATCACCAATGTTATTCCATCTGTAGACTGAGCAAGCAGTAAAGGACACGAAGGAGAAATACGGAAAAGGAATTAAAGTTCACGGAGAAGAAATAAAGCCTATGATGTTTGCCGATGACACTGCAACTCTAGCAGAGACAGCACAGGAACTGACAGCATTGCTGAACGGAATGGATCACGTCTACGACAGAGACAAAACAAGAGAAACAGAAGTAAAAAAAGTGTAACTGAATGCAGTCTAACAAAATCGAGCGATTCTGAGGGAAATACATTACGAAATGACACACTACAAGTAGTATATAGCGCAAAATTAAAGCGAGGCTGACCAATGATACCTTCAGCGTAGATACACGTCCGCTCTAACTTGTACGGGAATCAGCGAAACGCCGCGAGTGATGAGATAATGGGCAGGGGCACTACGTCAGTGGACTGGGGACAGGTTGAGAATTTGGGTCTGGAAAGAGCCGCGCAGGCGCGATGACCACTGTGTCCGGATGGCTTTGTGGTCAGAGCACCTGCGTAGTGAGCAGCCGACCCAGGTTCGTATCTCAGTCTGGCACAAATTTTCAACTTGCCGCACTGACGTAAATCAATTCCCAATAGCAACTAAACTTCAGTAATTCCTTTGAGACTTGACTCAAGTGGTGGATAATAGAAGTATAAAGCTGTGTGTGGTGCAATTTTGATATTAAATCGATATGCAAATTAATTGGGTCTGAGCACTATGGGACTTAATATCTGAGGTCATCAGTCCCTTAGAACTTAGAACTACTTAAACCTAACCAACGTAAGGACATCACACACATCCATGCTCGAGGCAGGATTCGAACCTGCGACCGTACGGTGACTCCCGAACGGTACGTGAAGGTTTCGGAAGATGATTTCATACGCATTATCCTGAGTGACCCCGATTTCGACAAGACGTGGTTCATGCAAGACGGAGCTCCACCTCAACGAAGCAGAAGAGTGTTTTATGTCCTGGAGGTGCACTTTGGGGTCCGCATTCTGGTTCTGGGGTACCCAGAGGCCGCTGGCATGGCCTCGATTGGCCATCGCGAATGATGGCAGGCATATAGAACGCTTCATAACATAAATCCGAATATCTGTAGTGATGTTTACATGTTGAATAAAGTGTGTGCACGCCGGAGTTTGTAACTACCTTACGGTTCCTTTTCGCGTAGTTGAATAATTGTCAGTCTGTAGTTACGGAAGCGGACAACGGCAAGAGAAGCGTGACTGAAACAGAGACAATGCTGTCGTCGAATACAGATTTGATTAACTTCTTAATTCTGACGATGCTATGTAGTCTATACATACCGGAGGATTTTGAAGTGGACATATGCCGAAGCAAAACCTTTTGCAGTACTACTCGATAATGTCCCAAAGGACGAAATTACAATATTCAAATAAATAAGTTCTACAGTTAACAGCGAACACGATGTCCTTTAAAAGAATATAGATTTAAATGTAAGGAAGTCTTTTGTCTAAAGTTGCCTTGTACGGCAGCGAAACAAGTGGAGAATAGAACTTTTTAAAGTGTTGTACGGAAATTAAAACACCTACAGCCATCCTTATAATGTCGTTTATTGTGTAGTTACCAGTATCGGCACTTCAACGCACGATTTTCAGGCATTAGTTGATGCCGACGGGGTTATCACGATCCATACATACGATGCATCAGTGGCCAACATAACCGGTTTACGCAGACTATCTGTAACTGTGGTGTCTGTTGTACCATCAACTGTCAGCTCAGTTGACGGTTGGAGAGGCGACGTCACAGTTACAGACGGTCTGCGTAAACCGGTTTTGTTGGCTACTGATGCATCGTATGTACGGATCGTCATAACCCCTTCGGTATCAACCAACGCCTAAAAATCGTGCGTTGAAGCGCCGAAACTGGTAGCTATACAATAAACGACATCATTACGATGGCTGTAGGTGTTTCATTTTCTTACAATAGTGAACGGCCGTAGTCCTGCAGCCACAAGGGTGGACACACAAAAACCTTTCAAGTGTGGTGCTATAGAAGAATACTGAAGTTTAGATGTGCAGATGTAACAAATTCGCTTTTGAGAGGTGCTTCGTGTGCCAGACGGTTCCCGCGGACTCGCCGAGCCTGCTCCGGACTGAGTTGCCTGCAGTGTCCAGCCGTCCAGGCACCACGTGCGGCTGCTGGAGAGGTCCTGACGCAGGAGCAACGCGAGGCCGGCCTGCGCCGCTCCGCCACCTCTGGCGTGTCCACCGCGGCCCAGCCTGCGCTCAGCGACACGAGCCGTTGCCGTTCTCCGTGAATCAAAGGGCGACTGCGACAACTCCACGTCGTCCTCACCCTTTGCTCCGAAAGGAAGGCACTTTGCTCATCACGACCTACATTTTCACGTAATAGACACTGGTTCTGATCAAATATAAAAGTGGCTTTCGGCCACTTCATCAAACTGCTCGAAATTATACGCCCCTTTCCAGACCGATGTCCTTACTTGTAATTACTTTACCAGCTCTCTTCGTCAAGTTCAAGTTCTGGTATTCTTTAAATGCGAACATTCTAAATGTTAGGCTTTATCTTGACTGTTATGGCATTAAATGAAACAACAAGTTTACTGTTACCAGTCACTGTTTATTTATCTCTGCGACGCGCTTCGAAGGTTTAAACCTCCATCGTCAGGTGGATTTACATTTCTTAGTATGGCATGCGCCTGTGTGCCGTGTTACGAGTTTTTGGAAGAACTTGTGCCACTGGCTCCAGTATACAGTCATGCGATGCGTTACGGCAGTGAAGGGAACCTGTGGTCACTGCAGACAGTGTCGCAAGTTCCTCCAAAAACTCGTAACACAACACACAGACGCGTGTTATACTAACAAATGTAAATCCACCTGACGACGGAGGTTTAAACCGTTGAAACGCGTCGTGGAGATACCCAAACAGTGACTTGTAACAGTAGACTTGTTGTTTATTTAAATTCTCGTATTCTGTCTTTCCTTCAGAAATTATCCTCAGCCTTAGTAATAAGTCAAAATGAAGCCTTATTCAATAACGTAACACTTTTTGAGGGGCACAGCTTCCGTCAACTAATCCTACTCAAACTACTTTCAGACACTATCTGTGGAAACCGTCCTGAAGTACTGAATTATCACAGTCTTATGTACGAGGGACATTCAGTAAGTAATGCAACACTTCTTTTCTCGGCCAGTTTGGGTTGGAAGAACGCGGGATTTGTTGTGGGATGTCGTGCAATATTCCCGCTTCAGCTCCTATAGTTTCAGCAAGTTCCGATATGTGGCGGCGTCTATGACGGAGGTGCGTTCCAAGCAGAGAACTGTCATCGACTTTCTTTTGGCGGAAAACCAGAGCAACGCAGATATTCGTAGCCGCTTGCAGACGTGGGAGTGAACAGTGAACAAAAGCACGGCGAGTCGTCGGGTGAGGAGTCTGTCGCCATCGCAACGAGGTCGCGCACACCTGTCCGATCTCCCGCATGCCGACCGGCCGCTCACAGCTATACGACGTGACCAAAAGTATCCGGGCACTCGGATGAAAATGACTTACAAGTTGGTGGCGACCTCCATCGGTAATGCTTCGATTCAATATGGTGTGTGCCCACACTTAGCCTGGATGACAGCTTCAACTCTCGCAGGCATACGTTCGATCAGCTGCTGGAAGGTTTCTTGGGTAATGGCAGCCCATTCTTCACGAATTGCTGCACTGAGGACAGGTATCGATGTCGGTCAGTGAGGCCTGGCACGAAGTCGTCGTTCCAAAACATTCCGAAGGTGTTCTATAGAATTCAGGTCAGGACTCAGTGCTGGCCACTCCATTACAGAGATGTTGTTGTCGTGTAAGCACTCCGTCACAGGCCGTGCATTATGAAAAGGTGGTCGACTGTGTTGAAAGATGCAATCGCCATCCCCGAATTGCTTTTCAACAGTGGGAAGCAAAAATGTACTTAAAACATCAATGTAGGCCTGTGCTGTGATAGTGCCACGCAAAACAACAAGGGGTGCAAGCCCCCTCCATGAGAAACACCACCACACCACCGCCTCCGAATTTTACTACTGCCACTACACACGCTGGTAGATGACGTTCACCGTGCATTTGCCATACCCACACCCTGCCAACGGATCGCCACATTGTGTACCGTGATTCGTCACTGCACACAACGTTTTTCCACTGTTCAATCGTCCAATGTTTACGCATCTTCACCGAGCGAAGCGTCGTTTGGTATTTACCGCCCACGATGTGTGGCTTATGTACCATGAAATGCGAGTTTTCTCGCCTCCCGCCTAACTCTCAGAGTACTTGCAGTGGATCTTGATGCAGTTTGGAATCCCTGTGTAATGGTGTGGATAGATGTCTGCCTGTTACACATAATGAACCTCTTCAACTGTCTGCGGTCTCTGTCAGTAGGCAGACGAGGCCGGCCTGTAGCTTTTGTGCTGTACGTCTCCCTCCACGTTCCCACTTCACTATCACATCGGAAACATTGGACCTAGGGGTGTTTAGGAGCGTGGAAATCTCGTGTGCAGACGTATGCCACAAGTGACACCCAATCACCTGACGACGTTCGAAGTCACTGAGTTCCGCGGAGCGCCCCATTCTTCTCTCTCGCGATGTCTAATGACTAATGAGGTTGCTGATACGGAGTATCTGGCAAGAGGTGTCAGCACAATGCACCTAATATGAAAAACGTATGTTTTTCGGGGTGTCCGGACACTTATGATCACACAGTGTATGACTCCTGGAGTACAGGAACATGTGACGGGTCACAATCGAACACCTCGCTACACAACTGGACATCTCTGTTGGTAGTGCTGGCACACTCTTTTGCCAGTGCGCCATTTAGAGTATTCAGAAGTGAATGCCCACTGCGTTGCTCGTCCGGATCTCGCACCTTCCGACGTCCATATTTGTTTCCCCAATGAAGGATGCACTTCGCAAGAAGCATTATGTGGATGACGGGGAGGTTACTGGCGCAGCAAGGCGTTGGCTCCAGCGAGGTCCTGTACAGCGGCATTATGCGGCTTAAAATCCATGCCTGTAAGGTGCTGTAAGGCCGTCTTACTCAACGGAGATTATGTTGAAAGACAGCGGCTTTGTAGCTAAAATACTGGGGAATAATACGGTGTATTGGAATCCTAAGTAAAACCAACCTGCTTTCAGAAAAAAATGTGTGTTATTGAACGCACCTTGTACAAGGTCGAAAGACCTCGATACAAGACAAACTCAAAGACGCGGTACAGGAGACTGACTAGCAAGTCCACAGAATAGCAAAGAAGTAAAGAAACAGTGCATACAAGAAATGATGATCAGCCTTTAGGAGGACACCGAGTAATAGACACAACTTGGAAAATAATTAGACCGTAGAACAGAATGACAGATGATCACGAAAAGTGCATAAAAACTTGGGTCACGTGTCAATGCAATAAGGCAACACGATGCCACACGAGATCATTTTTACGATACATAGCAAAGTTGGTTTTAAAGAAGTGTTATATGGTCATTACAGGTCGTTTTGGGGTGTCAGTAGAAAGAAAACGATACAGCCATACTTTTCAGGATGATCTTAGTAATTTGGAGTAGTGAGTCCATTTGTTAAATATTAACGTCAGTCGACGTATGGAGGTGATGAACGCAGGCCATAGCACTCAGTTGGCTGTCGAACACGTGTTACAGTTCGCCAGTGTCGAGTTGCTACGAACTATTTCGGCCGTATTACGTGTCTCTGATACGCACTCGCATCCTCTAACACGATGACTGGTTTATCAGACCACATAAATACTATTTCGAGGATGACTTGAGAATGACTAAAAGACCGAAATCATGGATTGTGTGAAGCAAATTGACAAAAATCTTCAGTCAAATGGAGGAAATTTCTTTCAAAACGCTCGATAATAAGTTATTCAGCCATTACATATATTGTTATGCTCGTAATAATTGTAGTTACACTCATACACCTAAGAAACTAGTATAGCCATGTGTATTCAGACACGGAGATACATAAGCAGGCAGAATACGGCGCTGCGGTCGGCAACGCCTATATAAAACAAGTGGCTGGCGCAGTTGTTAGATGGGCTACTGCTGCTACAGTGGCAGGTTATCGAGATTTAAGTGAGTTTGAACGTGGTCTTATAGTTAGCGCGGGAGCGATGAAGTGTACCGTGAATATCAGGAATCCGGTAAAACATCAAATCTCCGACATCTCTGCAGCCGGAAAAAGATCCTGCAAGAACGGGGCCAACGACGACTGAACAGAATCGCTCAAAGTGACAGAAGTGCAACCCTACCTCAAATTGCTGCAGATTTCAATGCTGGGTCATCAGCAAGTGTCAGCGCACAAACCTGTATTCGATATTACTGTTGTTGGTAAAAGAAATTTACTGATCAGAGTTGGTGCTCTGAAATACGTGTAAAAAGTACAGTTTTAAATATTAATGCATATCTCCAAGATTATTCTTAAGGAATCAGGTCAATGGCTCCAATGAAATTATAAGCTATGAACAAAGGGGAGAGAACGAAGTAGTGTCTTTCAGAAACAGAAAATGAAAGGGAATAAGGGAATCATTTAGGTAGAGATTATAGATGCACCATAATCCTTAAGTGAGGGGGGGGCGTAGGCGTAAATACGGATATGAGCCAAAAAACAGTTTTCGAAAAGAGACATATTCCTTGGGTTTCGCGAGTCACCCCAGCTTTATTGAGCCATAACTAAGATGTAACTTTAGTCGATAAGGAAATAGGAATCAATAGAGCTGCCAAAACCAGGTGAGCTTTACCTCCAGGACAGTGCATGCGAAGTAAAGCAGAAATTGGCTGCCCTTCGAATATAGTACTTCTCTGACGCTAGTGGCACGAGGTTTGTCACACAGTATTTCGCAGTCGATACTGAAGTAATTAGTTGAGGGACTCGCACCACAAAAATAATACTAGTCCCAGAGGGGAGAGGCACAGGGCACTCATGAATGAAGGAGTGGAAGCTAATCGTTCTATGAAAGAAACTATTAGTACGCAAGCGACAGAGACGGCTTTTAGTGGTTTAAGAGAAGCCTTCTTGTACCAGTATCACCACAGGAGGAAGGCGACGAAAACTGAGCTGATACTGAATTCGTGACAGGTGATGGGAATTCAGTATACAAAAAGCTCGCGCGAAACTCAGCTTGCCCTCTTCTCACACGATATACTAAAAACCGTGGATGAAGGGCAACAGGCAGATTGCGTACTTGTTGATTGCCGGAAAGCATTTGACGCGATGCCCCACTGCAGGCTATTAACGGAGGTACGAGCATATAGAATAAGTTCGCACATATGTGAGTGGCTCGAAGACTGCTTAAATAATGGAACCCTGTACGGGGAGTGTTCATCAGACATGAGTATCACCAGCAGTGCCCCAGGGTAGCGTGATGGGACCGCTGTTGTTCTCTGTATACATAAACTATTTGGCGAATAGGGTGGGCGCAAAGTGTGCGGTTGTTTGCTGATGAGGTCGTGGTGTACGATGAGGTGCCCAAATCCAGTGACTGTAGTAAGATACAACACGACCTGAACAAAATTCCAGTTGGTGTCATGAATGGCAACTAGCCCTCAATGTGCAAATATGCTGGTGTGCAGGACGAACAAACCTGCAGTGTTCGGATACAGTATTACTAGTGTCCTGCTTGACACAGCCGAGTCGTTTAAATATCCGGACGTAACAGTTGCAAAGCGACATGAGATGGAACAAACGTGTGAGAACTGTGGTAGGGGAGGCGAACGGTCGACTTCCGTTTACTGGGAGAGTCTTAGGAAAGAGTGGTTCACCTGTAAAGGAGACCGCATATAGGACGCCGGTGCGACCTATTCTTGAGTACTGCTCGAGTGTTTGGGATCAGTACCACGTCGGACTGAAGGAAGAAATCAAAGCAATTCAGAGGCGCAATGCTAGATTTGTTACCGGTAGGTTGGAACAAGACGTAAGTGTTACGTAGACAGAAATCAAATGGGAACCTCTGGAGGCAAGGCGACGTTCTTTTAGAGAAACTGTTGAGAAAATTTAGAGAAACGGCATTTAAAGCTGACTGCCGAAAGACTCTACTGCCGCCAATGAACATTGGGCGTAAGGAACTGGAAAGGAAGTGGCTAGCAGTGGTACAGAGTACCCTCCGCCAAGCACAGTACGCTAACTTGTGGAGTATCTATGTACATGTAGAAAGACGGTAAGTGCAAATGTCTGCAAGTACATTGTCTCGAGCTTGAATGACTTTGGATAGTAGTTCGTATTCCGCATAAGATTGAAGTTAGAATCATTAACTACTGATCACGTGGAATTTCCGTTTCGTATTCGGAACTAGAAAACCAGCTCTTGTTCCTGAAAATATAACTCTGTTAGAGTTTCACTGAAGGTAGAACAGTATCAGTTCTGCTATTTGTCTCTGCAAAACATACGTTAGTAACACAGTTTGATCGGTCGGAGAAGTTGGGGAACGAAAGCTTGCGAAAAAGATATTACGCTTTCTTCGAAGAAGTAACACTTACATGTTAGGGTTAGTCTGAAGCTAAAAGAGCTGTATGTGAACGTAAACTGCGTACTTGAATAAAAGTGTGAAAACCGTTTACTTGACTGAAAGTGTGGTGTAACAGTGGTGCACAGTCACTGCACCGTTGAACTTCCTCTAATTAATTCATCTTATAGAATCAAGCAAGAGGAGATACTCTACCCCCTCTCGTCTCTGAATATTTTAGTGAAATTCCACCGTTGCCCAATACTAAGGCACAGCTTTAAGGTAGTAATTCGCAACGGTTAAAAGAGCGACACAATACAGTCATTGTTATGGCACGCTCTGTCTATGTGGACGCCTTCGAGCAAGTGCCGGTATGTCTGTCAAAGAGCGAGTTGGAAAGGGCCGGAATGCCTGGTCTCCGGGAAACAGGTTTATCGCACGCTAACATTGCGGCTCGTACAGGACACGCTGCTACGACAGCTTGAGGATAATTTTTTGGTTCGGTTGTGCTTTAGGGCGAAAAAAACAACTGGGTCATACGCGCCCAAGTCAAAACTATAGAACACGAACATAGATAGGAGTTAAAAAAACTACTCTACGTCAGTCCCAATTCACATACGACAGATAAAAACGGGCACGTGGAGGAAGGGCTAAAAAGGACACTATATAGGAATAGAGGTCCAAAACCAAAAAAAATCAGATGGCTTTCGCCATATTGCTTTGGCTGATAAAAAGCAAAACGCGGTCAACAGCCCGCGCGTCATTTGCTAAAACGGCCGATAAGTCAGACGGCATACCCAAGCAGGAACGGAAACGGTTAAAAAATGGGCATTCCGTCAGGAAGTGGTGGACAGTTAACTCGGGCGCACTGTGTACAAAGTGTTGGGGTAGCGCCACTTATAAAATGAAGATGGCTAAAAAGGCAGTGCACAGTAAGCAGCCTAGTTGAAACGATCTCCTCCCGGCGGGAGGTCCGAGAGGAGCTTGTCCAAGTCACTGGGAGAGGCTTAATAAGCCGGAGCTTGTTCCCGTCGATGGAGGACCATTGGTGATGCCAAAGGGACAGACGGCAACACAGAGGTCATCGGGGGGAACACAGGTACTCGCGGGCTGAGGTACGAGGACCGCAGCCTCGGCAACAGCGTCGGCAGCCTCGTTTCCGGGCAGACCGACGTGACCAGGGACCCACAGAAACAGCACACTGGCTCCACCAAGAGCGAGCAGGTGACAGTTTTCCTGCACTAAGGGATGGGCGGTGTGCAGCGCACATGGACTTTGAAGGGCGTTGAGTGAGTCTGAACAGAGAACACAGCTGGGAAGCTGTATCGCCGGATGTACTCTCTCGCCTGACACAGGGAAAAGAGCTCGGCTGTAAATACTGAGCAATGTGCCGGAAGCTGATATCGAAACACACAGGTGCCAATGATGAAGGCACACCCAACAACACAGTCAGTCTGACAGCCATCAGTCTACACAAAGGCACTATCGCGAAGGTCGTGAAACTAAAGGCGATAGAGCGAGGCTGGAGTAATGTCCTTGGCAAGCGAATGAAGGCCAAGTTTGACACTGGCCGCTTCACGAAGCCAAGGTGGTGTTCACATCCACTGGCAAACGTGCAGGTGCTGTGAAGTTAAGCCGCCGTAGCAAGTGGCGAAAGCGGACTCCAGGAGGTAACAGAGAAGAGGGACGCGCTCCATACTGGCGAGCAAAGCAATCATCAATGAAGGAGGCATAGGATGGGTGGCTACGCATGGCAGACAAACGGCATGCATACCTGCTGAGGAGACATTCACGGCGGTAGGACAGGAGTAGTTCAGCAGTTTCAATATGCAGAGTGTCAACTAGAGTAAAAGGCGCCAGTGGCCAAACGGATGCCAGGAAGTTGGATGGCGTTGAGAAGGCGTAAGAGGGATGCACGTTTTTTGTTTTGTTTTTTGTTTGTTTGTGGTTTTAGGGCGCAAAACGTCTATGGTCATTAGCGCCCAGCCCGTGACTTAGGAAACAGTAAAAAACCGGAATTTAAAACCAGCAGCAATGGGAACAAAGTCATAAAATTTGAGAAACTAAAAGCAGAAGGAATGCTTAAAAATCCACTACAGAAAGGGGTTGGTTGCCCCCAAAAAAAGCTTCAAATGACTGACGTCATTTCACTGTCACTAATAAACTGGAGAACGCGGTCGGCTGAGCGCGTGTCATCTGCTAAAATCGACGATAGATCAGGCGATAGCTGTAGACAGGAGCGTAACGGATTAAAATAGGGGCATTCAATTAAAAGGTGTCTGACCGTCCACAGCTGAGAGCAGTGGGGACAGAGTGGGGGAGGATCGCCGGTTAAAAGATGTCGATGGCTAAAAAGACAGTGCCCTATCCGGAGTCTAGCTAAAATTACCTCCTCCCGACGACGCGTTCGGGAGGAAGAGGTCCAAGCGCAAGGAAGGGCTTTCACTTCCCGCAATTTATTATGGGGAAGTGTTGACCAATGCACATGCCATAAATGAGCAACTTTGCGACATAAACCGCTCCGTAGATCGGTGAAGGGAAGCGACTGAATAGCTGGCCGAGGAAGAGAGACTGCAGCCTTGGCCGCTATATCGGCCGCCTCATTCCCACAGATACCAGGGTGTCCCGGGAGCCAGAGGAACGCCAGGTGGAGCAAGCGCAGACAGTCCTGAATCCGGTGGACCAGAGGGTGCTCAGGGTAAAGAACTTGGAGACTGAGGAGAGAGCTGAGAGAATCTGAGCAGATTACGTACTGTATCCGCTGATGGTGGCGGATGCAGTGGACAGCCTGGAGAACAGCGTAAAGCTCCGCAGTATAAACCGAACACTGGTCGGGAAGCCGAAAGTGATTTGGGGTGTCGCCAACAATATAGGCACTCCCTACACCTAACGATGTTTTCGAGCCGTCGGTGTAAATAAATGTGGCGTCCATCATTTGTGCACATAGAGCAGCAAATGCCCGACGGTAAACAAGTGTAGGGGTACCATCCTTGGGAAATTGACAAAGGTCACGGAGCAAGCAGATCCGGGGACGGAGACATGGCGGTGCTGTACCCCAAGTTGTCAAGAAGGTTTTGGGAAAGCGGAAGGAAAGAGAATGGAGCAGTTGACGGAAGCGGACTCCCGGGGGTAGTAGGGAGGAGGAGCGGCCTGCATACCCTACATCAAAGGAGGCGTCGAAAAAAGGGTCATGGGCTGGATTAGCAGGCATGGAAGACAGATGGCTAGCATAACGACTCAGAAGGACTGCCCGCCGATTGGACAGCGGAGGTTCAGCAGTCTCAGCATAAAGGCTTTCCACAGGGCTGGTGTAAAAAGCTCCAGACACTAAACGTAATCCACGGTGGTGGATAGAGTCGAGACGCCGAAGAATAGACGGCCGAGCAGAGGAGTAGACTATGCTTCCATAATCCAATTTCGAGCGCACTAAGGCGCGATAGAGGCGGAGAAGGACCACTCGGTCCGCTCCCCAGGAGGTACCATTCAGGACACGGAGGGTGTTAAGGGAACGCAGACAGCGAGCCGAAAGATAGGAAACGTGGGCGGACCAGCACAGTTTTCTGTCAAACATAAGACCCAAGAATTTAGCGACGTCGGAAAACGGAAGGTTGACAGGGCCTAGATGTAAGGAGGGCGGAAGAAACTCCTTACGTCGCCAAAAATTAACACAAACGGTCTTACTGGGTGAGAAACGGAAGCCGGTTTCGATGCTCCACGAGTGGAGGCGATCGAGACATCCTTGAAGATGTCGTTCAAGAAGGCTGGTCCGTTGAGAGCTGTAGTAGATCGCAAAATCGTCCACAAAGAGGGAGCCCGAGACATCAGGAAGGAGACAATCCATAATTGGATTTATGGCGATGGCAAACAGTACAACACTCAGCACGGAGCCCTGGGGTACCCCGTTTTCTTGGGAGAAAGTACGGGAGAGAGTAGTGTTCACCCGCACCCTAAATGTGCGCTCTGCCATACATTCGCGAAGAAAAAGGGGCAGCCGGCCTCGAAAGCCCCAAGAGAACAGTGTGCGGAGGATGCCTGTCCTCCAACAGGTATCGTATGCTCTCTCCAGATCAAAAAATATTGCTACCGTTTGGCGTTTCCGGAGAAAATTGTTCATGATATAAGTGGAGAGAGCAACGAGATGGTCAACTGCAGAACGATGCTTTCGGAATCCGCATTGGGCAGATGTTAAAAGACTGCGGGATTCCAGCCACCAAGCTAAACGGTAATTCACCATACGCTCCAAAACCTTACAGACACTACTCGTGAGAGAAATGGGGCGATAGCTAGAGGGGAGATGTTTGTCCTTTCCAGGTTTCGGAACGGGAACGACAATAGCTTCCCGCCATCGTCTGGGAAAGGTACTGTCGGTCCAAATTCGATTATAAAGGCGAAGGAGGTAACGCAGACTATGGGTTGATAAATGCAGCAACATTTGGACATGGATACCATCCGGTCCTGGGGCGGAGGAGCGAGAAGAAGAGAGGGCATGTTGGAGTTCCCGCATGGAGAAAACAGTATTATAGCTTTCGTGATTTTGAGAGGAGAAAGCAAGATGTCGCACTTCCGCTGCACGTTTCTTCGGGAGAAACGCTGGCGGGTAATTTGAAGAGCTCGAAATCTCAGCAAAGTGCTGACCCAATGAGTTAGAAATTGCGACGGGGTCCACTAAGGTATCATGTGCGACAGTGAGCCCAGAGACCGGGAAGAAACTAGGCGCGCCTGAGAACCGTCGAAGCCGACTCCAAACTTCCGAGGAGGGAGTGAAGGTGTTAAATGAGCTAATAAAGAATTTCCAGCTTGCCTTCTTGCTATCGCGGATGACGCGACGGCATCGCGCACGGAGCTGCTTATATCGGATACAGTTGGCCAAAGTTGGATGGTGACGGAAAATGCGAAGAGCACGTCGCCGCTCACGTATTGCGTCACGGCATGCCTCGTTCCACCAAGGAACTGGGGGCGCCGGGGCAATTCGGAGGTGCGTGGTATTGAACGTTCCGCAGCTGTAAGAATAACGTCGGTAATATGTGTGACCTCATCGTCGACGCTGGGAAAGCGACGGTCATCGAATGTCGCTAGAGACGAAAAAAGTGTCCAATCGGCTTGGGCAAACTTCCAGCGTCGCGAGCGCATATATGGCAGTTGAGGCTGCAGTCGAAGAACACATGGAAAGTGGTCACTCGAGTGTGTATCATCAAGGGCGAACCATTCGAAGCGCCGAGCTAGCGGAACAGTACCGACCGCAAGGTCCAAATGAGATAAATTTGTCGTGGAGGCAGACAAAAATGTGGGGACCCCAGTGTTGAGGCAAACTAGATCCGCTTGGTGGAAGACGTCTAGCAATAGTGAGCCACGTGGACAAGGATGTGGAGATCCCCAAAGCGGGTGGTGGGCATTGAAGTCCCCAACCAGCAAATAGGGGGGTGGAAGCTGACCAAGAAGATGAAGGAGATCAGCTCGTGCCATTGGTGTGGACGATGGAATGTATACCGTACAAAGAGAGAACGTGTATCCAGAAAGGGAAAGACGGACGGCGACAGCTTGGAAGGAACTGTTTAAGGGGATTGGGTGATAATGGAGAGTATCATGGAGAAGAATCATGAGTCCTCCATGGGCTGGAGTGCCTTCAACAGAGGGGAGGTCATATCGGACGGACTGAAAATGAGGGAGAACAAAGCGGTCATGGGGACGCAGCTTTGTTTCCTGAAGACAGAAGATGACCGGCGAGTAGGATCGTAAGAGGATCGACAATTCATCCC
This sequence comes from Schistocerca serialis cubense, assembly GCF_023864345.2. NCBI lineage: Eukaryota > Metazoa > Arthropoda > Insecta > Orthoptera > Acrididae > Schistocerca > Schistocerca serialis. Next base: position 511,873,466 of record NC_064646.1, read on the forward strand.
GATTGGCTCGAATGCCGCGGATATTCCAGTGGATAATGGACATAGGGTGAACAGAAAATGGAGGAACGTGACCAAGGGTGCTGTCAACTCAACGACTGCTCAGAGCTTGCGACCGACAGCATGGAATGGCATTCAGTCGAAGGCAGAAGATCCTGATCCATAGGTTGGTCAGGAGCAGCTACTGCCACCAGCGATCGGCCGGTTGACCGGGCATCAGCAGTGCGCCTCAGCGACACAGAAGACGGCCGAGGACGATGTCCGCCAGGTGGTGCTGTAGATGGGACTCGCCTTGGCGGAGAAGGAGAGGAACTGTGTTTCTTTGTAGCCTTCTTGGAAGTATGATGTTTAGATGAAGGAGGAACCGATGGTTGTGAAGTTGCGGTACGTAAAAACTCTTCACGAGTATGCTCTTTTTTCGAAGACTTGGCGTCTGACTTTTGGGCTCGAGATTTAGCAGAACCCGACGAAGGGTGAGCCATAGAGTGGGCAGGCGAAAGTGGTGAGGTTGAACGGGCGATCTTTGCGCTGGCCGATCTGACGACCGTGGTACTAAAGGTGAGGTCGCAAGTCTGCGTGGCCGCCTCCTTTGTTGGCCGAGGAGAAGCAAGGACAGTGCTGTATTTTCCTTTCTGAGGCACGGTGGGCTGTCGACTGGCGAATAATTTTCGAGCAGCAAAGGTCGACACTTTTTCCTTCACTCTTATTTCTTGGATGAGCTTTTCGTCCTTAAAAACTGGGCAATCTCGAGAGGAAGCAGCATGGTCACCCATACAGTTGATGCAGCGAGGGGATGGAGGCGGACAAGCACCCTCATGGGCATCCTTGCCACATGTAGCACATTTGGCCGGATTGGAACAGGACTGGCTGGTGTGATTGAACCGCTGACATCGATAGCAACGCGTAGGGTTTGGGACGTAAGGGCGAACGGAAATTATCTCATAGCCTGCTTTGATTTTTGATGGAAGTTGAACTTTGTCAAATGTCAAGAAGACAGTGCGGGTTGGAATGATGTTCGTGTCAACCCTTTTCATAATCCTATGAACAGCCGTTACGCCCTGGTCAGACAGGTAGTGCTGAATTTCTTCGTCAGACAATCCATCGAGGGAGCGTGTATAAACGACTCCACGCGAGGAATTTAAGGTACGGTGCGGTTCCACCCGGACAGGGAAGGTGTGGAGCAGAGAAGTACGCAGCAATTTTTGAGCCTGGAGGGCACTGTGTGTTTCTAACAACAGGGTGCCATTCCGTAATCTGGAACAAGACTTTACAGGACCTGCAATTGCGTCGACACCTTTCTGAATAATGAAAGGGTTGACCGTGGAGAAGTCGTGACCTTCGTCAGACCGAGAAACAACAAGGAACTGTGGCAACGATGGAAGAACCGTCTGTGGCTGAGACTCAGTGAACTTACGTTTGTGAGCAGACATAGTGGAAGGTGAGGAAACCATTGCGGAAGAATCCCCCATGATTACCGGCGTCTCCGATGGCGCGCTCCACCCTTGTGGGGGCCCTCACTGGGGGCACACCCGCCTTAGGTGATTGTTCACACCTCAGGTCACACCTTCCGACAAACGGACGGAGGGACCAATCGGCACTTTCGGAAGGTATCAGGTCGGGTAATCACCCCTCCCTGGGCCTGGCCGTTACCAGGGGGTACGTACGTGTCCTACCTGTCTACCCGGGGCGGGGAATTACGCATTACCCCGTCACCGGCTACGCATGGAAGTGCGTGGGTCGGCCTTCAGACACGCACAGGGAGGAAAAAAGAGAAAGGGAAAGGAAAGAAGAGGGGGTCTCAAACGCCGCAGCAGAGAAAAGGGCAAAGAGAAGAGGGAAGGAAAAGAGAAGGACAGAGGAAGGACGAGGACTTGCAAGTGTAGAAAGCAAGGAATTTGGAACAGTTTCGAGCGTCCGTCTCCGGACGTAGGCACAAACCATACTCCCAGAGGGGGAGAAAGGGAAGGAAAGAGCCAGAGGTGAGGGGGGGCGAAGATGGGAGACGGGGAAAGATGCGGAAAAGGAAGGGAAGGTATGCAGCCCGGAAAGGAAGGAGGGCCACATTAGCTCGGGGTCCCGTGCTCGCTACGCACGTGTCCACAAAAGAGTTGTGGACCCCCTGGGGGCAGGGATGCACGTGTAGACGCACAAACATAGGGGAGTTTCGAACGGACAAGGGACCGGTACAAACGGAGGTGGGTGTTCGATCGGCATCGCACGGAGTACCATTGAGAACAAACATGTAGGACATTGAGTAACCGCATACAGCGAGCTGCCAGGCAAGAAACATGTGAGGACGAAGAGAGTCTCATATCGAGTATGAGCCTTAGAAACTTCGTCCTTTCACCGAACGGATGCAAAGATAATGTGAAAAACCAAATGAGTCGCCAGAAATTCAAACAGACGGTTTTGTCAGTAGAAGAGCAAAAGCCATTGTTTATGCTCGAGGAGTAAAGACGATCCAGACATTGCTGAAGACGCCGCTCAGTGAGGCAGGTCCGTGGAGAACTGCAATAGACGGCAAAACCGTCAAGAAACCCGTGGTAGCCAAGCAAGAACCAGCCAAAGGGTGGCGAGCCCCTGGGGTGTGGCGGTTACAATGTGTCTGCACAGACAGTTTGACACCGTCTGTTGAGCGCTGCACTGGTCGTACGGATGGCATTGCGTCGGTTTCCACAGTATAAAAGTACCAACGCCTCAACTGGGCACGAGATAGCCGCCGCTAGCGTTCTGAGTGGCAAAATGTAGAGTTTCGGACGAGTCGCACTTCAGCTTGTAGTACCGTGACAGCCGCGTACGTGTTAAGACGCTACCGAGATGAACGCTATCGGGCAGACACTGTTGCTGAGGCTAGCGGACAACCGCCACTGGTATCAAATGGCATAATTCAGAAGGACAATCGTACGGTCGCATGTAAAGATTTTGGAAAGGCTATCAGCGCTTCCAGTGTCTGGGATACGGTCGATCGACATCTTGTTAGTTCTCGTCGTCTTGCAGCAACTGTCACTGTTTTGTGGATGCGACTACAAACTGCGTTGCACTGTGTAAACTAACAGCACATCAAACACTCTTTGATTCCGTGCCACGCCATCTAAATGTTCTTCAAACTGTACTAGACTCTCATGGTCAAACTGCATGTACAATTCTGTAATTCTGAATGTAGTGTCCCCGTTGCCACTTTAGACTCTGTTTCGCCAGGGAGAAAGGGAGAGCGTGTTGTTTTACACTACTGGCCATTAAAACTGCTACACCAAGAAGAAATGCAGATGATACACGGGTATTCATTGGACAAATATATTATACTAGAACTGACATTTGATTACATTTTCACGCAGTTTGGGTGCATAGATCCTGAGAAATCAGTACCCAGAATAACCACCTCTGGCCGTAATAACGGAATTGATACGCCTGGGCATTGAGTCAAACAGAGCTTGGATGGCGTGTACAGCCCATGCGGCTTCAACACGATACCAAAGTTCATCGAGAGTAGTGACTGGCGTATTGTGACGAGCCAGTTGCTCGGCCACCATTGACCAGACGTTATCAATTGGTGAGAGATCTGGAGAATGTACTGGCCGGGGCAGTAGTCGAACATTTTCTGTATCCAGAAAGGCCCGTACAGGACCTGCAACATGCGGTCGTTCATTATCCTGCTGAAATGTAGGGTTTCGCAGGGATCGAATGAAGGGTAGAGCCACGGGTCGTAACGCATATGGAATGTAACGTCCACTGTTCAAAGTGCCGTCAATGCGAACAAGAGGTGACCGAGACGTGTAACCAATGGCACCCCAAACCATCACGCCGGGTGATATGCCAGTATGGCGATAACGAATACACGCTTCCAATGTCCGTTCACCGCAATGTAGCCAAACACGGATGCGACCCTCATGATGTTGTAAACAGAACCTGGATTCATCCGAAAAAATGACTTTTTGTCATTCGTGCATCCAGGTTCGTCGTTGAGTACTCCATCACAGGCGCTCCTGCCTGTGATGTAGCGTCAAGGGTAAGCGCAGCCATGGTCTCCGAGCTGATAGTCCATGCTGCTGCAGACGTCGTCGAACTGTTCGTGCAGATGGTTGTCGTCTTGCAAACGTCCCCATCTGTTGACTCAGGGATCGAGACGTGGCTGCACCATCCGTTACAGCCATGCGGATAAGATGCCTGTCATCTCGACTGCTAGTGATACGAGGCCGTTGGGATCCAGTATGGCGTTCCGTCTTACCCTCCTGAACCCACCGAGTCCATATTGCGCTAGCAGTCATTGGATCTCGGCCAACGCGAGCAGCAATGCCGCGATACGATAAACCGCAATCGCGATAGGCTACAATCCGACCTTTATCAAAGTCGGGAACGTGGTTGCACATATTTCTCCTCCTTACACGAGACATCACAACAACGTTTCACCAGACAACGCCGGTCAACTGCTGTTTGTGTATGAGGAATCGGTTGGAAATTTTCCTCATGTCAGCACGTTGTAGGTGTCGCCACCAGCGCCAACCTTGGGTGAATGCTCTGAAAAGCTAATCATTTGCATATCACAGCATCTTCTTCCTGTCGGTTAAATTTCGCGTCTGTAGCACATCTTCGTGGTGCAGCAATTTGAATGGCCAGTAGTGTAGATGTTCGGTATCCCGGTATCCTCTTTCAACAACACAAATTCCCATATGGATTAATACGGTTCTTTGGTTACATGTGTTGTGGTACAAGCTTATTAGCAATAGTCCTCTGGCAGACAATATCGGTAATCTTGCTATTACAAACTTTAGTCTCACAGCTAGTCGCGATCCGCGCGTATGCTGACAGACGCCAACTGAAAGAGTGAGTCAGTGAGGTCCTCCAGTAAGCGGCGGCGGCCTAAATACATTCTGTCGAGAGGAGTTGGCGGTATGTTGCTTGTCGGTGTGTCTCTGGCCTGTCTCGTGATTGGCGCGCACGGTCCAGCGCTACCTCTTTGCCGACCGGTGTGCTGGCGACAGCTTACGCCAGCATACTGATCATGTGCGTATTGGGATGTCCCTCATCTGAGGAATAAATGTCACTGTAATCGCGAGTCTCTTTCCTGGTGTTGCACCTTTCATAAATGTGGATACAAATCACACGAGGTAAAGATTTAGCTGCATATCACATGTGCTCAGAACTTCACAGCCCCCGAGGCACTCGGGGTGGCACAAATATCGTGGTCCTCTGTGCAGGGTATTGAGCAGAGAAGGCATTCAAGCATATGACCTGAGCTTTGCATGTATCTGCATTCGCAGTATGTATCATCACTAAATTCCCATTTCTTCATACTGGGCTCGAATCTTCGTATTCTGGATCCGGAACTGTTTTACAACTTGCAGGCCGACCAGCTTTCATTGTGTACAACGGGCAGGCGCTCAGCTGCTGTCATCCACCTGCGGAGTTGACATGTTCTGTCCCATTCTTTCGCAGTCTGAGGCTCGCCTTTTCAGGTGGCACGGTGGCTGTCTTGCAAAGGGAACTTTTCGATTTTTCTCTTGTAAATGGTGTTTGAAGATTGGAATACTTTCAAACACTGTTAAGTCCAAACCAATTACAGGAAAAAATTGTCCCTGCTATGATTCTCACTAGGAGCAAGTTTTTTACTTTCACACACATTATAAAAATGTTTGTATGTATAAAAAGGGTGAAAATTACTGAACCGTATGAAAACAAACGTAAATCAGTTACTAACTATGGCGTACACACACTTTATTCAACATGTAAACGTCACTACATATATTCGGATTTAGGTTATGACATGTTCGATATGCCTGCCATCATTGCCTATGGTATGGCGCAGACGAATAGCGAAATTCTGCTTGACCCGATTAAGTGTCGGAATATCGATGGTGTCAATGAGCTGCTGAATGGCTGTTTTCAGTTAAGCAGTGATTTTGGAGTTATTGCTGTACACCTTGTCTTCAATAAAGCCCCACAAGGAGGAGTGGCATGTGTTCAGATCCGAGGAATATGGCGATACTAGATGGGTTAAATAAAAGGTTTTGAACGCTGGGCAAATTTTTTGATTTAATAAGACGTTTGATTGTGTTGACTACAAAATATTGCTCCAGAAGTTGGACCATTACAGAATACATGGAGTAGCTCACAATTGGTTCACCTCATACTTTAGCAACAGACAGCAGAAGGCCATTACTCACAACGTTGGGAATGGCTGTGATGTGGGGTCTGAGTGGGGTACAGCCAAGTGGGAGGTGCCCTAGGGATCAGTGTTGGAGCCACTCCTGTTCCTTATTTATATAAATGGATATGTCCTCTAGTATTACAGGTAACTCTAAAATATTTCTGTTTCCAGCTTAAAGTAAGGGATGTTGTGTGCAGCATTGGCTCGGTTTCAAATAGTGCATTTCATAACTTAAGTTCGTGGTTTGTAGAAAATAAACTAACGCTAAATCACAGTAAGACTCGGTTTTTACAGTTTATAACACGCAATTCAACAAAACCTGACGTTTTAATTTCACAGAATGGGCATAAGATTAGTGAAACTGAAGAGTTGAAATTTCTAAGTGTTAGAATAGATAGATAGTAAACTGTCGTGGAAAGCCCGCGTTCAGGATCTTGTTCAAAGACTTAATGCTGCCACATTTACTATTCGAACGGTAACTGAAGTGAGTGATCGTTCGACTCGAAAATTAGTGTACTTTGGTTATTTTCATTCACTTTTGTCGTATGTTATTATATTTTGGGGTAACTCTTCCGATTCTAAAAGGATATTTTTGGCGCAGAAACAGGAAATAAGTGGCGTAAGTCCACGAACCTCTTGTCGACCCCTGTTCACGAGTCTGGGTATTTTGACATTGGCTTCTCAATACATATATTCATTACTGTCACAAAATTAGCTTATTCCCAAGAATAAGCAGATTTCACTCAGTTAATAATCGGTAGAAATCAAATCTGCATCTTTTTCAATAAGCTACCACTCGAATTCAAAAATCTTAGCAGTAATCCACGCGCTTTCAAATCATGGTTCCTCAGTTTCCTCATGGGGCACTCCTCCTATTCTTTCGAGGAGTTGCTCGAAAAATTAAGCTGATTCTTGCTGTATTGTTGATTGCGTTTAATTAAACTTATGGATCGACTTTTTTCGGGCCCATAAACATTTTTATTTTTATCTGTTATTACTTTTATGTTGTAATTTCATGTACTGATATCTTCCACGACCTTGGAGATCTGCTCCTCAATTTGGTCCTACGGAACATGACGTGTAAATCAACAGATAAAAATCAGTCGAGGCCCATGCCAGTTGCCTATGGGTACCCCAGACCCAGAATGTGGTCCCCAAGGTGCTCTTACAGGACATCAAACACTCTCCTTCTTCAATGGGGTCGAGCTCCGTCTTGCATGAACCACGTCTTGTCGAAATCAGGGTCAGAATGGGTGATGGGGATGAAATCATCTTCCACAGCGTTGCATTCGGTAGCTACAGTGACACCAAGGAATCGCCGATTATTCCGTGACTCGACATTGCACACAACACAGTCACCCGTTGAGGGTGAAGGGACTTTTCGATCGCGAAATGCGGATTCTCATTCCCACAAATGCGCCAGTTTTGCTTAGTGACGAACCCATCCAAATAAAAGTGGGCTTCGTCAGTAAACCACTACACTAATTCCCATCATGCCCCGCAGCCAACCGTACAGTTTGAATGTCCGAACGCAAACCTAGGAAGTTATGACGATTTTATTTCATACAGTTCAATAATTGCCAGCCTATATATTTCGCGTCTTCTCTTAAACTACTGGACTCTTTTCAATGAAAGTTGGTACACATATCACTAACTACCTGGAAAGATTCACTGTGGGTTAAGAACCACCTACCTACCAAAGGGGAGGGAGAGATGAAAAAGAAATGAAGTCCACGATGGGCGAATAACCAAATTTTATTCATCCATTATTTGATAATGAGAACACTTAGTGACTTGCAACATAATTTACATATAATTTCAAACCTTTACTAAACTTTTTCTCGCTGACAACCCCCACAAAATGATGAAAGGAAAAAAGTTTATCGCTTACTATATTTTAGCTGTTCAAGCAGTAAAATTGCTGCGCCAGGCATGACGTTTCAATTTATTACTTCTTTACCAGTACCAGTATTCGCGACACCGTTTGTGAACGGTATTCACATGTACCCGCAAAGTTATATATCACTGCACGATACGCAGTTCAGGAGACATGACTTCATAAACTCCGAGATGCGTGAAAAACTGACGCACCCTGCATGACGTATATTACTTCTTTCCTGGTAACTCTATTCGCAAGACATTTCGCAGGCAGTATGCACATATGCCGCTGAATGTAACTACAAAATTATATCATTGTACGGCGCATAGTTAAGGAGATATGACGTCACAAACATTGAGCTAGAGATGCAGATGAATTGTGTGTACAAATATGTATGAGAAATGTTAAATATGTGACATGTGTGCAGCCACGTGTAAAAAGCTCCTCCTAAATCCCTGGATGGATTTCAATCGGACTTGGTACACATACCACTAACCACTTGGGAAGGAATGGTGTGGGGGTAAGAAGCGTGGTGATAAAGTGGGGAGAAAGGAGGGTACAAGGAGATGGACATATCAGGGGAAGGAGGAGACAGGCAGAGAGGGGAGGCAGGAAATTAAGGAATGAGTAGGAAATGGACAGAGAGAGGGCGATGAGATGGACAGAGAAAGGGAGCAGGAAGAGACGAGCTGAGGGTGGAGGAGGAGATGAACTTAACAGGCGAAGGAGGAGATAGACAAAGGGGAAAGGAGCATGTGGACAGAGAGTGGAAAGAGGAAGAGATAGACAGAGACAGGGGAAAGGAAGAAGTGGAGGGGGAAAGGGAAGAGGAGGAGATAGGGAGAAAGGGAGAGATAGAGATAGAGAGAGAGGGGGGGATAGGAGAAAGGAGGACATGGACAGGGTGGAGGAGGAGGTAGGCAGGGAGAGGGGGAAGAGGAGATGGACAGAGCGAGAGGGGGAGACGAAGGAGTGAGGCGGAGATAAACGGGGAGGGAGGACGAGATGGACAAAAGGGGGGGGGGGGGAGAGGGGCACAGATGGACAGAAAGAGGGACGACGAGAAGACGGGCAGAGGAGGTTACGGACACACGCGAGGGGAAGGAGAAGACAGATTAATACGAGACTGGAACAAACACAAACCTGGGCAAAGTTGGATGCTCTGGTAGTTCATTTACTAACTGTAAACGGTAACTTTGCTAATGGGTACAAACTGGAGGACACGATTCCTGACAGAATACGGAGGAAAAAGGTCATACGGACATAAGATTAGAAATGCATTCGAAGAGTGGAACACCCAGTTGCAGCTACAGTTGAGAGATATTTGACAGTGAGCCCGCTGTCAGCGCCTGGCAAGCGGCCCACCGGTAGAGGGCAACCCAGACGATCTCTTCGAGGGACAAGCCATCCTTCCGCAAGGCTTCACAGGCACTTGTCGAGGGCGAGCCTGTCTCCCCTGCTGGAAGACGAGCCTGTGGCGGTACGAGGCGTAATGTGGCCGCTACGTGACGGTGCTCCCCCCATGAGGGTCGAGCTAAAACACTGCTACGGAGAGAACATTCACAACCGGCTGGTTTCGATGACTGAAAGCCGTACTGTCAGATCTCCTACCCGCACCTTCCGGTGCGCGTTTCTCCGCTGGAACGCACTTCCGGCCACGCGTCCCTATCACAATTTCTGGTCTTCATCCTATCAGGGATCGTCATCGGTAGTCTGCTCGCACTTAGAAAAAAATCACTCTGTAGGCTACACTACAACCTGTAAACATTTATTAACAAATATTGTATGACAGATTTTACGAAAAAATCTTTTATTTTTAATTACTTATTGCACAAAATGTGAGTATCCAGATAAATTAAATTTTGGACAAAAAGAGAGTCATCACACAGAACCCGAAATACTTGTTTATTGCTAGACATTCAACAGTATTACTGATGTACGTAATTTTTTTTCATTTAACAATAAGGCATTCGGCACGTTTGTGTCAAATTTTAATTTACTTTCATGTTACTGATTTGAAATAAAATGATCTTTATTTCATTTTTAGAAAATTACAGTTCCATTTAGAACCAAATCATCGCAAGTGAACTATTAGCAATACTGCCACGCATCATCTTTACATTCAAGGTACGAATGTGTCGCCTTCAGTTTTGCCATTGTTTGTCAGACTCTATTTTCCCGTGTGACGAGGCTGTAAAGCTGCTGCGTGTAACATTTCCATCCGATAATAGACACAGAATCCAAATAAAAGTGTAAAAAGATGTTACCGGCGCCACATGCACCGTGCTACGCATTCAATTACGAACATAAAACACGATTGTTGCCTTTCAACCGCAAACGAAGCAGCAGCTGGGTCTTGCAAATAAGGTCTAAAACGGAAATTACAGTAAGTGGACTTGAGCTCCTTTACCTGTGAGGAATGCTTATTACATTGTCAGTCACCGTGCATTGTCACAGAAGACGTCCAGCAAAATGAAAAATTGTGGTTTCATCAATTCTATTCAAAGTTTCCTCCAAAACGGGAGATTTTATGGTGGACGTCCAAGGTCAGTGTAGCCGACGGAGTGCCAAAAGAAATCTCTCACGACAAGGAAGATTTCTTCTGTTGTTTAAGATCCGTGCGAATGACGAATCACTTATGGCGACCACAAGGGGTTTTCTTTATGCCGGCGATGTGCCACTACCGAATCGAGGGAAATTTTTTGAAGATCTCGAAATCCACCTGATAGATCCATTGAGAGAGTTGCGTGTCTATTACTCTAACAATCACCTTCGTCCGAACCCAGCTCAAACACTTCTGCAGGTGTCTTACGCAGGTTGAGGTACGTCGTAACTAAACATCATCAAGAGATGCAATTAGTATGTAAGCGGCACCCCAAAAATACTCGTCTTTTCCAGTGTGGCTCAGGTCGGGCACTCGTGCTAGAACGGTTCCGTTTTCGCAGACTGCGCCAGGGAACGCTATAAATATCGACAACAAAAGTCTCTCGATACGAACTCCGCCCCTGGCCAGCACTGCGCTCACCAGCTGCTTGCCGCCTCACCACGCCCGGCACGTGCAGCGGCCGATGAGCGGCGCCGCGCCGGCCGCTGCGTCACGTGCCGCCCCGGGCCACACGTGACCCACACGGCCACTTGCGCACCTCCCGCGATACGTTGACAAATGTCGATGTATCGATATTTCCACAAACGTCAATATACTCCGACGATAACTCTTTCATGATATGTTGTTGTAGTAGTCTTCAGTCCTGAGACTGGTTTGATGCACCTCTCCATGCTACTCTATCCTGTGCAAGCCTCTTCATCTCCCAGTACCTGCTGCAGCCTACATCCTTCTGAATCTGCTTACTGTATTCATCTCTTGGTCTCCCTCTACGATTTTTACCCTCCACGCTGCCCTCCAATACTAAATTGGTGATCCCTTGATGCCTCAGAACATGTTCTACCAACCGATCCCTTCTTCTAGTCCAGTTGTACCACAAACTCCTATTCTTCCCAATTCTATTCAATACCTCCTCATTAGTTATGTGATCTACCCATCTAATCTTGAGCATTCTTCTGTAGCACCACATTTCGATAGCTTCTATTCTCTTCTTGTCTAAACTATTTATTGTCCATGTTTCACTTCCAAACATGGCTACATTCCGTACAAATACTTTGAGAAACGACTTCCTGACACTCAAATCTATATTCGATGTTAACAAATTTCTCTTCTTCAGAAACGCTTTCCTTGCCATTGCCAGTCTACATTTTATATCCTCTCTACTTCGACCACCATCAGTTATTTTGCTCCCCAAATAGCAAAACTCCTTTACTACTATAAGTGTCTCATTTCCTAATATAATTACGGCAGCATCACCCGATTTAATTCGACTACATTCCATTATCCTCGTTTTGCATTTGTTGATGTTCATCTTATATCCTCCTTTCAAGACACTGTCCATTTCGTTCTACTGCTCTTCCAAGTTCTTTGCCGTCTCTGACAGTATTACAGTGTCATCGCAGACCTCAAAGTTTTTATTTCTTCTCCATAGATTTTAATACCTACTCCGAATTTTTCTTTTGTTTCCTGTACTGCTTGCTCAATATACAGATTGAATAACATCTGGGAGACACTACAACCCCGTCTCGCTCCCTTCCCAACCACTGCTTCCCTTTCATGCCCCTCGACTCTTATAATTCCCATCTGGTTTCTGTACAAATTGTAAATAGCCTTTGCCTCCCCGCATTTTACCCCTGCCACCTTCAGAATTTGAAAGAGAGTATTCCAGTCAACATTGTCAAAAACGTTCTCTAAGTATACAAATGCTAGAAACGTAGGTTTGCCTTTCCTTAAATCTACCTTCTAAGGTAAGTCGTAGAGTCAGTATTGCCTCATGTGTTCCAATATTTCTACGGAATCCAAACTGATCTTCCCCGAGGTCGGCTTCTACCAGTCTTTCCATTCGTCTGTAAAGCATTCGCGTTAGTATTTTGCAGCTGTGACTTATTAAACTGATAGTTCGGTAATTTTCACATCTGTCAACACCTGCTTTCTTTGGGATTGGAATTATTATATTCTTCTTGAAATCTGAGGGTATTTCGCCTGTCTCATACATTTTTCTCAGCAGATAGCAGAGATATATCGATATGGAAATGGCAACATCGGTGCCGATACTTTTATTTTATATTACATTTTTTCGCAATTTTCGATAAATATTTGAAGTTGTTCTTTTGTAATTTTAGTAGAATATAATTTTAGTTTCACTGTGCAAAGGAGTCTTACTACTTTTTGAGTTTTTATCAGGTCCAGAGTTTCTCTTTGACTGTGTGAACCAAGTAAAGATGCCACAAACAAGAAGTCCGATTGCCCTGGGAGTGGCGGTGTCAATGGAATAAGACGATATTCCGATGTGAAGAAATAGCACACCACTTGCGCTAAAAAGCAATTCTTAACGCACCTAGCGGATATTCCTTCAATCGGCATTCTTCAGAAACAGTTGCTAAAGCTGGTGAACAAAACTCTAAATGACAAGATCGATCTATTCGGTGGGCGGAGACTTATGAGCTGAAATGCTGACGCAGTAGGCACTCGGCGCCACCAATAGAAACTGCAACGATTAACTTCACCACGCAATTCTGATACTACATCTGCTAGGTCGCTGGCGTTGGCGCAAATGAAAAAAACCTAGGTTCGACACGAAGTGTTCCCGACATACGCGGTATATGACGAAACCGAACGACGGCCCCATCGGACGCCCTTCATTGTGCCACTTACATCCAGTTACCACCGTTACCAAAGTGATTATCGTAAAGTGTGAACGTGCACCGTTTTCCATTCAATTCTTGCTCCAAGGGGGATAGGCAAGCTCCTAGTTTGTTGATGGACATAATATCTAATAATAAATCAATACTCATATATACAGCACTAAAACTGGCAGTATATTTACAACGTGCAGCCGATACCGTTTTCGCCGGTTCGGCGACTTTTTTTTCTGTCGATATGTAGATAACTTTTTTCGATGTATCTAGAGCCCACATTGACGTCTGTGAAGTATCGATGTATCGGATTCTCTATATTTTTGAAAATATCGACGGTCCTAGCAGACGGCTCTCTCCCGCCGGCCGGCGGATCGCCTGGACAGGGCGGTCAGAGTAAGCCCGAACAGCTAGGAACGGTGGTGGTTGTGTCGAGAAATAAGTGTCGGGAAAGAAATTCGACGTGCTGCGCAGTTTCCGAGTTAATTAGCATCGAAGTTAAGCAATCTGGTCGTTGCGCGCGCAAATTGTAACGGCCAGCCAGGTGACAATGGTGTCAATTGTTCTCGGAGAGTAGACGGCAGCGCACGCGGCTGCTCAGCCTTCCGATACCCACTGCGGCCCTGGCGTCCTGTTTCTGTGTGGCTCCCTCGTTCGGTTTTAGGCGGCGACGAACACGTTTGGCGACACCGTCTCTGACGGGCCGTTCGAATTTGTGCGCGCAACGGCCCGATTGGCTGACACATCGAAATGTGATGCTGGCTCGAAGGCTTTCGTGGACGCGAGCTGCCGAGGCTCGCGGTGCAGAGTGCTACCTGCCTGCCTCACGTGCTCAACACAAGAACGATACGGAAACTTGTCGTACGAATGCGTGCTCTCTGTTCTTTCGGACAGGCGCCACACATTTAATCGATTCGTCTCGATGGGCGATGAATCGACAACTTTGAGTGCAGGTTCGCGTTACGTTCCGCCAGTGGGAAGCACGGAGGACACGGATGAGGACTGCGGAAGGTGGCGCTACTTGGGAATGACAGTCGGCCGAGGACCGTGCCGGCGTAATTCCAATCGACACTGCGGTGCCTGCCATTGCTGCCTAGTACGCTGCAGAGCCCGGGTTTGAGCCCCAGTCTGGCACACATTCTCTCTCCCACCGCTGATTCAGCATAAAGCCCCAATACAGATTATGTCGTTAGTCCCTTTCCTTCTGCCTTCCCATCCCTTTCTTTCCTATCTTAAATCTACACGATATAAAAACAGATGTAAGCATTATATTTCCTTAACCTAACAAACTGCTAGTCTCACTACTTCAAAAAGCTCTTTGATCTCACAACTGTATTGAACGCAAATCAGTGCTATTCTCATCAGACACCTGTCATTCTACCTCAAATACACTGAAGAACCAAAGAATCTACGAGGGCAGTTCAATAAGTAATGCAACACATTTTTTTCCTCGGCCAATTTTGGTTGAAAAAACCGGAAATTTCTTGTGGAATATTTTCAAACATCCCCGCTTCGTCTCGTATAGTTTCATTGACTTCCGACAGGTGGCAGCGCTGTACGGAGCTGTTAAAATGGCGTCCGTAACGGATGTGCGTTGCAAACAACGGGCAGTGATCGAGTTTCTTTTTGCGGAAAACCAGGGCATCTCAGATATTCATAGGCGCTTGCAGAATGTCTACGGTGATCTGGCAGTGGACAAAAGCACGGTGAGTCGTTGGGCAAAGCGTGTGTCATCATCGCCGCAAGGTCAAGCAAGACTGTCTGATCTCCCGCGTGCGGGCCGGCCGTGCACAGCTGTGACTCCTGCAATGGCGGAGCGTGCGAACACACTCGTTCGAGATGATCGACGGATCACCATCAAACAACTCAGTGCTCAACTTGACATCTCTGTTGGTAGTGCTGTCACAATTGTTCACCAGTTGGGACATTCAAAGGCTTGTTCCCGCTGGGTCCCTCGTTGTCTAACCGAACACCATAAAGAGCAAAGGAGAACCATCTGTGCGGAATTGCTTGCTCGTCATGTGGCTGAGGGTGACAATTTCTTGTCAAAGACTGTTACAAGCGATGAAACATGGGTTCATCACTTCGAACCTGAAACAAAACGGCAATCAATGGAGTGGCGCCACACCCACTCCCCTACCAAGAAAAAGTTTAAAGCCATACCCATACCGGTAAAGTCATGGTTACAGTCTTCTGGGACGCTGAAGGGGTTATTCTGTTCCATGTCCTTCCCCATGGTCAAACGATCAACTCTGAAGTGTATTGTGCTACTCTTCAGAAATTGAAGAAACGACTTCAGCGTGTTCGTAGGCACAAAAATCTGAACGAACTTCTTCTTCTTCATGACAACGCAAGACCTCACACAAGTGTTCGCACCCGAGAGCAGCTCACAAAACTTCAGTGGACTGTTCTTCCTCATGCACCCTACAGCCCCGATCTCGCACCGTCGGATTTCCATATGTTTGGCCCAATGAAGGACGCAATCCGTGGGAGGCACTACGCGGATGATGAAGAAGTTATTGATGCAGTACGACGTTGGCTCCGACCAGTGGGATTTCAAGGTGGCGTAAGGCTGTAGCATTGAATGGAGATTACGTTGAGTAATAGTGTTGTGTAGCTAAAAGATTGGGGAATAACCTGGTGTATTTGAATGCTGAATAAAACAACCCCTGTTTCAGAAAAAAATGTGTTGCATTACTTATTGAACTGCCCTCATAGTACACCTACCTAATATCGTGTAGGGCCCCCGCCAGCGGGGCTAGCAAGAAGAAGTGCAGCAACACAACGTGTCGTGGACTCGACTAATGTCTGAAGTAGTGCTGGGTGGGAACTGACACCCCGAATCCTGCAGGACTGTCCATAAATTCGTAAGAGCACGAAGGGATGGAGTTCTCTGCTGGGCACCACGTCCCTGTTGTGCTAAATAATGTTCACCTCTGCGTAGTTTGTTGGCCAGCGGAAGTGTTTAAACTCACACGTACGCGGTGTCGCATTGTCCTGCAGAAATTGCCCAATTCCGTCGGAATGCACAATGGACACGAGTGGATGCACGTGGCCAGACAGGATGCTTACGTACGTGTCACCTGTCAGAGTCGCATCTAGACGTGTCAGGGGTCCCGTATCACTCCGACTTGACGCGCCCCACACCGTGACGGAGCCTCCACCAGCCAACAGTCCCCTGCTGACATGCAGTGTCCGTGGATTCGTGAGACTGTCTCCATATCCGCACACGTCCATCCACTCGATATAATTTGAAACGAGACCCGTTCGACCAGACAACAGGTTTCCAGTCGTCAACAGTCCGGTGTCGCTGTTGACGAGCCTAGGGCAGGCATATGGCGTTGTGTCGAGCAGTCATCGAGGGTACACACGCCAGTGGGCCTTCGTCTCCGAAAGCTCATACAGATGATGTTTCGTCGAGTTGTTCGCATGCGGTCACTTGCCGATGGCCCAGCACACAAATCTGCAGCAGTTTTCGTTCCACGATTGTCCTCGATCGTCGTCGATCACGTTATTGCAAGACCTTTTCCGGCCGCAGCGATGTCTGAGGTTTGATGTTTCACCGGATTCCTGATACTCACGGTACACTCGTGAAATGGTTGCACAGGAAAATCCCCACTTCGTCGCTACCTCGGAGATTCTGTGTCCCATTGCTCGTGGACCGACTATAACACAACGTTCAAACTGACTTGAATTTTGATAACCTGCCATTGTAGCAGGAGTAACCGACGTAACAACAGCGCCAGCGCTTGTTGTCTTATATAGGCATTGCGACCACAGCGCCGTATTCTGCTTGTTTACGTATCTGTGTATTTGAATACGCATGCCTACACCAGCTTCTTTGGCGCTTCAGTGTATATTGTCCCACCTCATATATATTGTTAAGTGGCGAGGCACCTGTTTAACAACAGAATACCGTCACTGTAAGAGCACATTCCAGATATGCAGATGAAATTGTTCATGTTTATTATTCAATCAGGTTCACCTGACCTGATCTGTTCTAGAACAGGAGAAAAAGGAGAAAACAAATCAGTTCCTTTAAACGCTGGATTTATTTTCTCTAAATTGCTTCACAGTAAAAGTGAGTATTTTCTCGTAACTGAGACAAATGTGGTCACTTACTTGAGGCTTAATCAAAATACAATAATGTTAGACATTATATTCGACAATAGAAAGCTAGATAATCCGCTGTACACTAAATGATCGCATGAGCAAAACTCACTTGGGACAAACTGTTCTGCTGCCAAATGGTGGATACCAGTAATTCAACAGAAAATTGCTATCGAACTGCAATTGACTTTCCAAGATCTGCACAGCTCGCAAACGCAAGTTAAAATTGGGTCCAAGATGCTACGAAGCAACACTTACTCCATCGACTCAGCTTCAGCCAAAACTGTCAGGCAGCGACCAGGCGCCTCTCTCTCTCTCTCTCTCTCTCTCTCTCTCTCTGCCTCGCATCTCCACACTGTCTCGCCGACTAATTCGCGTTCCTCTCCACTCACAGAAGATCACGACTTGGAGGGGAGGATTCATAACTTTCGCAACAACGATGATGAAGAATTCCTCTGAACATGTTGAATTCAGGAGAAGCCTGTCAAAACTTGTCCACTACCACTTACAAAAACCCATTAACTAGGGCCGGCCGGAGTGGCCGAGCGGTTCTCGGCGCTGCAGTCTGGGACCGCGCGACCGCTCCGGTCGCAGGTTCGAATCCTGCCTCGGGCATGGATGTGTGTGACGTCCTTAGGTTACTTAGGTTTAAGTAGTTCTAAGTTCTAGGGGACTGATGACTTCAGTATTTAAGTCCCACAGAGCTCAGAGCCATGTGAACCATTAACTAGGCAGGCGGTATTATATGCTGTGTCACGATTTACTGTTTCGTGCATACACAATAGAGTGTGTGTGTGTGTGTGTGTGTGTGTGTGTGTGTGTGTGTGTGTGTGTGTGTGTGTTGACCCTTCTGACTGCCTGACGTTATCGGGAAGGTTAGATTCTGTAACTTTCCCACACTGAACACAGCACAATGTCAGTGGCGCATATTGACAGTCGCTAACGCGAAATGGAGATACGGCACATCGGAAATGCTCGGGGGACCTGTGATCGCCGTGGTACAATTCCAAGCTTGTGCCGCACCACAGACAACAGAAACCGGCAGGCAGGCGGTGGCACTTTAGCCGTCCCACATTCGTAGCGCTGCAAACACCCCTGATCCGTCACCGAAACTTCTCAGGCTTGTCTCAGCGAAGAGAAATTCGTGATCTTACACCAGAAACCACTACTTATGTGTTTCCCTTCAGCGCAGCTAAGAACATTAAGTTACTAGTTTTACTTACTATTGCAAAGCGATATATGTGATGATACTGTCACAGTAAGCTAATTATCTCGAAATGGTGCAAGATATCGAATTTCATTCTTAACAATTATTTCTCATCACAGCCTAGCCTCGAACCCCTTTCAAGCATTTCAGACTGTTTCTGATCACCCAGTGTAGACCGCAGGTCGTAGGTAGCCTCTAGAGCTGAGAGGAGAGGAGAGACGGCAGGAAAAGTGGAATGGACTAGGAGAGTGGTAGAGGTCAAGGCGTCATGTAATTGAAATTAATTCACATGCAAATAATACGATTCAATAATTTGTCTCTCGCACAGGCAACTTGCTGGAGAGGTACCTGTTACGTAATAGTAATCGTATCTTGCAAGCAATAAGGTAAGTTCTCCTAACAGCATTAATGAGCACAGTACGAAGATAAATTTGTCATTGAGAAAGAAGTACAAGAAGCGTATTACAGAGTTTAGTGAAGAGGTCACCGGGCGCCGACGCCACCCTGCAGTACAGCTCTGCCAGGAAGGTTGCCGCCAGCGACACTTCAATGGGCAGCAAGTACGCAGGCCGCGCCGCAGAGGTGGCGCGCACAACCGCTCCTGCTGCGAACCTTCCACTGTCGGGTGTGTCACGTGCAGACAATCGAATGCAAGTACACCTCCGCACCGGCTCTGACCCAGCCAGTTCCACCGCAGCGAGGCAGCGGATGCCTTCTGCTACGGATCCAGCACTGCTTCCGACCGCACGCCGCCTTCACCTCCACTGGACAGCGCCAAGTTCGGCGACTTGCTCGCGATAACCGTTGGCATCATTCGTTCCTATCTGACTCTTCCGGCGAGACTGAAGGCACTTTAGAAATATTCCAGTCTTGCCGAACCTAAAGTTTCGTGCTGTTCAGGCATCCATCTCCCAGTGGGAGCACGGGCTTGCGAGAGAGTGTTTAGTCGAGTGGGAGAACTGTATCACATCATATAGAATAGTTGTAGATGTCCCACTAACAGAAGGAGTCTCTTATCGAGCATTCAGTGAACTTCCCGTTTACGATTTTCTGCCAGGTTATTGACATTTTTGCAATTTTTCTGAGTTGACCTTCAATGTCAATCAAAAAGAGACCATTTGCGTTAAGCTGAGGAAAATCATTTGTCAATGAATGAAGACAGAACTCATGTTTTCTTGTGAGAGTGTTTCGACCCTGGAACAGTTCGAGAACCGTGTTTTGTAATTTACGTTGGCACCTACGTGCGGGCATAGGGTGTCCTGAAGTTGAATGAAACACTATAAAGGAACGCGCGTGCACACACATATGCGCACGCACGCAGGCCTCCCCCCCTCCCCCCCCCCCCCCCCCCCACACACACACACACAGAGTAGGGGAAACTTAGTTACAGTGCATTGCTTTACTGCAACTAGTGACTCACTAAAGAATCTCCAGAGGATTGATTGATTGATTAACTGAGAGGGGTTATGAGACCAAGCGGCGAGGTCATCAGTCCCGCGATTCAGAAGTGAGTCACAGAAGAAAGAGGTTCTAAAGGGACGGACCTCCAGACGACAGACTGACAGTTAACCCTGAACGTAAAGTATTGATCACATATAGGAGATCAAATCCGATACTGTACAACTACGCTGTTGATGAAAAGCTGTTGGAAATAGTAATTACCGCAACATATGTAGGGCCGGCCGCGGGGGCCGTAGGTTCTCGGCGCTACAGTCTGGAACCGCGCGACCGCTACGGTCGCAAGTTGGAATCCTGCCTCGGGCACGGATGTGTGTGATGTCCTCAGGTTAGTTAGGTTTAAGTAGTTCTAAGTTCTAGGGGACTGATGACCTCAGAAGTTACCTCCCATAGTGCTCAGAGCCATTTTTGAGCGTATCTAGGAGTAACTATCTGGAGCAATCTTAGTCGCAATGACCATATAAAACAAATAGACAGTACGAAAACCACATGCCACACTGACATTCATAGCAAGAAAATTAACGAAATGAAACTCATCCACGCAGAAGATCCAATGAAGTGCAGCGCGTTTCGCCTCGAGATCGCCAAGTGGGCGCCAGAGCATTGCAGAGGTGCTCAGCGAACTGCAGTGACGCAACTACAAGAGAGGCGTTGCGCATCACCAAGTGGTTTACTAATGAAATTCCGACAGAGTACGTTCTGGGACCATACTGCCCGCTCCCACATGTCTCGCCAAGTGAACAGTGATCACAGCGAGCAGAGGCGGCAAGTGGCGCCTAATACAGGTGTTTACCGAGAATCATTCTAGAGTGGAACTGGGGAGATGGGATCAGTTCGTGGTACCAGAGTTCCCTTCATCACACGATAGGGCGACTTTATTGATATAGGCTTATACGGAATCTGTATCCGTGTCGATGCACCGGCGGTGGAGGCGGACTGTGGACTGTCACTGTCACCCAGTGTTGCCCAGCTATGCGTTTATTCCAATCTTCTATCAGTCCGTCTCCTGCTGCCCTTGTGCCTCACATTATCCACCTCCCCGCCACCCCTTGTCCGTCTCCCTCACAATTTCGTCCTCCCTCATTCTCTCTCTCTGTCCGGCCCCTCTCCCTCCCAATCCCCCCTCCCTACCTCTCACTCTGTCCATCTCCTCCTGCCCCTCTTCCTCACAACGTCCTTGCAACCCCCCCCCCCCCGGTCTCTGTCCATCTCATCCTGCCCCTCTTCCTCACAATGTCCTCCAACCCCTCCCCCCTCCCCCCGTCCCCCCCCAGTCTATGTCCATCTCATCCTGCCCCCCACGATTTCTGCACCCCAACTTTCTGTCAATCTCCTCCTCCCACCACTCTCTGTCCCATCCTCGTTCCCCTCCTCCTCACGATCTCTTCCATGCCGCCCCTCTCTCGGCGCCTCCTCCTTTCCCTCCCTTCTCTCTCCACGTTATCATCCCTACCGCAAAAGGAGCTCGCTAATTATTAGTCCTACAGTATTTCTTTCTAGAAAGGAAGTAATGTGTGTACTAAGTTTCGATGAAACCGATACAGTGGCTTAGGAGGAGAAATAACGTGTATCGACGTGTGTACGCTCTCCTCCGTATACGGACATTCTGACAGTTGAGAATCGTCGCTGTCTCCCCGCACCTGTCGCCACTGGAAGAGGAGGAAATGAGAATGGTGTACGAAGTATCTTTCGCGGAGCAGATAGAGAATTTCCTCTTTGAGGTGACTGCGGTGTTCTGCAGTGCGCGCCGCCTGCTCACTCGTCAGCGGCCACAGCCGTCGGCCGGCCGCCAGGGCTGCGTTTCAATTTCCGGTGCCCTGCCCGAGAACCGACCGCCCCACCAGCCCACGCAGTCTCGCCGCGGCGCCCTGCTCGTACCGTCAGCACTGCCTCGCCTCTTCCCGCCTTCCTTTCTCCTGGACCCAAACTCATCTTGCGCCGAAATGGGCTTCTTACAACTTTTTCCATTCTTCTGTAAACAATAATTCTTGTCACTATTTTGCAACCGTGGTTTATTAAACTGATCTTAGAGAACAGACTGAAGAAAGGCAAACCCACATTTATAACATTTCTGGATTTACGAGGGGCGTTCGATAATTAATTCGACAAATTTTTTCCTCCGCCAATTTCCGTTTAAAAAAACGAGGAATTTGTTGTGCGATATCGCGGAATGTTCCCGTTCCAGCCCCTATAATTTCGTGAAGTTCCGACAAGTGGCTTTCAAAACGGCGTCTGGAACGGCGGTGCGTTCCGAGCAGAGTTCTGTCATCGAGTTTCATTTGGTGGAAAATCAGAACACTGCAGATGTTCGTAGCCGGTTGCAGAATGTCTACGGAGACCTGCTAGTGAACAAAAGCTCGGTGAGTCGTTGGGCAAGGCGTCTCATCGTCGGAAGAACTAACGCAAACCTATCTCCCGCGTGCCAGCCGTCCGCAAACAGCTGCGACTCCTGCAATGTTGGAACGTGCGGACACTCTCATTCGAGGTAATCGACGGTTCACAATCAAACAACCCGTACTCGACTGATACAGCCATCCACCAGTTGGGCTACCCACAGGTGTGTGTGTGTGTGTGTGTGTGTGTGTGTGTGTGTGTGTGTGTGTGTGTGTGTGCCCCCAATGGGTTCCTCGTCACCTGAGAGAAGAAACTTGTAAACTGGAACGAATGGCCGTCTCCGCAGGATTGCTTGCGCGTTACGAGGCTGACAGTGACGACTTTTTGTCGAACATCGTCACAAGCGTTGAAACACGGGTTCATCACTTAGAACTGGAAACAAAATGGCTGTACAGGGACTGTTGCCACACCACCTATCCTCCGAAGAAAAAGTTCGAAGCTACACACCCAGCTGGTAAAGTCGTGGCGACGGTCTTCTGGGACTCTGAGGGGACTTACCGCGTTTTACGTCGTCCCTGGTGGTGGAGCGATCAGATCTGAAGTGTACCGTGCTGCTGTCGGGAAAGCAATGGAACGAACCTCTCCTCCTGCAAGGCGACACGAGGCACCAGACAAGTCTGCGCACGCGACAGGAGCCCACAGATATCCACTACGCTGCCGTTCCCCGTCCGCCCCACAGCCCGGGTCTTCCGCCTTCTGGTTTCCAAGCGTTCCCTCCGGGGGAAGCAGTACGTGGATGGTGGGCAGAGTGTTGATGCAGCACGGCGCCAGCTCCGGCGTCGGCCAGCAGAGTGCTACCGTGCCGGTGTACGGGCCCTTCCACTAAGGTGGCGAAGGCCATCCCACTGAGCGGAAATAGGGTTTTAGCCAAACAAATGGCAAACAATATGCTATATTGGAAACAGCAATAGAACCAATCCACCGTATTAGTGTGCTGATTCAGGAACTGTTTGGAAACCGTTGCAGTTGCTGTTGACAAGTTTCTTGATTTCACTAGTACTTTCGCTCTCTTTTTTTAGGACATTTTCAAGTGGTTCTGATAAACTGCTGTAAATGTGACAGAGATATAAGTAGTGTGCATAACAGAATATGGTCCGCAGCTCGTGGTCGTGCGGTAGCGTTCTCGCTTCCCACGCCCGGGTTCCCGGGTTCGATTCCCGGCGGGGTCAGGGATTTTCTCTGCCTCGTGATGACTGGGTGTTGTGTGCTGTCCTTAGGTTAGTTAGGTTTAAGTAGTTCTAAGTTCTAGGGGACTGATGACCATAGCTGTTAAGTCCCATAATGCTGAGAGCTATTTGACCCATTTTTTGAACAGAATATGCAAAAAATAAGGCTTATGTATGTGCAACAAATGTGCAGATTGAGCATAGAAGTTTTATTGTGGTGTATAGAAATAATGTCAAATCTTGCTAACAACATAGAGTCAGCAGTCAACAAGATCAATAGCCTGTCAGAAACTGGTGAAAAAGTTGGACTCCAGATCTCTATTCAAAAGACAAAATATATGACTAACATCTGTCATGGACGTGAATGGATGATCACCAATCTGGGAAAAATCGGACACGAGTATTTCAGCTATCTCGGTGCGGTCATCCAGGAGAATGGATTAGAAGAAGAAGCAATTAATGTCAAGATGAGGAAGTTAGACCAGAACCAACTGATAAAAAATACCCACAACAAAAAGTCTGCGAGTATATGTGCCAAGTTCCGACATTATACCACAGTTATAAAACCTGAGGGCTTATATGCGCCCGAAACACTGACCACGAATAGACAAGGTCAAGCTGAGCGGCTGGAAAAGCGAGACCGTAGGGTACTAAGCAAAATCGTAGGTAATTGATGGATAGGTGGACAATGGCGAATGAGAGCAAATGAGGACTTGTACAGCAAGACGGAACTTCTCACAACATTCATCAAGAAGAGACGATTGTTATTTTACGGTCATCTCATGAGAATGTGTAAGTAGGCTGTTTATGTTTTCTCTATGTAAGTAGGCTGTTTATGTTTTCTCTATGTAAGTAGGCTGTTTATGTTTTCTCTATGTAAGTAGGCTGTTTATGTTTTCTCTATGTAAGTAGGCTGTTTATGTTTTCTCTATGTAAGTAGGCTGTTTATGTTTTCTCTATGTAAGTAGGCTGTTTAGGTTTTTTTATTGGTAACGCCACCTCTGTATGAAAATCACTGGCTGTGCTGTGTGCAGTCTGTGGCTGCTTTGCATTGTTGTAATACTCGCCATTGTAGTGTTAGGCAGCTGGCTGTGAACAGCGCGTAGCGTTGCGCAGTTGGAGGTGAGCCGCCAGCAGTGGTGGATGTGGGGAGAGAGATGGCGGAGTTTTGAAATTTGTCATGAACTGCTATATTTATATATGATGATATCAAGGTAAATACATTGTTTGTTCTCTATTAATATCTTTCATTTGCTAACTATCCCTATCAGTAGTTAGTGCCTTCAGTAGTTTGAATCTTTTATGTAGCTGGCAGTAGTGGCGCTCGCTGTATTGCAGTAGCTTGAGCAGCGAAGATTTTTGTGAGGTAAGTGATTTGTGAAACGTATAGGTTAATGTTACTCAGGGCCATTCTTTCGTAGGGATTTTTTTGAAAGTCAGATTGCGTTGCGCTAACAAAATATTGTGTGTCAGGTAAAGGACAGTCGTGTATTATTGTTCAAAGGGGACGTTTCATATGTCGACCCTTAGCCGAGGATACCTCACTGGAATCTTCTGATCTTTTGTTGTAGTTTGTGTAATTAGTGTAGATTTTGTTTATTTCTAGCGCGTAATTGTAGAGAAAATCTCCTTTGTAGTTGCAGTCTTTCATTGTTGTACAGTAAAACAGTTGTGGCATGCATGTAGATTTGCACCAAGTATTTCGCAGCTGCAATTAACTAGATATTATTTTCAGTGTTATGTTAATGTGTTCTCTTATTTTTGCTCTTCAAATTGTGCTTTTCTGTGTTGTCGTGTGAAATACTGTGACAATAATGGCGTGTGAAAAACGTAATACTAGGCTCCAAAGTAAACTGAGAAATGACAGTGAAAATGAAAGCAGCGTGTTAGCGCCACCGAGTAATGAATTAACTGATGTTCAAAGTAGTAATTTGATAATTATGCATAGGGAAATGGAGCGGGCGGCAAACAATGGCGTGGACAGTGAAACAATTAGTGAAGAGGGAAGCATTATCGATCGATCGGTCGGCAACAGCTCGCCTCAGGAATCCGAAATGACAGGACACAATTTTGCAAATACTGTAGATTCAGGTTTTGCGTCCTCACCGTTTTCCCAAATGAGTCAAGACACGTTTTCCGCTTGTCAAAATGTGAATGTTGCCGGTGCAAATTCACTGCCGAAAAGCACTGAGGAACATGTTTCAGACACCAGTGCATTGTTAATACAGTTAATGCAACAAATGGGACAAAAGCTACAAAAGTTAGACAACACTTGAACAAAATCAGAAACAAATGGGACAAAAGCTTCAAAAGTTAGACACAATGGAACAAAATCTTCAAAAGTTAGACGCCACACTTGAACAAACACGTGAAGATTTAACTACTGAGTTACATAAAATCGAATCGAAATGTCAAAAAGTCTAACGACGTGAAAACACAAATTTGTGAGCATTTTCAACCTATTTTTTCGCGGCATGAAAATGCATTACAGAATCACGAAGCAGCCATAAAAGAACTGCAAATTATTGTTCATGAAAATCATGAGACCTTGCAAGCTAAAATTGACTCAGTTGCATCTACCGATTCGGTTACGCAACTTACAAAAACTCAGGAAAACTTAAAGGACACAGTAGAAAGACACATGGAGGAAATTAGTTCATTATCAGAGAAAGTAGTTGAACTTTCGGATCAGCTAAATAATTTATCTACGAAGGTAGATGATAATCTGAATGACACAAAACCGGTAGTCTTTAATAACACAGAAGAGAGCGAACAAATTAGGAAACTGAAACAAAATCTGAATCAAATTGATACGCAACACCAAAGAGAAATCCGGGAAGTACAAGATCAGCTAACACAGGTAATACAAGAATTACGTATTTCAGAGGACACTCGCGCCCCAATAAGGGAAGAGGGACATAGAAATACGGAACAGCCACAAAATAATAACATAGGGCATTTCGGAAGTTATGAAAGAAATTGGCAATGTGCACCGAATTTTGAGTTGGAACCGCCGAAGCGACGTAACAATGACCGACATGCGACTCGCCGACATGATGATTTTGACTATAAGCTGTTCATTACTACACGTAAATTCAAAACGTTTAAGAATTCTGCCAACGACATTCATCCACAAGCGTGGCTCCATCAATTCTCTCATTGTTTTCCTCCCAACTGGTCATTGGAGCACAGGTTAGAATTTATGTGTGGCTACTTAGAGAATGAACCAGCTGTAAGAATGCGGTCGGTCATTCATGATTGTCACAGTGAAGGAGAATTTTATCATGCCTTCCTCTCAGCATATTGGTCTCCAGCTACACAAGACCGAGTAAAACAAAGCATCATAATGATGAAACGTTTCAAACAGTCTGAATTTTCCAGTCTTGTGAAATATTTTGAAGACATGTTGCACAAGAATCAGTACCTGACAAACCCATACAGCCCCTCAGAACTCATCCGCATTTGCATAATCAAATTGCCTGAACATTTACGACATATTATTTTGGCAGGACGTTGCAAAGACGACATTGAAGCTTTTCAGGGACTCCTACAAGAATTAGAAATTGACACAGACAGTCGCCGGATGCGAAAACAGGAAAACAATCACTACAGGTCACATACGTCACAATTCCCTGACGACAGAAACAATAACTGGACGCGACAAGGCTATTCTCACCACACAAATCGTGACCAAAATAGACACCACCCGTATGACAACCGTTGGCAGAGTAGTCATAATTACAGGGAAAGATCACCTCTCCGCAGTAATGACTATCACAGAGACAATCAGAGAAACAGACAATATGGGGACCAAAACAAGTATTATCAAGGGAGGCAGAATAACTTCAGACGCAACAGTTCGGCGCAGAGTTACGATTCAGGGAGAAATTCTCCACCACATGACCGACAAACAAGAAACTATGTAAACTACCGACAAAACGACAGACGTGAATTTCATCAGAACTGGCGGGATTCTAACAGAGCTGGGCCCTCTCGGCAAGGCGAATTTGTAGAAGTTAGGTCTCCTAATCCCAATAACAACGCGCGCCAACAAAGAGACAGACAATGACTCGCGCCGCAGGCACCCACGTGCCCCGGCTGGCTCAGAGAAAAATAACATAGACGCTAACCTTGAGAAAAATTCCAGTATTCTTTGCCGACGTATACCGCATGACAATTGCATTCAAGTTCAAACTCTGAGTACTATGAAGAGTAAAGGTTTACACCAGGTTTCACATGTAAAACCATTTATTGAAAGATAATCTGCTTTTTAACTTAGTCTTTGTCATAAAATTTTTCGCTTCACATTACTAATATGCTTTGTCAGACTTAAGAAACTGTTAACATACAACAATGTTTGAAGTTAAATATCCAGTCTAGAACCTAGGGAACATTTTTAAACAGAAATTACGAATGCATTGTTATAGTGAACAGACGACACAGTGTTGTATTTGTACATTCTTGCTTGTTAGTTGCACGATTACGTAACGACTATCAGGCTTACATACTTAGGACACATACTGGTACTGCTAATGAGATTTTAATGCAACATTTTGGTTTACTTGAAAATACATTCTGGGTTTAAAGTACTTTCTGTGAGATACCAGAGGACACAGTGGTTAGTTTATGTAACAGCTACACGATTTTATCACGACGCTACTAATGAGTGACAATTTACAATGTTGCTTTTGCAGTGTTTCTGTTTTATATCTGCACAGTTTTCTGAATTCTTCTGGAAAGAAAAACATGGTTTAGTAGTAACTTTTGTGGTATAGCAACAATGAGACAGCCTTTTTCGTGGCATAACAATACGTTACTGTACAGTACTTTCTTCATCACAACAATAAGCATAATAACTACGATATCTATACGCAAAGCATTTCACTTTTGTTTATCATGAGGTAAGTACATTGACTTCAGCAGAACTTAGCTTTCGGAGGACGAATTATCTTACAGCAAGACGCACATTTAGCGCTACAGTACACGTATTTGAGTGATCAATTTTATACTTAAAATATTTAAAGATTTTTTAATTACAAAGAAAGTTTTCTGTGATATATTTCATTCCATTGGTGTAATCTGTAACACCTGAGGGTATAATTACATTAATCCTCAGGGGGGTACACGCTTACTTTGTGTACCATGTGTGTGGCAACCACAAGGTACCCTAGCTAATATGGTATTTGCTTATACAACTTTACACATCGGTACCATATTTCTCTAACACACAAATTACACAGCTATCGGATCATTTAACTGAGTGAGACAAACTTTTTTATTACATCAGTGACATATGTTTACGCAATTACAGAGTTGGATAACTTCACACTTACGAAATTGTATTTTGTCTGTACTGTGTGATCTGTTCATATTTTTTCGGAACCATTGTGATACTATGGGAGCTTTGAATGATATATTTGGTAAGGGAGCATGATTTTAAAGTACGTTTGAGGTAGATGACACTATTGAAATGAGCAGAGAATTTTTTTTAGGTTTTGAAATTATTGCAGAAAGCTACGACGTTTTTGAGATTTGACTGAGGTGTTATGATGTTATTATTACGACGACGATGTGTACTATGCTGTTGAGATATGTTTATGATCAATAAGATGATGCTACCGTATATGAGGAATAAGAAGTATGTTGGAAACCAAGAATCGTACTTTAAGAGTTATGAAATGTGCGTAAATGCGTGACTGTATCACAATACTGACGAATATTTTATTTGGACACTTATATTTATAGGATTTTCTTTCTACAGATTTGCAACACTAATTCTTGACCTGTGAAATATTTTTATGTGAGACTGTCACTGTAGCGGAAACTGCTGTCGTAAATATTTCCGTAAGAAAGTTAAGTGACCACCTGCACGTAATGCGTCGTGGGCACCCAGCTGTGTCGGACGCCTGGAGAGAGGGCCATTGGCGCGTGCCTTTCAGAGCACAGGAAGGAAAAAAAAAAGGGAGGCCATTATCCTGGCCATTGTCATTCCTTTAGAGAAAGCATCGCAAATCCGACACGCTAATTACTTGGAAACATATCGTACTTTCTGATATTTACTGAAATGCCTAATGAAATGACAAGAAATAGTTTGTCTACACACCTGACTATGACTACTGTCTTTCTAGATGAGAGATTTTTTTACTACTTATGAAATGCCACATGACTATTGAACCATGTTCTTACGCTTTGCTTTGTACATAGTTGCTTATTTCATTTGATATCTAGTTTCTAGCTGCACTGCAGCATTGGTTAAAATAAAATTTTATAGATGTACTAATATAAATATTTTCTGTCTACAGATCGAGTATATAATAATTTCTTTCAAAAAAATGAGGGAGCACAAAGCGACATTTACCTTCACAGGAACTGCATTCATAATTTTCTTTTCAAGTACTTGGTAATTTCTTTTGTAGAATAAATTGTGATGCATCACTCTAGTGTTAAGATGTGACATAGGTATTAGACATGGCCAGTTTTAGTGTAATATTTTTTTCTGCTTGAGATATGTCATGTTTTGATATAAGTTATTACATTTGCTGCTGCTACCTTTGCCAACCTGTATTTTTTGTCATTGCTGCTTGTGTTAATTGTTTTGTGCTGCTGCATTGCCTCGTCCCTTAGTTTAGCATCTGAGCTCAGTAGATTTAAGTTAGCTTAAGATGGGGTAGGCTATATGAGAGAACGAGATGTGATGAATTGGAAGAAATGCATTGAGAAGCTATAAGAAAATGGTTTGGCCAAAAAAACAGTATTTTGAAAGAGGATATGAGCAAAAAAGTAGGGTTTAGGGACAACAGGTTTACGTAGGATTTTCTTGGAAATAAATAATGAGGTAAGAAATATGTGAACATATAAATACAGAAAGCATGCTTTGATAGGATTTTTTTGGTGGAAACAGATTTTGAAATAAGACGAAAGATCTATGGAATGAAGTTTTAGGTTGGACTGCAGTACCAAATGTTACACTGAAAACAAACCCTGCCCTTTCCCTTTTGTGTTATCCCACTATGTGTTTGTGTACCCTTGTGTATTTGTTTTCTTCCTGTCTCTGTGTAGTTTCATAGAATTTTTTCTTCTTTTAATATTAAGCTACATTCACTATGATGAGGAATACTGTTATCCTCGAATATAATTGGCATTAATAATATGTTATTTACTTTGTAAAGATGTTAGACATTATTAATTCCGTTTTGTGTTAATGCTCATGTGTGAAGTTGATGTTTCGAAAGTTATTCGATCTTTTATGTATGTACTCATGTCATAATTCCTGTAACACTGATGTATATGTCTATTTCTATTCTTTTGTAAAGCCTGTACTACAAATGTTATCTGTATTATTATGTTCTTTAATGATGTATTTTGTACCTTTGTAATTGTATTTTCATGTTGTAAATTTATAAAATTGTAACTGACACCAGTTCATCTTATTATTAACTTGTAAGTTACATTTCACTGCACACGTTTCTGTTGGTCATAGTATATGGACAATATGTGAGAAGTAGGGACTGTTAGTGTTTGCACGTGTGTTGATAATTCAGCAAGGGACTGGATAACAGCATTGCTCGTTCTAAGGACAATTCCAAAAAACTTTGTGAGTGCATAAGTGGTGGTTATGGACTTGCTATATTATCCGCAAGACTCTTCAACGGTGATTGTGCACCTGCACAGTCACAACAGATGGCTGCTGGCTATCTCTCCAAGGACTACAGTGGGTCTGCATCTTTGATGACCCACCAGTACCATTATCTCTACAAGGACTACAGTGGGTCTGCATCTATGATGACCCACCATGCCATTATTTCTACAAGGACTACAGTGGGTCTGCACCTCTGGTGGCCCACCAATAGCGTAATCTCTACCAGGACTACAGTGGGTCTGCTCTGTGATGACCTACCTACCAATATTCATCAAAACTTCGACTGACTCTGCAGTGGGTTTGCTATGTTGTGACCCAATACTTGTCTGCATGTCGAGAGTCAGCACTGTCTTTCCGTTGGAAGGACAACACTACTTCTTCAAGACTGCATGGAAATCCACTACTTCTGTGTGCATTTTCTTTTACTGCTCAGACTTTGAGAAAAACTCTGCATTTTTACTGTGATGAACAATGTGGACTGTCTTTATGGACTGTGAGAAAATTTTAGCTTTTGACCAACATTGTATCAATAAGTGTGTGCATTTGATTTCTTTGTTATTGTAATTATGAAAAATTTTTTTCAAATCTGTATTGGCCACTGCCCAATCCAATTTGTAAAAATTTTTGTGGGGAGCATGGGGGCTATGTAAGTAGGCTGTTTATGTTTTCTCTATGTAAGTAGGCTGTTTATGTTTTCTCTATGTAAGTAGGCTGTTTATGTTTTCTCTATGTAAGTAGGCTGTTTATGTTTTCTCTATGTAAGTAGGCTGTTTAGGTTTTTTTATTGGTAACGCCACCTCTGTATGAAAATCACTGGCTGTGCTGTGTGCAGTCTGTGGCTGCTTTGCATTGTTGTAATACTCGCCATTGTAGTGTTAGGCAGCTGGCTGTGAACAGCGTGTAGCGTTGCGCAGTTGGAGGTGAGCCGCCAGCAGTGGTGGATGTGGGGAGAGAGATGGCGGAGTTTTGAAATTTGTCATGAACTGCTATATTTATATATGATGATATCAAGGTAAATACATTGTTTGTTCTCTATTAATATCTTTCATTTGCTAACTATCCCTATCAGTAGTTAGTGCCTTCAGTAGTTTGAATCTTTTATGTAGCTGGCAGTAGAGGCGCTCGCTGTATTGCAGTAGCTTGAGCAGCGAAGATTTTTGTGAGGTAAGTGATTTGTGAAACGTATAGGTTAATGTTACTCAGGGCCATTCTTTCGTAGGGATTTTTTTGAAAGTCAGATTGCGTTGCGCTAACAAAATATTGTGTGTCAGGTAAAGGACAGTCGTGTATTATTGTTCAAAGGGGACGTTTCATATGTCGACCCTTAGCCGAGGATACCTCACTGGAATCTTCTGATCTTTTGTTGTAGTTTGTGTAATTAGTGTAGATTTTGTTTATTTCTAGCGCGTAATTGTAGAGAAAATCTCCTTTGTAGTTGCAGTCTTTCATTGCTGTACAGTAAAACAGTTGTGGCATGCATGTAGATTTGCACCAAGTATTTCGCAGCTGCAATTAACTAGATATTATTTTCAGTGTTATGTTAATGTGTTCTCTTATTTTTGCTCTTCAAATTGTGCTTTTCTGTGTTGTCGTGTGAAATACTGTGACAATAATGGCGTGTTTTTTTTTTTTTTTTTTTGTGGTTTTCGGGCGCACAACTTCAGTGGTCATTAGCGCCCTGACTACTCTAAGAATGCACCGCGAGGCACAAGTTGACAACAACAACTAAAAGGGAAAACACAATAAAAGACAGACTGACAGGCATAGGACTAAAAAACATCATCAAATGTCCTTAGCGAGGTTTGTCAAATTGATAAAACAAAGAACACGAGCAGCTGCTCGTGGGTCATCCGCTAAAATGGCATCTAAAGTATTAGGCAGGTTAAGATCGAGGCGCAGTGTGTTAAGATCGGGACAGGACATTAAAATGTGTCTAACCGTCAGCAAGTGCCCACATGGGCAGAACGGCGCCGGCGCAGCCGTCAGCAGATGGCGATGGCTGAACCGGCAGTGTCCAATTCGTAACCTTGCTAAAACGACCTCCTCCCGCCGAGAAGGGCGTGAGGAGGACGTCCAAGCCACGGGAAGAGGTTTTAAGGCCCGAAGCTTGTTGTCGGTAAGTGCAGCCCAATCGGCATGCCACAGCGACAACGCGCCGACAAATGACCCTGCTAAAATCGGACGAAGGGACACAACAAGAAGCTGTCCGAGGCTGGAGGACCGCAGCCTTGGCCGCGGCATCTGCAGCTTCGTTCCCAGGGATACCGACATGGCCAGGAACCCACATAAAGCTAACCGGCGTACCGACGTCCACCAGCTGCTGAAGAGAGCGTTGGATCCGGTGTACGAAAGGGTGAACCGGGTACGGATCACTGAGGCTCTGGATGGCGCTCAGGGAATCTGAGCAGATGACATAAGCAGAATGTCGGTGGCGGCAGATGTAAAGAACAGCCTGGTAGAGGGCAAAGAGCTCAGCTGTGAAGACCGAACAATGGCCATGGAGCCGGTATTGGAAACTTTGTGCCCCAACAATAAAGGAACACCCGACCCCGTCATTGGTCTTAGAGCCATCTGTATAAATTAAAGTCATGTCGATGAACTTCGAACGAAGTTCCAAAAAACGGGAGTGGTAGACCGAACCGGGGGTGAACTCTTTTGGGAGCGAGCTGAGGTCGAGGTGAACGCGGACCTGAGCCTGGAGCCAAGGTGGCGTGCGGCTCTCGCCCACTCGAAAGGTTGCAGGGAGTGAAAAATGAAGGTGTTGAAGGAGGCGACGAAAGCGAACTCCAGGGGGTAGCAAGGCAGAGACATACAACCCGTATTGAAGGTCAAGAGAGTCGTCAAAAAAGGAACGATAAGACGGATGGTCGGGCATTGACAGTAGCCGACAGGCATACCGACAAAGCAGTATATCGCGCCGGTAGGTGAGTGGCAATTCGCCAGCGTCAGCATGAAGACTCTCTACGGGACTGGTATAAAATGCTCCGATCGCAAGTCGTAAACCCCGATGTTGTATGCAGTTGAGGCGGCGTAAGATGGATGGCCGTGCAGAGGAGTATACGAAGCTCCCATAATCCAGCTTGGAGCGGACGATCGACCGATATAGACGAAGTAGGACGGTTCGATCCGCTCCCCACGACAGACCACTGAGAACACGGAGGACATTTAAAGAACGGGTACAACGGGCGGCCAAATATGACACATGTGGAGACCAGCTAAGTTTCCTGTCAAATGTAAGGCCTAAACATTTGGTTGTCTCCACGATTGGGAGAGCAACGGGACCGAGTCGTAAGGACGGTGGGAGAAACTCTTTGTAGCGCCAGAAGTTAATACAGACCGTCTTCTCGGCAGAAAAACGGAAGCCATTGGCGACACTCCAGGAGTAAAGACGGTCAAGAGAACGCTGAAGACAGCGCTCCAGGACACGTGTACACTGCGCGCTGCAGTAGATGGTAAAATCGTCCACGAAAAGGGAGCCTGATACATCAACTGGGAGGCAATCCATTATTGGATTGATCGCGATGGCGAAGAGAGCGACGCTCAAAACTGAGCCCTGTGGCACCCCATTCTCCTGGCGAAAGGTGTCGGACAGGACAGATCCCACACGTACCCGAAACTGTCGATCCAGTAAAAAGGAACGAATAAAAAGAGGGAGGCGACCGCGAAGGCCCCATGTATGCATGGTGCGGAGAATGCCCGCCCTCCAACAGGTGTCATAAGCCTTCTCCAAATCAAAGAACACAGCCGCGGTCGGGCGCTTCCGCAAGAAGTTATTCATAATGAAGGTCGACAAGGTAACCAGATGGTCAACAGCAGAGCGGCGCCTACGAAATCCACATTGTACATTGGTAAGTAGGCGTCGAGACTCGAGCAGCCAAACCAATCGAGAGTTAACCATTCGCTCCATCACTTTACAGACACAGCTGGTAAGCGAGATAGGTCGATAACTGGAAGGCAAGTGCTTGTCCTTCCCCGGCTTAGGAATCGGGACAACGATAGACTCGCGCCAGCATGCGGGAACATGTCCCTCAATCCAGATGCGATTGTATGTACGAAGAAGAAAACCTTTACCCGCAGGAGAAAGGTTCTTCAGCATCTGAATATGAATAGAATCAGGCCCTGGAGCGGAGGACCGTGATCAGCCAAGTGCGGTTTCGAGTTCCCGCATGGTGAATGGGGCATTATAACTTTCACAATTCGAGGAGCGGAAGTCAGGTGGCCTAGCCTCCTCTGCCTGTTTGCGGGGGAGGAAGGCAGGGTGGTAATGAGCGGAGCTCGAAACCTCGGCGAAAAAGCGGCCGAAGGCATTGGAGA
Source organism: Schistocerca serialis cubense (assembly GCF_023864345.2). Taxonomy (NCBI): domain Eukaryota; kingdom Metazoa; phylum Arthropoda; class Insecta; order Orthoptera; family Acrididae; genus Schistocerca; species Schistocerca serialis. Next base: position 511,909,013 of record NC_064646.1, read on the forward strand.
CAGCCTCAGGGGCCACAAGGACTTCATTCGCGACCTTCAAGCCAGAAACTGGGGAGTGGACCTTAGTGCCAGATAGCCGGCGCAGGCTACCCCGGACAACAGAAGAAGGAGTAAAACTGTTGAAGGTGCTTGTGAAAGCAGCTCAGCTGGCTTTCTTGCTTTCTTTAATAATACGACGACACTGAGCACGTAATCGTTTATAATTAATACAATTCGCCACTGTAGGGTGGCGTTTAAAGGTGCGTAAAGCACGTCGACGAGCACGTAAAGCGTCTCTACATGCTGCGGTCCACCAGGGGACCGGTACGCGACGTGGAGAAGAAGTAGAGTGAGGGATGGAATATTCAGCAGCAGCGAGAATGACTTCCGTGAGGTGTGCGACCTGACGATCGCAGCTTGTGAAGGTTTGATCCTGAAAGGTCGCCCTGGAAGAGAAGAGCCCCCAGTCTGCCTTGGAGATGGCCCAACTAGAGGAGCACGGAGAGGGAGTACGCTGCAGGAGATGGATAACACATGGGAAGTGGTCGCTCGAATATGTATCAGCAAGTGCATACCACTCAAACCGGCGTGCAAGTTGGGGAGTACATATAGAGAGGTCTAAATGGGAATAGGTGTGAGATGTGTCCGAAAGAAAAGTAGGGGCGCCAGTATTGAGGCAGACAAGATTGAGCTGGGTGAAAAGGTCTGCTAACAAGGAGCCCCTCGGGCAGGATGCTGGAGAGCCCCAAAGGGGATGGTGGGCATTGAAGTCTCCAGTTAACAAAAATGGTGCAGGTAGCTGAGCAATAAGTTGCGTCATGTCTGCCCTGGTAACGGCAGATGACGATGGAGCGTAAACGGTACAAAAGGAAAACGTAAAAGTGGGGAGAGTAATGCGGATGGCAACTGCCTGCAGGCCGGTGTGCAACGTGATGGGATCGTAGTAAATATCATCCCGGACCAGCAACATAACCCCTCCATGAGCTGGGATACCTACCACAGGGGGTAGGTCAAAACGCACAGAGGTGTAGTGTGCCAAGGCAATTTGATCGCATGGGCGTAGCTTCGTTTCCTGGAGGGCTACGACGAGCGGACGATGCAAGCGGAGCAGCAACTTCAAGTCCTCTCGGTTGGAGCGAATGCTGCGAATATTCCAGTGAATAAGTGCCATCGTAAGAAAAGGAAGATGATAGAAGTGGTCACCTCGAAGGCCGCTTAGGGCCTGGCTTCAAGCGAGCACTGCCGCCGCTATCAGGAGGCGGACAGTCATCGTCCATGGGGTCTATAGGGTCATCGGCCATCTCGGGAGGATGGCCGGGAGGGGGAGCTTCCTCCGCCGGTGAACGGCCAGATGTTCGGCTACCAGCGGTGCGGCCAGGCGAAACGGATGACGGCCTGGGGCGGCAACCGCTGGGTGGCGCAGGAGAAGAAAGGCGCCGCGGCGGAGAAGGAGAACTGTGCTTCCTATGCGCCTTTTTAGAAGGACGTTTGGTGGAAGTACCGGTCGAAGGCTGGGAGGTCGAGGGACGGAGGAAGTCTGCACGGGATGGTTCCTTCTTGAAGGCCCGTGCATCTGACTTCGGGGTCTTCGACTTAGCAGAAACTGAGGAAGTGGCTGGTGTCTGTGGGGTGACGGGAGGAAGAGGAGACGTCGACCGCGCGATCTTAGCACTGGCCGAACGGACGACCGTGGTGCTGAAGGTCAGATCGCATGTCTGGGTTGCTACCTCCCGGGTAGTCCGAGGAGAGGCGAGCACAGTGCTGTATTTCCCCGCTGGGAGCAGCGTGGGTTTCCTACTAGCCAATAGCTTGCGAGCAGCCGAGGTGGACACTTTCTCTTTGACTCGAATTTCCTGGATACAGCGTTCTTCCTTATAGACAGGACAGTCGCGGGAGGATGCGGCATGGTCACCCTGACAGTTCACACAACGAGAAGACGGAGGTGGACAGTCACCCTCATGGGCATCCCTGCCACAAGTGACACATTTAGCCGCATTGGAGCAAGACTGTCGAGTGTGATTGAAACGCTGACACTGGTAGCAGCGCGTAGGTGTCGGGACATAGGGGCGAACAGAAATAACCTCGTAGCCCGCCTTGATGCGCGATGGCAGCTTAACACTATCGAAGGTCAAGAAAAGTGTCCGGGTCGGTACAAGGTCATTGTTGACCTTTTTCATGACCCGATGGACAGCCGTCACACCCTGCTCAGCGAGGAAAGATTGAAGCTCCTCGTCAGTCAATCCGTCGAGGGAGCTACTATAGACTACACCACGAGACGAATTCAAAGTGCGGTGGGCCTCCACCCGGACAGGGAACGTGTATAAGAGTGTGGCCCGAAGCAGTTTTTGCGCCTGAAAGGCACTCTCAGTTTCTAGTAATAAGGTACCGTTACGCAACCTGGTACAAGATTTGACAGATCCGGCTATGGCATCTACGCCCTTCTGAATGACGAAAGGGTTGACAGAGGAAAAATCCTTTCCGTCCTCAGATCGAGAAACTACGAGGAACTGTGGGGCAGGCGGTAGTACTTTTGTCACTGTTGGCTGGTCACGTTTCCGTTTTTGGGTCGAAGTCGAAAGCGATGGAGTAGAATCCATTGCGGAGGAATCCCCCATGATTGCCAGCGTCTCCGATGGCGCGCTCCTTCCTTGTGGGGACCCTCTCAGAGGGCACTCCCGCCTTAGGTGAATGTTTACACCTCAGGTCACACCTCCCGAGAAACAGACGGAGGGACCAATCGGCATGGTCAGAAGGTATCAGCTCAGGCAATCACCCCTCCCCGGGCCTGGCCTTTACCAGGGGGTACGCGCGTGCCTTACATGTCTACCCAGGGCGGGGACTTACGCGTTACCCCGTCACCGGCTACGCGTGCGAACGCGTGGGTCGGCCTTCAGACACGCACAGGGAGGAAGGAAGAAGAGGAAAAAGAAGAGAGAGAGGGAGAAAGAGGACAGACTGTCTCAAACGCCGAGGCGGAGACCAGAGAAGGCAAGGAGAAGAAGGCAATGAGAAGGCAAGGAGAAGAAGGCAATGAGAAGGAAATGAGAAAAAGGCAATGAGAAGGCAAGGAGAAGTCAAGGGAAAGAGTAAGGAAGACAGTGAAGTGGAGAAGAGCAAGGAAAGGAACCAACAAAAGGAAGGAAGAAACGAGAAGTGAAAAACCAAAGAGACCACGATTATAGGTCGTGAAACCGTCCGTCTCCGGACGCAGGCGCTAACTACCCCCGTGAGGGGGATGGACTCCTTTTAGTCGCCTCTTACGACAGGCAGGAATACCTCGGACCTATTCTAATCCCCGGACCCGCAGGGGGTAATATAGGCGTGTGAAAAACGTAATACTAGGCTCCAAAGTAAACTGAGAAATGACAGTGAAAATGAAAGCAGCGTGTTAGCGCCACCGAGTAATGAATTAACTGATGTTCAAAGTAGTAATTTGATAATTATGCATAGGGAAATGGAGCGGGCGGCAAACAATGGCGTGGACAGTGAAACAATTAGTGAAGAGGGAAGCATTATCGATCGATCGGTCGCCAACAGCTCGCCTCAGGAATCCGAAATGACAGGACACAATTTTGCAAATACTGTAGATTCAGGTTTTGCGTCCTCACCGTTTTCCCAAATGAGTCAAGACACGTTTTCCGCTTGTCAAAATGTGAATGTTGCCGGTGCAAATTCACTGCCGAAAAGCACTGAGGAACATGTTTCAGACACCAGTGCATTGTTAATACAGTTAATGCAACAAATGGGACAAAAGCTACAAAAGTTAGACACAACACTTGAACAAAATCAGAAACAAATGGGACAAAAGCTTCAAAAGTTAGACACAATGGAACAAAATCTTCAAAAGTTAGACGCCACACTTGAACAAACACGTGAAGATTTAACTACTGAGTTACATAAAATCGAATCGAAATGTCAAAAAGTCTGTAACGACGTGAAAACACAAATTTGTGAGCATTTTCAGCCTATTTTTTCGCGGCATGAAAATGCATTACAGAATCACGAAGCAGCCATAAAAGAACTGCAAATTATTGTTCATGAAAATCATGAGACCTTGCAAGCTAAAATTGACTCAGTTGCATCTACCGATTCGGTTACGCAACTTACAAAAACTCAGGAAAACTTAAAGGACACAGTAGAAAGACACATGGAGGAAATTAGTTCATTATCAGAGAAAGTAGTTGAACTTTCGGATCAGCTAAATAATTTATCTACGAAGGTAGATGATAATCTGAATGACACAAAACCGGTAGTCTTTAATAACACAGAAGAGAGCGAACAAATTAGGAAACTGAAACAAAATCTGAATCAAATTGATACGCAACACCAAAGAGAAATCCGGGAAGTACAAGATCAGCTAACACAGGTAATACAAGAATTACGTATTTCAGAGGACACTCGCGCCCCAATAAGGGAAGAGGGACATAGAAATACGGAACAGCCACAAAATAATAACATAGGGCATTTCGGAAGTTATGAAAGAAATTGGCAATGTGCACCGAATTTTGAGTTGGAACCGCCGAAGCGACGTAACAATGACCGACATGCGACTCGCCGACATGATGATTTTGACTATAAGCTGTTCATTACTACACGTAAATTCAAAACGTTTAAGAATTCTGCCAACGACATTCATCCACAAGCGTGGCTCCATCAATTCTCTCATTGTTTTCCTCCCAACTGGTCATTGGAGCACAGGTTAGAATTTATGTGTGGCTACTTAGAGAATGAACCAGCTGTAAGAATGCGGTCGGTCATTCATGATTGTCACAGTGAAGGAGAATTTTATCATGCCTTCCTCTCAGCATATTGGTCTCCAGCTACACAAGACCGAGTAAAACAAAGCATCATAATGATGAAACGTTTCAAACAGTCTGAATTTTCCAGTCTTGTGAAATATTTTGAAGACATGTTGCACAAGAATCAGTACCTGACAAACCCATACAGCCCCTCAGAACTCATCCGCATTTGCATAATCAAATTGCCTGAACATTTACGACATATTATTTTGGCAGGACGTTGCAAAGACGACATTGAAGCTTTTCAGGGACTCCTACAAGAATTAGAAATTGACACAGACAGTCGCCGGATGCGAAAACAGGAAAACAATCACTACAGGTCACATACGTCACAATTCCCTGACGACAGAAACAATAACTGGACGCGACAAGGCTATTCTCACCACACAAATCGTGACCAAAATAGACACCACCCGTATGACAACCGTTGGCAGAGTAGTCATAATTACAGGGAAAGATCACCTCTCCGCAGTAATGACTATCACAGAGACAATCAGAGAAACAGACAATATGGGGACCAAAACAAGTATTATCAAGGGAGGCAGAATAACTTCAGACGCAACAGTTCGGCGCAGAGTTACGATTCAGGGAGAAATTCTCCACCACATGACCGACAAACAAGAAACTATGTAAACTACCGACAAAACGACAGACGTGAATTTCATCAGAACTGGCGGGATTCTAACAGAGCTGGGCCCTCTCGGCAAGGCGAATTTGTAGAAGTTAGGTCTCCTAATCCCAATAACAACGCGCGCCAACAAAGAGACAGACAATGACTCGCGCCGCAGGCACCCACGTGCCCCGGCTGGCTCAGAGAAAAATAACATAGACGCTAACCTTGAGAAAAATTCCAGTATTCTTTGCCGACGTATACCGCATGACAATTGCATTCAAGTTCAAACTCTGAGTACTATGAAGAGTAAAGGTTTACACCAGGTTTCACATGTAAAACCATTTATTGAAAGATAATCTGCTTTTTAACTTAGTCTTTGTCATAAAATTTTTCGCTTCACATTACTAATATGCTTTGTCAGACTTAAGAAACTGTTAACATACAACAATGTTTGAAGTTAAATATCCAGTCTAGAACCTAGGGAACATTTTTAAACAGAAATTACGAATGCATTGTTATAGTGAACAGACGACACAGTGTTGTATTTGTACATTCTTGCTTGTTAGTTGCACGATTACGTAACGACTATCAGGCTTACATACTTAGGACACATACTGGTACTGCTAATGAGATTTTAATGCAACATTTTGGTTTACTTGAAAATACATTCTGGGTTTAAAGTACTTTCTGTGAGATACCAGAGGACACAGTGGTTAGTTTATGTAACAGCTACACGATTTTATCACGACGCTACTAATGAGTGACAATTTACAATGTTGCTTTTGCAGTGTTTCTGTTTTATATCTGCACAGTTTTCTGAATTCTTCTGGAAAGAAAAACATGGTTTAGTAGTAACTTTTGTGGTATAGCAACAATGAGACAGCCTTTTTCGTGGCATAACAATACGAGCCTACGGAATATCGGACCAGGTTTGTGACTGGATTCAGGATTTCCTAGAAGAAAGAACACAACATGTCATTCTTAACGGTTCAAAATCTGCAGATGTAGAGGTAATTTCGGGAGTACCGCAGGGAAGCGTGATAGGACCTTTATTGTTTACAATATACATAAATGACTTAGTTGACAACATCGGTAGCTCCGTGAGGCTATTTGCAGATGACACGGTTGTCTACAAGAAAGTAGCAACATCAGAAGACTCGTACGTACTCCAGGAGGACCTGCAGAGGATTAATGCATGGTGCGACAGCTGGCAGCTTTCCCTAAACGTAGATAAATGTAATATAATGCGCATACATAGGGGCAGAAATCCATTCCAGTACGATTATGCCATAGGTGGTAAATCATTGGAAGCGGTAACGACCGTAAAATACTTAGGAGTTACTATCCGGAGCGATCTGAAGTGGAATGATCACATAAAACAAATAGTGGGAAAAGCAGGCGCCAGGTTGAGATTCATAGGAAGAATTCTAAGAAAATGTGACTCATCGACGAAAGAAGTAGCTTACAAAACGCTTGTTCGTCCGATTCTTGAGTATTGCTCATCAGTATGGGACCCTTACCAGGTTGGATTAATAGAAGAGATAGACATGATCCAGCGAAAAGCAGCGCGATTCGTCATGGGGACATTTAGTCAGCGCGAGAGCGTTACGGAGATGCTGAACAAGCTCCAGTGGCGGACACTTCAAGAAAGGCGTTACGCAATACGGAGAGGTTTATTATCGAAATTACGAGAGAGCACATTCCGGGAAGAGATGGGCAACATATTACTACCGCCCACATATATCTCGCGTAATGATCACAACGAAAAGATCCGAGAAATTAGAGCAAATACGGAGACTTACAAGCAGTCGTTCTTTCCACGCACAATTCGTGAATGGAACAGGGAAGGGGGGATCAGATAGTGGTACAATAAGTACCCTCCGCCACACACCGTAAGGTGGCTCGTGGAGTATAGATGTAGATGTAGATGTAGATGTTACTGTACAGTACTTTCTTCATCACAACAATAAGCATAATAACTACGATATCTATACGCAAAGCATTTCACTTTTGTTTATCATGAGGTAAGTACATTGACTTCAGCAGAACTTAGCTTTCGGAGGACGATAACTACGACACTTCCACAGAATTATCTTACAGCAAGACGCACATTTAGCGCTACAGTACACGTATTTGAGTGATCAATTTTATACTTAAAACATTTATTTTTAAAGATTTTTTAATTACAAAGAAAGTTTTCTGTGATATATTTCATTCCATTGGTGTAATCTGTAACACCTGAGGGTATAATTACATTAATCCTCAGGGGGGTACACGCTTACTTTGTGTACCATGTGTGTGGCAACCACAAGGTACCCTAGCTAATATGGTATTTGCTTATACAACTTTACACATCGGTACCATATTTCTCTAACACACAAATTACACAGCTATCGGATCATTTAACTGAGTGAGACAAACTTTTTTATTACATCAGTGACATATGTTTACGCAATTACAGAGTTGGATAACTTCACACTTACGAAATTGTATTTTGTCTGTACTGTGTGATCTGTTCATATTTTTTCGGAACCATTGTGATACTATGGGAGCTTTGAATGATATATTTGGTAAGGGAGCATGATTTTAAAGTACGTTTGAGGTAGATGACACTATTGATATGAGCAGAGAATTTTTTTTAGGTTTTGAAATTATTGCAGAAAGCTACGACGTTTTTGAGATTTGACTGAGGTGTTATGATGTTATTATTACGACGACGATGTGTACTATGCTGTTGAGATATGTTTATGATCAATAAGATGATGCTACCGTATATGAGGAATAAGAAGTATGTTGGAAACCAAGAATCGTACTTTAAGAGTTATGAAATGTGCGTAAATGCGTGACTGTATCACAATACTGACGAATATTTTATTTGGACACTTATATTTATAGGATTTTCTTTCTACAGATTTGCAACACTAATTCTTGACCTGTGAAATATTTTTATGTGAGACTGTCACTGTAGCGGAAACTGCTGTCGTAAATATTTCCGTAAGAAAGTTAAGTGACCACCTGCACGTAATGCGTCGTGGGCACCCAGCTGTGTCGGACGCCTGGAGAGAGGGCCATTGGCGCGTGCCTTTCAGAGCACAGGAAGGAAAAAAAAAAAGGGAGGCCATTATCCTGGCCATTGTCATTCCTTTAGAGAAAGCATCGCAAATCCGACACGCTAATTACTTGGAAACATATCGTACTTTCTGATATTTACTGAAATGCCTAATGAAATGACAAGAAATAGTTTGTCTACACACCTGACTATGACTACTGTCTTTCTAGATGAGAGATTTTTTTACTACTTATGAAATCCCACATGACTATTGAACCATGTTCTTACGCTTTGCTTTGTACATAGTTGCTTATTTCATTTGATATCTAGTTTCTAGCTGCACTGCAGCATTGGTTAAAATAAAAATTTTATAGATGTACTAATATAAATATTTTCTGTCTACAGATCGAGTATATAATAATTTTTTTCAAAAAAATGAGGGAGCACAAAGCGACATTTACCTTCACAGGAACTGCATTCATAATTTTCTTTTCAAGTACTTGGTAATTTCTTTTGTAGAATAAATTGTGATGCATCACTCTAGTGTTAAGATGTGACATAGGTATTAGACATGGCCAGTTTTAGTGTAATATTTTTTTCTGCTTGAGATATGTCATGTTTTGATATAAGTTATTACATTTGCTGCTGCTAGCTTTGCCAATCTGTATTTTTTGTCATTGCTGCTTGTGTTAATTGTTTTGTGCTGCTGCATTGCCTCGTCCCTTAGTTTAGCATCTGAGCTCAGTAGATTTAAGTTAGCTTAAGATGGGGTAGGCTATATGAGAGAACGAGATGTGATGAATTGGAAGAAATGCATTGAGAAGCTATAAGAAAATGGTTTGGCCAAAAAAACAGTATTTTGAAAGAGGATATGAGCAAAAAAGTAGGGTTTAGGGACAACAGGTTTACGTAGGATTTTCTTGGAAATAAATAATGAGGTAAGAAATATGTGAACATATAAATACAGAAAGCATGCTTTGATAGGATTTTTTTGGTGGAAACAGATTTTGAAATAAGACGAAAGATCTATGGAATGAAGTTTTAGGTTGGACTGCAGTACCAAATGTTACACTGAAAACAAACCCTGCCCTTTCCCTTTTGTGTTATCCCACTATGTGTTTGTGTACCCTTGTGTATTTGTTTTCTTCCTGTCTCTGTGTAGTTTCATAGAATTTTTTCTTCTTTTAATATTAAGCTACATTCACTATGATGAGGAATACTGTTATCCTCGAATATAATTGGCATTCATAATATGTTATTTACTTTGTAAAGATGTTAGACATTATTAATTCCGTTTTGTGTTAATGCTCATGTGTGAAGTTGATGTTTCGAAAGTTATTCGATCTTTTATGTATGTACTCATGTCATAATTCCTGTAACACTGATGTATATGTCTATTTCTATTCTTTTGTAAAGCCTGTACTACAAATGTTATCTGTATTATTATGTTCTTTAATGATGTATTTTGTACCTTTGTAATTGTATTTTCATGTTGTAAATTTATAAAATTGTAACTGACACCAGTTCATCTTATTATTAACTTGTAAGTTACATTTCACTGCACACGTTTCTGTTGGTCATAGTATATGGACAATATGTGAGAAGTAGGGACTGTTAGTGTTTGCACGTGTGTTGATAATTCAGCAAGGGACTGGATAACAGCATTGCTCGTTCTAAGGACAATTCCAAAAAACTTTGTGAGTGCATAAGTGGTGGTTATGGACTTGCTATATTATCCGCAAGACTCTTCAACGGTGATTGTGCACCTGCACAGTCACAACAGATGGCTGCTGGCTATCTCTCCAAGGACTACAGTGGGTCTGCATCTTTGATGACCCACCAGTACCATTATCTCTACAAGGACTACAGTGGGTCTGCATCTATGATGACTCACCATGCCATTATTTCTACAAGGACTACAGTGGGTCTGCACCTCTGGTGGCCCACCAATAGCGTAATCTCTACCAGGACTACAGTGGGTCTGCTCTGTGATGACCTACCTACCAATATTCATCAAAACTTCGACTGACTCTGCAGTGGGTTTGCTATGTTGTGACCCAATACTTGTCTGCATGTCGAGAGTCAGCACTGTCTTTCCGTTGGAAGGACAACACTACTTCTTCAAGACTGCATGGAAATCCACTACTTCTGTGTGCATTTTCTTTTACTGCTCAGACTTTGAGAAAAACTCTGCATTTTTACTGTGATGAACAATGTGGACTGTCTTTATGGACTGTGAGAAAATTTTAGCTTTTGACCAACATTGTATCAATAAGTGTGTGCATTTGATTTCTTTGTTATTGTAATTATGAAAAATTTTTTTCAAATCTGTATTGGCCACTGCCCAATCCAATTTGTAAAAATTTTTGTGGGGAGCATGGGGGCTATGTAAGTAGGCTGTTTATGTTTTCTCTATGTAAGTAGGCTGTTTATGTTTTCTCTATGTAAGTAGGCTGTTTATGTTTTCTCTATGTAAGTAGGCTGTTTATGTTTTCTCTATGTAAGTAGGCTGTTTATGTTTTCTCTATGTAAGTAGGCTGTTTATGTTTTCTCTATGTAAGTAGGCTGTTTATGTTTTCTCTATGTAAGTAGGCTGTTTAGGTTTTTTTATTGGTAACGCCACCTCTGTATGAAAATCACTGGCTGTGCTGTGTGCAGTCTGTGGCTGCTTTGCATTGTTGTAATACTCGCCATTGTAGTGTTAGGCAGCTGGCTGTGAACAGCGCGTAGCGTTGCGCAGTTGGAGGTGAGCCGCCAGCAGTGGTGGATGTGGGGAGAGAGATGGCGGAGTTTTGAAATTTGTCATGAACTGCTATATTTATATATGATGATATCAAGGTAAATACATTGTTTGTTCTCTATTAATATCTTTCATTTGCTAACTATCCCTATCAGTAGTTAGTGCCTTCAGTAGTTTGAATCTTTTATGTAGCTGGCAGTAGTGGCGCTCGCTGTATTGCAGTAGCTTGAGCAGCGAAGATTTTTGTGAGGTAAGTGATTTGTGAAACGTATAGGTTAATGTTAGTCAGGGCCATTCTTTCATAGGGATTTTTTTGAAAGTCAGATTGCGTTGCGCTAACAAAATATTGTGTGTCAGTTTAAGCACAGTCATGTATAATTGTTCAAAGGGGACGTTTCAAATGGACGGTGACCGACTAACAAAAGCAATTTGGAGTTTCATCCAATCTAAGAAAACAAGGCCAAGACGGTCCGAAGAATGTGAAAAAGATCTTAGACAGATTGGTATCTCAGAGAGAGAAATTCCTGACAGGAACAAATTTAGAAGATTGGTGAACAGCTACCAAGGTTTTAAAATGGCATCAACGTCCGGAAGACGGAGAGGACCATTATCTGAAGACCATAAACAGGCACTTCTTGGTGGGCTCAGAAGATACTGGCAGGAAGTCAAAGCTGGAACAAGAACAAGACCTGTACACTAGAGTGAAGTCGGTTGTTACTACGCAGGCCATAGAGAATCAACTCGATATAAAAAAAATGTCAAATCATGGAAAAAGTATAAGATAAGTCATTTTAGAAAGTTACGTATCCAGTGACATTGCGAAAAACAAATGGTCTTGTCAAGATAATTAAAGCCGTGCTTTTAAGAACTGACACATCCAAAAATTCAAATTGCATAATTTATCAATGAAAGGATAAAAATAAGTTTTAGATTTAATAAAGCAGCTACAGAGTTGCAGTGGATGGGTGCGCCAAAGTAGAGTACGATACGTCCACCAGAAGTAAAAACACAGCGAATTGTAGAGGGCTCTAGCGTAGCCTCGAAGCATTGTGGACTGCTTAAAGAGCATGTTTGCAAACTTCTACGTAGATACAATTCGAACTGGAGGAGTAACTTTGAAGGAAGCTATCAACAAGGAGGCGAAAGATGTTCGCCGGCCGGAGTGGCCGAGCGGTTCTAGGCGCTTCAGTCTGGAACCGCGCGACCGCTACGGTCGCAGATTCGAATCCTACCTCGGGCATGGATATGTGTGATGTCCTCAGGTTAGTTAGGCTTAAGTAGTTCTAAGTTCTAGGGGACTGATGACCTCAGCAGTTAAGTCCCATAGTACTCAGAGCCATTTGAATCATTTGAAAGATGTTCAAGAAACTGGTGTTATTAAGAGCCTATTGTAGGTTGAGCGCCTTTTCAGTGGATTTTCCAGGGAGGTCGTAAGTTTCTAATTCTTCACATAATACATAAAGTATCTCATTTTCAATTCATTAATTTCTAGATTTACCGAAACCTGCTACAATCTTGACGGGAATATACTCCTTGAAACTCTAAAGTCAGCAAGAATAAAATATAGGGAGCAAAAGTTGTCGATGAGTTATACTTAAGCTGTTATAAGGGTCGAAGTACATGGAAGAAACCTACATCTATATCTACTCCGCAGGTCATCTACAAGGTGCATATCGGAGGGCACTTTCTACTATTACTACTGCTGTTCATACCCTTTCCTGTTCCACTCGTATACGGAGCGAGGGAAAAGACGACTGTATGTGCTTCCCGAAGAGCCCTGATTTCACTTATCTCGTCTTCGTGTTCCTTAAGCGGAATGTGCAATTGACAGTACGAAAACTGGCCGCCGGAAATCACAGCCGGATTTGAAGTCCGGTAGAGCACTGACGTGAATCAAATGCAACATGTCATTTTTTATTCACCTTGTGAATAAGCAGACAGGGAAAGTTTGTGATGGAACAGGAAGACCATGAGCACATTTCCCAAGTATGTGCCACATATGAACCATGGGGTTTAGGTCGTAATCACCGCCAGGCATTCCGTGGCATCAATGTTGGTTTTTGGAATTGTTGTGGTTTAGGGCCAAAAAACAACTGGGGTCAGACGCGCCCAAGTCAAAAGTATAGAACACGAAGGCAGAGAGGAGCTAAAAAACGACTATACGTCAGTCCCAATTGACATAAGAGAAGACAGCTAAAAACAGGCACGTGGAGAAAGGGCTAAAAAAGACACCGTACAGAAAAGGAGGTCCAAAACCAAAAAATATCAGATGGCCTTCGCAACATTGCTTTGGCGGATAAAATGTAAAACGCGGCCGGCAGCCGGCGTGTCATTTGCTACAACGGCGGATAACTCAGACGGCAAACAAATGCGGGAAGAGAAACGGTTAAAAAATCGGCATTCCGTCACCAAGTGGCGGTCAGTTAAAACTTGGGCGCAATGTGTATAAAGTGGTGAGGTAGCGCCACTTATCAAATGGAGATGGCTAAAAAGGCAGTGCACAATAAGCAGCATACTTAAAATGACCTCCTCCCGGTATGAGGGCCGAGAGGAGCTCGTCCAAGCCACTGGGAGAGGCTTAGTAAGCCGGAGTTTATTCCTGTGAAGCGAGGACCACTGGCGATGCCAAAAGGACACCACTTCCTGACAGACGGAAACACAGAGATCATCGGGGGGAGCACAGGTACTCGCGGGCTGAGGTACGAGGACTGCAGCCTCGGCAGCAGCGCCAGCAGCCTCGTTTCCTGGCAGACCGATTTGACCAGGAACCCACATAAATAAAATGGTTCAAATGGCTCTGAGCACTATGGGACTTAACATCTGAGGTCATCAGTGCCCTAGAACTTAGCACTACTTAAACCTAACTAACCTAAGGACATCACACACATCCATGCCCGAGGCAGAATTCGAACCTGCAATCGTAGCAGTCGCGCAGTTCCGGACTGAAGCGCATAGAACCGTCCCGCCACCGTGGCCGGCCAACATAAATATCACACTGGCTCCACCAAGAGTGAGCAAGTGACAGTTTTCCTGCACACGCTGCACTAAGGGATGGGCGGTGTACAGCACACATAGACTTTGAAGGGCGTTGAGTGAGTCTGAACAGAGTACATAATCGAAAAGCCTGTGTCGCCGGATGTACTCTGTGGCCTGATACAGGGCAAAGAGCTCAGCTGAAAATACTGAGCAGTGTGCCGGAAGCCAATATCGAAAGACACGGGGCCAATGGCGAAGGCACACCAGACACCACAGTCAGTCCGAGAGGCATCAGTGTAAACAAAGGTATTATTGCGAAGTTCGATGCGAAGGTGATGAAACCGAAGGCAATAGAGCGAGGCTGGAGTAGTGTTGCCGGCCGCGGTGGTCTCGCGGTTAAGGCGCTCAGTCCGGAACCGCGCGACTGCTACGGTCGCAGGTTCGAATGCTGCCTCGGGCATGGATGTGTGTCATGTCCTTAGGTTAGTTAGGTTTAAGTAGTTCTAAGTTCTAGGGGACTGATGGCCACTGAAGTTAAGTCCCATAGTGCTCAGAGCCATTTGAACCATTTTTGGAGTAGTGTTCTTAGCAAGCGAATGAAGGCCAAAGTTAACACTGGCCGCTTCACGAAGCCAAGGGTTCACACACACCGGGAAAGGTGCAGGTAATGTGAAGTTAAGCCGCCGTAGCAAGTGCCGAAAGCGGACTCCTGGAGGTAACAGAGAAGAGGTACGGGCCCCATACTGGCGATCAAAGGAATCATCGAAGAAGGAGGCACAGGATGGGTGGCCACGCATGGCAGACGGCATGCATACCTGCTGAGGAGAAAGTGACGGCGGTAGGACAGTGGTAGTATACAGACACTCAACCGGACTACTGTAAAAGGCACCAGTGGCCAAACGGATGCCATGATGGTAGACAGTGTTGAGAAGGCGTAAGAGGGATGGACGCGAGGACGCATAAACGAAACACTCATAGTCGAGTTTCGAACGGACAAGAGACCGGTACAAAGGAGGTGGGTGGTTCGATCGGCTTCGCAGAAAGTACCATTGAGAACATGTAGGACATTGAGTAACCGCATACAACGAGCGAGCTCCCGGGGAAGAAACATGGGAGGACGAAGAGAGTTTCCTATTGAGTATGAGCCTCAGAAACTTTCAAGGAACGGAACGGCAACAGGCCACAGATGGTGGGAGAAACCGATTGCGTCGCCAGAAATTCACACAGACGGTTTTGTCAGTGGGAAAGTGAAAGCCATTGTCGATGCTCAAGCAGTAAAGACGATCCAGACATTGCTGAAGATGCCGCTCAGTGAGGCTGGTCCGTGGAGAACCGCAGTCGACGGCAAAACCGTCAAGAAAGAGGGAACCGGAAACGTGCAGCGGGAGACAGGCCGTTATAGGGATAATGGCGATAGCAAAGAGAACGACGCTCAGGACGGAACCCTGAGGCACGCCAATTTCCTGGATAAAGGCGTCCAACAAGGCAGAACCTACATGCACCTTGAAAACTCAGTCTCTTAAAAATTCTTAAAGGAAACAGGGCAGATGGCCACAGGAGCCCCACGTGTAAAGAGTACGGAGGATACCAGTTCTCCAGTAGGTGCCATAGTCCTTCTCCAAATCGAAAAACACGACCACGGTCTGGGATTTGGGTGGACAAAGTGACGAGATGGTCAACTGCAGAACGCTGCGCTCGAAATCCACACTGTGTATTCGTCAGTAAATTGCGAGACTAGAGCCACCATGCCAGCAGGGCACGAATCATACGTTTCATAGCCTTGCAAATGCAGCTGGTGAGAGAGATGGGGCGGTAGCTAGAAGGAAGATTTTTGTCCTTACTGGGCTTAGGTATGGGTATGACTGTGGCTTCACGCTAACGTCCGGGAAATGTGCCCTCTGCCCAGATGCGGTTGTACTTGTTGAGCAGGAAGTGCTTGCCCGCAAGTGAAAGGTGCTGCAACATCTGAATGTGGAGGGCGTCTGGCCTGGGGGCGGAGGATGGGGTGAACTGAGGCCACGACCTAGCTCCCTCACAGTGAAGGGGGCATTGTAGCACTCACGATTCGGAGAAGGGTATCGCCCGAGCCTCCTCCGCTCGTTCCCGATGGAGGAAGGCAGGGTGAAAGTGGGAACAGCACGAAACTCAGGCAAAATGGGGGCCCAAGGTGTTGGAGATAGCAGTACGATCCACGATGACATCGTCTGCTGCAGCCAGGCCGGAAATGGGGGAATGGATCATGGTCCCAGAGAGCCGCTGGAGGGTGGTCCACACGACAGAGCAATGTGTGGAACTATTAAAAGAACAAGTGAACGAAATCCAGCTAGCTCTTTTGCTATCCCGAAGAATTCGACGACACTTTACACGCATCTGTTTATAATGAATCCAGTTTGCCATCGTAGGATGACGATATTAACGCGGAGAGAACGTCTCCGTGCGCGAATTGCATCGTGGCAGGCCTCAGTCCATCAAGGGACTGGGACACGATGTGATAAAGAGGGAGTGCGAGGAATGGAACGTTCTGCAGCAGTAAGGATAAAGTTTGTGAGATAGTCCACCTGGTCGTCATAATGAGGAAAATCTTGTTCTTTGAACGTCGCCAGGTAGAAGCTGCCAGTCAGCCTTAGGAAGCTGCCATTTGGATGTGCACAGGGATGGCGTAGGAGTCCCAAACGGATGGCACATGGGAAATTGTCGCTAGAGTAGGTGCCAGAAAGAACGGACCACTTGTAACGCCGGAAATGCATATCCTCCTATTTCCATCTATTGTACTATTATTTTTTTCCTTGTTTTGTTACCTCAAGATATGACATTTCTGTCTCTTTATATATTGTAATTGCTTTACTGTTTGTATATATATATTTATGCATTTATGTCGATGTATAATTGGTTTGTTTCATAAATATTATTTGTATTTTTACGCTGGGTCTTGCCTAGGGAAAACTGCTATCGAACGATTACGTCGATAGGTCGTGTGAAGAATCAAAGTGTGTAGGATCTTTGGTAGTGAACTCTGCCGCGTGGAGCGCGGGCAGAACAGGGTGGGAGTCTGGCGGGAGTAGCGAGTGGAGCAGGTGTTGTGTGACGCTCCCGCGAGTTGCCGCGCTTTCGGGGTTTGGCAGCATGTAATTGCGCTCGACTCGCGATGATAGTTTCTGACATGGTGTCGCGGACGGGAAGCACTAGCTGGCGCACATCAAGAGCCCGTTTCGCCTGGTGACCGTGTCGAGAAGAAGGCGCGCCAACATCCAGCTTCTGCAACAGCGACGGCCGACAATGAGTGACTGTCGCCACCTCCTCGATCGACGGCTTCGAACCTTCAATCAACCAACAAGGAAGACTGGACGCACGTAAAGTTTTAGAGCTGTATGGCAGACCTCAGCTTTTAATCTTGTTCCATTTTCGTAACTATAATTACAGCAACTTAGCATGAACGTTTGTTGCTCATTGTCCCAATTGCATTACCAAGCAGAGTCCCTTCCTTTTCCGAAATGAACCCGAGTGTCATTGAAATTCAAACGCCAGCATTAAAGTAATATTCTATTTCGCTGCTTTAATTTCAAAGTTCAGTCAAAGTCTCAGAGCTGGCTACAATATTCAGATTACACAAGCACGAATTAAGAGTGCGAGCTTTGTTACCGTATTTTAGCTTACCTGTGACTGCAGCTCAGCTTGGTACGTACTAAATTTTACTATTGTTAATTGTTCAGAATCATTTAATTCAAGTTCAAAGTTAAATCTCTTATTTCTAAATTGCGTAGATTCAAGTAGTTTTTGAAATGATTGTTGAGGTAGTCCAAGACTAACCTTATTTTACTGAATTTCGATGTGCTTCAGAAAGAAAGCTCACTATTAACTTCAGTCACTAAATTAACTTTCGATTTTCCGGTTATTAATTCTTTTGCTAAATTAAGTCAGGGTGTAGCGAAATTTATTACTTCTGACAAACTTTCAGTTTTCACACTACACGTGTCAACCTTCAGTTGCCACGCTTCTAGTGCTAATTATATGTGTAATAACCTTTCTTTTTCAGTTACTATAGTAATTGTCCTTAGGACTGGCGACCGTGATTTCCCCCAAATCTCAAATACCTAATTACCGCTACTTAATTGTTAACGTAACGGCTGCACATTTACCTTCTTTATTAACTTTACCCCTTTTCAAAATTAATTTCCACCAGTTTCATTTGCATTTTTCCTTTCATTAAGATGTAACCCTTTCCTCCCTCTTTACCGACAGGTTAACTTCGGTGACGATTGCTTTTCCAAAACTCCCATTAGGTACACGCGGTTTCATTTTTCACTGTCATTAAGGTCGGTAAGGGAGGGGGGAGGTTACACGTGGCGACCTGGTGACAGGACAATCTTCAATTTTGAGGTTGTTCTGGACACGAATTTTGCATTGTGCAAATATCGTAACAAAGTACTGGTTACGTACAGGCCGTTACGTCAGCGAGAATAAGTAGTGGGAGTAATCCTAATTATATTTGAGATTTGTCATTTATATTGAAAATTATTAAAATGAGTGAAGGCAACAATTACCAAAATTTGGTAGACTTGGATACGGAACAATCGGTCGAACAGTGGGAAACGCGCACCACGGTACCCATTGTTCAGGGGCAGGCGGCTAGCATGAAAGACGCGACCGCCGAAACGCAACAAAGAGCAGAAATGGAATTCCAAACTTTAGAAATTGTTTCGGAATCGGAAGTGAAAATCGAATCTGAATGCCTTGATGAAGAATACGGGGGGACAATTAAAGAGGAAGCCGCTGCGGAAGTAAAACCGGTAGTTTCCGGGAATTTAACTGATTTATTGAATGTTTTGATTAATGAAATCAAGAGTCAATCGGCAGAAATTATAGCTCTGTCTGCCAAGCAAGAAGCTCAGTCTGAAAAGATTGAACGAAAGCTAGACAATCAGAACAAAGCTATTAATGTTGTTAACAACAATGTTGGAGTTGTTAATACGAAAGTTGATAAAATCAAAGAAGATATTGTTGTAATTAATACCGAAATCGGTAACCTTAAACAGGAAATGATAGGCGTTCAGGCGGAAATTGCGAGCATAAATACTCGTTTTGATTCCGAAATTAGCAGAATCGAGAAAAGTGTAGGAGAAGCAGTTGCTCCGATCATCGAGAATAAGGTGACGGAACAAATTCAATTAGTGAAAAAAGAGGATCAACAGAAGGTGGAAACTTTAAAGGCTTTAGTGTCCGAAGTAGACACTAAAGTGAGGGAGCAGGCTAATACCTGCGAAGAGAAAAAGAGGGAAGTGGAAACGCTTGCGACAACCACTTGCCAAGTAATTACGAGAGTGTCGGAATTAGAAAAGAAATTTGATGAAAAACAGAGCTATGTGCCAATCTGTGCACATAGTTCGGAATTGTTGACGAAAGAGGAGCGGTTCGACCCCTTGAAAAAAGGCGGTATACACGCGACGGATTTCATTAAGAATTGTGAAAGAGTTTTACCCAGATCATGGACTAATGAGAGAAAAATTAATGCGGTTATTGATGTGCTGGCTGGTGATGCCAAGCGTTGGGGCTTAAACCTCAACATTACGAACCTGACTTTTGACGAGTTTAAAAATTTGTTTCTGGCTGAATACTGGTCAGAGCAAAAGCAGCAAAGTGTCTGGCGCGAATTTGTCGTATCGAGGCCTTTCGATGCGAATTCGCGCGGCTCGATGAAGGAGTTTTGTGAGGGCTGGATCCGCAAGTTGGAATATTTGCGTGATCGCCGCTCGGAATCCGAAATAGTCTGGGAACTCTACAAAAAGCTTCCAGATGATACAAAACGCTACGTAGGAAGCAATTACAGGACAATCAATGATTTCCTGGAAAGAGTTGAGGACGAGGACAATTGGCGCAATAATCGCGACAGTGGTAGAGGCCGTGGTAACAACGACGGGTACCACAGCAACCACAACAACGATAACCATGGGAATAATGCATACCGCAACCATGGCAGCAATAACAATAATGGTTCGGACCGTAATAACAATCGGTACAATGCAAATAATAACTGGAATAACGGGAACCAGTATCATACTAGCGTGATACGGGCTTCGCGCAATAGTAATAACGTCAGAGGGTGTGACCAGCCGCCTCAGCAGTATCCGGGGAGCGTATCTGCTGGGACGAGACAGGGAAACCATTAGCCGCGCCGGTGAGGGGCCGACCGGGCGTGGAGAAATTTTGGCGGCCCAATAACAGGAGAAGACCCAGGTGTCGCCGTTATGAAAATTCCGTACGGAATAATCAACGGCGGGAGAGTGTGCCAGTGTTAAGAGAAAGGAGTGCGCCCACAAGTAGTAGATCAGCAGTATACACGGCAGTAGGTAGTACATTCACTGTCAGTGAGAACAATTTAAGTAGTGTTCCGGAAATCGATTATAAAGTGGCAGCTGTAATACCCACAGCGGAACTGGAGATTGAGTTTAAGAATGATTCGCAATTGTTGAGAGAAGATCAGATGTCGGATAACACGTCCGTCATCGAGCGAGGGGATGCAGAGAGGGATGAGGTCTGGTTAAGGCAGTTCGGTCGCTTATACGACGAACTAAGAGATTATAGGGGCCTGTACGGGAGAAGTGTTTATGGGGAGCGCGGGCAGGATTTGCCGCGTCTCGTCCCGCAGGAAGATAGTGATTGTGAAGTGATAGGAAGTTCTGGCCCTAACCGGCAGACTTTACTAGAAATAGTTGATGTTAATGGGGAGCACGAGCAAGATGCGTCGTGTTTCGTCCCGCAGGAGTTGAATGTTGAAGTAGTAACGGAAAGTTCTGGCCCTAACCGGCAGACTTTACCGAAAGTTGTAATGGTAGAAGTAGCCGACCCATCCGACGCGAACATCCAGTTTAAACATTGCGAGAGTATTAAGGAGAAAGATTACGAAAATTTTAGTGATAGCCGAACACGATTGGTAGAAAAGCACGTAGATTACAGCGTGTATGAGGTTAGAGCTGACATTATACGGTCAGAAGATAACAGTGTGGGTTGCGCAGATCTAGAGGAAGTAATTGCAGATACTACTGGGCACATGTCTCCAGGTAGATTGGCAGATGAGATCAATCTGATTAAAGAGGAATCAACGAAGGTGACAATTAGTGAATTGATAGCAAAGCAACACTCACTAGTTGACGAGTTACAGGAAAAGGTTTCGGTATTGGAGGCGGAGCTACAGACTAAGCCTCAGGACAAACGTGTTGAAATTAAAACTGTATGTGAACAGAGGCTGAAAAAGCCGCCAGACAAGCCGAATTTAGGATCAAAGCCAGATGGTTTTTTCTGGAATGACCTGGATATAGACGAGGATTTACTGTGGGAAAATAATGAAACAGTCGAGGACAAGTGTAGACAGATAGTAGTGTCTGTTAATATGCACGACCTACAACTAAACGTGTTGATGGACACCGGTGCAGAATTGAGTGCTGTATCTGGGAAAATATTTGAGTTACTGAAAGACAGACCTGGCATCGTAGTTATACCAGTAACAGGAGTGAAAATTATCGGTGCTACTGGGAAGGCCAGTAAACCGGCCACACAACAGATTTTTGTCAACTTCGAGATATGTGGGGCACGATTTGAACAAGAGTTTGTCGTCGTGCCAGACTTAATTACGGAAGTAATTATCGGGTTAGAATGGCTATTAAAGTACCGTGCAGTGATTAACTGCGAAAGCAAAACTTTGACATGTATGTCACTAGATAAAACAATGGTAGTTGGTTTTGACGAGGCAGGAGACGGTGTGCATAGGCAATACCAGCCTATACACATTGTTAACTGGCCGGATGACATTGACGTAGGAATGAGTTTGAACTGCCATAACATGAGGAATTTCGGCATTGACAAAAGTGTAGAAAGTGAATTGGAAGAGATAATCAAATTCCCTCCACGGATTAACATTAGTATTGGTGTGAAAAAAGATCGTTTGCGAGAAGTAATGAAGCTAAAAGCCGATGCTCGCATACGTCGTCATGACGCTAAAGCGCGTTTTGCTAAGTTTGCAATCGGAGACTTAGTACTTGTAAAAGCTCATGAGAAATCGAGCGAGATAGACCATGAAAACTCTAAATTTAAGTTTGTTTATAATGGACCATATAAAGTCATTGGTATGCCTCACACAAATGCTTACGGAATATTGTAGACTTGAAATTGTACCAACCTAGGATCGATTAATACCACACAATGGGTAATTTATACAGTATGTAAAATAGAGTGTAAGATTTAACGATTTGCTAGATTGCCATGCTTTTGACTGACCAAGGTCATTAAAGAAGTTGTAATTAATAAGTAATTAATTTTGATTAATCAATTCAATTTTAATCAATTTAATCATGATCTAATCAACTGAAAAATCCAAGCTGCTAGTTTAAGTTTTCAGCTGAGTCACAGTAGATTAAGGAATGTAAATATGATTTTGTAAAGAGCTGTAAGATTTCATAAATATGTGATTTACTAGTCATTGCCGATGTACTTAGACGCTGTTTTAAGTTTCAGGCTAGTACATGCGTGTGATGATGGACAGTGTTGAGTTATCCACTGTGATAGTATTAAGGGACTCCTTGAGATTACTCGGGAGTGAGTTTTTCCTAAAGAATTCAGTGAAACGGACGTTCTGGAAACGCCGTCATAAGGGCGAGTGAGATCAAGCGTGCCGCACACGCGGGCGCAACAATACTGGCGAGGCGAGCCGCTGTCGGCTCTTGTGCCGCTGTTGGCTCTTGTGCCGCTGTCGGCATCCTTTGTACTCGCGAGTACGGAATGTGGAGTTCCTTTTCTTCCCGGACAGCTGATGTGAAAGGATTCTGCTGTCAATATTTATGTTTTTTTCGATCTGATGTGTATTATTTTCTTATTTAGCGTTAAGTAGATTCTCGTGACGAGAATATTAATTATGAAAAGGTTACATAAATATGTGTATTCTATGTAATTAATTATTAGTTTGCGTGTTTTGATATATCTGTTTTTTATGACCATGTACTCTGATCAATTTTGCAAATAGTATTCCATTTCTTATAGTGTTACGAATTTTAATGATTTTGGAATAGCTAAACCGTTTTCTATGTTTTCTATGAATTTTGATATGTTGTCAACCTGTTTTATTTTGTGCAAGATGACAGAGTGGAATAAGATTAGGAGTTTCTCCACTCAATCATTATTGTCTACAAATTGGTTTATGGTTAATTAGACGAATGCTAAACTTTTTTGATGTTTTGAGCATATGCATTTCCGCTGTTTCTTTTTTGGGACATTTTCTGAGTCTGTTTACGTTACACGAACATCCTCAGACAATGTGGGGCACGTGTAACGCCGGAAATGCATATCCTCCTATTTCCATCTATTGTACTATTATTTTTTTCCTTGTTTTGTTACCTCAAGATATGACATTTCTGTCTCTTTATATATTGTAATTGCTTTACTGTTTGTATATATATATTTATGCATTTATGTCGATGTATAATTGGTTTGTTTCGTAAATATTATTTGTATTTTTACGCTGGGTCTTGCCTAGGGAAAACTGCTATCGAACGATTACGTCGATAGGTCGTGTGAAGAATCAAAGTGTGTAGGATCTTTGGTAGTGAACTCTGCCGCGTGGAGCGCGGGCAGAACAGGGTGGGAGTCTGGCGGGAGTAGCGAGTGGAGCAGGTGTGTTGTGTGACGCTCCCGCGAGTTGCCGCGCTTTCGGGGTTTGGCAGCATGTAATTGCGCTCGACTCGCGATGATAGTTTCTGACATGGTGTCGCGGACGGGAAGCACTAGCTGGCGCACATCAAGAGCCCGTTTCGCCTGGTGACCGTGTCGAGAAGAAGGCGCGCCAACATCCAGCTTCTGCAACAGCGACGGCCGACAATGAGTGACTGTCGCCACCTCCTCGATCGACGGCTTCGAACCTTCAATCAACCAACAAGGAAGACTGGACGCACGTAAAGTTTTAGAGCTGTATGGCAGACCTCAGCTTTTAATCTTGTTCCATTTTCGTAACTATAATTACAGCAACTTAGCATGAACGTTTGTTGCTCATTGTCCCAATTGCATTACCAAGCAGAGTCCCTTCCTTTTCCGAAATGAACCCGAGTGTCATTGAAATTCAAACGCCAGCATTAAAGTAATATTCTATTTCGCTGCTTTAATTTCAAAGTTCAGTCAAAGTCTCAGAGCTGGCTACAATATTCAGATTACACAAGCACGAATTAAGAGTGCGAGCTTTGTTACCGTATTTTAGCTTACCTGTGACTGCAGCTCAGCTTGGTACGTACTAAATTTTACTATTGTTAATTGTTCAGAATCATTTAATTCAAGTTCAAAGTTAAATCTCTTATTTCTAAATTGCGTAGATTCAAGTAGTTTTTGAAATGATTGTTGAGGTAGTCCAAGACTAACCTTATTTTACTGAATTTCGATGTGCTTCAGAAAGAAAGCTCACTATTAACTTCAGTCACTAAATTAACTTTCGATTTTCCGGTTATTAATTCTTTTGCTAAATTAAGTCAGGGTGTAGCGAAATTTATTACTTCTGACAAACTTTCAGTTTTCACACTACACGTGTCAACCTTCAGTTGCCACGCTTCTAGTGCTAATTATATGTGTAATAACCTTTCTTTTTCAGTTACTATAGTAATTGTCCTTAGGACTGGCGACCGTGATTTCCCCCAAATCTCAAATACCTAATTACCGCTACTTAATTGTTAACGTAACGGCTGCACATTTACCTTCTTTATTAACTTTACCCCTTTTCAAAATTAATTTCCACCAGTTTCATTTGCATTTTTCCTTTCATTAAGATGTAACCCTTTCCTCCCTCTTTACCGACAGGTTAACTTCGGTGACGATTGCTTTTCCAAAACTCCCATTAGGTACACGCGGTTTCATTTTTCACTGTCATTAAGGTCGGTAAGGGAGGGGGGAGGTTACACACTCAAGACGATGGATGTAACAGAAGCATACCAGTGAAGAATAAATTAGTCATCCCAGCCTCTGTCGTCTCGTGTAAGAACGGATTCGGTGAATTGTGTATAGTTAACTGTCGCCGAGAACCGCAGATCCTTCCAAGTCGCGTGTGCGTAGCAAATGCTGAGCCGTTAACTGAAGAACAGCTGAGCGTCATAGAAACCTCCCATGACGAGTCTGTAGGCGAAATTAGCGCTACCACTACGAGACAAGATCTTCTAGCTCGACTGTCACCAGATCTCACTACGGAACAACAGAAGGAGCTACTCGCCGTTATCCAAGAGTTCTCTGAATGCTTCAGTGCACAGGTGAAGAGCAAGTTAGACAAATCGATGATGAAGCACCACATTAGCACTGGAGGCCTCAACCAATAAGCCAGAGAGCATACCGTGTGTCAGCAATAGAACGTCGAATAATTCGTGACGAGATAGAGAAAATAATGAAGAATGACATCATTCAGCCTTCGCAGAGCCCATGGTCGTCACCAGTGGTTCTCGTCAGGAAGAAAGATGGCAGTTGGGGCCTTTGTGTTGATTACAGGAAGCTTAACAAGATAACTAAAAAGGAAGGTTACCCTCTTCCACGAATTGACGATGCACTAGATTGTCTGAAGGTGGCTAAGTTTTTCTCAACCATGGACGTGTACTCGGCATACTGGCAAATCGAACAGGCTGATCGTGAGGAAACTGCATTCATCATCCCTGAGAGCCTGTACGAGTTTAAGTTTTGGTTTGTGTAATGCACCAGCAACTTTTGACCGAATGATAGATAATCTTCTAAGGCACCTGAAGTGGGATCACCCACTTGTGTCTTTGTTATTTAGATGACATTATAGTGTTCTCAGAGACATTTGATGAACACACAAAAAGACTGAGGGCCGTTCTTAAGTGTCTCCAACAAGCCGAACTGAAACTTAATCCAAAAAAGTCTCTCTTTGGAGCAAAAGAAATCAAAATACTTGGGCACCTTGTGTCAAACGAAGGTGTGCGTCCAGACCCAGTGAAGGTGAGAGCTATAACGGAATTTCCTATTCCTAAAAGTATTAGAGATATGAGAAGCTTCCTCGGATTGTGTTCTTATTACCGTCGTTTTATCAAAGACTTTTGTGTCAACGCCAGACCACTCCAACATTTGTTACAAGCCAATGCTAAATTTATCTGGGTTGGTGCTCAACAAGACTCTTTCAATGTGCTGTGAAAAGCTCTGACGACTGACCCTGTACTTGGTCTGTATGATGAGAGAACACCTACAGAAATACACACGGATGCCAGTGGGTATGAGATTGGCGCCGTTCTGGTGCAGTTTTCGGATGGAAAAGGGATTATAGCCTATGCTTCTAGGACACTTACAAAAGCCGAGAGGAACTACTCAACTACAGAAAGAGAATGTATTGCTGTGATCTGGGCCATGTGCAAATTTCGACATTATCTCTATGGAAGGCCATTCACAGTTGTTGTTGTGGTCTTCAGTCCTGAGACTAGTTTGATGCAGCTCTCCATGCTACTCTATCCTGTGCAAGCTTCTTCATCTCCCAGTACCTACTGCAGCCTACATCCTTCTGAATCTGCTTAGTGTATTCATCTCTTGGTCTCCCTCTACGATTTTTACCCTCCACGCTGGCCTCCAATACTAAATTGGTGATCGACCATCATTCACTTTGTTGGTTGACGGGTCTTAAGGATCCAACAGGACGACTCACCAAGTAGGCACTACATCTTCAATAGTATGACATTACCATAGTGTACAAAAGTGGAAGAAAGCACCAGGATACTGACTGTCTCTCAAGAAACCCTGTGCAAGACCATCAAGACTTTGATGAAGATTGCCTCGCTGCACTCCAGGATCTCTCTGCTGAGCAGAAGGACGCCAAGATATCTCAAATTATGCTTGCCTTCAATCGGTGACAGGATGTGAAAGGGCAATTTAAGGGAGTTAATGGATTACTTTGCAAGAAAACCTTTGATCCGTTTGGAAGGAGGTGGCTACCAGTGATTTCTAAACACATGCGCTTAGATGTTCTACAGAAATTCCATGACAGACCTGAAGCCGGACATTTAAGATTTATTAAGACATACGGTAGAATCCGCAAGACATTTTTCTGGCTAGGTTTATTTAGGAGTGTCAGTCACTATGTGTCGCATTGTCGAGAACGCCGGAGGAGAAAGGCAGTTCCTCAGAAACCACCTGGCCGACTCATACAAATTCCACCAGCCGAAACGCCTTTCCAGCGTATTAGGATTGACCTTCTCGGACGATTTCCAACGTTTGCTAGTGGCCATAGATGGATTATTGTTTGCACGCATTATCTGACACGCTACGCCATTACAAAAGCCGTGAAAACAGCCGAAGAATCCGAGGTAGCCAAATTCATCCTGGAAGACATTGTATCAAAACACGGTGCCTCAAGGTTCAAAAATGGTTCAAATGGCTCTGAGCACTATGGGACTTAACTGCTGTGGTCATCAGTCCCCTAGAACTTAGAACTACTTAAACCTAACTAACCTAAGGACATCACACACATCCATGCCCGAGGCAGGATTCGAACCTGCGACCGCAGCAGTCGCGCGGTTCCGGACTGAGCGCCTAGAACAATTACGAATCGAAAGAAAGTTTCTCAACCGAGTCTTGTGACAGATAAATCGTCGGTGCAACATTACCCATCACATGACGACTGCCTACCATTCGCAAACTAACGGGCTTACTGAACGTCTTAAAAAGACCTTGGACTACATGCTATCATTGTTGGTCAATGTTGAGCAGAGCAACTGGGATGAGGTGCTACCTTTCGTGACGTTTGCCTACAACACGGCCAAACAAGACACCACAGGATTAACGCCATTTTTCCTGGTGCATGGGCGTGAGGCGACGACGACCATGTACACTGTACTTCCGTTATATCCTGATGACGTGGACGACGACTACATCGGTCACGTGTTTACTGTTCTCGGCAGTTACCTCGACTCCGGACGCTGCAGGCTCAAGAAAACGATCGCGGAAGGTATGACGCGAGCCACCGCCCTGTTGTCTACCAGCCTGGTGACCTCGTCTGGATCTTCACTCCTGTTCGGAAGGTTGGTCTCTCTGCGAAGCTCCTCAGGCGCTACTTTGGACCTTATGTTGTAAGACAGTTGTCTTATGTTACATATGAAGTTGAAGATTTCGACCCCGACACAAGACGACGAAGGATCTGAGATATGGTCCACGTCCTTCGAATGAAGCCCTATAAGGATCCTGCAACCCAGGGTAAATTCGAAGCTCCAGAGACAGGCAACAAGCAGAAAAGTAATGAAGAACGTAGCGGAGGGAGGTTCTAAGAAGATCACTGCCAGGGCGAACATCAGTCATTGGGAGTCGGAGTATGCAGTACCGTTGACTCGTTCCCGGACTAGGACGACGTAACACCGAGACGCTGTTCTCTTAAGGAGGGAGCAATGTCGCAGAAGAAGCTGAGTAGCACCGTGGTGTAGTGGATATGATACTAAAATGTTGTATCGAGGGTCACGAGTTAAAAAGTCGCCTGAACTGTACAATTTCAGTTTCTATATTCGGTTCGAGTACATTCAGGAAGTATCCACAAATGGTAGAATCATTGTACTGGAATGTTCTGTAGCTGTATATATACCGTATGTGTTCTGTTCGGAGGTAGTTCGCTCCGCTCTCTTGTATGCGCAAGTGCTGAATAAATTTTCGTTACGTGAAGTTAGCTTTCGTCATTCATCTACTTACACCTTCCTCTACGTGACAGTATTGATAAATCGATATTTTATCTACAGCCCTAGTCTTGGCAGAGAGACTTTAGGAAGACAAGAGGTTGCGCATCCACGTGTTCGCCTAATCGCTCGGCTACCAGGATGCCCCCAGGTGAGAGCGAGAGCTGCGTTTCTTCGGAACTCGGTTGCGAGACAGCGAGCGCGTCAGGTTTGTGTCGCTTCGGGACGCGCCTCCGTCTCGGGCGCGACTGCCGGAGCTGCTGCCAGCGATCGCTTTCTAGTAGGCGTGGCAAAAACCGAAACCGATATTCTAGTTGTCAGTAACCGGTATTTTTCGATATTTGTTTGGTCTCTGTTATAGTAGCTGTTTTTTATATTTACGAAAAAAACGAGAAAAATCCGAAATACCAATTACCCATAGCAGCAGTGCTAATAAAACTTTTTCGAAAAAAGACTAATTTTTATTCGTAAAATTTCGATTAGTTTATAAAATCGTGTCATTATAGAAAATGGGGAAACTGATCAGTGCTGTCTTAGTACCAATGCCGACAGAAACGAGCAACAAACTGGTGGCCCCCGACCTATTCAGTTGCCGTGCGTCGTGGCGCAAGGCATGTGGCAGTGAGGAGCATGTGCCCCCACACGGTCTATACGATAGTTTCTCGCTGCTGTCGCCGAATATCCGTTGCGTTGCACAATGGCAACGACCCCAGTCTGGAAATATCTTTACGAAGTGACTTGGCAATAAAGTACAATACTTCATTTGATTTAAAAGATTAAAGTTGTGTGTGCCATTTCTGTTAAATAATAAAGAAGGAATGAAATTGTGACAACAGTAATAAATTAAATACTTAACAACAATTCGTTCACAATAAGCAATAAAAATACAAAGTGGCTTTTCTTCTGCACGTGTCTACATAATATCTCTCGATTTGCCTGTGTCCCTTGAAAACGGACAAAGAGACAGGAAAAATGGAATCTTCAACCTCAGTTTTCAGCCTTAGCACCAATTATTCGTAATGCCCAAATGATGGTACGTACTGATGATTTTTTGCAATAATGAACCCCTTATCACTTTTCGAAAAAAGCCTCCTACAGTGGACAGATTAAGTTTTCTTTTATTTGCCTGTTTAATTGAATATTTTGTTTGAAAAATTTTGAATCAGTTTGAAGATATATACAATGTTTGTTCGATGTCTACGTTTATTGCAGAAAATAAATACGAATAACAAACCGAGAATCTGTTATTTCCAGCGGTTTTAACAGTCAGCTTAAAGTGGCGCAGAGAAAATCGGTAGAGCCGAAAACCGGTGGTGCCAGCCACAGCCGCCATTCGACTGTGTAGCTGTAGCAGCTGCGGCTAACGACCGTCCAGCAGGCGCGTCCCTACGGCGCAGTTTGTGTGAAGTAGGTCGCAGTGCAGCCTGCTCGTTACGTAAGCGGACACGAGACCCGGCCGCACGTGACCGCGACAGCGGCAGCGGCCAAGGCCGCGCATGTGCGCTGCCGCTCCCCCACACCCCGCGACTCCCCCACGTCTGCACTACGGACGCACTAAATACTTTCCGATATCAGCTATGGCGGTTAAGTTATTTTTCGATAACGGTTATAAATAACTGCGAAAAAGTCGCACTACCAAATGACCTAACAGTATCTCTCTGTATGTTGTTGTTGTTGCGATGGTCTTCAGTCCTGAGACTGGTTTGATGCAGCTCTCCATGCTACTCTATCCAGTGCAAGCTTCTTCATCTCCCAGTACGTACTGCAGCCTACATCCTTCTGAATCTGCTTAGTGTATTCATGTCTTGGTCTCCCTCTACGATTTTTACCCTCCACGCTGCCCTCCAATGCTAAATTGGTCATCCCTTGATGCCTCAGAACATGTCCTACCAATCGATCCCTTCTTCTAGTCAACTTGTGGCACAAATTCCTCTTCACTCGAATTCCATTCAGTACCTTCTCATTAGATATTCGATCTATCCATTTAATCTTCAGCATTCTTCTGTAGCACCACATTTCGAAAGCTTCTATTCTCTTCATGTCTACAGTGTTTATAGTCCATGTTTCACTACCATACATCGCTACACTCCATACAAACACTTTCAGAAAAGACTTTCTAACACTTAAATCTATACGTAATATTAACAAATTTTTCTTCTACAGAAACGCTTTCCTTGCGATTGCCAGTCTACATTTATATCCTCTCTACTTCGACCATCATCAGTTAGTTTGCTTCCCAAATAGCAAAAGTCATCTACTACTTTAAGTGTCTCATTTGATAATCTAATTCCCTCAGCATCACCGGACTTAATTTGACTACATTCCATTATCCTCGTTTTGCTGTTGTTGATGTTCATTTTATACAACTCTGTCTCACTCCCTTCCCAACCACTGCTTACCTTTCATGTACCTCGACGCTTATAACTGCCATCTGATTTCTGTACATATTGTAAATAGTCTTTCACTCCCCGTATTTTACCGCTGCCACCTTCAGAATTTGAACGAGGGTATTCCAGTCAACATTGTCAAAAGTTTTCTCTAAGTCTACAAATTCTAGAAACGTAGGTTTGCCTTTTCTTAATCTAGCTTCTAAGATCTGTAGGGTCAGTATTGCCTAACGTGTTCCAATATTTCTACGGAATCCAAACTGATCTAACCCGAGGTCGGCTTCTACCAGTTTTTCCATTCGTCTGTAAAGAATTCGCGTTAGCATTTTGCAGCCGTGACTTATTAAACTGATAGTTCGGTAATTTTCACATCTGTCAGCACCTGCTTTCTTTGGGATGGGAATTATTATATTCTTCTTGAAGTCTGAGGGTATTTCGCCTGTCTCATACATCTTGCTCACCAGATAGTAGAGTTTTGTCAGGACTGGCTCTCCCAAGGCTTTCAGTAGTTCTAATGGAATGTTGTCTACTCCGGGGGCCTTGCTTCGTCTCAGGTCCCTCAGTGCTCTGTCAAAGTCTTCACGCAGTATCCTATCTCCCATTTCATATTCATCCTCTTCCATTTCCATAATATTGTCCTCAAGTACTTCGCCCTTTTATAGACCCTCTATATACTCCTTCCACCTTTCTGCTTTCCCTTCTTTGCTTAGAACTGGGTTTCCATCTGAGCTCTTGATACTCATGCAAGTGGTTCTTCTTTCTCCAAAGGTCTCTTTAATTTTCCTGCAGGCAGTATCTATCTTACCTCTAGTGAGACAAGCCTCTACATCCTTACATTTGTCCTCTAGCCATCCCTGCTTATCCATTTTGCACTTCCTGTCGATCTTGTTTGTGAGACGTTTGTATTCCTTTTTGCCTGCCTCATTTACTGCATTTTTATATTTTCTCCTTTCATCAATGAAATTCAATATTTCTTCTGTTACCCAAGGATTTCTACTAGCCCTCGTCTTCACTACTTCATCCCTCAAAGCTACCCATTCTTCTTCTACTGTATTTCTTTCCCCCATTCTTGTCATTTGTTCCCTTATGCTCTCCCTGAAACTCTGTTCTTTCAGTTTATCCAGGTCCCATCTCCTTAAACTCCCACCTTTTTGCAGTTTCTTCAGTTTTAATCTACAGTTCATAACCAACAGATTGTGGTCAGAGTCCACATCAGCCCCTGTAAATGTCTTAGAATTTAAAACTTGGTTCCTAAATCTCTGTCTTACCATTTTATAATCTATCTGAAACCTATCAGTATCTCCAGGCTGCTTCCATGTGTACAACCCTCTTTTATGATTCTTGAACCAAGTGCCGGCTATATCTCTCCGTATATGATATATAAATTAGTGGGGATGCGACTGTTAACGGTGTAGTAGTCACAGAGCAGGTAGCGGTTATTGAGAAGTGTCAGCAACAGCGGCTGAACTGTGCCATACTGTGAAGCTGAGCTGTTTGGCATAAAAGTGCGGATATTGTAATTTTGGTACCCTAATTCTTTTCCAGTAAACCCGTCAAGCAATTCACTACCTGTTTTCTGCATGGTCGTACCTGCACCATTAAGTAGACTACGCCTGTCAGTACCGGTTGACCATTTTCTGCACACCCGTCCACACTTCAACACCTGACTTGCTGCCCAGGGGAAAATAAGCGTCAATGACTTGCCCTTGCCACACGTACTTGGAGTTACTAAACAACCTAAAGAGATACTGCTCCCAATAGCTGGAGCTACTTTGCCGGAAAAGAAATTAATACGCCTGGAAAAACGACGGTGTATGCCACCTGGGGAATAGCATAGTACCTGACAATGGTTCAACGTCGTCCGCCAGCAGACAGCGTAGTGGCAGAGCTAGCAGACGCCATCCGTGCCTGCCATTTAATAGGGAAGCTCACAGCCAGAGGGCCCAGTGAGTTGCAAACGTGTGAAGCAGGCAGGTCGGTTGGTTGACTTGGGATGAACGACTGCCGGAAAGCCTCCTCGGGAGGTGTAAGTAGGGGGAAGCAATATATTCGATACCTCATCCAGAAACGCACCCCCTCGAAACCTGGACAGGAAGCTACACCGCGATGCAGAGCGCCTCTCTTGCAGAGTCTGCCGCTTGAGTTTGCTAAACATCTCCGTAAATGAATTGGAAACTCTGAAAGGGCGTACTAATTTCTTTGCCAGCAGTGTATTAGTCTGCAAATCAAGTAAACGATGATTTACAGTGTCTTCAGTCAACAATAAAAATATCTGCAGTTATACCCTTAATAGCCTGCTTTGGCAATCCTGAGCTGATTGGGTTTCCAGAACCTTTCAGTTAATGCTGTTTCAGAGGTTACAACTGCTTCATACAAGACGAGGATTGTGGTCTAATATGAATGCAGCTGTGGCAGAAGCTGCTGAAAGTTAAGTTTCAAAAGTAGCGTAGACGAAAAATTCCATTAGAAGTACAAGTCTTAGTAAGTGCTTTTTCAACTATGATTAATGAGATATGTGGGGAAAATCTAAAGCTTAATTTCTACTATTTGGCAAAGTGAAATACTACACAATAAATTGTGGTAACGAATCAGTAGAGGCGGTTTATTAGTGTACAAGGTTTACACTTGAGAAAAATTAAGAACTATGGTGATAAAAGTTAGAATACGGTTTTTAAAAGCACTTGTAAAATTACTTCAGCTCACGACGTATTAAATTTTAGTCTGAGACCAACCGTGTTTGCTTACGTTACCTTTCTTTTCAGGCCTTAGAAATCCCTCTCACTGTGTTCGTCTGCAAACTGCATCGCTTGCCTTCTTTTGCATACTCCACAAAAGAAACAGGAATCGACTCCGTTTGCATAGTATTCTCGGTACCAGTAATCTCGAGTATTTATGTATCTTTGGAAACGATCAGTTATCCCATCACTTATTTATTTCCGTGGAAGTACGGTTATCCTAACATCACTGCGATTTATTCATGGCCAGGTAGAGCGAGATCCTATTAGAAGTGCATTCATCGGTAAACAGATGTATTGACAAATACCAATTTCCACGGTAGTAAGAACATGATATGATCATTGTATTCATTATTTCTGGTTAGACAGAGAGAGGCCGAAGGGAAAGTACTGAAGTACGACGTACGCACGGTGGCAAACACACAATGAGCGGCATTGGCAGTTATTTTAATAACTGCCTAAGGCTGATAATCGGTTATTTCGCTAAGTGAATGCTCGATAGCTGATTACTTCTCGCCAACACTGTGGCCACGCAGCCCACCCTGAGCCGCAGGTCCGAGGGGACAGTGGCATGTTGATCGTCCCCGTGCTTCCGCACAAAACAACATCTGCTAAAAGGATTTATATTTTTACATACATTAATCGCAAACGTTTCGGAGAATACAGTATCGCGAGAACTAAGTATCTCGAAAATAGCAAAAAATTCCAAGTTTCTTTCGACACAGGACACTTCCCAGTTGCCTTGCTGACGGTTGGCCCTCGTGGATCCGTTTGCGGCTTGACTATCTGCAGAAAATATTCCGTCCAGGACACGGTGCACACTCGCGGGCTGCCATTTTCTGCTGCCAACAAAAAACCTGACACGGTTCGTGCGTCCACAGGCAGCACCGACAATTCACAGCAAGTTTTGCAATGGAACTCAGCTGTCGAGAGTGCTCCAATTAAAAATAAAAAAAGCGCCATCGTAGGTGAAAACAACAAAGATACACCATTTCCCACGTTTATATACCATATAAGTTACGAAGTCACGAAAGCTATGAATGTTTGTTGCTATGAAAGATCTTAAAACAATTACACTGCAACGGAAATCCTCAAGTTTTTGGACAAATGCTTTTCAGATGAAATATTCATCGAACCTCCGCCGGGACCAGCCGCGCAGTCCATGACTGCAGCGCCATAGACCGCTCGGCTACTCCCGACCGACGGCAAATAATCGTCCAATTGGTTCTGTTTTTCATTTCTTTTTTTTTCTAGGGGGGGTTCTCATTTTCGCATAGTCAAAACACTGGTACAGCGAAAACGCCTGGATAGCCGTGCGTGTTGAAGCGCCTCTCCCGGGACGGTGTCGCGTCCCAAGCGTGGGTATTGCGAGGGATTGAGCGACACGGTTCGTGGGTGGGATTTAGCCGCTTGACCTTAGTGAGAGGGAGACTTTTCGATCTGGCTAAGATGTAGAAATCCCTGGTGTGAAGGTACAAGGCTAGGAAGCGGGTAGAATTAAAGTCTTGATAACTTTAACAAATTGTAGTTTATTCTGAATGAATACAACTCACCCTAACTGCGCGGTGATTGCATTCACAGGAAGGCCAAGTCTAACACAGAGACGGAGACTGACTCCACCGTTCCGACTGCCCACTAGAAGCTCTGCAGTATTTCCTAGCACCCTACGTTAGAGTCCCGCGGCCACGCCCTAACGCTCTCCGGCTGCCTGCCTACAGCCCGTCCCTCAGCCAACTCGGCTGCTGCTATCACGCTCTAACTACTCGACCAGAAGACGACAAGACCCTCAAGAGCGGCATGCTCTCGGGTTTTGTTAGCGTTTCCCCTTCCACCCCGCCAGCGCTTGGCATGACGTAGCGTCGAAGGCAACTTGTCCTTATTTGGCATCGTTGAAGCATTGTTGTTGCTATTGTTGCCGGCCGCGGTGGTCTCGCGGTTCTAGGCGCGCAGTCTGGAACCGTGCGACTGCTACGGTCGCAGGTTCGAATCCTGCCTCGGGCATGGATGTGTGTGATGTCCTTAGGTTAGTTCGGTTTAAGCAGTTCTAAGTTCTAGGGGACTGATGACCACAGCAGTTGAGTCCCATAGTGCTCAGAGCCATTTGAACCATTGTTGTTGCTATTGTTCTTCAGAGGCTGAGTGGAGGGAGAGAGGCGCCTCTCCCTATATGGTCACGCACTGCGTCCTGAGCCCTTCATTGGCTCCTCATGACGTAGCGCTTTTCCCACCAAGGGCCCTCTTTCTTTCTCTCCCCACTCCCAGACCTCTCTCTCTAGCCAGGAACGCTTTCTGTTCTTAACTGATTGCTTATCATGAGTCCCTATACAGACCTTCGTTTGTATCTGCTGGCTGTTTACTTTCTTATCAAGCGCCGCTGCCCAACAGTTTGAGTGCCGCCTCGGCTGACCCTTCGGCCACGCCTGGCGTCCAGCGCTACAACTTTAACTTCTTCCCACGTACTATTCTCAAGGTACTGCAATTAGACTTGGCTTGTTCCTGCGGTTAAACAACGTGGAGTTGCGCCGGCCGCAAGTCGAATCCGATGAGGGCCTGTGTGGTGGGCAGTGGGGATGTCGTGTTTAGGTGGTTTTCCAAAACACACGACGAAGTAATGGGGTTGGGGTGGTACGGAAACGGCGAAGTGCTGCGTCAGTTACACGATTCGTAAACATTTAGAAAGCTTTAGTTTACTCTCACACGAACAGCGCTACACGACACAGTTGGAGCGACATATTCCGTCCCGAGGAGGTAAAGGGGTGGCGACAGAAATGGCATCCAGCCACGCACTAACTCAGCCGTGCCATATCCGTAAACAAACATGCCGACGTTGAGCCGATGTGGGACAAAGGCACAAAGAGTCCGTACAGTTAGACGGATTTCTCCTGCACGCCTAGGTGGGCGTGGCAGCCACTTCCACATTCAGCTCGCCTTCGCCCTGTTCCTCTACAGAACACACACTGCTCAGCAAAGGCTCACTCAGCTGCTCACATCCAGGTTCAAAGGCATCGCTACTTACACAGTCGGGGATGTTTATCATTTCCTATATTTTCGCAACCACAAATATGTATCACAAGAGCGGAGCGTATTGTATCATCTGTCGGCGGTAAACCGTGGGTCACACGAAGAATTTTTCAGGCTTCATCTTTTCCTTTTTTTAATAAATCGCCGAACGTACAGGTAATCCGAGAATTAGACAATCCGCACATTAATAATCGAGAGCTTGTTGCAATTATCACTGCGGATATACGCACACGCATTCCGAGACGAAAACAACGACGCACCACGAAGGAACTATACGAATGCGCCGGTAGGCGTGATGCACGTGTACAAACACACACACTGTGACAATTGCAGGTGAACTGGACGATTGTAAAGTAAATGGCGCCGTGGTCGGTCAGTGCTGGCTGGGTGGCGGGCAGTCACTGCCTTCGCCGTTCACTGGGGCTCAGCTGGAAGCGGCACGCGCCACTGAAGACAATTCTGCTCCAGCGGACGCGATTCCAGGCCGAAGGCGCGTCTGGAGATGGCCCGACAGCCAGGCGTGGCGGTCTGGGGCGCCGCTTCTTCTCACAGCACGCCCCATTCGGTTGTCACATCCCGCGGCGCCCTTGTGCCCCGCTTCCTGGCAAGCCATCCTGGGCTCTCATTTCGGCAACGTTAACTTCTGTCCGCACACGGCGAGAGTTTCTGCTGCTTGTCTCCGCGCTCGCCAAACCCTACCTCGCCGGATCTGTCCCCACTTGAGAACGTTTGAACCATTATGGACAGCGCCTGCCAACCAGCTCAGGATTTAGACAGTGTAACGTGCCAGACTGACGAAATTTGGCACGATATTCCTCAGGAGGACATCAAAAAGTGTGTCAATCAATGCCGAGCCGAGTAACTGCTTGCATAAGGGCCATAGTTGGCCCAAGGCGTTGTTGACTTGCTTAATCTGTCAAGCTCTCGATCTCGAGTAACTCGCGCAGTGTATCCGAAATTGTAATAATCATTATTTGTCTATACACGTAGATCTACCGATCTTCGTCCCACTCGCATAATTCCTTCGTGGCGCTCGTTTTTTTGTTTTGTTTTTGTTTTAGAGTGCAACCCGCAATGTGCCTACGGATCACGTGTCCTTCACACAGCGGGGACCTGCTTCATTCCATCGGCGGCAGGCAGCGCCAGCGTCCGTGGACTTCCCAGTGACGTCACCCACATCTGTAAGCAGCAGGCACTCTGACGTCGCAAAAGCTTATTCCTGCCGACTAGACACAACCTCTGATTTCATAACTACTCAGATATCCTAGTAACATTTCTTAAACACGAAGGGTAGTCATAAAGTTTTAATTGTCTCCTCAAAAATAGTGACGTTAAGTAGCTAATATTTTCACTTAACAAGTTCGTTACTGTGACCATTTTTCCGCAGCAAGCACATAAATAATCGTTTTATAAATTGAAATTTTTTCTTCCAACAATCTATATTTCCTGACGTTATCAGAATTCAGAGGATTTAATCTGCAATGAAACAGTTTTGTTTTTATATGTGACAGTTATTAATTAGAAAACTGTTAACGCTATAATTTTATATCAATAAATTAGTAGTCACATTTATTCATTCATCTCGTCGAAAGCTGCGTTTCCCCTCGTCTGGTCGCAAGTTTCATGTCCCACTGTCACTTCATTTATCACACGTAGACATATTTTCATACCACGCTTATTTTATTTTCTAGTTTTGATACTTCGTTAGCTAACTGCTGCGGAACACCACTACTAATTTGGTAACAACTGCAGATTTTTTTTACAACAAGTGTGAGTTATTTCTGTCGTAACATTCCCATCACTCACTCATTACATATTTGTATATACACTGAAGCTCCAAAGAAACTGGTATAGCCATGAGTATTCCAATGCAGAGATATGTAAACAGGCACAATACGGCGCTGCGGTCAGCAATGCCTATATAAGACAACAAGCGCCTGGCGCAGTTGTTAGATCGGTTACTCCTGCTACACTGGCAGGTTGTCAAGACTGAAGTGAGTCTGAACGTGGAGTTATAGTGGGCGCACGTGCGATGCGGCACAGATTCTCCGAGGCAGCGATGAAGTGGGGATTTTCCCATACGACCATATCACGAGTGTACCGTGAATATCAAGGATCCGGTAAAACATCAAACCTCCGACATCATTCCGGCCATAAAAAGATCCTGCAAGAGCGAGACCAACGACGACCGAAGAGAATCGATCAGTGTGACAGAAGTCCAGGCGTTCTGCAAATTGCTGCAGATTTCAATGCTGGGCCATCAACTATGAGTGTGCGAACCATTCAACGAAACATCATGGATACGGGCTTTCGGAACCGAAAGCCCACTCGTGTATCCTCGATCACTGAGCGACACGAAGCTTTACGCCTCGCCTGTGCCCGTCAGTACCGACATTGGACTGTTTATGACTGGGAATTTCTTGCCTGGTCGGACGAGTCTCATTTCAAATTGCATCGAGTGGATGCACGTGTAGGCTATAGAGAGAACCTCATGAATCCATGGACCCTGCATGTCAACAAGGCACTGTTCAAGCTGGTGGAGGGACTGTAATGGTGTGGGGCGTGTGCAGTTGGAGTGATATGGGACCCTTGACACGTCCAGATACCACTCTTACAAGTGACATGTACATAAGCATCCTGTCTGATCACCTGCATCCATTCATGTCCATTGTGCATTCCGAGGGACCTAGGCAATTCCAGCAGGACAAAGTGACACCCCACACGTCCCTAGTTGCTACAGAGTGGCTCCACGAACACTCTTCTCAGTTTGAACACTTCCGCTGACGACCAGACTACCTAGACACGAACATTATTGAGCATATCTGGCATGCCTTGCAACGTGCTATTCAGAAGATATCTCCAACCTCCTCGTAATTTTACGAATAGCTCTGCACGATTCAAGGTGTTAATTCCGTCCAGCACTACTTACGGACCGATTGTTCACTGGAAATGAGGGAGAAAAGTTTCTGTGAACATGTGTCCGGAAATGAACGGTGTGCATGCAACGACAACAAATCGTCCCGGAACACAGTACAGAGCTGCATCGCACTCATGTCACAACAGGGTGTTTAAAGTGGCCTCCACGGGATAGCAGGTGATAGGGACAGTAGTAGTTGTCGTGCAGGATAAACATAATCGTACACTGGCTTACACCATGTTGGCGGGCCACTTGCTTGGAGTTTGTTCTGGGGCTCGTCTCAATATCCTGTTGAAACTGGTTCTTCAAACCTTTTGTCCGCAACGGCTGCCGCCTCCCTGTAAGTTTGTCTGTCCGAAAGTATCTACGATAGCACAAACGCCCAAAACGCGCTTGAAATATTGTGTGATGTGGTTGGTGTCTGTGAGGGTAGTTGTTTTGGTACAGTTGCGCTGCCTCTCGACCGTTTCCATCTGCCTGCCGTACACAAACACCATCTCGGCATGTTCCCGACAAGAATACCAGAGTATTCAGCGGCTAATAGTACGTTGCGTTAATCACACAGCAGGTGACACGCAAGGAACACATGGCACATGGTCGGAAGAGCTGTCATTCGCCAGTGTCATCTACCGTGACAACGGTACGTTTCCGGGCACATGTTATAGGACATTTTTTCCTCCATTTTCAGTCAGCAATCCGTCCCTGCAGTTTGTCGGTTTTGTTAACGTTCACCCAGTATGTGCTAACACGCTAGACCGTTTGCATGGGATCCCAGAGTGTCATAAAAAGCAGACAGCTACTTCCAATCAGTCCTAACATATGCTGAAAAACACCTCCACGAAGAGGTACGAATATACAGATCTAAGATGAAGTTAATTAAGTCTACGATACGGAAAACTATAGTGGACACATTAAAGAACAACGAGTTGAGAGAAGGCTGGGGTTAAGACAGCAGTAGAGCAAGTCAGACGTTGATTGCGACTAAGTTAAGCACGGTGCCAATTGCGACAGCTTGCGTAAATCTGGAGACAGAAGTTGAAGGGGCTCGGTATGTAAGGAGACAAGGAACAAGCCAGAGCGATATTACAAAGACGGACACACTCAGCGAGAGACTGAACTCCGGACGGTGTCGCCAACACTAGCGTTTATCTTGATTGAAACATATGAAGGAGACCTACAAACAGCACCCCGGAAACTGTACCTCATCATGGTACTGATGATGGTGAAAATAGCCTACCAAAGGTGTTAGTAGGCCCGTACAGGGTGTTACAAAAAGGTACGTCCAAACTTTCAGGAAACATTCCTCACACACAAAGAAAGAAAATATGTTATGTGGACATGTGTCCGGAAACGCTTACTTTCCATGTTAGAGCTCATTTTATTACTTCTCTTCAAATCACATTAATCATGGAATTGAAACACACAGCAACAGATCGTACCAGCGTGACTTCAAACACTTTGTTACAGGAAATGTTCAAAATGTCCTCCGTTAGCGAGGATACATGCATCCACCTCCGTCGCATGGAATATCCCTGATGCGCTGATGCAGCCCTGGAGAATGGCGTATTTTATCACAGCCGTCCACAATACGAGCACGAAGAGTCTCTACATTTGGTACCGGGGTTGCGTAGACAAGAGCTTTCAAATCCCCCATAAATGAAAGTCAGGAGAGCGTGGAGGCCATGGAATTGGTCCGCCTCTACCAATCCATCGGTCACCGAATCTGTTGTTGAGAAGCATACGAACACTTCGACTGAAATGTGCAGGAGCTCCATCGTGCATAAACCACATGTTGTGTCGTACTTGTAAAGGCACAT
The DNA here is from genome assembly GCF_023864345.2 of Schistocerca serialis cubense. Lineage (NCBI taxonomy): Eukaryota > Metazoa > Arthropoda > Insecta > Orthoptera > Acrididae > Schistocerca > Schistocerca serialis. The sequence goes on from NC_064646.1 coordinate 511,950,715, forward strand.
GTTCTAGCAGCACAGGTAGAGTATCCCGTATGAAATCATGATAACGTGCTCCATTGAGCGTAGGTGGAAGAACGTGGGGCCCAATCAAAACATCACCAATAATGCCTGCCCAAACGTTCACAGAAAATCTGTGTTGATGACGTGATTGCACAACTGCGTGCGGATTCTTGTGAGCCCACACATGTTGATTGTGAAAATTTACAATTTGATCACGTTGGAATGAAGCCTCATCCGTAAAGGGAACATTTGCACTGAAATGAGGATTGACACATTGTTGGATGAACCATTCGCAGAAGTGTACCCGTGGAGGCCAATCAGCTGCTGATAGTGCCTGCACACGCTGTACATGGTACGGAAACAACTGGTTCTCCCGTAGCACTCTCCATACAGGGACGTGGTCAACGTTACCTTGTACAGCAGCAACTTCTCTGGCGCTGACATTAGGGTTATCGTCAACTGCACGAAGAATTGCCTCGTCCATTGCAGGTGTCCTCGTCGTTCTAGGTCTTCCCTAGTCGCGAGTCATAGGCTGGAATGTTCCGTGCTCCCTAAGACGCCGATCAATTGCTTCGAACGTCTTCCTGTCGGGACACCTTGTAATATTAGTAATTTTCGCCTCACAAACATTAATATACGCTCAATAGTAAACGCCTGATGGCCTAAAGTTATCGAACAATTGCAAAGTAAAAGAAATGAATCATCGCATAGTAGCGACAGAATCTATTATTCTTTATCTTTGCCGTTCTTGCGCGGTGCCAGTAAATCTCTATGTACATGTATCGATTAATGGTATAAAAAAGAATTCTGTTGTTTCAAGACAAGTGAGGCTTTTGGCGCCTCACCTTTTACTGTTTGTATTCCATGAGGGGCGGACGCGGACTTGCTGCGTTCCACAACTGTATTTTATATTTGATGTGAAAATATTGAGTGAATAATCTAAATGTTATTTTTTCCAATCAGAAAAGATGTAGTTTCTTGTAACTGATATCGAACAGACAGCATCAAGAGGACATTTTGACTGTTATATATAAAGTATTTAACCACAATGGTCATCTATTGTAATTTAATATGAAAAGGTACGTAGCATTAAAAAAAAACGTGTGTTAAAGATAAGTGTGCTTATTTTCGTAAATTAACCTTGATGAGTCCATCTCCTTATTTACTTAACTGTTAATTATTTTGTGTTACTTCATCATCAGAAATTACGATCACGCTGATGGGCCGAACGCAGCATGAGGCAGAAGGAACATTATCGTTTTCCTATTATTTCTGAACCAACTTTTTCGTGTAGTGTTGCATTTCTTTTAAAGTCTATAAATCTTCTGGTCCCTTAGTGTTGGCCGGCCGAAGTGGCCGTGCGGTTAAAGGCGCTGCAGTCTGGAACCGCAAGACCGCTACGGTCGCAGGTTCGAATCCTGCCTCGGGCATGGATGTTTGTGATGTCCTTAAGTTAGTTAGGTTTAACTAGTTCTAAGTTCTAGGGGACTAATGACCTCAGCAGTTGAGTCCCATAGTGCTCGGAGCCATTTTTGAACCTTAGTGTTGATCCGGGTATGACTACATCGCGACTATAAAAATGCACAGAAATGATAATGTTTCTTCCGAGCGATCTCAAATATATATATATATCAATATGCTGCTCTTATTAAGGTATTTAATGGTCAATGTATGTTATTATAATAGCGTAATAAATCCCTGATTCTGTTGCCAAGTGGCCCACCAAAATATTCATTTTTTCGACTTTAAAAAAAAAAGTAACAGTTCTTTTTATTTTCGTCCCCCAAGAACAACGCTACAACCTGGAAATCTGTCTCGATACAAACGTACCACGCCACGGCTATTGCCCCGTGCTAATCCATACATCAAATGGGCATCTGCCAACTCCGCATTTGTAAACATAGCGCTGACTGCAAAACCACGTTCGTGATGAACACTAACCTGTTGATGCTACGTACTGATGTGCTTGATGCTAGTACTGTAGAGCCATGAGTCGCATGTCAACACAAGCACCGAAGTCAACATTACCTTGCTTCAATTGGGCCAACTGGCGGTGAATCGAGGAAGTACAGTACATACTGACGAAACTAAAATGAGCTGTAACATGGAAATGAAGCGTTTCCGGACACATGTCCACATAACATCTTTTCTTTATTTGTGTGGTGTCACCGCCAGACACCACACTTGCTAGGTGGTAGCTTAAATCGGCCGCGGTCCATTTAGTACATGTCGGACCCGCGTGTCGCCACTGTGTAATCGCAGACCTAGCGCCACCACTAAGGCAGGTCTCGTGATACGAGAGAGCACTCGCCCCAGTTGTACGAGAACCTAGCTACCGACCAGATGTACGAAGCCTTTCTCTCTCATTAGCCGAGAGACAGAATAGCCATCAGCTAAGTTAATGGCTACGAACTAGCAAGGCGCCATTAGCCATACAGTGATTGTACTTAAAGTCTTCTGTGTATCGTCAAGATCGATGTACCACAAGGAATGAGTAAAGTTAAGTATTAAACCTGCTCCGTACTTTTCTTCCTAACATTAATTACGTATCCTGTTCCAGTACTTCACGCCCGTCTGCGCTAGTCTAGCTTACCTTTTCAGCCATCTCAACTTCACGGTGTCGGCGCAGATACCGACACAACAATTTGTGTGTGAGGAATGTTTCCTGAAAGTTTCGCCGTACCTTTTTGTAACACCCTGTATACGAGACGATATTGCAGTGCCCGTGTTATTCTGATTACGATGCAAATTTCCTTTGGGCATGCATGCTGTCATGACAAACGACTTTCAAGTAAAATTTCTCGCCTATCCGGGAATATACAGAATGGATGTACGAGCACAGGTTGCAGACCCATGCTTGGCGACATATGGAAGTGAGTCGCGCGCGGATAGCCGAATGGTACGGCGACCACTCGCGGCAGGCGGGATATCCGGGCCCGAGCGCCGCTCCGGCACAAATGTGCGCTGTCGTCATTACATTCTGCAGCTGACGGCCGTCCTTAGTCACAACTGTGAATCCACTTAATGTATGAGAGCGTTAGTTGTCACAACGACAGGTAAGAAACTAGTGAACCGGACCTGAGCAACAACCGAAGGTGATCGATATAAGAAAGACCCTTGGGCTTGGTGAGGTATCCACGAGATTCCGTGTGGATCATACGCAACAACCTATCATAGGTCGTTGACAGAATGGAGCATTCAAAAGGGATAGAAAAAGGTGCAAACCGCTGCAGTTTTTATTCGGGATCTCAGTAAAGATGCACGAAAGCGCAGATCTATCTCACCAAAGTCACCTTGGTGTAAAATTATGCAACAGATTTATGCTCGCATTCGAGGCTTTTTATTTTCTGAGACCGACAAAACCTACCTGTAGGAGTCAACACGGATTCCGCGAGCACAGGTGGTGAGAAACTCAGGTTCCTCAACCCTGGTTGGTTCACTGGATCCACAGCGCTGTAGGCACACATCGGGGCCGTGTTCCTCGATTTCTGGGAAACTTCAGATACAGTTCCGCGCCGTCACCTCGTAAACAATATCTAGGCAAGCGAACGGCGGCAAGACGGGGATCGCGCCATCAGCGACTTCGTCAAAATTAACGTGTACGCAGGGCCTGGCCAGAAAAGTGAAGGAAGGGTGAAGTTAGCTGCAGACGGGAAAGCGTTTGGAAAAAGAAATAATTTTTGGCGCAGGTTGGGCGGGGAATGAGACATTTACGTTAGCGTAGTTTCCTGGCAACAGCCGGCACACAGGGAAGAGTACAGAACGGTAATCCGAGGGTTGTGTGGTGCAGTTCCTATGCAGAAACATATTTTCATTTTCAGTTTTTACGTTACTTACACTGAAAATAAAACGAAATAATGCTTAATATATTGTATTTATTAGTATTTTCGTAAAGGCACGAGAGAGAAAGACAAAGGAACATTTGGGATTGTATATAAATGTCCACTAAAGAGTTACATTGTGTACACGAGAACTTCGTATATAACATTAAATACTTTTGTTATTTTATGGTTGATGATTTACACGTGCTGGGCTTACATCCATCGTAAAACCAAGTGAAATGCGTTTCCTTGGCATCTTGCACACGTTACAAACGAAGCATTTTTACAGTTACATGGTCTTTTTAACATTTCTATAGAAAATAAAACTTGGTTTGCATTCATGAAAGACTCTCTCTCATCAAATACACTGAAGAGCTAAAGAAACTAGTACACCTGCCAAATATCGTGTAGAGTCGCCGAGAGCAGGCAGAAGTGCCGCAACACGGCGTGGCATGGACTTGACTAATGTCTGATGTGTTGCTGGACGGAACTGACACGATGCATCCTGCAGGGCTGTCCATGAATCCCTAAGAGTAGGAGGCGGTGGAGATCTCTTCTGAACAGCACGTTTGGAGGCATCCCAGATATGCTCAATAATGTTCTTGTCTAGGGAGTTTGGTGGCCAGCGGAAGTGTGTAAGCTCGGGAGTGTGTTCCTGGAGCCACTCTGTAGAAATTCGGGGCGTGTGGGGTGTCGCATTGTCCTGCTAGAATTGCCCAAGTCCGTCTGAATGCACAATGGACATTAGTCGATGCACGTGATCAACTAGGATGCTTACGTACGTGTCACCTCTCAGAGTCCTATCTAGACGTATCAGGGGTCCCTTATCACTCCAACTGCACATGCCTCACACCATTACAAAGCCTCCACCAGCCTGAACAGTCTCATGCTGACATGCACGGTCCATGGATTCATGAGATTGTCTCCATACCCGTACACATTGATCCGCTCATACAATCTGAAACGAAACTCGTCCGACCAGGCAAAAAGTTTCCAGACATCAACGGTCCAATGTCGGTGTTAACCGGCCCAGGCGAGGCATAAAGTTTTGTGTCATGCAGTCATCAAGGGTACACGAGTGGGCCTTCGGCCCCGAAAGCCCGTGTCGACGATGTTTCGTTGAACGCACACTGACTAGCACTGAAATCTGCAGCAATTTGGGGAAGGGTTGCACTTCTGTCGAGCGATTCTCTTGAGTTGTCGTTGGTCCCGTACTTGCAGGATCTTTTTCTGGACGCAGCGATGTCGGAGATGTTATGTTTTACCAGACTCCTGAAATGGTCGTGCGGGAAAATCCTCAATTCATCGCTACCTCGGAGATGCTGTGTCCCATCGCTGTTGCAGCGACTGTAACACCACGTTCAAACTTACATAAATCTTGATAAAGTGTCATTGTAGCAGCAGAAACCTATCTAACAACTGCGCCAGACACTTTTTGTGTTATATAGCCGTATTATGCCCGTTTACATATCTTTGTATTTGAATACGCATGCCTAGACTAGTTTCTTTGGTGCTTCAGTTTAGTTTGGCTGCAAACTACACGTAACGTATCATTTCGCCAAACACTGGCGAGGATAGCTGGTGATGTACGAATGTATTTTGATCTTGTCTTCTAGGGATAAGATTTCTTTTTCTCTCTCGATGAACTGATTTCGCCTGAACTGGGAACCAATTCTTAACGTGCAGTTGCCAAGGGCTGCTCGAAGATCAAAATCAAACTAATGGTATATCAAGTCGTGTACGCTTTAATTAGAGCCCCTTTTTTTGGAAAGCTATTTGTCCTTGTGAACGGTGTAGGTTAAATTCTACCTTGGAAATTTATTTCTTAGCCCAGATTTTCCGTTGCCTTTCCTTCACACGGCTTTGATGAGACTGTTAATAACTACAATATAATGGACATTATTTCGGGTCATTTCCAATGCAAGTAACGCAAAAGTTGAAAATAAAAATAAAACAATAAAAATAGTTTTGCCATAGTGACTCGGTTCCACCACCCTCGGAATACTTTCGGCCACGCCATCCACAGGCCGGGAACTATGCTAAGGACGCTTGGCCATCTGGAGCTCCCAGTTCTGTGACTTCCATTTCTGGCCGAGTCCTGCATTTATCGTAAGTTGGGACGAAATCGGTGATGACGAGTAGTCGCGGTCCCCTTGTCACAGAACCCCTGCAGCCCTTGTTAATGATGGTGAGATGTTAGGCGGAAGTAGTCTCGCGAAGCACGCTAGGTCTGATAGTGTGCACGGTAGCACAGATGTTGGAGCGGTGGTGTAGTTGTTCGCAGGTGGCAAAGCTGTAAACGGCGAGGTCACGTCGCAGAGGAATTGTTACGATGTGCAGCAACACCCGAAGGTGACCCGCGATTGAAGTCAGAACTGTCAGATGTCCCTCAACGTAAATAAATGGAACAGGCTAAATGATCGGCAAACCTGGGAGTAATTGTCTGAAGCGATTTAAGAGGAAACGACCGTATACATATCTTGTCAGTATTCTTCGGTCTTTGTCCTTCACCGTGTTCGAGCAACAGAAGCTTAAAAAAACATGTGCTCTTTCTTTTTAAATCTATCCGAGAGGGGACCACTTCGCTTTATATTTCCTTACCTTCTATTTTCTGAAGTCGAAAAAATGTGCAATTAGTCACCACATTTGTAGAACATCTAAATAGTTCAAAGTTTATTCTTATAAACTACATCTGGTGTTTTGCTTTCGGATGCAAAGACGATGTAAATTTTGTGGTTGTTCAACACGCGAGCACGCTACGTAAAGTTGTCCGTGCGAGAAACACGATTCTTCTAAATTCCCTCCGCAAAGTCGCAATATTCGCCCTTTGCTTTACTCACAGTCATACTGTACTCAAACCTTATTGGAAATTAAATCAGAGCCTTTTAAAGTTGAATGGTAAGTTCGCTGAAATGAACGGAATTCGTGGTATGAGTAGTGACTTGCTTTTTTCGTTTTCGTCTAATATTTACGCCTCTATTTGGTATTTTTGTAAGCGTTTATGCAATGGTACCCCAGGGAAATTGAGACAATTTAGGAATTTTTAAGATTCTGTACCTCAACCTCTAAAAACGTTGTCCGCCCGTCCGTCTGTCTGTTTGCCTTTTACTGAGCAACGGTACACGTATCAAGCTGAAGTTCGTGCCACATACAGGGTGTATACGCGGACGAGAAAAAAAAAAACGGACTTTTGCCGGATATCCCGGTCAAAAATGCACTTTCTTCTGGGTGAAAATGCGTTAGTGACAACATACTTTCCCTCGGAGCTGTAAACCGTACGAATCCAGGGAATGGTGAACGCTCTGTGCACAGGCGTAGAACTTCCGGGCAGTCTCGGCGAATTTGGAAAGACCGTTAATGTGCGGCAACATGTGCACTGCATATTATGAAAATGTAAATACGAATTCACCAAATACAGAACGAAGTTTCCGAACACACAACAGCAAAATATTAGTAGTGCGATGCCCATGCTGCGATACGTAAACTCAGACCGTAGTAAATAAGGTGCAATAAGAAGTGTTCTTGCTTTGCGAAATACGACCACTAGATGATATCTCTCATGAAGGAAAGCTTTCACATATAACAATGGTGGACAAAAATTTTTTGCTGTTTTTCGCGAAGTGTGTGGTTAGGCAGGATCCTCCGAGCACAGCTTAAACTGCAACAGCTGAATATTTCTGACAAGCACGATTGCGAATTTCACTGTTGTGCATCGAACATTTCTTGGGCTGCCTGAATGAATACATGTTCCGTCGAGCACTTCCACTTTTCCCTAGAAATACGATATCGCACTGCTCGTGTTATTTTGAATTACGACGCAAAGTCCCTTTGGACACGCATGCGCGTCCAAAGGTACATTGCTTCGTCACACAAGCACTGCGATATCGTATTTCTGCGCTGACGCCGGACAACCGACTGTCAGGTAAAATGTCTCGCCTGTGCGGGAATACACGCAACGGATGTACGAGTGCAGGCGGTGGACGCACGGCTGACGACGCACGGAGGTTTGGCTCTGGCCTGAGCGGTAAGGCGATCGCTCGCGATAAGCGGGAGATCCGGGTTCGAGAGTCGGTCAGGCACAAATTTCCATTCTCGCCATTCCATTCTACAGCTGATGGTTGTCCACAATCGCAATTGCGAACACATTTAACGTACTGGTGAAATAAATCAAACATTTGTAAAATCTGAGACGAATTCAAAAGCTCCATCGCAAAAGATACTCGCTGTTTATAAAGCGTGTCATTTTGGGCCGTCTTACAGCAAATATTATCTTGACAATAAAAACCGGTTCATTATTTGCAATTTCGTAATAACTACACCAAGAACGACGTTTCATTGCTGCACCTCAACCGATAGGCATGCCAGTACGTCAATGCAAGTGCGCCGTTTTTCGTGAACGTCCACTTAGTTTGATTTCCCTGTCGTTATGGTGACGATGACCTACGGACGGCTCGAGAGGCTGTTGGCTGGTGCGATACGGACGAGCGAACAGATACGGACCACTGGCACAGTGGCACAAAACTTCGTCAGTAGTCCTGCGATAAACGGAGAGAGCGAGCAGCATCATTAGTTATTAATTAACTCATCTGTCAATGCTAACGAAACAAACACCTTTTGTAGCCCTTTGTAGGTGTTGAGATCTAATTTAAATATCGATTATGGAAGCAAAGTCGATCAAGACCCAAACTGATATCATGTAAATTCTACTTTTTTTGCACAACATATGTTTATAACAACAGTACTACACTAATGATTGCTTGCTGATTCCACAGAAACCATACAGTCCTTCTGAAATTGTATTTTAGGATTCCTGTACGAAATCCATATTTCGAAGCAGTTAAATTCTTCACCACAAATTTCGCTACCATGAATTACAGCTCGATAGGTTCTAATAATTTCCTCCCCCTGCCCCCCTCCCCACCCATGAACCATGCACCATGGTTGGTGGGGAGGCTTGCGTGCCTCAGCGATACAGATAGCCGTACCGTAGGTGCAACCACAACGGAGGGGTATCTGTTGAGAGGCCAGACAAACGTGTGGTTCCTGAAGAGGGGCAGCAGTCTTTTTAGTAGTTACAGTGGCGGCAGTCTGGATGATTGATTGATGTGGCCTTGTAACATTAACCAAAACGGCCTCGCTGTGCTGGTACTGCGAACGGCTGAAAGCAAGGGAAACTACAGCCGTAATTTTTCCCGAGGGCGTGTACCTTTACTTTACGGTTAAATGATGATAGCGTCCTCTTGGGTAAAATATTCCGGATGTAAAATAGTCCCTCATTCGGATCTCTGGGCTAGGACTACTCAGGAGGACGTCGTTATCAACAGAAAGAAAACGGACGTTCTACGGATCGGAGCGTGGAATGTCAGATATCTTAATCGGGCAGGTAGGTCAGAAAACTTAAAAAGACTAATCAATAAGTTAAAGTTAGATATAGTGGGGATTAGTGAAATTCGGTGGCAGGAGGAACAAAACTTCTGGTCACGTGAATAAGGGGTTATAAACAGAAAATCAAAGAGGGTAATGCAGCAGTAGGTTTAACAATGAATAAAAAAAATAGGAGCGCTGGTCAGCTACTACGAACAACATAGTGAACTCATTATTGTAGCCAAGATAAACACGAAGCCCACACCTACCATACTGGTACAAGTTTATACGCCAACAACCTCCGCATATGAAGAGACTGAAGAAATGTATGATAAGATAAAAGAAATGATTCCGATAGTGAAGGGAAATGAAAATTTAATAGTGATGAGGGACTGGAATTCCACAGTAGGAAAAGGGTAATGAATGAAGGAGGAAGCCGCCTGGTAGAATTTTGCACAGAGCATAACTTAACCATAGCTAACACTTGGTTTGAGGATCATGAAAGATGATTGTATACGTGGAAGAAGCCTGCAGACACTGGACGGTTTCAGATAGAATATATATGGGTAAGACAAAGATTTAGGGACCAGGTTTTAAATAGTAAGACATTTCCAGGGGCAGATGTGGATTCTGACCACAATCTATTCGTTATGAACTGTGCATAAAAACTGAAGAAACTGCATCAAGGTGGGAATTCAAAGAGATGGGAACTGGATAAACTGAAACAACCAGAGGTTGTAGGGAGTATTTTGGGACGATTGACAAGAACTGGGGAAAGAAATACAGGAGGAGGATGGTTAGCTTTGAGAGATGAAATAGTGAAGCAGCAGAGGATCAAGTAAGTAAAAAGACGAGGGCTAGAAGAAATCCTTGGGTAACAACTGATGAAAGGAGAAAATATAAAAATGCCGTAAATGAAGTAGGCGAAAAGGAATACAAATGTCATAAAAATGACATCGACAGGAAGTGCAAAATGGCTAAGCACGGATTGCTAGAGGACAAAGCTAAGGATTTCGAGGCATGGATCACTAGGGTTAAGATAGAAGCCGCCTGCAGGAAACTTAACAAGACCTGTGCAGATAAAGAGAACCGCCTGTATGAATATCGAAAGCTCAGATAGAAAACGATTTCTAAGCGAAGAAGGGAAAGCAGAAAGGTGGCAAGAGTGTACAGAGGAACCTTCAATATCGCAGCGCGTCAGCAATCGTTGGTTAATATATTAAAAAACTAGAAACCCGCCTCGATTGCGAAAATATCACCTAGTGTTAACTTGTGGGTTTTATTGAAGAAGGTGTAGTTATCTACACCGAAACCTAGGTTAACACTAGGTGCTATTTTCGCAATCGACGCGGGTTTCTAGTTTTTTTAATATAGTATACAGAGGGTCTATACAAGAGCGATGTACTTAAGGGCAATATTATGGAAATGGAATGGGACGTAGATGAAGATGAAATGGGAGATATAATACTGCATGAAGAATTTGACAGAGCACAAGGCCCCAAGAGTGGAGAACATTCCATTAGAACTACTGAAAACCTTGGGAGAGCCAGCCATGACAAAACTCTTCCATCTGGTGAGCAAGATGTATGGGACAGACAAAATACCCTCAGACTTCAAGAAGAATATAATAATTCCACGGCTGCAAAGTACTAACACGAATTCTTTACGGACGAATGGAAAACTGATAGAAGCCGACCTTGGGGAAGATCAGTTTGGATTCCGTAGAAATGTTGGAACCGCGAGGCAATACTGACCCCATCTTAAAAGATAGATTAAGGAATGGGCAAACGTACGTTTCTAGCTTTTGTAGACTTAGACAAACCTTTTGACAGTGTTAACTGGAATACTCTCTTTCAAATTCTGTAGGTGGCAGGGGTCAAATACAGCGAGCGAAAGGCTATTTACAATTTGTACAGAAACCAGATGGCAGTTATAAGAGCCGAGGGGCATGAAAGGGAAGCAGTGGTTGCGAAGGGAGTGAGACAGGGTTTTAGCCTGTCTCCGATGTTATTCAATCTTCATATTGAGCAACCAGTAAAGGAAACTAAAGAAAAATTCGGAGTTGGTATTTAAGTCCATGGAGAAGAAACAAAAACTCTGAGGTTTGTCAAAAATGGTTCAAATGGCTATGAGCACTATGGGACTTAACATCTGTGGTCATCAGTCCCCTAGAACTTAGAACTACTTAAACCTAACTAACCTAAGGACATCACACACATCCATGCCCGAGGCAGGATTCGAACCTGAGGTTTGTCGATGACATTGTAATTCTTTTAGAGACAGCAAAGGACCGACAATAGTAGTTGATCCGAATGGACCGTGTCTTGAAAGGATGATTTAAGATTAAGATCAACAGAAGCAAAACGAAGATAATAGAATGAATATAGCTGAATTAAATCAGGTGATGCTGAGGGAATGAGCTTAGGAAACAGATACAGCAGTAGATGAGTGTTGCTATTTGGGGAGCAAAATAACTGATTGTCGAAGTGGTGAGGATATGAAACGTGACTGGCAATGGCAAGGAAGAAGAGAAATTTATCAACATCGAGTATAGATTTACATGTCAGTTAGTCTTTCTTGAAATTATGGGGTGTAGCTATGTATGGAAGTGAAACATGGACGGTAAACGATTTAGACAAGAAGAGAATAGAAGCATTCGAAGTGTGGTGCTACAGAAGAATGCTGAAGACTAGATGGGCAGATCACGTAACTAATGAGGACGTACTGAATGTAATTGCGGAGAAGAGGAATTTGCGGCACAACTTGACTAGAAGAAGGGATCGGTTGGTAGGACATGTTGTGAGGCATCAAGGGATCATCAATTTAGTATTGGAGGGCAGCGTGAAGGGTAAAAATCATAGAAAGAGACCAGGGGATGAGTACATTAAGCAAATTCAAAAGGATGTGGGTTGCAGTAGTTACTTAAAGATGAAGAAGCTTGCACAGGATAGAACAGCACGAAAACCTGCATCAATTCAGTCTCTGGACTGAAGACCACAACAACAACAGGTTCTAATGGCCTAGTTCAAAATGTATATCGCATACTGACAAAGGTAGCTAAGGTGCAATACTGAAATTCAATTAAAGGGCTGTTTTCAAAACCAACATCCATTCAACTAATGCTGGAGGACAAAGGACCATGTTTTACAAATAGTAGTCTAACCTAAACACATCAGCTGAATTATTATTACTAAAATATTATTCATAATATTAAATTCTCCGTAACCTCGGAAATAATACAGGCTTGCAAAAGGTAACACCAGTTTTATAATAAGGTCAAAAATTCTTGTACTGTGAGACATACACTCCTGGAAATGGAAAAAAGAACACATTGACACCGGTGTGTCAGACCCACCATACTTGCTCCGGACACTGCGAGAGGGCTGTACAGGCAATGATCATACGCACGGCACAGCGGACACACCAGGAACCGCGGTGTTGGCCGTCGAATGGCGCTAGCTGCGCAGCATTTGTGCACCGCCGCCGTCAGTGTCAGCCAGTTTGCCGTGGCATATTAAGCTCCATCGCAGTCTTTAACACTGGTAGCATGCCGCGACAGCGTGGACGTGAACCGTATGTGCAGTTGACGGACTTTGAGCGAGGGCGTATAGTGGGCATGCGGGAGGCCGAGTGGACGCACCGCCGAATTGCTCAACAAGTGGGGCGTGAGGTCTCCACAGTACATCGATGTTGTCGCCAGTGGTCGGCGGAAGGTGCACGTGCCTGTCGACCTGGGACAGGACCGCAGCGACGCACGGATGCACGCCAAGACCGTAGGATCCTACGCAGTGCCGTAGGGGACCGCACCGCCACTTCCCAGCAAATTAGGGACACTGTTGCTCCTGGGGTATCGGCGAGGACCATTCGCAACCGTCTCCATGAAGCTGGGCTACGGTCCCGCACACCGTTAGGCCGTCTTCCGCTCACGCCCCAACATCGTGCAGCCCGCCTCCAGTGGTGTCGCGACAGGCGTGAATGGAGGGACGAATGGAGACGTGTCGTCTTCAGCGATGAGAGTCGCTTCTGCCTTGGTGCCAATGATGGTTGTATGCGTGTTTGGCGCCGTGCAGGTGAGCGCCACAATCAGGACTGCATACGACCGAGGCACACAGAGCCAACACCCAGCATCATGGTGTGGGGAGCGATCTCCTACACTGGCCGTACACCACTGGTGATCTTCGAGGGGACACTGAATAGTGCACGGTACATCCAAACCGTCATGGAACCCATCGTTCTACCATTCCTAGACCGGCAAGGGAACTTGCTGTTCCAACAGGACAATGCACGTCCGCATGTATCCCGTGCCACCCAACGTGCTCTAGAAGGTGTAAGTCAACTACCCTGGCCAGCAAGATCTCCGGATCTGTCCCCCATTGAGCATGTTTGGGACTGGATGAATCGTCGTCTCACGCGGTCTGCACGTCCAGCACGAACGCTGGTCCAACTGAGGCGCCAGGTGGAAATGGCATGGCAAGCCGTTCCACAGGACTACATCCAGCATCTCTACGATCGTCTCCATGGGAGAATAGCAGCCTGCATTGCTGCGAAAGGTGGATATACACTGTACTAGTGCCGACATTGTGCATGCTCTGTTGCCTGTGTCTATGTGCCTGTGGTTCTGTCAGTGTGATCATGTGATGTATCTGACCCCAGGAATGTGTCAATAAAGTTTCCCCTTCCTGGGACAATGAATTCACGGTGTTCTTATTTCAATTTCCAGGAGTGTATTACACACATTCCACAGTAGTCTGAAATTGCATGGTAAAAATTAAGTTTATTTTATTTTGCTGAGATGGCGGAAAGAATAGTGGAATCAGGTACAGTTGCTACCACATTAATCTACTCTCCGACTTAAAATACGCAAATGAAAAACTCTTAAGCTAACACCAATACAAATTAAAATATTGCTAGCCTTCAAGCAGCTTAATACTACTGCGAAGTGTATATTTAAACCCTATTTTTGTGATCCCACATCACTTAAATTGGTGGGGAGAGGCATGTCTACAAATTTTTAGAGAATCGCCAAAAGGCAGTCGAGCGCGATTTGATGTTGAGGTAGGTCGTACAGATCTACAATATCTTTATATCTGTGAATGGCTTCCAAAAACTTGTTGGCAACAGAAGAAAAACATGGCTCGTGGCTGTTATTACTATGAACCCGTGTTGTGGACTATGTTTACGTAATAGATGTAGAGACAAGTTTGACATAGCAGAAGCGAATAGTGGGACCAGACCGGTCGAATAGACTGCAACCAGTTAAAAATGGCTCTGAGCACTATGGGACTCAACTGCTGTGGTCATCAGTCCCCTAGAACTTAGAACTACTTAAACCTAACTAACCTAAAGACATCACACACATCCATGCCCGAGGCAGTTTCGAACCTGCGACGTAGCGGTCACGCGGTTCCAGACTGGAGCGCCCAGAACCGCTCGAAAAACTGGTAGCAGCCGACCTCGGGGAAGATCAGTTTGGATTCCGTAGAAATGTTGGAACACGTGAGACAATACTGACCCTACGACTTATCTTAGAAGAATGACTAAGGAAAGGCAAACCTACGGTTCTAGCATTTATAGACTTAGAGAAAGCTTTTGACAAGGTTTATTGGAATACTCTCTTTCAAATTCTGAAGGTGGCAGGGGTAAAATACAGGGAGCGAAAGGCTATTCACAATTTGTACAGAAAGCAGATGGCAGTTATAAGAGTCGAGGGGTATGAAAGGGAAACAGTGGTTGGGAAGGGAGTGAGACGGGGTTCTAGCGTATCCGCGATGTTATTCAATCTGTATATTGAGCAAGCAATAAAGGAAACAAAAGAAAAGTTTGGAGTAGGTATTAAAATCCATGGAGAAGAAATAAAAACTTTGAGGTTCACCGATGACATTATAATTCTGTCAGAAACAGCAAAGGCCTTGGAAGAGCAGTTGAACGGAATGGACAGAGTCTTGAAAGGAGGATATAAGATGAACATCAACAAAAGCAAAACGAGGATAATGGAATGTAGTCGAATTAAGTCGGGTGATGCTGAGGGAATTAGATTAGGAAATGAGACACTTAAAGTAGTAAAGGAGTTTTGCTATTTGGGGAGCAAAATAACTGATGATGGTTCAAGTAGAGAGGATATAAAACGTAGACTGGCAATGGCAAGGAAAGCGTTTCTGAAGAAGAAACATTTGTTAACATCGAGTATAGATTTAAATGTCAGGAAGTCGTTTCTGAAAGTACTTGTATGGAGTGTAGCCATGTATGGAAGTGAAACGTGGACGATAAGTAGTTTAGACAAGAAGAGAATAGAAGCTTTTGAAATGTGGTGCTACAGAAGAATGCTGAAGATTAGATGGGTAGATCACATAACTAATGAGGAGGTATTGAATAGGATTGGGGAGAAGAGAAGTTTGTGGCACAACTTAACTAGAAGAAGGGATCGGTTGGTAGGACATATTCTGAGACATCGAGGGATCACCAATTTAGTATTGGAGGGCAGCGTGGAGGGTAAAAATCGTAGAGGGAGACCAAGAGATGAGTACACTAAGCAGATTCAGAAGGATGTAGGCTGCAGTAGGTACTGGGAGATGAAGAAGCTTGCACAGGATAGAGTAGCATGGAGAGCTGCATCAAACCAGTCTCAGGACTGAAGACCACAACAACAACAACAACAACATATAAGAAAGAATTACCAGTGGTGTAGTCATTCAATAATCGCATTTGAATGTCGGTTGGTTGTGCGAAGACCGCTTTATGACTCGTGCAAGGAGGAGAAACAGCTATTCTCATGCGTCTGAATTCGTAAGTGGCAGGGTCGTGGCATACTGAAACTGTGGTTTATTCTTTGGGACACTGCTGCTCGCGTTGTTTAGGATCTACGTGTACATCATTACTATGCAATTCACTACTGAGTGCCTGAGAGTTTCGCACAAAGTAATGCACTGCATTTTCAACAATTTTTTATTGAACATAATGAGAATTACGCAGACAAAAGAATGGTGTTTTATCTACACACCCTATTTTTTCCACGTAATCTCCATTCCGTTCTACGGCCTTCCTCCAGTAATGATACAACAAACATTTCTGCAAATCAAATTGCACGTCAGCTCGTGGAGAATAGGAAACCAAGTAAAGCTAGAACTAGACCCAAACAAAAAGCCGAAAAACTGATGTGCCAGGAAAACAGCATATTCTCTTACCATCTTACAATGCAAGATCTGAATAGAGCATTGAATAAATGCAAGTCCGGTAAGGCGGCAAGTATGGATGACATCTGCACTGAACAACTCAAAAGATTTGGTCCTGCCAGTAAGCAATGGCTCTTGGACTTGCTCAACAATTTGCATCCACTTCTGCAAAATCCCTAAATTGTGGAGAAAAGCCAGAGTTATTGCAATACTCAAGCCTGGCAAGAACGCTAGCGATCCCAAGAACTACCGACCCATCTCCTTACAGGGTCATTTACATAAAATCTTGGAAAGAATGATTTTGGAGAGACTATCTGAAGTGGTAGAACCATTGCTCATACCAGAACAAGCCGGATTTCGACCAGGTAGAAGCTGTACTTCACCTAACACACTATATAGAAGACGGCTATGATAACAACAAAGTCACAGGTGTAGCTTTTATTGACTTGACATCAGCCTACGATATTGTTAACCACCTTACAATGCTAAATAAAGTGCTTAACATAACTGGGGATTACAAATTCACGCAAATGATTGAGTGCTTTCTTCCGAACATAAGGTTTTTTGTTGAATTTCAAGGTCAGCTGAGCAGATGGAGGAATGTAAAGAACGGTCCTCCACAAGGGAGTGTGCTAGCTGCTATACTTTTTAACATCTACACAAATGATCTGCCCTGCCAGCAAGGGACAAAGACAATTATTTATGGTGATGAAGTCGCTCTAGCACTTCAAGGAACATCTTTTGAACACGTTGAAGAGAAGCTCTCCCATGCTCTAGAAATTCTAACCAAGACAACCAGCTCAAGCCAAATCCAGCAAAAACACAGATTTGCGCGTTCCATCTTAGGAATAAACATGCAGCAAGGAAATTGCAGGTTTTCTGGGAAGGTAAGCAAATAAAACACTGCTCCACCCCCAGATATCTTGCAGTAACTCTTGATCGAGCACTTACCTACAGAATACATTGCTTGAACACCAAACCGAAGGTATCTGCAAGGAACAACATTCTCCGGAAATTATCGGGTACAACCTGGGGAACGCATCCTCGCATCTTAAGAACTTCTGCTATAGCTCTTTTTTATTCAGCAGAATTCTGCAGAATATGCTTGCCCTGTGTAGTGCAGATCTAGTCATGCTAAACAAGTGGATATCGCCTCGAATGAAACCTGCAGACTCGTTACGGAGTGTTTGAGATCTGCGCCACTTGATAAAGTTTATTGTCTAGCGCGCATCCCACCTCCAGATATCCGTCGCGAATGTGCATCCAGACCGGAAAAGTCTAAGGCATTGAGTCTACACGGGTACCAGCCAGCAGTACCTAGGCTCAAGTCAAGGAAAAGCTTTCTCTATTCAACCACCTTCGAACTTCAGTGTCAACTCATGGCGTTCCAGATCTAGCCACCTTGCAGGGTGGATGATCCCGACAGAAAGCCTCCCATCAGGTGACGAAGAAAGCTGGTCAATATGGAATACCCTCAACAGGCTGCGTTCTGGAGTTGGAACAACGAAGACCAACTTGAAAAAGTGGGGATTTGCATGTGATTCCACAGGATGTGAATGTGGTCAAGATCAGACAATGAGTTATCTTCTTGTCTGCAGCCTATGCCCAACGTCATGCTCGCCACAGAAGATCATCGATGCCACCACGGAAGCGTGAGAAGTTGCTGCATACTGGTCACGCCGCATTTAATTGTAATCGTAATGCTTATAGTACCATGTTTTGGAACATTTTGTATAACTTGCAAACTATAGTGAGTGTTTCCGACACGATTAAATAAATAAAGATATAAGCCACTGTGTACTTCCACAAACCATATTTCTAAGAAGGACTGCAAATCCCCACGAACCGTGGTCTCGCCAAGGTGGGCTGGCTTACGTTTACTGTATTTGTTTTGTTTTGTTTTAGGGTCCAAAAACAACTGGAGTCACACGCGCCCAAGTCAAAACTATATAACACGAAGACAGAAAGGAGTTAAAAACGACTATACGTCAATCCCAACTGGCATAAGAGGACACAGCTAAAAACAGAGGCGTGAAGAAAGGGCTAAAAAAGACAACATACAGGCACGGGGGAACTAAAAATTAAAGCCATATTGCTTTGAAGGATAAAAAGTAAAACGCGGTCGACAGCGCGCGCATCATTTGCTAAAACGGCCGATAAGTCAGATGGAAAATCCAAGCGGGACGGTAAACGGTTAAAAAATGGGTATTCCGTCAGGAATTGGCGGAGAGTTAAAACTTGGCCGGAATGTGCACAAAGTAGGGACAGAGCGCCACTTATCAAGTGACGATGGCTGAAAAGCTAAAAAGCTTACCAGCTGAGCTCTTCATATTCATGCAGCGGCTTCTCTTTTCTTCAAAGATTAGTTTAATTTTTCCATAGCCGCCATCTATCTTTCTCCATGTTACGCTTTCTTTTACAGCCTTAGAAGGTGGCCCGAAGAAATGAAAACCCACGTTTGTAACATTTATAGACTCAGAAAAAGCTTTCGACAATACTGACTGGAATAATCTCTTTGAAATTCCGGAGGTAGCAGGCGTAAAATACAACATATACAGGATCCAGTGGACAGTTAGAAGAGTTGAAGGCAGGAATGGGAAGCACTTGGGGAAGGCTCGACAGGATTGTAGTTTACACTCGAAGTTATTCACTCTTTAGACTGAGCAGGCTGTAAAAGAAACCAAGAGAAAAGTTAGAGAGGGAATTGACGTTCAGAAAGAAGAAATAGAATTTTTAAGAATTGACGATGACACAGCAGTTCTGTCAGACACCTCAGAGGATTTGGAAAAGCAGCTGTGATGAATGGATAAAGTCTTAAGATGAGGTCAATATGAGGTCGCTGTCTCGATTGCTGTCACTCTATTGTACAAGTCTGCTCCTTTGATGCTCTCGGTGCTGTAGTAGATGTTAGAATATTGCTGTACTGATTATTTATGTTGTCGATTTGTGAAAATGTATTCCATAACGACGTTTCGTGACAGCTACATTCACAGTTGCTCAAGTGGAATATAGCCGTCAGGAAACATCGTTACGAAATAAACTTTCATAAATCGACAACCACATAACTAGTAAAATAACAATCGAACATCTATTGTACCTCCGGCGACATCAAAGGAGAAAATTCATGCTAGATAGTGACAGCAAGTGAGACATCGGTGTCATACTGATAACAAGACGACCTGGCACAATCTAAAGATGGCAGTCACGCCGAAATAGGCCTATTGTAATAAAACAACCGAATACAGCAGCACATTTGATCTCCCAACATAATATAATAACGTACTTGTATGACGTATGACGCAGGGGGGGGCCAGATGGGCACACAAATTTAAATATTAAAAAATCTTTTCTGGCAGGATTTGTCTGGGTTATAGCATTATACAGTATTAAAGTGAGACGTGAATGACAAACAGTTGAGGCAAGAAGAGAATAGAAGACATTGAATTTTTGTGCTACAGGAATGATGAAGATTAGGTGGATAGATCGCGTAACTAATGAGGAGGTACTGAACAGAGTTAGGGGAAAAAATAGAAATTTGTGACAAAACTTGACTGAAAGAAGGGACTGGTTCATAATACGTATCTTGTGGCGTCAACGAAAAGTGACTTCAATAATACAGTATTGGAAAGTATGGGAGTTAAAATTGTACAGGAGTCAGGTTAAAATAGGCTCAGGTTGCGGTAGTTATGCAGAAATCAAGTCGTCTGTGCAGAATACGCCTGCAACAAAACCAGTGATCGTGCGGAAGACCACAACAATCAGAACACATCAACAAAAACAATGAGGCAGATAATCAATGATGTGGGACGCTGAAATGAAAAGTGTAACTCGCAAGCGACAGGAGGGAGCCTGTATGGGGAGCGGTGAGAGCCGGCAGACCTGTGGATGAGGCTGGCCGGCGCGCCCCACCTGCCGGCTCCGGCTCAGCTGTGGACAGCGCGCGGCGGCTCACCGGGCCGCCTCGCTGAGGAGCGTCCCTCAGGTCGCGGCACTGACGCCAAAGCGTGTGTGGATGAGCAGCCGGTGGAGATTTGAGGTCATCAGTCCCCTAGAACTTAGAACTACTTAAACCTAACTAACCTACGGACATCACACACATCCGTGACCGAGGCAGGATTCCAACCTGCGACCGTAGCAGTCGCGCGGTTCCAGGTTGAAACGCCTAGAACTGTCACATAGTGATATCGCTCCTACTCAAATGTCGAGCGATTCGTCGATTACTCCAATCACCTTCTTTGTGCCCAACCCCACGTCCTCTCAAATGCTGACATCGGATTATATGGTTCACGTGCCTCTCTGCGAGGCATAGTTATTGTCCAACTGAGCACACGGAATGAAATTCACAGAGACTATACCTCCTAGTATCTACACATGCACTATGTTTACTATCCCTGCCAGCTGCGCGGTGAAACTGCGCTGTAGCATTGTAGATTCATACACCAGCCGCCAGAGTTTATAATTTTGCATTTTCCGTCGAGATCTGTTCGAACATAGACTTGCGATTAACTTGCTTAACTGCTTCGTGGCGAGTCCTTTTTTTTTTTTTTTTGGTTATACAGTATAATAAATTATGTCCTACGTTTCAGAGCACCGTCAGATTGAGGATATTTCGAAAACGCATACTTTTCGGTGCAGTTATTTGTAATGAATTGACGGAAACGACATACAGATGGTTGTAGAGTTTTTGTATTCGGTGCTTTTACTCTTATAACTTGCGTGCTAAGGAAGTCTGCCGCTACAAGGGAACTGCGCAATAAAGATTTATCAAACCGCACCTGCCGGCCGATGTGGCCGTGCGGTTCTAGGCGCTTCAGTCTGGAACCGCGTGACCGCTACGGTCGCAGGTTGGAATCCTGCCTCGGGCATGGATGTGTGTGATGTCCTTAGGTTAGTTAGGTTTAAGTAGTTCTAAGTTCTAGGGGACTGATGACCACAGATATTAAGTCCCATAGCGCTCAGAGCCATTTGAAGTTAGTGTAAAATTGTTCGCGCTATCAAGTTTGATGTTTATTATTAGAGTACATGGATGGTGTCTTTTCCATCCCATCCCTGCATTGGTTATCAGATAATGATTGACTGATATGGCTTGTTTGAGTTGGGGAAAAAGTTTTCGTGGATGGACGGCAACTTCTGGGGGTTGCTAGCAGCGAAACAGTGATCGGGTACATGAGTGCAATATGAGAAATGAGTCGAAAGGGGACGCAAAGTCGTCAGCTATTCCGTCTGTGTGAGAGACGAGTCGAAATGTATAGGTCGTCATTCGCTTTCGGACATCAGTTTGGAGACCTACGTCAAGGCCGTAAAAGTCTTCTACTTTCGTTATGTTGTAAGTGGGTTTTTATTTAAGATTAGCAGATGTGTGGCGTATTGCGGTTGTTGCAGTAACAAAATGATTTCCACAGCGCGTTGTCTAGTTTTCTGTGATAGGCCGTGTATTTGGACGTCTTAAGATTAGTTTAGAACATGAGACAGGCATGGAACTCGTGGCAGAAAAACGAAATGTTTGGCTTTATACAAAAGCGTGTTAGAAAACAGTGTTTGAGACAACAAAACAGGACCAGAGGGAGCATATCATACGATAATTCACCTAGAGTATAGGTGATCAAACTTTAAAGTGGCCTCGGCAGTGTCTGTATGTTTAATAGAATCGTGTCATACATCAGCAGCAGCAGGAGCAGGAGCAGCAGCTTGAGGTGAGAGCCGGTGAGGAAGGGGCTGTACCTCTCGGAATGCTTAGCTGGCTGCACGCTGCACTATTGTGGAAAGTATTGTGAAATCTGTTTCCCCGCGCTGTAGGCTGACTGCAGCTATGTGTCAATGAGCCCGCACCGGTGCCTTGGTGACTTTAATGCGTATGAGCTTTTATAGTTCGTAATTTTTGCGTGCATTTGCACTGAATGGTCAAAACACTGTCCTGTTGCAGGTCGTTCTGTTTCTACAGAGGTTGCTGAAGGTGGTGGATATGTCTTTCTCCGACTTGTGCCCAGTTCAGACTGAAATTGGAGCGATCACATGCGAAGCTGTAGAAATGGGATCAGTTACACGACGTGTAGGGGGGTGACTAAAACGACGTTGGAATTTTACTGTAGAGGCTAGGTTCAGGAAATGTGACTCGTTTCGAGATATGGGAGTGCGTGAAATATGATTGACTTGTGGGTGTGAGCCTATGCAAGTACATGTTTGAATAGACGTAATTTGTAACATATAGCGTAACGCTAGAGATCTGAATAGTTAGTGTATATTTTTCTTCTTACGAACTCAATCAGCACATCATCTACTACTAATGTCTGTCACTGCCTATAACTCAGCGGGTATATGGAGGAACCTCGGATATGGTCTTGAGACAGAATGCGTTGCAAAAACTAATCAATTCCCTAGTTGGGTGCGGTGGGATGGAATCGCAAATACCGCGTACATACCGTGTTCCTTAGCGGAATCACTTTCAAAGTTCAGTCATTTTATCGCGAGATTGCATCGTTGACTGTTAATACACACATTTCTACGATCACCTTCATGGTATTTGTCCAGTAAACGCCACCTCATTCAAGGTAATGTGGTACCTCGATTCGTAAAGCGGTTATAGGTTTTAACATGGATACTTGGGTGCACCTGTAGAACGAAGAGCGCTTGTGAGAGTAATATGCAGTAGTCATTGGGATCGGGATTTTTTTCTTTAAAATTTGCTCGATTACGTCTATGACAGGGTGGACTCGAAAGAAGAACTTAAGAAACATGCAAACTCATCATTGATTTTCGATTAGTATTATTTGGTATCGTCTCATGCAGTTATTGACGAGGTAATATTATACTTAGTATTAGTGCTGAGTGTGTGATATGATCGCATTTGAGGATCAGGTTTATAAAGTATATGTGTTTGTGTAAAGGAAATGTGTATGTGCTGTTCTAGGGAGGGTATGGATTTGACTTGGAGTACTGTGATAGCAATGGGGAGAGTATGTCCAGTTGTAAGGATGGTACAGCTATTTCCAGACAACTGCCGACAACAGGGTGTATTTCCGATAATTCGGTCATTGCCAAATACGGTTCAGTTGAAACCGCGATCGTAAGATTTAATTGTAAGTATAATGATAGAAGATATATGTGAGGGGTTTTCTAGAATGTGTCTGTGTATGCAAAGTCTGTGGTGGCATTCACATTTCATGTTAACAACAGCATCCATGAGAATGTAGAGGCTTGTTTGACTGTAGGAATGTATCAGAGTTAACTTTGCCATCTTCTAGACGACAGAATAGCGAACTAATACTTAGTATGTGCTGGACGGCTTTCGTGATCAAGTGTAACTTTGAGAAGATGGTGCGTTTGCGGTGGAGTGTTATTCCCTCCCATGTAAATTGTTCGGTCGACTGCTTCTGCATATTTGGTGCCTTTATTTAGTTGAGGGATCATCGACTGGTTTGTTGGACACACGTTTGCCTGTTCTCTAGATGTGGGAAAGACCCTAGTTGGTTTGTAAAGAATATTGATCATCTGGAAACTGTTAGATCACCTACTTCGGTATTCGAGAGTGGAATATCAGTTTGTAAGTAGGCTGTTTAGGTTTTTAAGTTGGTAACGCCGCGTAGCGCTCTGTATGAAAATCACTGACTGTGCTGTGTGAAGTCTGTGGCTTGTTGGAATATTTGCTATTGTAGTGTTGGGCAGTTGGATGTGAACAGCGCGTAGCGTTGCGCAGTTGGAGGAGAGCCGCCAGCAGTGGTGGATGTGGGGAGAGAGATGGCGGAGTTTTGAGAGCGGACGATCTGGACGTGTATCCATCAGAAGGAGTAAATTTGTAATACTGTATATCATGACCTTTATATATATGATGACTTTTGAAAATTATTGAGGTAAATACATTATTTGTTCTCTATCAAAATCTTTCATTTGCTAGCCATGCCTATCAGTAATTAGTGCTTTCAGTAGTTAGAATCTTTTATTTAGCTGGCAGTATTGGCGCTCGCTGTTTTGCAGTAGTTCGAGTAACGAAGATTTTTGTGAGGTAAGTGATTCATGAAAGGTGTTAGTCACGGCCATTCTTTTGTAGGGATTATTGAAAGTCAGATTTCGTTGCGCTAAAAATAAAATGTGTGTGAAATCTTGTGGGACTTAACTGCTAAGGTCACGAGTCCCTAATCTTACACACTACTTAACCTAAATTATCCTAAGGACAAACACGCACACCCATGCCCGAGGACGGACTCGAACCTCCTCCGGGACCAGCCGCACATTGCGCTAAAAATACTGTGTGTCAGTGTAGTGCTGATCACAATAAGTAAAGAGAGAAATGTCAGAGTACGTTCAGTTCTGCTCAGCTGTTTGAAAATCAAATAACGTAAGGGATTTATCAGCACAGTCTTTTATAATTTTTTCTAAGGGGAGGTTTCAAGTTTACTCTACTTGTTTCTAGTTAGTCAATGGTTAACAGCACGCTGCACCTCGCTACAGTTTGGTGTTTGTGGAGAAATAATTTACAGTCTGTATCTTGTGCATTATGTTGCGTCAGCGATAGGGAGGCTACAGCTGTGTGCTTTGTATCGAGAAGTACGGCGAAAATAGGGTGTTCTTGTAATCGACGAGTCTGGAGATATCTGTACAAATGCGAGCAAGAAAGCGGAAACAGTAATGCGTTTGTATCAAGGGGAAACGAGCCTGTCTTTGCATGTCAGTTCTGAGAGTGACTTCGGTTCGCTGATGTAAAGGGGATGATCTGGTATGGTGGGGGATATGAATTTCACGTTTACTAAATCGAGACGGTACTCGGTGATATATTCCCTGGTTGGAGATCGGTTTGACACTACAATATTCCTGCTAATATCGTACGTATTTGATGACTTGTAGACAACTTTCCGATGTTTAGTTGTCAGTGCCAAATGGTGATCAGTGTAAAATAGTTTGTTACCACTGAGTACAGCGTCTGTAGAAAGAAAGAACAGGTTGGGGGTGTATAGATTGAGAGAACTGTCGGTGCAATTTAGCAATCTTTGCAAAATACCGACAGAAAGCCCCAGAAAGAAATGGCGGATGGTGCGTCGATACCGACGGCGTTAGTAATTCTACTGGTAAATACGATAAGAGCCAGTGAGAATGCTCGATTGATTGTGGTGGGATATAGGAGCGGTGAGAACAAATGGCTCTGAGAACTATGGGACTTAACATCTGTGGTCATCAGTCCCCTAGAACTCAGAACTACTTAAACCTAACTAACCTAAGGACATCACACAAATCCATGCCCGAGGCAGGATTCGAACCTGCGACCGTAGCGGTCACGCGGTTCCAGACTGAAGCGCCTAGAACCGCACGGCCACACCGGCCGTCCGGTGAGAACAGTTATGCATGTATGTCCGGGAGGAAGACAGGATTCGGCGATATTTTGGTAAACAGGTTCTGTTACGGTAGAAATTTTGGCGCATGCGAGCTGAAACAACAAGAAAGCGAGCGTTAACTATTTCTGGGGCACTATAAAATTAGGGAGAGCTGGACTTGACTGATATATATATCACAAAGTCATGTAACGTAAGAATAACATTGAGAATGTTTTAGATGGCGATGTGTGAGTCACGCTGGGGGCGGGTACGTGCGGTTGAACGCGTGTGTCAACACGCTCTGTGCTGTTCTGCCTTCAATGGCAAAGACAAGTGGCGCCTGGAGGTGCCTCGAATACGAGACTGGCGTGAACGCGCTTTGGAATGCTATGGCAGTACAACAGTGCCTGTATAGAGGCATGCAACTTTCAGTGTTGGACGACGCCCGCTCGGGGTCTGTGACAGAGCGTGCGGGACCCGGGCTGCGGCTGCCTCACTTCGCGGGGGTTGTGGCGCGTGGCACAGTATGGAGGTCTGTGAGTAGTCTGACAGCTGACGGCCACGTCGACCGTACGTGCGATCACGTCATCATCGGTGTCTAGCGGATAGGAATTTCTCAGGTGTTACGTATGAATGGGGTGCCGCCACCTCATGCTTGTGGAATCCGAGCAGGGGCCTGTGCGCGGTTTGTCATCTGACTGCCGCGTAACTTATCGCTACGTCCTGTGTACTCTACTGGAGAGGGGGAGGTGGAGTGTGCTTGCACGCATCGATTGCATTATTTCGTGAGCGGCTCTGTAGGCCATGCTATGTGCTATTTGGACAGTTCACGAGCACTGAGCGTGTCTACACATCAGTGTGAAGAATTATTTAGGAGGAGTTTGCTATTGTGTACTGAAATTACGAGTTGGTTGCGTGTCTGTGGGCTGTGAAACATGGCCCCGAGCACATCAGGGTGCATCTTTTGTATCTGTGTGGTAGATACAAAGTCTATCATTAAATAAGTTGTTTGAAAATAAATAGAGTGGAGTCAATCACTTGTATGGAGGTGGCGGCCGAGGATGTGTGACGTAAGTGGTCGAACGCCCGCGGACCAGTGGCGCGGGGCATGTCCGGTTATAACGTGCGCACGCGAGAGAGAGAGAGAGAGAGAGAGAGAGAGAGAGAGAGAGAGAGAGAGCAGACCTCTTGTGTCATCACGCGACTTTACTGTAGCGCCCTCAGGTGGGCGCAATATGAACTACGTCAGTTGGGCTATGGAACTTGCGGTGAACACAGTGGGTGCCGTCGTCTTGAATACCGGTACTTGGGTCATGATCTGACGTCACGGGGTGCTCTCTAGCGGCGAGGACATGTACGAAGCCAGTTGGGCTCTGGAGCTCGTGGTGGACACATCTGCTTGAAACTGGTTAAATAATAAAGGGAATTCGCTTTTTCTCGTCATTATCGTACTGGAATTTGAACTTCCCGCCATTTTCTGTGGGGGGGAGGGGGGTTAGGTTAGTGGAGGTAGCCCAAGTGTCCTATCTTCCAACCAAAATCAACCATCTTGACTGATGTCACAGTGGGGCTGTCTGGTGGCGACGATATGAACTAAGCCAGTTAGAGTCAAGACCCCGTGGCGAACACATGTTTGAAACTGCTTAAATAATAAAGAGAAGTCCATTTTTCCCGCCATTTTCTTTGCTTAGTAGAGATAACTGGGGTGTGACACATTATCATGTTGGAATTTGAAATTGGCGTCATTTTTCTGGGCGAGGCGGCCGTGGCATTTTCCTACCAAAATTCAAACTTCCCGCCAAAATCCGCCATCTAGATTGACGTGATCGCCGCTATCTTGGATGAAGTAATCGCCACCATCTTGGATAACAGTACTTTGCGCTAGAATCCGCCATTTCCCAATATTCACATACACTGATCAGACAGAACGTCATTATGACCACCCATGCAATAGGCGGTATGTCCTCCGTCGGCACGTATAACAGAGGCGACGCGTCCTGGAAGCATGGAAGCAATGAGGTTTTGGTAGGTAGCTGGATGGGGTTCTCCCCATTCAAGATTGCTGTCTATGTTACTACTTGATTCGCTCGCAATTATGTATCGAAAATTTGGTTGCAGCTGAGGCCCGTTATTTTGTGGTTTTTATATTATAACTTACGTACTATGACTATATGCTTTTTCAAAGGACCTGCACTTTGAAGATCTATACTGTTTTAGGTAGGCTTTGTCAGGATAAAATGAAAAGGAAACAACATCTCGGCGGTTGAAAGCTTTTCGTGTGTGGTGCTCTAAAATATGCTTACCTGCAATTTTGTCATATGTTGACATGATGGAGACCGTGGCTGTTGTTTGAAGACAAATGTTGATGGTGTTAGGACAGCAACCAGCCACAAATTTACTTTCAGTTCCTTTATTAAAAGAGTACCGTTACCGGTTTCGAATAGTTGTGATTCATCCTCAGACGGTTTACATGCTTTCTTTATGACATGTGCTGTATTTTTTACAGATTAATTGTCCTAAAATATAAATATTACATAATTATAAACACGCCACACACAGATGGTTGCGTTACAGATTTTCGTTGCCACCCCCGCCAACAAAAAATGGCATATTTCAGAACGATGCTGCACCGAATTAAAAAAGTACCAATGAGTGACACAGACGAACAAAATAAAATCAATATAATTAAAACAGTTGCTCACAATAATGGATATAAACCCACAATGATAGAAAAACTCCTCAACAAAATGCAGACAAAAACCACAGATCCACTTCACAGCAGTCACGTCAAGCCAAATCAGTGTGCCACTGAAGTCAAACCTAAATATGCTACTCTCCCATACATAGGCCCACTTTCATACCAAATAGCAAACTTATTTAAAAAGAAGAAAAATATCACAATCAGCTTTTCCTCAAATAATAAATTACAACAAAAAGTAATCCATGATGTAAATACCTCCAAGAGTCCCTATTGTAAATCAGGAATATACAAACTCAAATGTGATACATGCCCAAAATTCTACATTGGACAGACAGGCAGAAGTTTTGAAATTAGATACAAAGAACATATTGATGCTCTCAGACTTGGTAACTTGAACAAATCAGCATTTGCAGCCCATATTACTGAAGAAAACCATTCAGTGGGAAACATTGAGAACAACCCAAAAATTTTGAATCTAGCAGAAAAAGGAGCCACTACGAATATACTAGAAGAATTAGAAATATACACACACAAAAACAGCACCACAGACTATATCCTTAACGAACAAACAGAGTTAGCTAACACCCCTTTCCTGAAAAATTTCCAAAAATTATTTTCCAGCCTCCAAAGCAAATAATATTAGTACACCTATCTGCAGATCAAATAGCAAAATTTATATGTTACTATAATTCTCATGATACTAAATGTAATTAAATAATATACTATTTTACCTATATATATATATATATATATATATATATATATATATATATATATATATATATATATATATAATTAATTTAGCAATATCAACTCAAAAATTCAATGTCTCTGTACTAGTGTAAAAAGCATTACAGCTGTGTAAATGAATATATGATCCTTTCCAAACACAGGACATCATCGTCAAATGTTACGATATATCATAGCATCTGTGATACTCATACGTTTGTAAGCTCTTTGTATGTATCAAAACATGTGGTGCCTGGTAGAAATCTTCTCAGTGACAAATCTTAAGTGTTCAGTGAGAACAATTTACGTGTGCAACAATAAAAATGCAGTGGGAATGCATTTACATTTGTTGGACGAATTTTATGAAAACAAACACTCGAAACCTACGTTTCATGTAAGTCACATGCAACGAAAATCTGTAACGCAACCATCTGCATTAAACACAGCACGGGAAGAGGTCGCCAGTCTTGCTTTCAGCGCGAGACATGGTTAAGCTTCTCACAACTCCAGAGTCACTAATTAGAGCCCTGTAGCTTCCTGGCTACTCTCACGAGAAGAACACAGCAGCTGCCATAACCCGATTTCCCAGAAACTTCGCTCGGTGAGACAGGAGTGAAGATGAGCGAACACGTGTCTCGGCTTATCCGTAACCACGCAGTTGTTTCTGAGAAAGCGACGGCCAGAGTTTTCAATGTCTTATGTGTGTCTCAGGTCGCGATAACCTCAGCAGAAATGGTGGCACAGTGCTTAGCGTTGCGGCTTATCTGTTTCGCGTCCCGTGTTCGAAACCCGTTTATGGTTTCTATTTACTTTATTTTAGTTTTCATTTACCTACCCAAGTCCGTAGCAAGCTTCTTACAAGGTAGGAGATACAAGGACGTTATATTAATTGTAAAATTACATCTCTGTATCACAGCGAGTGTCAGATAGTTACGCTACTGGCCATTAAAATTGCTACACCAAGAAGAAATGCAGATGATAAACGGGTATTCAATGGACAAATATATTATACTAGAACTGACATGTGATTACATTTTCACACAATTTGTTTGCATAGATCCTGAGAAATGAGTACCCAGAACAACCACCTCTGGCCGTAATAACGGCCTTGATACGCCTGGGCATTGAGTCAAACAGACCTTGGATGGTGTGTACAGGTACAGCTGCCTATGCGGCTTCAACAAGGTACCACAGTTCATCAAGAGTAGTGACTGGCGTATTGTGACGAGCCAGTTGCTCGGCCACCATTGACCAGACGTTTTCAATGAGAGATCCGGAGAATGTGCTGGCCAGGGCAGAAGTCGACCATTTTCTGTATCCAGGAAGGCCCCTACAGGACCTGCAACATGCGGTCGTACATTATCCTGCTGAAATGTAGGGTTTCGCAGGGATCGAATGAAGGGTAGAGCCACGGATCGTAACACATCTGAAATGTAACGTCCACTGTTCAAAGTGCCGTCAATTCGAATAAGAGGTGACAGAGACGTGTAACCAATGGCACCCCATACCATCACGCCGGGTGATACGCCAGTATGGCGATGACGAATCACGCTTCCAATGTGCGTTCACCGCGATGTTGCCAAACACGGATGCGACCATCATGATGCTGTAAACAGAACCTGGATTCATCCGAAAAAATGAAGTTTTGCCATTCGTGCACCCAGGTTCGTCATTGAGTACACCATCGCAGGCGCTCCTGCCTGTGATGCAGCGTCAAGGGTAACCGCAGCCATGGTCTGCAAATCAAATGGCTCTGAGCACTATGGGACTTAACTGCTAAGGTCATTAGTCCCCTAGAACTTAGAACTACTTAAACCTAACTAACCCAAGGACATCACACACATCCATGCCCGGGGCAGGATTCGAACCTGAGAGTGTAGCGATCGCACGGTTCCAGACTGTAGCGCCTAGAACCGCTCGGCCGCTCCGGCCGGCCCACGGTCTCCGAGCTGATAGTCCATGCTGCTGCAAACGTCGTCGAACTGTTCGTGCAGATAGTTGTTGTCTTGCAAACGTCTCCATCTGTTGACTCAGGGATCGAGACGTGGCTGCACGATCCGTTACAGCCATGCGGATAAGATGCCTGTCATCTCGACTGCTAGTGATACGATCCAGCACGACGCAATCGCGATAGGCTACAATACGACCCTTATCAAAGTCGGAAACGTGCGGGTAGGCAATTCTCCTCCTTACACGAGGCATATCACAACAACGTTTCACGAGGCAACGCCGGTCAACTGCTGTTTGTGTATGAGAAATCGGTTGAAAACATCCCTCATGTCAGCACGTTGTAGGTGTCGCCACCGGCGCCAACCTTGTGTGAATGGTCTGGAAAGTTAATAATTTGCATATCACAGCATATTGTTCCTGTCGGTTACATTTCGCTTCTGTAGCACGTCATCTTCGTGGTGTAGCAATTTTAATGGCCAGTAGTGTATTATATAACATAATGTGTATGGTACTGCGAAGTCCTAAAGTATGGACAGCACAGCGACCAGCGCAAACGACAAGAAGCCTCTGACCTGCGCGCCACGCGCCCAGGAGTGCGGCGCGGGCTGTCAACGCTGCCTTAGCCAGCCGCCCACCGCTGCTCGGTCGCAGATTTGGGGCATATCGGGACTGAGTAACAGCAAGACGAGCGCCTGCGTTCAGCGGGTAGTAATAATGTGCCAGTATAACTGTATGCAGGAGACACAGGAAGCCGCTTCATAAGGATAAGTTGTGTTTCTTCCCTTTTTAGCAATAAAGTGCTCTACTGATTTTGGATTCCTGCCACCGGCCATCGCGGCTTCTCTCCTTCCTCGTTTGTGTCTGTGCTCTCTCTCGAACAGTATCCGACACAGCAGTTACAATATTTTTAAATTCTCATACTCATACCTCATTCTTATATAAATTCTTATAGTAATTATTATACTTTATTCTTATGTTTATTCTCCACGAAGATTTGGTGCATTCCCTTATAATGACACCGACCGCAGAAACATTTGAAAGAGAAATTCCGAAGACCACGAGCATCGCGCGATGGGAGGTTTGCCACTGTGACATTTCTTCTTATGGCTGCCACTCGGGAAGAAACTTCGTTAGCACTGCTGAAGATTTCACGCGTTGGCAATAATTACGCAGAAAATCACGCATAAATGACCACTTTACCGAAAACTAGCTCTTGTAACTGATTATGAATCAAGGTAACCTACAATGGTATCCAAAATTAAAGCAATAAACAGCTATTTCTCGATCCTGAGTATAACTCACGATATAATCATACAAATTGTGAACGAATGCCCGTAAGATCGTGTTCTGCACATTAGATGGCATCTCGGTCAACGGAAAACCATGCCAACGATGACGTCAGGGCACGTTTCAAACGGAGCAGTGGTTGCCGGGTAGGCCCACATCCCACAGTGGCAGACACTGCAGTATGGCACAGAGAAGAAGCCTACCAGACTCTCTGCGGTGGAGAGCCTTAACGAAGATTGAAAGCAGGACAGTCCCAAACTCATGTGGCCCGATGGCCGAAACTGTATCACGAAAACCAGGGCCGGTCCGACCGCGTGTGACATCAGAAAGAGAGGACCGTTATTTGGCTGTAAGGGCACGACGGTACCGCCTCAGTACTGCGCAGGAACTGGCATCTGACCTCGTACATCCACTGGACGCGTTGTATCGACGCAAACGGTGTAGAGAAGGCTTCGACGGAGTGGCCTTTATTGTCGGAGAGCTGCCTCTGACGTATCTTCACAGAACGGAAAGTCTAGAGTGGAGTCGCCAACGTGCCAACAGTGCAGTCAATTAGTGTGCCAATGTTCTTTTCACAGAGGAGTCTCGATTTGGTGTGGAGAGTGGTTCTCGATGGAGGGAATGTGGAACACGATTTCGAGACTCGAAGACTTTAGAAGGAGGCTGATTCTGAGGAGGATCGCTAATGGTGTGGGCAGGGATTATGTTGTCCACTCGAACCCCTCTTCATGAAATTGTACGAGTCAATTAGAAAGGTTACACTGCTGTCAAGTATTGTGACGAGATCTTGGGACCTGATGTGCGGTCGTTGCGAGGTGCTGGGGGCCCACACTTTGTATTGATGGACGGTAATGCTCGACCTCATATAGAGTACGAGTGGTTGATGTTTTCTTGGAAACAGAAGGTAGATACTGTACGTACGGCGTGGCCTGTTCGCTCTCCCAGTTTTAACCCAATAGAGCATGTCTGGGGTGCACTAGGGGGACGGGTTGAATCACGTCAGCATCCACCAACCGCTCTCCAAGACTCGGGAGCAGACTTGCAGGAAGAATGGCCGTTGTTGCCTCAACAAGACATTGGTGACGTTATTCACAGCATGCTCCGTCGTTGTCAGGCCTCTACTGCTGCCAGAGGTGGTCACATCCACAGTAGGCACATTAACCAGTTGTCGGAAAGCGTATGCAAATATGTTAAGTTAAAAAAAAAGAACATTTTCGTCTACTGTTCTGCATGTAGCACTTGTTTACATTCTGTATTCTTTTCGTTGTTCCTACTTTGCTATCACTTGTTGATACTATTTTGTGGCAAAATAAAAGTAACCTTCCGAAATTTCCGTTTGTTACTTTACTTTTGGACACGAGTGTACTAGAATTTCACCGAAAACAGTTTCAAATAATTTTGTCATTTTTTTTAAATTCATTTACCTGACATACAATCGGTAGATGAGTAAGGACAACGTTACTTCAACATACAATGGAAACATTCGTGCAATAAGCTTTTACAGACACGGGTAGATAAATGAAAAACAAAAATAAAAATCGCGTTTCGAACACGGGGCGCAGAGCTACGAAGCCGGTACGCCAGACACTGTGCCACCGCTTCGGTTGAAATACTCCCTCACTCGAAGACACGGAAGGACGACGGTTCAATCCCGCGTCCGGGCATCCTGATTTAGGTTTTCCGTGATTTCCCTAGATCGCTCCGGGCAAATTCCGGGATGGTTCCTTTGAAAGGGCACGGCCGACTTCCTTCCCCGTCCTTCCCTAATCCGATGAGACCGATGACCTCACAGTTTGTTCTCTTCCCCGAGTCGACCAACCAACCAATCAAAGACACGTTAAGCCCCTCTAAGACTTGGATCCTCATTTTGTCAGAAACGACCGAGTACCTACGGATAAGGCGAGCCTAGTGCCTCCTCTTGCACTGAGCCACGGCACGGCACCTGCCGCCCTCTGCTCGTCGGCAGAGTCCTGTAGGCCGACTTGTGCGCTGCAGCGCGCACACCGACAACCCCACGCCGCCTGCAACTGGCTCCTAGCACTCTCCCCACGTGATCTCCACAGAGACAAAACATGAATGCAGCTCAAACGCAACAGGTCAAAGGTAACACAAAAACGCCATCACTGTGTTTTCTCTGGAACAAACGAACTGGATTCCCTTCAGTTAGTCTTCGTCCTTTGAACTCCGGCCTGCTATAAGGCCTCTGTAGCGAGCGCGGACATGCTGACGAAACTGTAAAAACGCTCGCCTAGATAACCGGAAATGACTATTAGAATTCTACGCCCCGCGCTCTTTGTACATTCACTCGTGAAATGTGACAAGCCTTAAATAATAAAACATCGCGAGCCGGTATTTTTTGTGAACTATCCTGGGCATTTGTTTGCTTAGATCGTATTACTCTCTTAGAAAAACTTAGACGTAATGGAAATGGTTGCTTTCCAAACAACTGGTTTCAATAACACTTAATAAACAGAATGCAATAAGTTGCGCTGAGTGATTCAGATAATGTTGGGAGGACATAATTTAGTGACTGGAATAAACCGAGAACGATGTTCCGTAGGGTTCAAAATTAAGTCCATATATGTGAATGACCTACCACTTAATAATCACGGAGCAGAACTGGTAATTTTGGCAGACAATATTAGTGGTTCAAATGGCTCTGAGCACTATGGGACTTAACTGCTGTGGTCATCAGTCCCCTAGAACAGAACTACTAAGCATGAAGCATGTGAACGGGAGTCAATCACTAGAGTAGCACGTTACATATTTTTAGGTGTACACACTGAAAAATCTTTAATTGGAAGCAACATACTACTGAGCTGCTCAGACTAATAAGTTCAGCTACTTTTGTTCTTCGCATAACTGCTAATGTTGGAAACAAACGAAACAACTTCTTAACGTATTTTGCATATTTCCATTCAATACTGTCTGGGCTCACTTATCACTTAGAAAGTAAGTACTGACTGCAAAATGGCGAGTAGTAAGAATAATATATGCTGTTCACCTGTGATCGTGATATAGGTACCACTTCATAGAGTTAGACGTTTTAATTGCACCTTCACAACATATAATACTCGCTAATGAAACTCCTCATAAATAATCCATGTAATTTGAAAAGAATAGAGATAGCCACACTTACAACACTAGAAGAAAAACTGACCATAAGCATACATTATCAAAGCTCTCAGCAGCTCAGACACGCATTC
The DNA here is from genome assembly GCF_023864345.2 of Schistocerca serialis cubense. Lineage (NCBI taxonomy): Eukaryota > Metazoa > Arthropoda > Insecta > Orthoptera > Acrididae > Schistocerca > Schistocerca serialis. Next base: position 511,986,241 of record NC_064646.1, read on the forward strand.
AGTATGCATCAAAAACGTCTTTTGATCATTTGACCAATAATATAACACACGTGACACGTAGCAGAGCACGACATAAAATGCGTCTAACCCAAAATGATTTCTTTTGAGTAACTGCTTCTATTCCATACACGAATTTTTATTTAAAAATTGGCGACACGAATAAAAACTACTTTTAAGTGTAGCTGCATTAACATGTTCATTTAAGTTAAATTCCACCATCCACGAACCACGGACCTCGGCGTCGGTGGGTTGGTTTGCGTGCCTCAGCGATGCAGACAGCGTGCAGCCACGACGGAGGGGTATCTGTTGAGAGGCCGTTCCTGAAGAGGGGCAGCAGCCTTTTCAGTAGTTGCAGGGCCAACAATCTGGATGGTTGACTGATCTAGCCTTGTAACATAGCCAAAAAGGTTTGCTGTGCTGATACTGCGAACGGCTGAAAGCAAGGGGAACTGTAGTCGTAACTTTTCCCGAGGGCATGCCGCTCTACTGTTAGTTGAAGTGATGATGGCGTCCTCTTGGGTCAAATATTCCGGAGGTAAAATAGTCCCCCGTTCGAATCGCCGGCCGGTGACACTCAGGACGATTTCGTCATCAGGAGAAACGAAACTAGCGTTCTGCGGATTGAAGCGCGGAATGTCATATCTCTTAATCGGGCAGATAGGTTAGAAAATTTAAAAAGGGAAATAGATAGGCTGGTCTTAGATAAAGAGGGAATTAGTGAAGTTTGCTGGCACAAGGAACGGGACTTGGGTTTGGGTGAATACCGCATTATAAATACAAAATCAAACAAGGGTAATGCATGAGTAGGTTTACTCATGAATAAGAAAATGGGAACGCGGATAAACTACAACGAAAGGCATAGTGAACGCAATACCGTAGCCAAGTTAGACACAAAATCAACCACCTACCACAGCAGTACAAGCTTATATGCCAACTAGCTCTGCAGAAGATGAAGAGATTGAAGAAATGTATGACGAGACTGAAGATTATTTAGATAGTTAAGGAAGACCAAATTTTAATTGTGATGCTGGACTGGAATTCGACAGTAGGAAAACGAAGAAGAAGAAAAAATTGTAGGTGAATATACTCGGGGAAAGGAACAAAGGAGAAAGCCGCCTGTTAGAATTTTGCGGCCAACATAATTTAATGAGAGCTAACACTCGGTTTCAGAATCATGAAAGAAGACTGAATACCTGGAAGGAACCTGGACACAACGGAAGGTTTCAGGCAGATTATATAATGGTAAGACAGAGATTTCGGAACTAGATTTTAAACTGTAAGACATTTACAGGGGCAAATGTAAAATCTGACCACAATTTACTCGTTATGAATTTTATATTAAAACCAAAGCAAACGCAAAAAGGCAGGAATTTTAGGAGATGGGACCTGGATAAAGTAAAAGAACCATAGGTTGTAGTAAGTTTCAGAGAGAGCATTAGGGAACGGTTGACAAGAACGGAAGAAAGAAATACAGTGGAAGAAGAATGGGTGGCTTTGAGAGACGAAATAGTGAAGACAGCAGAGGATCAAGTACGTAAACAGACGAGAGCTAGTACATATCATTCGGTAACACAGAAGATACTGAATGCAGTAAATAAAGCAACTGAATCGGAATACAAACTTCAAAAAAATGAGACCTACACGTAGTGCAAAATGGCTAAACAGGAATGACTAGAAGACAAATGTAAGAATGTAGAAGCATATATCACTAGGGGCTAAGATATATGCTCCCTACAGGAAAATTACAGAGACCTTTGGAGAAAAGAAACCACCAGTATGAATATCAAGAGCTCAGATGGAAAACTAGTCCTGCGCAAAGAAGAGAAAGCTGAAAGGTGGAAGGAGTAAATAGAGTGTTTATACGAGGGGATTTACTCGAGGGCGTGTTATGGACACGGAGGAGGACGAAGATGAAAATGAGATGGGGAATATGATTAATGCGAGAAGAATCTGACAGCCTGAAAGACATAGGGGACAACTAGCCATCACAAAACTCTTTCATCTGGTGTGCAAGCTATATGCGACAGACGAAATACCCTGAGTCTTCAAGAAGGATGTGATAATTCAGAAAGCAATTACCAACACGTATGAATATTATCGAACTGACAAGTTTAATAAGTTATGGCTGTAACATGGATTCTAATAGATGAATGGAAAAACTGGTAGAAGCCGACCTCGGAGCAGATCAGTTTGGATTCCAGAGAAATGTAGAAACACACGAGACAATACTGATCCTACGACTTAGTTTGTTGTTGTTGTGGTCTTCAGTCCTGAGACTGACTTGATGCAGCTCTCCATGCTACTCTATCCTGTGCAAGCTTCTTCATCTCCCAGTACCTACTGCAGCCTACATCCTTCTGAATCTGCTTAGTGCATTCATCACTTCCTCTACGATTTTTACCCTCCACGCTGTCCTTCAGTACTAAATTGGTGATCCCTCGATGTCTCAGAACATGTCCAACCAACCGATCCCTTCTTCTAGTCAAGTTGTGCCACAAGCTCCTCTTCTCCCCAATTTTATTCAGTACCTCCTCATTAGTTATGTGATCTACCCATCTAATCTTCAGCATTCTTCTGTAGCACCACATTTCGAAAGCTTCTGTTCTCTTCTTGACTAAACTATTTATCGTCCACGTTTCACTTCCATACATGGCTACACTCCATACAAATACTTTCAGAAACGACTTCCTGACATTTAAATCTATACTCCATGTTAACAAATTTTTCTTCTTCAGAAACGACTACATTCCATTATCCTCGTTTTGCTTTTGTTGATGTTCACCTTATACCCTCCTTTCAAGACACTGTCCATTCTGTTCAACTGCTCTTCAGATAGGTTAAGGGGAGACAAACCTACGTTTACAGCATTTGTAGACTAAGGGAAAGCTTTCGACGATGTCGACTGGAACACTATCCTTGAAATTCAGAAGGTAGCAGGGGTAAAACACAGGGACCGAAAGGCAATTTACAACTTGTATGGTAACCAGAGGACAGTTGTAAAAGTCGAGGGGTATGAGAAGGGAGCAGTGGTTCATACAAGGTTGTAGCCTATTGCTAATGTTATTCAATCTGTACATTGAGCAAGCGGTAAAGGAAAAGAAAGAAAAATTTGGAGTAGGAATTAAAATTCAGGGAGAAGGAATACGATCTTTGAGATTTGCTGAAGACATTTTTATATTGTCAGAGACAGCAAAGGAACTGGAAGAACAATTAACGGAATGGACAGTGTTTGGAAGGAGGATATGAGATGAATATCAACAAAACCAAAGCAACGGTAATAGAATGTAGAAGAATTAAACCAGGTGATGCTGAGGGAATTAGATTAGGAAACGAGACAGATAAAGTAGTTGACAAGTTTTATTATTTGAGTAGAGAATAACTATTGACGGCCGAAGTTGGGAGGGTAAAAGATGTAGACTGGAAATGCCAAGAAAGGTTATTCCCGTGCGAGTCGTTGTATTGTTGCAGACCGTGAAACATGGCAGCTCCACTGTCGATCTGCACCAAGGGGGAAATGAGGACAGCGATTCGCCTTTTGTTTGCGGATGGTGTTACAGTTGCGAAAATTATTCGTCAAATGCAAGCGCGGTATGGTGACAGCCGTCTGTCGCGAAGCAAGATGTACGAACGGATAGCGCGCTTTAAGCAGGGAAGAACACGAAGTGACGAGGAAACTTCGGGTAGGCCATCGACGTCCACAACTGAGATTCTTTTTTTTTTTTTTTTTTTTTTTTTTTTTTTTTTTTTTTTTTTTTTTTTTAGCAAATCGCTATTGTAGACGAAACATGGGGTGCATCATCACCAACCACAAAGTGAGGCTGGGAACACGATTTGGAAATACCCATCACCAGAATGTGAACAGTGAGAATTCTACATCTACATTTATACTCCGCAAGCCACCCAACGGTGTGTGGCGGAGGGCACTTTACGTGCCACTGTCATTACCTCCCTTTTCTGTTCCAGTCGCGTATGGTTCGCGAGAAGAACGACTGTCTGAAAGCCTCCGTGCGCTCTCGAATCTCTCTAATTTTTTAAGTATTACGATGTGTTGCGAACTAAACTGAAATCTGCAATCAGATCGAAACGTCGCGGAAAACTGCGAAAAGGTGTCGTCCTGAAGCATTATAACGCTCGGCGACATTCTGCCAAACGGAAGGAGTTGGGATTCGAATTTCTGGAATATCCGCCACAAGGTCCAGGCTTGGCTTCAAGCGGTTTCCATATGTTTGGACCACTGTAGGAAGTGCTCCGAGGAAGATGATTTGCAGCCGATGCAGGAGTCAATAATGAGGTGCAAAATTGATTACCAGTTCAACCAACAACCTTTTCTTCCGACGGAGTCAAAAAAATTGTGAAACGTTGCATAAAGTGTGTTGACGTTCAGGGAGGTTATGTAGAAATACAATGCATGTTTCACTTTTCCATCATTACAATAAATATTCCTTTTCTCCAAAGTTCCTTCACTTTTCGACTTCCTCTCGCAGATTGAAGTGTTAGGAAGCCTTCTCTGAAAGTATTTGTATGGAGCCGAGGTATGTATGGAAGTGAAACATGTACGGTAAACAGTTTAGACATGAAGAGAAACGAATCTTTAGAAATGTGGTGCTACAAAAAGATGCTGAAGATTAGGTGGATGGATCACGTAGCTAACGAGGAGATACTGAGTAGAATTGGGAAGAAAACAAATTTGTGTCACAACCGGGCTACAGGAAGGGATCGGTTGTAGGATACACTCTGATGCATCATGGGATCACCAATTTAGGACGAGGGAAGCGTGAGGGATAAAAATTGTAGTGGGAGACCACTAGGTGAATACAGCAAGCAGATTCCGAAGAATGTAAGTTGCAGCAGTTATTCAGAGATTGAAAGGCTTGCACAGTATAGAGTATCATGGAGAGCTGCATCAAACGAGTCTTCAGACTGAAGACAACAAACAACAACAACAACAACAACAACAACAACGTTAAACTTTCGGCAATGTGGCATTTAGGCCAGGTAGCCATCCACCGGAACTGATCATGTGTACATACCCCATAGACTAACTCCTTCTACGCCGTTTAGACAAAGAAATCGTGGAATATGTAACTAACTAGCTAGCGCACTGGAACGTAGGCACCACGGTTGATTATTCGACAGTACACGACCCGTACAAGACACTGGGCAGGGCCTTCCAGAATTTAGGAGTGAGGCGGAGACAGTTTGAAGTGGGGGGGGGGGGGGGGGAAGAGGGAAGATTAGTTTACAACGTCCCTTCGACGACGAGGTCATTAGACAGATCAGAAGCTCCGTCTGGGACGGATACCAAAGGAAATGGGAGGTGTCCTTTTCAAAAGCAACTACTTCGCCATTTTCCTTACGCAGTACAGGGAAACTACGGAAAACCTGACACTTGATGACGGACGGGGAATCACGGTCATCCCGGCATACCGTGTGGAATTTGACCTGCAGCTCCCCACAGCCGGAGGAAAGACGTCTGCATCACCACTGTCAAGTGTGGTATCGATAGCTACGATGCCACAGTGTTGGTACGAGTTCTTAGGTTGGCACTACGCCACCGACACCGACGACAGCGCCCTCTAGCCGGCGCTGTGCAGCTCTACGAGCGGCGCTCCAGATTCTGCCCATTTTGATTCCGAATAGACGACCAAGCAACATTGTTTCTATTTCATAGTGGGCGAGTCAGTACAGATTTAGCCTTTGTAACTTCTAGCCGATGTTAGATTTGATTGATGTACAGCTTCGCACCTACGTGCTCGTCTCAGCCAAAGTTACAATCTATGTATTCACATTCTTCCTATAGTAAAGGTGCTTTATATTTACACGCAGTACTGAAGTACAGTAGTTCACCTTTTCCTGCTCGCGTCCTTCACTCTCCACCTACTTTGCAGAAGCAATTCACAGGAGCAGGCCCCCGCGCCACCTACCAGGCGGGATACAAAATCGAGTGCATGGTGGAGGGTACTTACCATCGAACTACGTAATAGGGTTTCTTTCTGTTCCATTCTCGTATGAAGCGCGAAGAATGGCCGCATAAAATGCATCTGTGAGCTATGTAATTATGCTAATCTCGTCTTCCCAGTCTCTACAGAAAAGAGAAGTGGGGTGGGTGTAGTAGTATGTTCCTTGAATCGTCACTTAGTGCTGGTTGTTGACTCGCACGGGTCAGCTCGCAGCCACGTCCCCCCGCCACGGTGGCCACACCTGTGAGCACTCGTGCAGCCCCGCCGTTCGACACCCCTTCTGCTTCCTACGTGGTGCCGGTGCCACGCGCCTCGGCAGTGTTCTGGCTTAAGTCGTGCGAGTCTTTTACAGCACAGTCTTTTGCGCAGGAACAGTTACATGTTGTTGTTGTTGTTGTTGTTGTGGTCTTCAGTCTTGAGACTGGTTTGATGCAGCTCTCCATGCTACTCTATCCTGTGCAAGCTTCTTCATCTCCCAGTACCTACTGCAACCTACATCCTTCTGAATCTGCTTAGTGTATTCATCTCTTGGTCTCCCTCTACGATTTTTACCCTCCACGCTGCCCTCCAATGCTAAATTTGTGATCCCTTGATGCCTCAAAACATGTCGTACCAACCGATCCCTTCTTCTAGTCAAGTTGTGCCACAAACTTCTCTTCTCCCCAATCCTATTCAACACCTCCTCATTAGTTATGTGACCTACCCATCTAATCTTCAGCATTCTTCTGTAGCACCACATTTCGAAAGCTTCTATTCTCTTTTTGTCCAAACTAGTTATCGTCCATGTTTCACTTCCATACATGGCTACACTCCATACAAATACTTTCAGAAACGACTTCCTGACACTTAAGTCTATACTCGACGTTAACAAATTTCTCTTCTTCACAAACGATTTCCTTGCCATTGCCAGTCTACATTTTATATCCTCTCTACTTCGACCATCATCAGTTATTTTACTCCCTAAATAGCAAAACTCCTTTACTACTTTAAGTGTCTCATTTCCTAATCTAATTCCCTCAGCATCACCCGATTTAATTTGACTACATTCCATTATCCTCGTTTTGCTTTTGTTGATGTTCACCTTATATCCTCCTTTCAAGACACTGTCCATTCCGTTCAACTGCTCTTCCAAGTCCTTTGTTGTCTCTGACAGAATTACAATGTCATCGGCGAACCTCAAAGTTTTTACTTCTTCTCCATGAATTTTAATACCTACTCCGAATTTTTCTTTTTATTCCTTTACCGCTTGCTCAATATACAGATTGAATAACATCGGGGAGAGGCTACAACCATGTCTCACTCCTTTCCCAACCACTGCTTCCCTTTCATGCCCCTCGACTCTTATAACTGCCATCTGGCTTCTGTAGATGTAGATGTATCAGCTCGAAATGTATGTAACATATTAAGGTCTATGGTCCCTGGGCAATGTAAAAAAGTGAAGGATGTAATTCAATGGAACCAAAATGTACGGTTATTTACATCTTATAATTTGATACTTAAAAAGTCACTCATCAAATCCGACAGGGTATTTCTCGTTGACCTAAAAGCACGATATTTGGCAAGAGTCGATGTTCCACATAACGAATAAAGGAAAAAATCTGAAGGTTTTAAATTTGTAATTCCACAACACGTAAAAAAATTGTTTTTCTCGTTTGTTATCTGACTGTGTTTCTGTCTGTCCGTCCGTCTATTAAGATCCGTTCTTTCTCAGAAAGGTGTAGACGTTTCGAGTTGAAATTTACGTCACATATTAAGGTCTACAGTCACTTGGCGGGGTAATAAATGTAATCGTCTAAGTTAATGCAGCCAAACGATACGGCCATTTATGTCACACATTGCGATACCCGCAAATTCACTCATCAAAACCTATAGGATACTCCCCGTCGGTCTAGAATCGTGAAATTTGGCAAAATGGAAACTTTAATGATACAACCGAACAGAAAAATCGGAGATCGTTAATTAGCAATTATATCATAAGAGAAAATATTTTTTGTCATTTGTTACCCTCGGAAGCCTTAGAATCCGTGGGAACTGATACCACGGCAGTGTGAGTGTCGATAACGGGCGAAGACCCTCGGGAGCCTCGATACTCCGAATGCATGAACTGCCTACACACACAGTTAAGTTCGCACGGAACCGTCAATGCGCGGGTCCTGCCCGCACCTGGCCCTCTTTTAAATTCTGTTTCACCGTAAAATTTATTTAAGTTAGCGTAACAACATAAAATATTTGGAGACAGTTCCCACTCTCTGGCCGTCGAGTACAGACTAGTCTACGAATGCGATTAGAGCCCCTTCACAAGAAAGTTGTCCCTTACACGAACGAAGGCTTTTAAAACACCTGACCACAGTCCTGGTCAGCAGAAAGGTTTTGCTTCTCAACAGCATTTACAATTACCCGATTCCTCGGAAACTATTAGGTTTCTGGACTGCAGTGCATCAATATAATTTCCATATCCTGGAGTATTCTAACGATTGCAGTTGATCGGAATCTCTTCCTCCTTTATGGACTCTTTTTCGAAAAAAGTAGATTTTGCTATAATCCCCTATTAGTCTGTAGAAGCCACTCGAGATAGGTGGGTCACTGTATCCGACGCTTCCTGGCTGGTAGACAGAGAAACTTCTCACGGTTATCTTACCTTCCCGAATACGTTGACAGGACAGCAGGAGGCAGGAGGACGCAGCCTACAGCTCGGTAACCGCTCCTGGTTCCTGTGTAAGAGAAGAGGTCGATTAATGAAGTATTCACAACGTGAATCACCATCAGTAATCCTTACAAGTTTCGTTATGACACTACAATACACTGAAGCACCAAAGAAACTGGTAAAGGCATGCGTATTCAAATACAGAATAAGTAAACAGGCAGAATACGGCGCTGCGGTCGGCAACGCCTTTATAAGACAACAAGTGTCTGGCGCACTTCTTAGATCGGTTACTGTTGCTACAATCGCAGGATATCAAGATTTCAGTGAGTTCGACCGTGCTGTTACAGTCGGAGCACAAGAGATGGCACACAGCATCTCCGTGGTAGCGATGAAGTGGGCATTTTCCCGTACGACCTTTTCACGAGTGTACCGTGGTCATCAGGAATCCGGTAAAACATCAGACGTCCTAGACAGCTACGTCCGGGAAAAGATCCTGCGAGAACGAGACCAACGACGACTGAAGAGAATCGTTCAACGTGACAGAAGTGCAATCCTTCCGCAAATTGCTGCATATTTCAAGCTGGGCCATCAACAGATTTCAGCACGCGAACCATTCAACGAAACATCACCGACATGGGGTGTCGGAGCTGAAGGACCACTACTGTACCCTCGATGACTGCACGACACAAAGCTTTACGCCTCGCCTTGGCCCGTCAACACAGACATTCGACTGTTCATGACTGGAAACATGTTGCCTGGTCGGATGAGTCTCGTTTCAAATTGTATCGAGCGGATGGACGTGTATGGGGATATAGACAATCTGATGAATCCATGACCCTGCATGTCAGCATGAGACTGTTCAAGTTTGTGGAGGCTCTGGTGTGTGCAGTGGGAGTGGTATGGGACCCCTGATACGTCCAGATACGACTCTGACAGGTTGCACGTACCTAAGCACCCTGTCTGATCACCTGCATCCATTCATGTCCATTGTGCATTCTGGCGGATTGCGCAATTCCAGCAGGACAATGCGACACCCCACACGTCCCAAATTGCTACAGAGTGTCTCCAGGAACACTCTTCTGAGTTTAAACACTTCAGCTGGCCACATAACTCCCCAGACATGTACAGTCGTGCTCAAAAGTATCCGTTCCACCTGAATTGCATTTCGCCTGGTTCGAATGCAACCCACATAAAACAGCTGTCTAACAGGTCCTTTAATCGCTCCTTGGTAAAATCGTTTGACTATTGAAAATGGTTCCAACAAGTCACCACTAGAAAAGACTGCTCCGTATCGCAATAACTCGAGATAAAGTAACACCACGATACTACAAATATCAGGGAACACCTTATCACAGATAAGACTGTCCTTAAGGCTTGTAAGCTCACATTTATTACAATAAATGACATACCTGAAATATTACCACTCTCATTATTACGTCAGATAGGTAATTCACGTGGTAAGTTCGTCGTATTCATGATTTCCTCTTCAAAGTAACATACCGTACTTATTATTTAACACAAAATGACATTAAAAATTTAAGTTATTCATGAGCAGCTAGTTGATAATATGAATGAATTTCAAATGACACGACGAACCGTCACGTTCTGCATAGGGATTCAAACTCAGGTCATGCAGACTAAGCAAAGATCTCGTGACTGACGGAAACTAACAGTCATTCCTGATTAGGCATACAGAGAGTGATATGCCTCGATTTTAGACAGTATCAGTTAGCAAATACCAGCTTTAAATTACATAACGCAAACAGTTTTAACGGATGCGAATTCCTACTCAGCACCTACTGTCCCTGTTAACGAACTACGAGAGATGTTAAATATTGCATCTTAACAAGTAACTTATTTGAAATGCCGTGAGGCAAAGCTTTGTGTTGGACAGGGATTCGAACCCAGAACCTAAGAAGATAGATATCGAATCACAATCAACTGTGGCTTATCGGATTTTCTCGGCAGTAGCTAGATGTTTTAACTGAAATGACGAGACGAAACATTAATTTTTTCCTTACCCGGACTCCAGCCCGGCACCTATCGCTGTTATATTCTAGAGAAAACGAACGTTAAATATTGGTTTGTTGCACCAGCAGCGACATGTGAGCATGTTTGAACTAGAAATAATACGACGAAGAGTTCAGTGTTGACTGGGAATAGAGCTCCACACATATCGTTGTTGACTACACACAACGAGAGGTCAGCTACCGAATTTTTCTCCACCAGCAGCTCGGAATAACATCTCGAACTTACAGTGATCTCGCAAATAGTTCTGTGTCTCACTGGGAGTCGAAAACGTCAAATATCGTTAGTGTTGACAACGAATGAAAATACATTAAAAATCGAAATTATTATCCACCAGCAGATAGGTGTTCTCATGCTAGAGCTTGATAATACATAATGAAATCTTTAGTGCCGTGCCAGGATTCGAAGCCATTCACGCGCAATATGTGGAGATGTTGAGGAATCTGGAGTTTTGAACGGACAACAAACTGTAGCCGAGCTGTATTGTCACGAGGGTATCAAATTCCTCGTTAAGGGCGGTCTGAGTTGCATTCCCAGTTCAGAACCAATTTTATCGACATATAGATGCTCAGGTAAAAGATGTAATAAGTGTCCTGTGAGCCTTCATAGCGTTTGTTTCGTCACTAGAAATAAATAACTAGTATAAGGAAGGTTACTGGTAATAGAGTTTCTACATGTCGCCACTCCAGACTTTATTGTGGCTCAACCTAACGTCTACTTGCTCTATAGCTACTCAGGCAAATTGCTTGTTTTGAGGTCTGTACCTTAATTAATGGAGAAGTGAACGCTGTTCACAAGTGATATTTAAAATATTCAATTGGATTTAAGGCGACAAAATTGCCCGTCTTTGAAGCTACCCAGAGAAAAAGTAAGTTGCTAGAGCCGCTGTTAGCAAATGTCTGCAAGGAGTTCCTAATTGCTACTGTGGAAATTTAGCATAGAGGCCCTATAGTAATCAAGAGGTTCATTTCCTTCATACTTATCACCCTGGCATGTGTGTCTTAAGTGAAGAACGATATTGAAATTCGTATCGCTGATGGTCGATTGGAATTTCTTCAGAGACGCTTGTATTGCGAAGCCGCTTGGCAGTCACAAAGCCAAGATCTTTGAACATTAACACAACTTACTGAGTCGAACTACCAGGAGGATTTGATGTGTAAAGGTTTTCTTCCAATTCGATACAGAATTTTTTCTGGAAATTCGCAGCTCCATAAAATATATCAGAAAAAAAAGCTCACACACGGTGGCCCCTACCACGGTTAGAACTGACGACTGATTGAGTCGTTCTGACCCGAAACACGGGCGGTACCAGCGGGCTACGGACACACTTCTGCCTGTTTCCCGCTCTTATCATGGTATTGGTCGCTCAGCCTCATAACGCATCGTGAAAGATACTAAAAGTTATCACTTATGTGAAGAATAGCATTTCTTTAAGCAAAAAATTGAATTTTCTGTCTCAGTGTTTTGGTTTACATGAGGATTATATAGCACGAGTCATTCAAATGGAAAGGGAATATCAAGTGAATTTAGCGAGTCAATTCAGTACCATACGTGGAAGTGATTGCACTGTCATAGTGTTGCCAAATGTTTGTGACGATGTTGGCAATTCTCAGCTGTACTAGGAACAGCTCTGTAGGTTTATAGGAGGAGAATCCCGTGCTGGTGTCATAGGAGGATAAGGAGAGGAGGCGCAGGGTTTGGTTACTATGGAGCGTTTTCTCCTACCAGTTGTCTCAAACATTCAGGTGTATAATCTTCCATCACGATTACAGTTTCCTACAAAACAGATACGAATAAAACACTTACCTTGTTACTTTATGACAAAAGATTATTTCACTACAATAAAAAGTCTTTGGAAATCACTTATTCCCAAATGTTACAAAAGTAAGATAACAAACACTTTGCACCTCGAAATCGATTGCACCTATGTGAAGTCTTGTGACGTTTAAATAAATCGTCTTAACGGCACTAAATCGTGGTTTGTGAATCATTTACCGGCCGTACTCTGCCGCATTTCACTGGCTGGAAGGCAAAAAGCTTACTGACAAATTTCACAGAAGGAAAAGGGGGACGAAATGTCTCCCACTGGAAGGTGAGGTTGTTTTATTTAAATTATTACAAAATCAGGTAAAACGAGCAGTCAGGTTGTCAGTATAAGCACATTACTGTTGTCAGTATGATGTTGCACTGCCCAGGGCCTGTAATGATAAAAGGCCCGTTTAGGTCAGGCATATTGTATACAGAAGTGGAAGGGAGAGCACCACTAAATTCTAATCCGTATGCATTGCATACACACAGAAATTACTGTTACAGTGTACTTATGGAGCCCAATGAGTGAATTGCGTATTTTCCGGTGAGAAAGAGCACTGGCAAACAGTCTTCGCTACATTAGGTTACTTAATCTGTTGTCACTCTGAGCTAGAATTTATGGTCAGCGATTAAGTGTAGGGTCAATGAGTCGGATGCGAGTTTTGCAACTGTGAAATACTTTCCTACATTATAGAAGCGAATATTAAATTTGAACTAATATTGCGAAAATTTTGTACTTGGATAGCTTCGAATGAAAATCTTTCTGCTTATTGCAAAGGAAAACAATTGATTTTCTAAAACGCTCTCTATCATATACAACTTGAAACAGGTCATGTCGACCAAATCATATGGAAGAACTAACAGCGACGTATATCGGAAGGCAGTAAGATCTCTTGTTTTTTGGTTTGGCAGTACTCGATAGCCATTTCTAGGCGCAAGTAAATGAAGAAAGGTAGCGCGTTTTTGTTATCAAGTAACGTCTTCATCAAGCGCTTTAGTTTTAATGTAATCTACGACTTATTACTGATGTTTGATATTAACATGAGAATGATTCCGTAGACAGGTAAAAAACCTGTTCTTGGGAAACTACTTCTATAATGACCAAAAGGCAGCAAATGATCTTCAAGTACAGTGTTCCAGCAGCGGTATGAAGAAAATGATAGTAATAATGACGGTAATAATCGAATTATCCGGTAAATTCACAATTCGCAGTGGATTTTCTCGAACTAAGAAATTTGCTGAATCTGTGAAAATTTCAAAATGGCTTCACATCGAGCCTATGATGCCTAAAGACTCTTTACATCCTGCTGACATGAGAACAGCATAATCTCCGCTTCAGAAGCTTGCTTCTACTTAACCATTTAATAGACTCGCGTTTATTCACAGTGACTAATTTTGTAAGCTAAGCACGTCACCTGTTACAGCACACTCCTGGGGCTGGGAAATGTGGCCACAATGGTCTGGCGGAACGAATTATCACAGGTGCAATGCATGGGTTCAGGCATTTACTTTTAAGAGGCACAAACAGATTTACTTTACCCCCGGTAACATCAAGAGAAAGATGTTATAATCCAGAATCCGCATTAAACATCACGTTCCTTCATTATCACTTGGGCAGAGCCCGTTTACGTTGGGAAATGACATAGGCGGAAGTCATGGTAAACAGAAATACTGTCTCCAGTAAACTTACTTACATTAGAAAATTTTATTTGATTAACCGATAGCCATTTAAAGGAACAGGGCTCTTACTTTACTAGTACTTGATTGAACTAGAGACGTTGAAAAATTTGGTGCTGCAACGGTGATTCGAATTCGTATCTCCTCTTTCGAGGATCTGAATATCTCGGAACAGTATAGTTCAATCATTTTGTTCCTTTTCTCAAGACTGCAGTCTTCTCTAGGTCTCTTCCAAAGGTAAGTATATGGGTCCGAATCCCGATCCAGTACAAAAATATTCATAATTTCATTTCAAGCCCTATCACGTGCACACCGGCCTTTTAGTGAAAATTAACGTGCATTTTTAATGTCTGTTCATGTGTTGCCAACAATCGCAATAGGTGTCGTTATTTCTGGTCAAACACGCACACATCTTACTATTGGTGAGTAAGGGACTGATACTTAAGCTATATTCGTGGATGCACGGTAGGTGAGCAGTTCGATTGTCGCTTGGGCACAAAAGTTTGTATCCTTATTTTAGAGTCAAGCACCTAGCAGCTGGTAAGAAAAACCGATACGTAACATTTGATTTTACTTAGTTAACAATCCGACTACGTGTTGGGTTCGTATCTTCGTCACAGAACTTCACATCATGCACTTCATCTTTAAATGCATGCACACTTTGCTACTTCAGAATAGAGGTATATCAGACATCCTTCGTGGTTAGTTAACAGGGACGAAAGGGTCTTGATAGAAGTCCCGGTTTATTACAAAAACTGTCGTCTTTTATTTTCAAGTTTAGATTTGGTTGCTTGTATTGGCAAAAACTTCGGTAATTCATGACCCTTCATGGCTAGTCATCAATATGATATGATTAAATTAGATTAAATTACATTAATTCTTGTATTATAGATCATGAATACGATATTTCGTAATGATGTAGAACGTGTCATTTTAATTCCTTTATAATTTTTTACCCTCTCTCTCTCATTCTTTTTGATTTTTGTCTCTCTCTCTCTCTCTCTCTCTCTCTCTCTCTCTCTCTCTCTCTCACACACACACACACACACACACACACACACACACACACACACATTCTTTTTTCATTTTTATTTGTTTGTTGTGCTCGACTATCGGCGAGGCACGAAAACGTCTGTGAATGAATTTCTTAGTTTTGAGTACACTTACGAAAGAAATATAAAAACAACTATGAGAGTTACTGATTTATGATACTAAGTTTACAGTCAGTTCTGAGTATTATTAGTAACTACGCTCCAGTCCCTGAACCTAGTTACAGAAGTGCGAATCAGACGCATTACGTATTCCAGGCCGTAGCATCCGCGACTTGGAGACACCAGCTATGGTCACATCCCTGCCCGCTGTAAGATCACATCGGTTTGTCTTCTTCCTGCTGGTATTGTAACTGAGATTTGGCAACAAGGTAATGTATGTTTGGCAACTCTGTGATCGACGAGTTACTTCCTGGTGTGCACGGAATTAAGCGTCAAAGTTCACTTGATTTTACCTGTCATTTCCATTGAATAATCTGAGTTATTATCGCTTGAGGTGTAACAAAAGATTGTAAATTTACGGTTTTCAGCCCAGGAAAGTCGTTGCACGTGGAAATCGCAACTAATTTCGTCCTTCAAATAGCGGTTTACGAAAAAAATCGTTCAAATGGCTCTGAGCACTATGGGACTTAACATCTGAGGTCATCAGTCCCCTAGACCTTAGAACTACTTAAACCTAACTAACCTAAGGACATCACACACATCCGTGCCCGAGGCAGGATTCGAACCTGCGACCGAGCGGTCGCGCGGTTCCGGACTGAAGCGCCTAGAACCGCTCGGCCACTCCAGCCGGCAGCGGTTTACGAGTTCTAGCCACTATTGGTCTCGTAAGAGAAAGCTAAGACACATACTTCGCCAGCTCTGTGGTAACGTGCTAACCTGTGAAAAGGTGTCTGATATGGTTCGCAGATCCAGTGTAACTGAGTGTGGCGTTTTGATATGGTTCGCAGATCCAGTGTAACTGAGTGTGGCGTTTTTATGCCGCCGGCCGTTGTGGCTGAGCGGTTCTAGGCGCTTCAGTCTGGAACCGCGCGACCGCTACGGTCGCAGGTTCGAATCCTGCCTCGGGCATGGATGTGTGTGATGTCCTTAGGTTAGTTAGGTTTAAGTAGTTCTACGTTCTAGGGGACTGATGACCACAGCAGTTAAGTCCCATAGTGCTCAGAGCCATTTTTGTTTTTATGCCTTCTGTGAAAGAGCTACAAGCAGTCAGATCGAACATCGATAACGAAATCGTAAGAAAATGCTTTCGGCTCATAGTGCAATGGTGAAAAACTTACAATGCTGCACAACAGGTAACGCCTCTTTCCGCTGCTGACAATCAAATTTTGGGTTTCTAGGAATGCATAACTTTATTTATGAAATGCCACATTTGCATACCTCTTGAGTATGACACAGCATACCAATTAAACACAGACCCAATCAAAATCTAAGTGAATAGTATTTTACCAATTCGTGACGATAGAGGCTACGCTTGTGTACAGATACGCAGTTTTATTAAAACAGACTTTCGTCGTAAGGTTATCGTGGGTAGTTTTATTTCATTTTTTATAATACAGTTCACAATTTTCGTAAGGTTTCCTTTAATGTTCTTAAAACAACAGTAAACATTAGAGAGAAATTACTCATCAACGATATATGCGAATTCTCTGATGTCATCTATAACAGTCTGAAAATGCACATGCAGTTATTGATTACATGCATGTAGAAAACTTGTTCTGAGTTAAAGCTGTCAAACAAGGTTTTAAGAAGAATAAAATGCCACTACCAAACGACAGCTAATGTAGACAATACTTTTCCGACGTATTTTGGCACGATGCGCTCTACCCATACATAATACAAAAGTTTCGAGATGCATCTACTGTCTGGCTGTCTATTAAACCTGAAATGAACAAAATGTCGCAGAAGTTAGCCCTTTTTCCTCATACGACTACTTTGGGTTGAGAAGTGAAGGAAATTATGTTACAAGTACCATTAGATTGATAATTTTAGTATACAGCAGAATTGCGTTTTAAAAAGTATAGTAGTGAATGTACTCGAACACGCGACATCTTATCTACCGCACGCGATACTTACCATTACGCCACTAGCTGACACGTAGCTCCAGAAGTCAACAACAATTCCCCCACCACTTCTGCATTCCACAGCGCTGTGGGATAATTCATATCGCCAGGTCAATACTTATGAGAGACAAACAGTTATACCTTTTCTTTTGCACTGCACGACGTTTTCAACAAACCGATAGCGCAATAGAGTAGCTCAAGTGGAAAGCAACACTTCCTATTTTAATTTCTGCATCCCACGCTGTTGGCAGTTCTGTGTTGGTGGCAGTTACGTGATTTTATTTTGGTGATTACAAAATGAAGATGAATGCATGCACTGGGTAGCCGAGGCAGCTAGTTCATGGTGATTCGGCCAACCAAGTAAATGAATTTACTGAACATGCTGCAAATTGATACAGGGAGCCTATGTGTCAGAATTCTCAGCCAGTGTGGTACAACGGCGTTATGATAGAAAAATGAGCCCCTGAGAAGAGGATTGGGTGGTCTGTTGGGCTGATGATAGGTTCATATGTCTATGGTCTGTGTTCGATTCCAACTTGGGTCAATTATTTTAGATAGGGAAGACAGATTCCATTCTCTTCTGGCTACACCAAGTAAAGAAGATTGTAACCTCCCCGTAAAAATATGAGAGTGAAATTTTCAAATGTAAATGGGCATAGAGCTAAGTGTAACCTTCCCACAAAAATATGAAATGAAAAGAATTGAATAAGAATTGCAAATAGTGCCAAATGTTAGCTTCCCACAATAATAAAAGTCAATGATAATAAAAATTTGCAAAAATGTTAAGTCCCCACAAAATTAACGTTAAGATCAATCTGATAAATTTTATAAGGTCATCTGCGCTGACCTTAGGCCCTGTGCAATAATCAACCTGATAAAATTGATTCTGGGAGGAAAAGCAAAGGAAATATTGTTTCAATTGTAATGATTATTTTCTTAAAAAGATTGCTTTGAGAACAAAATTATTATTGGGCCAATTCTTGAACAAATTAGTTACAGTTAACATATATTACATTATCAAATGTGCGCAATACTGCTTCATTACCTTATTTAAAAATATACCTAATCCGGAACCTTGACCAGAGACCCATGTCGACGCCCGCCGACTCCTCACACACAACTCCGACTGTCTCGCGCGCGCTACTAGCACAGACTGAACTACATGCTCTCGCGACTCGCTACGTACAACAACTGCACTCACGCGCGGTCAAGCGCAGACTAGCAACGATAAATAACTCTCTGGTCAGAGATTCTGTCATGCCTCGCCATCGCTGCTACTGAATACATACGTGTTTCATAACCCTCCACTGGGGGGGGGGCAAAAATTTGGCAGCGATGGTGAGTCATTTGGACTTGCCATGAGCAACAAATTTTTTCTAAACTAATTAACTTTACAATTACAGCAGATATACACATATAGAACATGAAGGAAATATGGTGCACATGCATCGAGTACAAAATATATATATAATGAGTACAAAACAAATGACATAAGTGCACACGCACTGAAAAACTCTTTAGCATTTTCACAACAAATAAACATAATGGCAAAAAATCATGTTGATAAGTGACATAAGTACACTTGTACTACGGTTCAGCAAATCGAAAAAAAGTATAGGCCATGAATATAAATGATGTTAGCAAAAAAATGATTTTCATTATGTTACAAGAATTAGGATAGGAAAGGGAAGGATTGCATCATGGTTGTAGCACTTTAGGTTGCACGCAGCTGCACTGAAAGTCCATATCTTTCCACAGAAGTACCACACCAAGTGAGACAATTTGAAGTTCTTTTCCCAGAAGTATTTATCAGCGTAGCCAAGACACTGAAATGTCGTAGTAATATTCCATGTTTTCATTTTGGCAGTACATTAGGTACACCAAACAGTGGGACCATAATAACGTCTCCATCGCTTACGGTGGTGGACAGCATGTCGTGTCAACACCACGCTCTTACAAGGCACACCAACGTAGAATTAGTGCAAAAACCAAACATAGTGCTCCATGATCAGGAGGATGTACAGGACAAATGGATATTGCAGTAATTCAGGGTAGTGAGGTCAGAAGGTGAAGGACATTAAGTCACATACTAGTCTTCCTTAGGAATTACATTAGTAGTTTGCGGCATTCATAGCCCAGTTATTGAACATTTCTGTACCATGTATGTAGTATTACAGAAAAATGTTCATTAATTGTTTTACATAGAATATTTGCACCTATTCTCTAATTACAAATCATCAGAAGTCATTACTTAAAACAGGAGGTAGTCAATAATAATGTTGATACTCTATCATTGGTCATCCCTATAAAGTCATCATTTCTCAGTTACAAAGCATTATTAATTAGTAGCATTCATTTTCCAGTTACAAAACATTATTAATTAATCATTTGTCATTTCAATATAGTAATAATCAGTAGCCTTCTTTTCCTAGTTACAAAGCATTATTAAATAATCGCATTCTTTTCCCAGTTACAAAGCATAATGAATAGCATTCATTTTCTAGTTACAAAGCATAATTAGTAGCATTCTTTTCCTAGTTACAAAGCATTATTAGTAGCATTCATTTCCTAGTTACAAAGCATTGCTCATCTCTATACAGTAATTAGTAGTATTCATTTTCCAGTTACAAAGCATTATTAATTAATCATCATTTCCCAGTTACAAAGCATTATTAATTAATAGTATTCATTTTCCAGTTACAAAGCATTATTAATTAAGCATTTGTCATTTCAATATAGTAATAATCATAGCCTTCTTTTCCTAGTTACAAAGCATTATTAAATAATCGCATTCTTTTCCCAGTTACAAAGCATTGGTCATCTCTATACAGTAATTAGTAGTATTCATTTTTCAAGTGACATATTATTCATAGCTGATCAGCATTACTCAGAACTCTCTTAAACTGGTATCATTATTTGGGACTGGTAATACATTTTTTTTGTTAGCAATGCATTGCGTTGGGTAATTATAGGGGAAAGCAAGAGAGAAAAATTTGCTTCTGGGTTGTTGCTGTAAATGAAAATGTGTAACGTCATTCGTCATAAGTCAGCTGTGGCAAGATTATGAAACAAGTAGAGTATATGTAATCACATTCATAGAGGACATAGATTTAATGAACAACTGCTTATAGCACATTAATTTCATAAATAATTTCTCCTGCGAAAATATACAAAAAATGGATTATTAAGCTGAAAGAAGAAATGCATTTTATGCTGAAAAGTAGTGAACTTCGAATTAACAGGTAGTGAAATGTATATAACAATGTGTTCCATAGCTGTCCTTTCCAAAACCTTCAGTCATTATACTATGCAATATAACACCTGCTGTCAAAGCGAACTGCAACAAATACTTAAATAACTACATAGCATAAATACATAACTTCAACAATATCCTCATCTGTAAAGAAAAAACTTCATTACCCATCACTTCAGTGCTTATATTACCATAACTCCATTATTATCATCACCTGTAAAGAAAAAACTTCATTATCCATAGTAACATATTCTTCATCATTATTCATCAGCATTCATTATCATCTGCAAAAAAATCACTTCATTACTCATTACATAACTATTCCTTATCTCTAGCATATTTCATCACGAAAACTAAGATGTATAGTTCTGTCTGACAGCCTGCATCAATCGCCTTGTATTCTGAAAGAAAAAATTAGTTAAGACTGCTATTCTACAATGTGTATAGTATACTCTTGTTAATGCTTGTTAATCCTGATCCATTTACTCTTCATCACGAGGTTTGCATCTTCTTTCGTTCATTCCGAAGGTGAAATTCCCATTTCTGTTTAATTTATTTCTTTTACGCATCATTTCTTTCTGAAATTGATGAACAAAGATTAATGTCGTGCATTTACATCATATACTCACTAAATAATGACTGGTTTATGGTAACATAATTAAGCATACAGCATAACATGACAGAAAAGTAATATGTCAAAGACATTGACAGTGTTCAGATGCAAAAATGTACACAGAATATCACAATGCAGCAGCAAAAATGTAAAACAGTCACGATCTTGAGATGTCATAGGGCAAAAAAAAATGTCAAAGTCAACTGGTGTGTGTTATATCTTAACTATTTCACAGTGCATACAAACAAAACATGAAAACAATCGTACATACATAAAAAAATGGAAAATGTGCACAGTCTGATATGTAACGACAAGAAGAGCGACCTACTAACCTTACCTTGCCGGGCACTTGCCAAGAAAAAATACGATAATCATCAATAAGTAGTCACATAAATACAATTGCATAAGTGGTCATGAAATGTGTAAGTTCATCTGGAAAAATGTGCACGGTCTGATGTGTAACGACAAGAAGAGCGACCTGCTAACCTTACCTTGCCGGGCACTTGCCAAGAAAAAATACGATAATCATCAGTAATTGTTCATGTGAATATATTGCAGAAATGATCATAAAAATTAGTAAATGGCATCATAGCAAGTTAAATCATAAAGTGTCTTCATTCACTAAAGGGTTTAATGTTAGAGACATGGTGGTTGCCTTTACTTTTTCTGGTTCTCAGGGTTTCGACGTGTGCAACATTGGGGTGAGGAATGCTGCGAATCCGATATGGACCTGCGTATAGCAGTTCAAGTTTACTGCACTTACCTTTTATTTTGTTGGATAAATAGTGTGTACGTACTAATATCTTCTATCCAATGTGAAAGTCTCGGCGGGTACAAACCTGTTTTTGCTGTCTTCTCCGGCGCTCTGCGGCACGTTTGATGTTGTTCAGCGCAATGTCAATTATTTAGTGGTGTCGTAATCGACGAGATGTAGGAAAATTTACTAATTCTGTAATTTTGTTTGGTGGTTCAACGTTTTTCAATATAACAGACGGAGATAGCATAGTGGATTCATTTGGAATGGAATTAATTACATCTTGGAATGAGAATATGTGTGTGTCCCAATCAATATGTCTTTTGTGGCAGTATATTCTACACAGTTTACCAATTTCTTTCATTAAACGTTCACAGGGGTTCGAAGAAGCATGGTACTTGGATATATAGATCGGAGAAATGTTTCTAGCTCGTAACATGCGTGTCCATATAGCAGGACGAAATTGTGATCCATTATCGGAAATTACTTTCAACACATGCCCTACATGAAATAAAAAATGTTTTACAAATGCTTTCGAAACAGTTTTAGCAGTAGCTTTGCGTAACGGAGTGAAGGTAACAAATTTTGAAGTGAGTTCAACAGCGACAAAGATGTAGCAAAAACCTCTATTGGTTCTGGGAATCGGACCAAAAATGTCTACTGCGGCCATATGTCTTAATTTAACAGGTACAATGGGATATAAAGGCGGAATATGTGAAGTGGTGTCTGACTTAGCTTTCTGGCAAATTTTACATGACGCTAAAACTCGTCGTGTACGTTTTTCCATGTTGGTAAAATAACAGTTCTGTCTCAGTATAAGAAAACATTTTCTGGCTCCGTAATGTGCATAACTTAAATGAGTATACCAGATCAATTTGTTAACCAGTTCGTCAGGAATGCATAATAACCAATTGTTGCTGTCAGGGTGAGAGCGGCGAAACAGAATGTCATTGCGTACAGTGTAATGGTTCCTAATCGTAACATTATTCTTATCTTGCCAAAGGTGTTTAATTTCTTTCCACACATTGTCTTTATTCTGCTCTTGTGCTATGTCCTGTAATGACGACGAAATAAAATTTTCAAATGCAACTTGCTGAATGTACATGACGCTGAAATTTGCTTTGCAGAAGTTGGTTGCGATGTCTTGCTGATAGTTGCTGAGAGAACGAGATAGTGCGTCTGCTACAATATTTTGTGTGCCGGGAATGTGAACAATTGTAAAATTAAATTCCTGTAAATAAAGCTTCCATCTACTTAATCTGTCGTGTGTGAATTTAGCTGAAAGTAAAAATTGTATAGCTCTATGGTCTGTGTAAACGGTGGTGTGTCTTCCATAAAGAAAATGCCTAAATCTCGTGAAAGCCCATACAACACATAATGTTTTAAGTTCAGTAACGGAATAATTTCGTTCAGCAGGTGACAGAATGCGGCTTGCAAATGCGATGTTTTTAATTACTGTAGAGCCATCATCTTCAATTTCCTGAAAAATATGTACGCCTAAAGCGGTGTTAGAACTGTCGGTGGCAATGGAAAAATTTCTGGTAAGATCTGGGTGCGATAAAAGTGGTGCATTCAACAAAGCATGTTTCAGGTTCATGAATTCAGAATGTGCTTGCTTATCCCAGGACCAACTAGTGTTTTTACCTGTTAATTGGCATAATCTAGGTGTGTCTAAAGCAGAATGATGAATAAATTTACGAAAAAAGTTAATTAAGCCCAAAAAACTGCGTAGTTGTTTCTTCGTTGTAGGAACAGTAATGTCACGTAGAGCTTGAAGTTTTTCCGTATCAGACGCAATGCCTTCTGCTAAAATTACGTGTCCAAGAAATTTTATAGAAGTTTTACCAAAGTGCGATTTACTGAGTTAACTGTGAGTCCTTGAGCATGAAAAGTTCGCAACAGTTGTTCTAGAACCAGATTGTGTTCAGCCCAGTTAGCTTCTGCAATAAGAATGTCATCTACGTACGTCGTAATTCTGTCTTTAAGTTCTGTCGGAAGTATTGCGTTCAAACCGCGAATAAAAGCTGCTGAGGAAATAGTTAAACCGAATGGTAATTTGCAAAATTGATAACAGTCGGCAAAACAGAGAAACACTGAATACTTTCTGCAGTCCGGATGGAGCTGAATTTGCCAAAATCCCGATTTCAAATCTAGTGTGGAATAAATAGCAGTACCATGAAATTTCTGTAAAAGTTCCTCTAGTGTCTGTGGTCGATCTGTTTCATTAATAATAATGTCATTAATGTGACGCGAATCAAGTACAAGGCGAAGTGAGCCATCTTTCTTCTTAACAATATGCAGCGGGTTTATGTACGGACTAACTGCCGGTTCAATAATTCCTTCGTCAAGCATATCCTGCAATTCTTTCTTAACTTGTTCTCTGTGGATATATGGAATGGGATAATGTTTAGCTTTAAATGTATCGTGCTGTTTAACTTGAAATTCATACATAAAACCGGACATAGTACCAGGAATGTTGTCGAAAACTGGAGCTTGCTGTAAAAGAATTTTGTGTAGTTGCGTGCGTTCGTCGTCTGTATTTGCACTGCTCTGTTTAACTTTATCAGAAATCATTTGCATTACGTCGTAGTCAGCTTCGTCTGGAGTATTATAGTTATGCACGTACGTATCAGTGAACAATATGGAATTACAGTCTATGTTACGTGATACGGAAATGACCTCTGTACAATTAATTGTTTCTTCTTCTGCCGATAAAGAATGCTGAAATTCTAAAGCCAATTGCACATTTTCATCCTTCAACATTAAATAGGAATTTTGAAAATCAATAACTGCGTCGTGTTGTACCAGAAAATTATTACCTAAAATAACGTCTGTCGTCAATAAAGGAACAATCCAAAAATTTGAGTGAAATGTGTGACCTGCAATACAAAATGATAAATGCGTCTGTAATTTAACGTCTACACCTTTACTCGATACTGCTCCTTTTACTTTCGTTTTGCCTAATGGTAATGTAGGATATGTATTCTCCTTGTTGCACTCGTTGAAAGTCTCCTCATTTATAACTGACATAGGTGATCCAGAATCGATTACTGCTGAAAATTTCGATGAACCAATTTTAATTTCGATGACAGGATGTGAAATAGTTTTCTGAACAACTGGTCTTTCCTGCAAGAGAGTGTCTCTGATGTCGTCAAAAGTAATAACATTTTCGTGAACAACATTTTGCGTGTCAAAGGTAGTGCTTGTGTTACTGGAAGATGCGACCTGTACAGTATCTAGTCAGATTCTATCTGACGTGTTATTATTATCAGGAGGATTCTGTGGCATTTCCACTATTTGAACTGTTCTATTACTTCTTCCAGACGTATTACGCTCTGGATGATACCTACTGTCGGGTTCATTCATGAGAATATGTTCTTGTTGATAATTTTGCTGTTGGTATGACCGACAGTTGTTAGATGTACGTTGAAAATTGATCTCATTATTTTTACGTCTGTCGTAATAGTCATTCCTATACGGTGCATTGCGATAGGAATTGAAGTAGTGTGTTTTCTGCACCTAATTATTTCCTTGCCGGCGTGCGTTACTATTTGTTGCAGTTGGGACTATACGTCCACGCGGCGAAACATTAAAGTTAGGTTGACCTTGTGTACTACATTGTTGGTTAGGTATGCTAACCGGCTGGTTTTGTTGCTGTTGTGAAAAACCTCTATTGTTACTAAAATGTGGTTCCTGTTGCTGAAAATTTTGACGATATTGATAATCAAAATTTTGTCTGCTATTAAAGTTCTGGTGGATGTCATTCCTAAACCGTCTGTTACTTTTACTACTGAAATTACGTGGCTGATCGTAATTGCTGTACGTTTGTTGGCCTTGGTTGTTATATGAAAAATTTTTGTTTACGAAAGAATAATCTGATTGCTGCACTTCTAAAAGCTGCAGCAGATCCCTGAATGCCGAAATATTTTCTTTTTGCTGACCTGTTAAAAGTGACACTCTTAATGACCGTGGTAGTTTAGAGATACATAATTGAATGAGTGCAGATTCACTATATGGCTCACTTAAGTACTGTCTTGTTGGACCATATGCTCAAAAAATTGCGTCACACTGGGAAAATTGGAGTTCTCATAATTTGGCAAACTAATTAGTTGATCTTTAATTCCGCGCTGTGTCGTCTTCGACCAATATGCTGACAGAAAAGCATTCTGAAATTCCTCTACCGAGTAGCATTGCCTCGCGATCGGTCTCATACGAGTTGCCGGTTCGCCTTCCAAAAAACTGCAAATAAATTCAAGTTTGTGTGTTACGGGCCAAGTCGGTGGAAAAGCAAATCTAAATTGTTGTATCCAATTTAGCGGATGAATCTGTGTTTTGTCATTTTTAAACACTTTAAATTTTCTCACTGACAGAAAATGTTTGTAATCAAAATTATCGTCTCTGTATGATGGAACAGGTTCAGTATTGTAAGAGAATCTATTTGTCTGTGTCTGTTCGGAATCTAAGTCCCGTACTCTCTGTAGATTACCCAAATTATACGCGCTGCGTGAGTCCAACAAATGTTCGCAAAGTGGCGTCTGCTGTGATGTGTTAAACCCTGAAACATTTTTTATCTCAGTTACCTCTTACTGTAAACATGAGAATTTTCTACGTAAGGTGTTATTAGACGAATCGATCTCATTGATTGTCTGTTGTAGATTTTGAAATTCAGGTGTTTGATTAAATGAAATCGGTGCAGTATCGTCTGATTTATTGTCATTAGTACTTTCGATAACATCAACACGACTGGCCAATTCATCATATTGTTCAGTCAGTATTTTTGCCTGATCATCGTTTTTACTGTCAGAAGCATTAATCTGTTTTTGCAATTTACGTGTAGTTTCGTTCAGTTTTTTAACGTCAGCTTTGATGACATCGCAATCCTGTGTTAGTTCTAATTGTTCGAATCTGTCTGTCACTGTCTGAATATCTGCTGTGTGTGTATCTGTTTTTGATTTAAGATCAGAAATTTCATCACATAATTCTATGTTCAACTGTTTGATGGTATTAATTTCGTCAGACACTGTAGCAATATTGTTGTCTACGTATGTTTTTGCCTTCGCAAACAATTTACGTTTGTCTTCTTGTCTCTGTGCTGTGATTGTTTCCATTACTTGACGTTTTACTTTATTTTGATCCTGTATAAATTTGCGGAAACGCGTATCACTGTTTTGTACGTGGTGATTAAAGTGCTCGTCAATTTGAGTGTTCTGTTGTTCGAATTTCGCGTCTATCTTTGCGTCCATTGTGCGCGAAAGTTATGCTGTCATTAATTTAAATTCGTCGAGTAATTGTGTAGCTTTTTCAGAGCATTGTTTACCGACTGCGCTAATTTCCTCTAAGTGTTTCTGTTGTAGCTGTTTGCATTTCCCTTAATTCTTGCGCAACAGATCTAATTCCTTCGCTACTTTTCTTTGAACAAGCCTCAATTTCCTCGCGTAACTGTTCCTTAGTGTCATGGCACTGCGCGGCAACAGCTCTAATTTGTTCACTAAGCTGCCTAGAATTGTTGTCTAATTTTTCATGTCTGGAATTGTTGTCTAATTTTTCATTAAGCTGTCTGGAATTGTTGTCTAATTTTTCATTAAACTGTTTGTTCTGCTCACTAAGTTGTTTGAAATCTTCTTTATTGTTATCTAGTTTTTCATTAACTTGTTTGAAATTTTCACTAAATTGTTGTTGTAGCAATTTTGCCATAATTTGTTCCAAATCAAAATTAGCATTTCTATTCTCTGTGCTGTTTAGTGCCGTACCTGCGATTGTCGCGTTCTGTGTGACCATTTGGTCATTCTGTAATCTACAAAATTGTTTGCCAGTCAAATGTACACTGTCGGTCACTATTTCGGAATTAAATAAATCCGTCCTATTTTGTGTATCCTGTTCATTTTCATTAGACAAATTTGTCTGTTTGTCACTTGAATTTTTCAAATCGGGTGTGTTAAGCTGGGCAGTGCTCATTACAATAGGGCACCCCGCGTCATCAATTGTTGTCATATTAACAGAGGACACAATTGAGTTCGTTTGTTCATCATTAAGATAAAAATCATCATTAGTGGTTGGAACGCACTGATTGTCAGTGAACGCAGGATTGTCATCATTACTCTGCGTGTCACAAGTACTATCGGTGAAGTTGTTTAAGTCAGTAATTACATTCATTATACTTTCGCGGCATTTTTACAGTAGTCACAATTATTCACAAATGAAACAAGCGCAATGCAAAAAGCAAAAAAACACAAATACAACAGAGCAACGAATTGCCGATGATCTGAGGAAAGAAAGTCATAAAATTAGTAAAAGCGTTGCGCCAAATGCTAATTATATTTTAGTTAATAAGAGCAGATATCTAACTACTTCTCAGAAGATTCTCAACGAAATACGATCCTGGCAGGGTCGCCAAGTGTAACCTCCCCGTAAAAATGTGAAAGTGAAATTTTCAAATGTAAATGGACATTAGACTTGGCCACTGTTTCTATGTTTCGATACAGTGTATCAATACCTGGAACTGTTTCAGTGTTTCGGAACGGCTATGGTTCACTGTTTCGAAACAGTGGTGTTTCATTCCGCCCCTGTCTCGGATATCGAGCCAGACACAGAAACTGTATCGTTGTTTCAAAATTAGACTGTTTCAGTCCACCTGCGCCTGGAACGGACTAATTGTATCGAAACAGTGATGTTTCATTCCGCTCTGTGTCGGACGAGATTCGGGCTCGGCACAGGTACTGAAACACAACATACCACTTCATGAAACACTTTCAAGAGTGTCGAAATCTTTTGACAAGCAATAGCATGAAGCTTAAGATATCCGAAAATAAAGCTTCATTTCTAGCTGACTGTCCTATTCCGAAATGGCGTAACATCTGCTTTATAAACACTAACCAAACAATAAAACAACGCATACTATTCGCATTCAAAATAATAAATATGTGAAAATCATTCAGTTAAATTACACTTTTTTTACAACATACGCTTCTCTGTTCATGTATAGTAATCATATTAAGAAACGCAAGTAAGACTACAACATTTTAAATAAAAAAAGGCGTAGAGTGACAGTTATTAGACATGTACATAAATTTGATGTAGGTATAATTGCAAGCAATCTGTTTGACATATCACTGATAGTGTAATGGTGAATGGGAAGCATCGTAAATTTATAGTAACGGTTCTAAACACCTTGAAATACAAAATTTTTTTCTGTTATATTTTATTATTTGTTCAAATTATTTGGCGTTATTTGTGAGTATATAGTCACTGTGTCTATTATCCACAATGATTCCCTTTGTGTGCATGGAAATTAGCAGGATGGGTATATTAGCCATACTAATGGAATGTGGTAATCCCAGTAGCATATGTGTTGTTTCTGCAGTTTGCTCCCACCTCCATTTCGGTTCGTGGTGGTTCTTCTGCCTTCAGCTAAGGCTTTCCTCAGCCAATTGAAAAGTATGAAAGTTACATGACACAAAAGCAGCGCATTTGCTGCAGGAAATACGAAACTGCCAAGACGCCTAAGTGATAGTTTCATACTTTTTGCGATATGATTAGCGCTCTCGCACCTCATTTGTGTTTATATGGACATACTTATACAGTAGACATTCAAGATGATAAAATGTGTAGGTTTATTAGATTACAAAACACAAACTGTTTCACTGTTTCGAAACACCGTATCGAAACATTACATTGTACTGGTTCATTTGTTTCGAAACATTTGCGTGTTTCAGTTTGCCCATCTCTAATGGACATAGAGCTAAGTGCAACCTTCCCACGAAAATATGAAAATCAAAAGAATTGAATAAGAATTGCAAATAGTGCCAAATGTTAGCTTCCCACAATAATAAAAGTCAATGATAATAAAAATGTGCAAAAATGTTAAGTCCCCACAAACTTAACGTTAAGATTAACCTGATAAATTTTATAAGGTCATCTGCGCTGACCTTAGGCCCTGTGCAATAATCAACCTGATAAAATTGATTCTGGGAGGAAAAGCAAAGGAAATATTGTTTCAATTGTAATGATTATTTTCTTAAAAAGATTGCTTTGAGAACAAAATTATTATTGGGCCAATTCTTGAACAAATTAGTTACAGTTAACATACATTACATTATCAAATGTGCGCAATACTGCTTCATTACCTTATTTAAAAATATACCTAATCCGGAACCTTGACCAGAGACCCATGTCGACGCCCGCCGACTCCTCACACACAACTCCGACTGTCTCGCGCGCGCTACTAGCACAGACTGAACTACATGCTCTCGCGACTCGCTACGTACAACAACTGCACTCACGCGCGGTCAAGCGCAGACTAGCAACGATAAATAACTCTCTGGTCAGAGATTCTGTCATGCCTCGCCATCGCTGCTACTGAATAAATACGTGTTTCAAGACATAATGGCATTGTGGTCTGAAATTCACATTAAACATGATATTCCTTCTCTACCAAGTAGACGTTAGGTTGAGCCACAAAGTCTGGAGTAGCGACATGTAGAAACTCTATTACCAGTAACCTTCCTTATACTAGTTATTTATTTCTAGTGACGAAGCAAACGTTATGTAGGGTCACAGGACACTTATTCCATCTTTTATCTGAGCTTCTGTATGTCGATAAAATTGGTTCTGAACTGGGAATGCAACTCAGACCGCTCTTAACGAGGAATTTGATCCCCTCGTGACAATACAGCTCGGCTACAGTTTGTTGTCCGTTCAAAACTCCAGATTCCTCAACATCTCCACATATTGCGCGTGAATGGCTTCGAATCCTGGCACGGCACTAAAGATTTCATTATGTATTATCAAGCTCTAGCATGAGAACACCTATCTGCTGGTGGATAATAATTTCGATTTTTAATGTATTTTCATTCGTTGTCAACACTAACGATATTTGACGTTTTCGACTCCCAGTGAGACACAGAACTATTTGCGAGATCACTGTAAGTTCAAGATGTTATTGATTTTTAATATTTTCATTCGTTGTCAACACTGACGATATCTGACGTTTTTGACTCCTAGAGAGACATATAACTATTTGCGAGATCACTGTAAGGTCAAGGATATTATTCCGAGCTGCTGGTGGAGAAAAATTCGGTAGATGACGTCCCTTTGTGTGTAGTCAGCAACGATACGTGTGGGGTTCGATTACCAGTCAGCACTGAACTCTTCGTCATATTATTTCTAGTTCAAACATGCTCACATGTCGCTTCTGGTGTGTTGTTGTTGTGGTTTTCAGTCCTGAGACTGGTTTCATGCAGCTCTCCATGCTACTCTATCCTGTGCAAGCTTCTTCATCTCCCAGTACCTACTGCAACCTACATCCTTCTGAATCTGTTTAGTGTATTCATCTCTTGGTCTCCCTCTACGATTTTTACCCTCCACGCTGCCCTCCAATACTAAATTGGTGATCCCTTGATGCCTCAGAACATGTCCTACCAACCGATCCCTTCTTCTAATGAAGTTGTGCCACAAACTCCTCTTCTCCCCAATCCTATTCAGTACCTCCTCATTAGTTATGTGATCTACCCATCTAATCTTCAGCATTCTTGTGTAGCACCACATTTCGAAAGCTTCTATTCTCTTTTTGTCCAAACTAGTTATCGTCCATGTTTCACTTCCATACAAATACTTTCAGAAACGACTTCCTGACAGTTAAATCAATACTCGATGTTAACAAATTTCTCTTCTTCAGAAACGCTTTCCTTGCCATTGCCAGTCTACATTTTATATCCTCTTCGACCATCATCAGTTATTTTGCTCCCCAAATAGCAAAACTCCTTTACTACTTTAAGTGTCTCATTTGCTAATCTAATTTCCTCAGCATCACCCGACTTAATTCGACTACATTCCATTATCCTCGGTTTGCTTTTGTTGATGTTCATCTTATATCCTCCTTTCAAGACACTGTCCATTCCGTTCAACTGCTCTTCCAAGTCCTTTGTTGTCTCTGACAGAATTACAATGTCATAGGCGAACCTCAAAGTTTTTATTTGTTCTCCATGGATTTTAATACCTACTCCGTATTTTTCTTTTGTTTCCTTTACTGCTTGCACAATATACAGATTGAATAGCATTGAGGGGAGGCTAAAACCCTGTCTCACTCCCTTCCCAACCACTGCTTCCCTTTCATGCCCCTCGACTCTTATAATTGCCATCTTGTTTCTGTACAAATTGTAAATAGCCTTTCGCTCCCTGTATTTTACCCCTGCCACATTCAGAATTTGAAAGACAGTATTCCAGTCAACATTGTCAAAAGCTTTCTCTAAGTCTACAAATGCTAGAACCGTAGGTTTGCCTTTCCTTAATCTAGCTTCTAAGATAAGTGGTAGGGTCAGTATTGCCTCTCGTGTTCCAACATTTCTACGGAATCCAAACTGATCTTCCCCGAGGTCAGCTTCTACCAGTGTTTCCATTCGTCTGTAGAGAATACGCGTTAGTATTTTGCATCCGTGACTTGTTAAACTGATTGTTCGGTAATTTTCACATCTTTCAGCACCTGCTTTCTTTGGGATCGGAATTATTATATTCTTCTTGAAGTCTGAGGGTATTTTGCCTGTCTCATACATCTTGCTCACCAGATGGTAGAGTTTTGTCAGGACTGGCTCTCCAAAGGCCGTCAGTAGTTCTAATGGAATGTTGTCTACTCCCGGGGCCTTGTTTCGACTCAGGTCTTTCAGTGCTGTGTCACTCTTCACGCAGTATCGTATCTCCCATTTCATCTTCATCTACGTCCTCTTCCATTTCTTTAATATTGTCCTCAAGTACATTGCCCTTGTATAGGCCCTCTATATACTCCCTCCACCTTTCTGCTTTCCCTTCTTTGCTTAGAATCGGGTTTCCATCTGAGCTCTTGATATGCATACAAGTGGTCTCTTTTCTCCATAGGTCTCTTTAATTTTCCTCTACGCTGTATCTATCTTACCCCTAATGAGATAACCCTCTACATCCTTATATTTGTCCTCTAGCCATCCCTGCTTAGCCACTTTGCGCTTCCTGTCGATCTTGTTTGTGAGACGTTTGTATTCCTTTTTGCCTGCTTCATTTACTGCATTTTTATGTTTTCTCCTTTCATCAATTAAATTCAGTATTTGTTCTGTTACCCAAGGATTTCTACTAGCCCTCGTCTTTTTACCTACTAGGTCCTCTGCTGCCTTCACTACCTCATCTCTCAAAGCTACCCATTCTTCTTTTACAGTATTTCTATCCCCCATTCCTGTCAATTGTTCCCTTATGCTCTGCCTGAAACTCTCAACAACCTCTGATTTAGTTAGTTTATCCAGGTCCCATCTCCTTAAATTCCCACCTTTTTGCAGTTTCTTCAGTTTTAATATACAGTTCATAACCAATAGATTGTGGTCAGAGTCCACATCTGCCCCTGGAAATGTCTTACAATTTAAAACCTGGTTCCTAAATCTCTGTCTTACCATTATGTAATCTATTTGAAACCTGTCAGTATCTCCAGGCTTCTTCCATGTATACAACCTTCTTTTATGATTCTTGAACCAAGTGTTAGCTATGATTAAGTTGTGCTCTGTGCAAAATTCTATCAGGCGGCTTCCTCTTTCATTTCTTAGCCCTAATCCATATTTACCTACTACGTTTCCTTCTCTCCCTTTTCCTACTACCGGATTCCAGTCACCCATGACGATTAAATTTTCGTCTCCCTTCACTATCTGAATAATTTCTTTTATTTCATCATACATTTCTTCAATTACTTCGTCATCTGCACAGCTAGTTGGCATATAAACTTGTACTACTGTAGTAGGCGTGGGCTTCGTGTCTATCTTGGCCACAAGAATGCGTTCACTATGCTGTTTGTAGTAGCTTACCCGATCTCCTATTTTTTTTATTCATTATTAAACCGACTCCTGCATTACCCCTATTTGATTTTGTATTTATAACCCTGTATTCACCTGAGCAGAAGTCTTGTTCCTGCTGCCACCGAACTTCACTAATTCCCACTATCTACATCTACATCTACATCTATACTCCGCGAGCCACCTTACGGTGTGTGGCGGAGGGTACTTATTGTACCACTATCTGATCCCCCCTTCCCTGTTCCATTCACGAATTGTGCGTGGGAAGAACGACTGCTTGTAAGTCTCCGTATTTGCTCTAATTTCTCGGATCTTTTCGTTGTGATCATTACGCGAGATATATGTGGGCGGTAGTAATATGTTGCCCATCTCTTCCCGGAATGTGCTCTCTCGTAATTTCGATAATAAACCTCTCCGTATTGCGTAACGCCTTTCTTGAAGTGTCCGCCACTGGAGCTTGTTCAGCATCTCCGTAACGCTCTCGCGCTGACTAAATGTCCCCATGACGAATCGCGCTGCTTTTCGCTGGATCATGTCTATCTCTTCTATTAATCCAACCTGGTAAGGGTCCCATACTGATGAGCAATACTCAAGAATCGGACGAACAAGCGTTTTGTAAGCTACTTCTTTCGTCGATGAGTCACATTTTCTTAGAATTCTTCCTATGAATCTCAACCTGGCGCCTGCTTTTCCCACTATTTGTTTTATGTGATCATTCCACTTCAGATCGCTCCGGATAGTAACTCCTAAGTATTTTACGGTCGTTACCGCTTCCAATGATTTACCACCTATGGCATAATCGTACTGGAATGGATTTCTGCCCCTATGTATGCGCATTATATTACATTTATCTACGTTTAGGGAAAGCTGCCAGCTGTCGCACCATGCATTAATCCTCTGCAGGTCCTCCTGGAGTACGTACGAGTCTTCTGATGTTGCTACTTTCTTGTAGACAACCGTGTCATCTGCAAATAGCCTCACGGAGCTACCGATGTTGTCAACTAAGTCATTTATGTATATTGTAAACAATAAAGGTCCTATCACGCTTCCCTGCGGTACTCCCGAAATTACCTCTACATCTGCAGATTTTGAACCGTTAAGAATGACATGTTGTGTTCTTTCTTCTAGGAAATCCTGAATCCAATCACAAACCTGGTCCGATATTCCGTAAGCTCGTATTTTTTTCACTAAACGTAAATGCGGAACCGTATCAAATGCCTTCCTGAAGTCCAGGAATACGGCATCAATCTGCTCGCCAGTGTCTACCGCACTGTGAATTTCTTGGGCAAATAGGGCGAGCTGAGTTTCACATGATCTCTGTTTGCGGAATCCATGTTGGTTATGATGAAGGAGATTTGTATTATCTAAGAACGTCATAATACGAGAACATAAAACATGTTCCATTATTCTACAACAGATTGACGTAAGCGAAATAGGCCTATAATTATTCGCATCTGATTTATGACCCTTCTTGAAAATGGGAACGACCTGCGCTTTCTTCCAGTCGCTAGGTACTTTACGTTCTTCCAGCGATCTACGATAAATTGCTGATAGAAAGGGGGCAAGTTCTTTAGCATAATCACTGTAGAATCTTAAGGGTATCTCGTCTGGTCCGGATGCTTTTCCGCTACTAAGTGATAGCAGTTGTTTTTCAATTCCGATATCGTTTATTTCAATATTTTCCATTTTGGCGTCCGTGCGACGGCTGAAGTCAGGGACCGTGTTACGATTTTCCGCAGTGAAACAGTTTCGGAACACTGAATTCAGTATTTCTGCCTTTCTTCGGTCGTCCTCTGTTTCGGTTCCATCGTGGTCAACGAGTGACTGAATAGGGGATTTAGATCCGCTTACCGATTTTACATATGACCAAAACTTTTTAGGGTTCTTGTTTAGATTGTTTGCCAATGTTTTATGTTCGAATTCGTTGAATGCTTCTCTCATTGCTCTCTTTACGCTCTTTTTCGCTTCGTTCAGCTTTTCCTTATCAGCTATGATTCGACTACTCTTAAACCTATGATGAAGCTTTCTTTGTTTCCGTAGTACCTTTCGTACATGATTGTTATACCACGGTGGATCTTTCCCCTCGCTTTGGACCTTAGTCGGTACGAACTTATCTAAGGCGTACTGGACGATGTTTCTGAAATACCTAACTTTAACCTATACATTTCCCGTTTTAAATTTTCTAACCTACCTGCCCGATTAAGGGATCTGACATTCCACGCTCCGATCCGTAGAACGCCACTTTTCTTTCTCCTGAACGACGTCCTCTTGAGTAGTCCCCGCCCGGAGATCCGAATGGGGGACTATTTTACCTCCGGAATATTTTACCCAAGAGGACGCCATCATCATTTAACCATACAGTAAAGCTGCATGCCCTCGGGAAAAATGACAGCCGTAGTTTCCCCTTGCTTTCAGCCGTTCGCAGTACCGGCACAGCAAGGCCGTTTTGGTTATTGTTTCAAGGCCAGATCAGTCAATCATCTAGACTTTTGCCCCTGCAACTACTGAAAAGGCCGCTGCCCCTCTTCAGGAACCACACGTTTGTCTGGCCACTCAACAGATACCCCTCCGTTGTGGTTGCACCTACGGTACGGCTATCTGTATCGCCGAGGCACGCAAGCCTCCCCACCAACGGCACGGTCCATGGTTCTTGGGGGGGGGGGGGGGGGGGGGGGGCGGGCTTCTGGTGTAACATTCTAGAGAAAACGAACGTTAAATATAGGTTTGTTTGCTTCTGGTGTAACAAACCTGTATTTAACGTTCGTTTTCTCAAGAATGTAACACCGATAGGTGCCGGGTTGGAGTCCTGGGAAGGAAAAAATTAATGTTTCGTCTCGTCATTTCAGTTAAAACATCTTGCTACTGCCGAGAAAATCCGATATGACACAGTTGATTGTGCTTCGAGAACAACCCGATTAGGTTCTGGGTTCGAATCCCTGTCCCACACAAAGCTCTATCTCACGACATTTCAAGTAAGTTACTTGTGAAGAAGCAATATTTAACAACTCTCGTAGTTCGTTAACAGGGACAATAGATGCTGGGTAGGAATTCGCGTCCGTTAGAAATGTTTACGTTATGTAATTTAAAGTCGATGTTTCCTGTCTAAAATCGAGGTATATCACTCTCTGTATGCCTTGTCAGGAATGACTGTTAGTTTCCGTCAGTCAGGAAATCTTTGCTTGGTCTGCATGACCTGGGATTGAATCCATATGCAGAACGAGACGGTTCATCGTGTCATTTGAAGTTCATACATATTCTCAACTAGCAGCTCGTAAAAAACTTAAATTTTTAATGTTATTCTGTGTTAAATAATAAGTACAGTATGTTACTTTGAAGAGGAAATCATGAATACGATGAAATTACTACGTGCGTTACCTATCTGACGTAATAATGAGAGTGGTAACGTTTCAGGTATGTCATTCATTGTAATAAATGTGAGCTTACAAGCCTTAAGGACAGTCTTATCTGTGTTAAGGTGTTCCCTGATATTTGTAGTATCGTGGTGTTACTTTACATCTTGAGTTATTGCGATACAAAGCAGTGTTTTCTAGTGGTGATTTGTTGGAAACCATTTTCAATAGTCAAACGACTGTACCGAGGAGCGATTAGAGGACCTGCTACACAGCTGCGTTATGAAGGTTGTATGCGAATCAGGCCAAATGCAATTCAAGTCGTTCGGATACTTTTGAGCACCACTGTACATCCAATTTTCGTCTTGTGTCATAGCTGTGTATTGTGTGATTTTGAGCGATGAGTGGTCTTTTTGTATGTACGTTTTGGATGAGTGGTCTTTTTGTATGTAAGTTTTGCTTTAAATACATTATATTTTCAAGTATATATATGCAAGGAAGTGGCAGGATCATCCTTTTTTGAAACAAAGCTCTACATGATTTACGACTATCTACCCCTTCCATTATTCTTATTTTTTTTTTTATTTTGAATGTTTTGATGGCATCTCCTGAATTTCCCCAGAACATAATCCCATACCGGAGGTGAGAGTGTACAACTGCATAATATACACACTGAAGAGTACAATTTTTTAATTTATGTAACGCAAAACAAGAAGTACTTAATTTTTTGTTCATTTGCTCGATATGTGCTTTGCATTTCAAGTTCTCTTGTAGATGAAGTCCAACAAATTTGGTACAGGCTGTTTTGGCAATTGTCTGTCCATATAGCTCTAGATTGGGTGATATCAGATTTTTTGTTTGTGGTGTGTATATATCCATAGCTACAGTTTTTCCAGTGTTTATTATTGAGTCATTGTCATCAAAGCAACATGTTACCCTGTCAGTGGCTTCTCTTATGTTTTTTTACAAGTGTTTCTTCTGAGTTTCCTGTAATTAGAACAGTTGTATCATCAGCAAATTGAAATATTTTACTGCTGTCATTGCTATGTTTAGGTCATTTACATAGAGTAAGAACAGAACAGAACCCATTACTGATCCTTGTGGCACTCCATATTTAACAGTCAGTAGCTCAGAATGCACCAAGGGATGAACAGTGTACAGCGCACAGAGACTTTGGAGGGCGCTGAGTGAGTCTGAGCAGAGAACACAATTAGGAAAGCTGTGTCGCCGAATGTACTCGGTGGCCTGATACAAGGCGAAAAGCTCAACTGGAAGTGTGCTGGAAGCCGATATCGAAAGACACGGGTGCCAATGACGAAGGCACACCTGATCCAACAGTCACTCTGAGAGCCATCAGTGTATACAAAGGTACTATCGCTAAGTTCCATGCGAAGGTCGTAAAACTAGGCGATAGGCAGAGACTGGAGTAGGGTCCTCAGGAAGCGAATGTAGGCCAAGGTTAACATGGGCTGCTTCACGAAGCCAAGGTGGTGAACGGTTCACACCCACTGGGAAAGCTGCAGGTAATGTGAAGTTAAACCACTGTAACGAAAGCCGAAAGCGGACTCGAGGAGGTAACAGGGAAAAGGGACACGAACCTCCCCCCCCCCCTCCCCCTTCTTCTCCATCAGTCTTCTGACTGGTTTGTTGCGGTCTGCCACGAATTCTTCTCCTGTTGTAACCTCTTCATCTCAGAGTAACACTTGTAAACAATATTCTCAATTATTTGCTGGATGTGTTCTAATCTCTGCCGTCCTCTACAGTTTTTTCTCTCTACACTTCCCTCTAGTATTATGGAATGGAAGTCAGTCCCTCATGTCTTAACCGATGTCCTACCATCCTGTCCCTTCTCCTTATCAGTGTTTTCCACAAGTTCCTTTCCTCTCCGATTCTGCGCAGAAGCTCCTCATTCCTTACCTTATCAGTCCAACTAATTTTCAACATTCGTCTGTAGCACCACATCTCAAATGCTTCGATTGTCGTCTGCTCCAGTTTTCGCACAGACCATGTTTCACTACTACACAATGCTGTACTCCAGATGTACATTCTCAGAAATTTCTTCCTCAAACTAAGGCTGATATTTGATATTAGTGGCCTTCTCTTGGCCTGGAATGCCCTTTTTGCCAGTGCTAGTCTGCTTTTGATGTCCTCCTTGGTTTGTCCGTCATTGGTTATTTTACTGCCTGAGTAGCAGAATTCCTTAACTTCCTCTACTTCATGACCATCAATCCTGCTGTTAAGTTTCTCGCTGTTCTCATTTCTACTACCTCTCATTACCTTCGTTTTTCTTCGATTCACTCTCAATCCATACTGTGCACTCATTAGACTGTTCATTCCGTTCAGCAGATCATGTCATTCTTCTTCACTTTCCCTCAGGATAGCAATGTCATCATCGAATTTTATCATTGATATCCTTACACCTTGAATATTAAGTCCACTCCTGAACCTTTCTTTTATTTCCATCATTGCTTCCTCGATGTACAGATTGAACAATAAGGGAAAAAGGCTACATCCTTATCGTACACCCCTTTTAATACGAGCACTTCGTTCTTGGTCATCCACGCTTATTATTCCCTCTTGGCTGTTGTACCCGACCCGTCTCTCCTTATAGCTTACCCCTATTTTTCTCAGAATTTCGAACATATTGCACCGTTTTACAATATCGAACGCTTTTCCCAGGTCGACATATCCTATGAACGTGTCTGATTTTTCTTTAGTCTTGCTTCCATTATTAACCGCAACGTCAGAATTGCTTCTCTCGTGCCTTTACCTTTTCTAAACCCAAACTGATCGTCATCTAGCGCATCCTTAATTTTCTTTTCCATTCTTCCGTATATTATTCTTGTAGGCAACTTGGATGCATGAGCTGGTAAGCTGATAGTGTGATAATTCTCGCATTTGTCAGCTCTTCTCATCTTCGGAATTGTGTGGATGATGCTTTTCCGAAAGTCGGATGGTATGTCGCCAAACTCATACACTCTACACACCAATGTGAACAGTCGCTTTGTTGTCACTTGCCCACCCCCCCCCCCCCCCCCCCCCGCAATGATTTTAGAAATTCTGAGGGAATGTTATCCATACCTTCTGCTTTATTTGATCTTAAGTCCTCTAAAGCTCTTTTAAATTCTGATTCTAATACTGGATCCTCTATCTCTTCTAAATCGACTCTTGTTTCTTGTTCTATCACATCATGCAAATCTTCTCCCTCATAGAGGCTTTCAATGCATTCTTTCCACCTATCCGCTCTCACCTGTACATTTAACCGTGGAATTCCCGTTGCACTCTTAATGTTATCACCCTAGCTTTTAATGTCACCGAAGGTTGTTTTGACTCTCTTGTATGCTGGGTCTGTCCTTCCGACAATCACTACTTTTTCGATGTCTTCACATTTTTCCTGCAGGCGTTTCGTCTTAGCTTCACTGCACTTCCTATTTATTTCATTCCTCAGTGACTTGTATTTCTATATTTCTGAGTTTCCTGGAACATTTTTGAACTTCCTCCTTTCATTGATCAATTGAAGTATTTCTTCTGTTACCCATGGTTTCTTCGCAGCTACCTTCTTTGTACCTATGTTTTCCTTCCCAACTTCTGTGATGGCCCTTTTTAGAGATGTCCATTCCTCTTCAACTGTACTGCCTACTGCGCTATTCCTTATTGCTGTATCTACAGTCTTAGTGAACTTCAACCGTATCTCATCATTTCTTAGTTCCTCCACATCCCACTTCTTTGCGAATTGATTCTTCCTGACAAGTGTCTTATACTTCAGCCTACTCTTCATCACTACCATACTGTGATCTGAGGATGTATCTGTCCCTGGTTACGCCTTACAACCCAGTAGCTGGTTTCAGAATATCTGTCTCGCCATGATGTAATCTCACTGAAATCTTCCCGTATCACCTGGCCTTTTCCAAGTATACCTCCTCCTCTTTTGACTCTTGAACAACGTATTCGCTATTACTAATTGAAACTTGTTACAGAACTCAATTAGTCTTTCTCATCTCTCATTCCTTGTTCCTAGCCCTTGTTCTCCTGTAAACTTTTCTTCTACTCCTTCCCTTACGATTGCATTCCAGTGTTTCATGACTGTTAATTTTCATTCCCCTTTACATATAATATTACCCCTTCAATATTCTAATACACTTTATCTCTTCATCTTCAGTGCCCCATCTCTCTCACTGGCTCCGCTTGCAAGGTGATGGAAAGTATGATTCATACCTGGCTGGTACGGTGGCTCGAGTCTCGCAATTTACTGACGGATGCACAGTTAAGATTTCGAGCGCGGCGTTCTGCAGTTGACCCTCTCGTTACTTTGTCCACCCATATCATGAATAGCTTTCTGCGGAAATCCCAGAGAGTGGCCGTGATTTTTGATTTGGAGAAGGCTTACGACACCTGCTGGAGAACTAGTATCCTCTGTGCTCTTTACACATGGGGCTTCCGTGACCGCCTGCCCTGTTTTCTTCAGGAATTTTTTAAAAGGCAGAGTTTCCAAGATGTGTTTGAGTTCTGCCTTGTCGGACACCTTTATCCAGGAAACCGGTGTGCCTCTGCGTTCTGTTATGAGCGTCGTCCTCTTTTCGGTCGCCATTAATCCTATCATGGCCTGTCTCCCGCTGCACATTTCCAGTTCCTTTTTGCTGACGATTTTGTCATCTATTGCAGTTCTCCACGGACCTGTCACACTGAGCAGCGTCTTCGGCAATGTCTTGATCGTCTTTACTCTTGGAGCATCGCCAATGGCTTTCGCTTTTCCACTGATAAAACCGTCTGTGTGAATTTCTGGCGACGCAATTGGTTTCTACCACCATCTTTACATCTTGGACCTGTTGCCCTACCATTCGTTGAAAATACGAAATTTCTGGGGCTCCATGCTGGATAGGAAACTCTTTTCGTCCTCCCATGTCTCTTATCTGGCAGCCCGTTGTACGCAGTTCCTCAATATCCTACGTGTCCTGGGGTAACGATCGAACCACCCTCCTCCGCTTGTGCCGGTCCCTTGTCCGTTCTAAACTCTACCATGGGTGTTTTGTTAATGCCTCTGCACGGCCATCCCTCTTACGCCTTCTAAACACTATCCACCATAGTGGCATCTGTTTAGCTACTGGCATCTTTTACAACGGCCCGGTTGAGAATCCGTATGCTGAAGCTGCTGAACTACCACTGTCCTACCGCCGTGAGTCTCTCCTTGGCAGGTATGCATGCCTTTTGTCTGTCATGCGTGGCCACCCATCCTATGCCTCCTCCTTTGATTGCCTGAGCCTCCTCCGCTCGTTTCCGATGGAGGAAGTCAGGGTGATAGTGGGAAGAGCAAAATGGTGGCCCACGGTGTTGCAGATTGCAATAGGGTCCATGATAACATCGTCTGCTACTGTCAGGCCGGAAATTGGGGAATGAATGTTGGTTAGAGAGAGCCATCGGAGGTTGGCCCACACGACAGAGGAAGGGGTGGATCTGTTAAAAGAACTAGTGAATGAAATTTAGCTAGCACTTTTGCTATTCCGAAGAACTCTATTGCACGCATCGGTTTGTAATGAATCCAGTTTGCCATTGTAGGAACCATTAAAAACGCGGATAGCACGTCTCCATGCGTGAATTGCATCGTGGCATGCCTCAGTCCACCAAGGGACTGGGACACGGCGTGATAAAGGGGAAGTGCGAGGAATGGAACGTTCTGCAGCAGTAAGATTAACATTTGTGAGATATTCCATCTGGTCACCACAACTGGGAAAACCTTGTTCTTTGAACATCGCCAGGGAGGAGTAATGCTGCCAGTCAGCCTTAGCAAGCTGCCAATTGGCTGTGCATTCAGATGGAGTAGGAGTCAGTAAATGGATAGCCCACGGGAAATGGTCACTCGAGTAGCTGTCAGAAAGAATTGACCACTTAAGAGTATCGGCAAGCTGGGCAGTGCAGAAAGAGAGGTCCAAATGGGAACAGGTGTGCGAGACGTTTCAAAGGAAAGTGTGTACCCCAGTGTTAAGCAGAAAAGGTTAAGTTGGTTAAGAAGGTCAGCCAATAGGACACCTTTCCGACAGGTCCTGGGAGAAACCCAAAGTGGATGATGTGCATTAAATTCACTAAGTAGCAAAAATGGGGGAGGTGGCTGACCAGTAAGCTGAAGGAAGTCTGCCCTCTTGACATCGAATGATGGAAGTACGTAAATGGTACTGAGGGAGAAAGTCAGATGGTGAAGGAAAAGGTGAATGGCTACAGCGTGAAGCTGGGTATTCAGGGAGATGGGTTGACTATTAATGTCATCCCATATCAGCAGCATAACGCCCTCATGAGATGGAATACTGACCTCAGGGGGAAGGTCAAAACGAATCAGTAGTAAATGTCAAAGCTCAAAGTGGTCATGAGGGTCCAATTTCGTTTCCTGAAGGCACAGTACAAGCAGATGCAGCGATGCTAAAAGCAGCCATAAATCCTCTTTGTGGGACCGAAGGCCGCGGGCATTCCATTGAAGGAAAGTCATTATGAGGAAGAAATGTAGGAGGTGTCACCTCAGCGGCTGCCGGGTGACAGCCGTTGTAGAGTCGCTACTACAGGGCACAAAAGCAGGAGTATCCTGCTCCATAGGGCCCACAGAAGCATCAGCTTGCTTGTACAGTCAGTCCGTGAGTCCAACGCTGAACAAAGGTTGGTGGTGAGAACCGACGACACAGGCCAGCCGGGCTAAGGTATCA
Source organism: Schistocerca serialis cubense (assembly GCF_023864345.2). Classification (NCBI taxonomy): domain Eukaryota; kingdom Metazoa; phylum Arthropoda; class Insecta; order Orthoptera; family Acrididae; genus Schistocerca; species Schistocerca serialis. The sequence goes on from NC_064646.1 coordinate 512,029,925, forward strand.
CGTGGCAACACCGTCTAAGAGGATCTTAAGAGTCAGCGAAAGGGAAGACCGTTTGCCTTTGGTGGACTTCGTTAGTGGAAGACTTGGGTGTTGGTTGGCTGAAGGGACATAGGAAAGCTTCACAGCAGTACTCCTTCTGTCTTTTCCGACCTACCAGTTCTGTAGCTGGTGGCTTCGCCTATTGAGGCGAGAGTTTGATGTCTTGTTGCATAGCTGGACAGGGGGATGGTGACACGGGGCTATTATACCTCAGAGCTGAAATGGAGGTCGCACATTTGCGTGACCATGTGCTTCACACAGCGAGGGGTAACAGGGACAGAACTATATGTGGCAGACAGGAGAACGCAAGGGTTTGCGACTAGCCAATAACTTGCGAGCGACAGGGTAAGGCACTTTTTCCTTTAGCCAGATCTCTCGGACAGCCCGCTCATCAAGATACACGGGACAATCCCCAGCGGCGGCAGGATGGGCGCCATTGCAGTTGATGCAGAGGGGAGAAGGAGGCGCCCTCATGCGCATCCCTACCACAGGTTACACACTTGACTGGGTGTCAACAAGACGTTCTAGTGTGGTTGAAACGGTGACACTGGTAGCAGCGCAATGGGTTCGGAATGTACGGCTGGACTGTGATCATTTCAAAGCCTGCTTTGATCTTGGACAAAAGCACTACCCTATCAAAGGTGACAAAAAGAGTTCGGGTGGGTGCTAAGGACGAATCTACCTTTTTCTTTACACGATGGACGGCAATGACACCCTGATCAGAGAAGTAAGATTGGATTTCGGCCTCGGTTAGACCGTCGAGCAGCCGAGTGTAAATAACACCATGGGGAGAAGTTCAATGGGCCTCAACACGAACGGGTAGCTGTGGAGAAGCCAGGCAGCAAGCAGTTGTTGTGCTTGAGAATCAGAAGTAGTCTCCAAAAGCAAAGTGCCATTTCATAAACGAAAGCAGGATTTCACAGGGCCATCAGTTTCATCAACACCTTCCTGAATAATTAACGGATTTACCATGGCGAAGGACTGACCATCTTCAGTATGTGAAGCGACAAGGAACTGTGGTGCGGCAGGAAGGGTCTTTGAATCATTAGCCTCATTACGTTTACGTTTCGTAGATGCTGATTGTCAAGACTATTGGTTCATTGCGAGAAAATCCCCCACGATTGCCAGCGTCTCTGATAGCGCACTCCTTCCAACTGGGGACCCCCTTTGCAAGGGAGCGCATCCACTTTAAGTGCTGACAGAGGGACCAAACGGCAATTTGGGAAGGTTGTAGCTCAGGCAGTCACCCCACCCTGGGCTTGGACCTTACCAGGAGGTACGTGCGAACCCTGCAGAGGAACGGTAGGAGAAGGGAACCAAAGAAAGGAAAAGAGAAAGAAAAAAATAATGGTGAGACTGTTCTTATGTCAGCGACAGACAATGCACAACATTCCCAATAACACACTAGACATGTTCCCCAAGGGAGGGTAAAAATAACAGCAAGAGGATAGAGATGCAGTACGGAAGGGAAAAAGTGCTGCAAAGGCCCAGTAGTAGCCAAGCACGAACCCAGCAAAGAGTGGCGAGTCTCCTAAGTAGGGGAGGGGGGGGGGGGTGCAAATGTGTGAATGACTTTAAAAATGCCACCACGAAAAGCTTACTTTTTGTAAGACCATACAGTACGGTACTTTATTCAATGGCGTAAATACAGAGATAATGGTTACAAATTAATATACCTGGATTGTATATCTACAACTGTTCAGTTTCGCAAAGTGGCACACTCTACAGGCTGACGAGCATTCAGAAGAAACGTTGCTGCACTGAAGTGAGGTGAGTCACCACGGAAGGCGTAGCAGTGGGTAGTGAACTCTGTGTAGGGCTAGACAACGTTTTTGAAAAAATGAAAGAAACCTACACTGATACGAAAAATTGTGCCTTGTTTCTCTCGACTTTGTCCAGCTGCTCATTCAGAAGACACGAGAATTAAGCTTTCAGATCTCCATTTACGCTTGTCGCAAAAGTTTCCTGAAATCATGGAGCCACAGACTCAAAAAGTCCCGTCAGCATCATCAGATGATAACGCCTGCTGTCTTCATTTCAGTAAATCTGTCATATACACCTTTGGATGGAATCGGCACCATACGACAGAGAGAAACACGAGGCAGGCCGTTACTTAGCATAGCAGGCGGTAGTAAGGATAGGCAGCAATAGCCTCACCTGTGGCGTGTAGCTGCTAACTTCGCCGCGGACAGCCTCCGATATAGGGGGGACAGGAAAAATGATGTGAAAACCTGTATCTATTTGAGAATGGTATATTAATAAGGGGTTGGACCCCATTTGTCCGTGAAACATCTCTTATTCTTCTTAGAATACTGGAATATAGCGACTGTATAGTCTCCAGTGGAATGTTATAGCATTCTTCAATTAGAACCTCTTCTAATTCCTGTAACGACGAGCGAGGCGGAGATCTGCTCCAGAGTCTGCGCTCCAATACCGCCCACAAGGGTTCGATATGTTCAAATCCAGGGACTGTGTTGGCCAGGGAAGACGCGCAGTTCAGTTACATGGTGCTCATAGCACGATTGTACTGTCCTGGCTGTGTGAATGGGTGCTATATCGTCCTGAAATATGGCATCATTTTTGGGGAATAACGTCTGAATCGTGAGGAGCACCTGATCACCTGAACTGTTCACAAAATCGTTGGCTATAACAGGGTCTTTGAGAGTAATGATGGGACCAGCAGAATATCATGATTTGGCTGCCCACACTTCCACGCTTAACCGCTGGAATCAAGCAATCAGGATTGTAGGCTTCTTTTGGCGTTCTCCAGACGTAAACCAGGCCCGATGTTAGACATAACAGAAACGTTGAGTCGTTGGACCATATAACGGGTTTCCTTTTATCAAAATGGTTCAAATGGCTCTGAGCACTATGGGACTTAACTGCTGAGGTCATTAGTCCCCTAGAACTTAGAACTACTTAAACCTAACTAACCTAAGGACATCACACACATCCATGCCCGAGGCAGGATTCGAACCTGCGACCGTAGCTGATGCGCAATTTCAGACTTTTCATTTATGAACCATCCACTGTTTATGCTCCTGACACCAGGTTCTTCGCTTCTTAGCGTCGTCACTAATGGTTTCGGTATAGCAGCTCGTCCACGAATATTCGGTTTACGGAGTTCTCAGCGGACAGTGTAGATAAATACGGGGTCTCGACGATGGCTATTGAGCTCTGTAGTTACTTTAGCCGCCGTAGTTTTGTGTTGTTTTGACACAATTCGTGTTAGCATACGACGATCTCTGTCATTTAGTTTTGATTTTAGGCCATTATTACGTATACACGTGGTGTCTTTCCATGTTTTGTGTAGGCTGTCATGACTGTTGAAACAGTTGCTCTTGAAACATTCAATAAGTTGGCTTTCTTGATTACTGATTGGGCCCCCACAGTCAGCACTCTTTGGAACTCTGTTAGGTCTTTCATTGCACGTCGACCTTGGCCTCCAAATGCGAATACGAAGTGGGCACCAATCACGAACAGCCTGCACTGACGCCTACGCCGTGCCGGACACGCACAGCCCAGCGCGGCACGGGCCCTGCCTTTGTTGTCGGCAGTCAAAACACAGGCGCCGCATTACTGCCGCTGCTCACGTTATTTTGCCCATCCTCTGTATCTCACCTATTTTCTCGAGTATGGAAAGGGGTATCGCTCTCCTTCCAGCGTCAAAAACAATTTTAGTATGTCAGCTGTACATCGTACACGGCGACGAACGATTTAAAAGCCACCAAACATAATCTGGCCAAGAGTCACTTACTTAACTGGAAACTTTTCAAAATACGTCCGGTGGTTTACGTACTGCCTTAGTATCACAATAAGTACGGAAAATAGCGTCACTATCAAATTGTGACGTAGGATTATAAGACACGAATTTTTTTTTCCGCTGCGTTCCTTAGAATCTAATGAGAAAGCCTGCATAGGGAATAACACAAGCGAATCTAGAAACCATGGTTTTTAATCTTGTGCGCAAAAAGAATAATATATAGAAAGATGGAGAAGAGAATTGAGGTTTGAGGCTGTATTAGGTGACGATCAATCTGGCTTTAAGAAATTACCGAAGAGGCAATTCTGACGTTGCAGTTGATAATGGAAGCAAGACTAAAGAAAAATCTAGACCCGTTCAGCGGATTTGTCGACCTTAAAAAAGCGTTCGACAACGTAAAATGGTGCTAGATGTTCGAAATTCTAAGAAAAATAGGTGTAACCTGTAGGGAGAGACGGGTAACATACAATGTGCACAAGAGCCAAGCGGGAATAATAAGAACGGACGACCAAGAACGAAGTGTTCGGATAAATAAGTGTGTAAGACAGGGATATAGTTTTTCGACCCAATCTATCCGTACATCGAAAAACCAATGATGGAAATAAAAGAAAGGTTCAAGAATGGAATTAAAATTCAAGGCGAAAGGATATCAACGTTACGGTTCGCTGATGACACTACTATCCTGAATGAAAGCGAAGAAGAATTACAGTATCTGCTGATTGGAATGAACAGTGTAGTGAGTACAGAATATAGACTGAGAGTACACCTAAGAACGATGAAAGTCACGAGAAGGTGCAGAAAGCGGAAAACTTAGAATTCCGTAACTTCGTGACCATCAATCCTTATGCTACCTAGGCAGCAAAATAACCAATGACGGACGGAGCAAGGACGACATCAGAAGCAGACTAGCAGTGACAAAAAAAAGCGTTCCTGGCCAAGAGAAGATCACTAGTTCCAAATATACCCCTCAATTTGAGGAAGGAATTTCTGAGAATGTACGTCTGGAGTACACCATTGTATGGCAGTGGAACGTGGACTATGGGAAAACCGAAACACAAGATAAATGGAACAGTTGAGACGTGGTGCTACAGACGAATGTTGAAAATTAGTTGGACTGATAAGGGAAGGAATGACGAGGTTCTGCGCAGGATCGCAGACGAAAATAATATGTGGAAAACACTGACAAGAAAAGACAGGATGAGAGGACATCCGTTAAGACATCAGGGAATGAATTCCATGGCACCAGAGGGAGCTGTAGAGGGAAAAAAAACTGTAGAGGAAGAAAAAACGCAGAAAGTAACGGAGTAGTATTATAGGACGGAGTGGGGCAACCAGCACTCCCTGCTGCGCCGAGCGATACAACAGAGACGCGTGTCGGGGTCGCATCGCCATAGTCTCAGTGCGAACCAGTTACCATGCGCTCCACCACCGCAGATTGCTTCTGCGTCGTACCAAGCTGCATTAGGTGTCCTATCGCTTATCGCATTACCTCAGCGAGAGCGCACCTCAGAGTAAATAACACATCGCAACGTGATGTATTTCACAACAATAACGGCTCTCTGTAGCGGCTATCGCTGTTGCTTGGCAACAGTTTGAGATGGATGTGTGTGCGTCCCCAGTCAGCAGAATTTCAAGAAATCGGTGAGATCACCAAGAACACGGAGCAACCTACCTTTGCGGTGACTAGGTACGCCACCAACAAACATCTCAATTTCGCCAATCCGTAGGATCCTCAATAAAGGCGTCGGATCTGTCGCACCTTTGTGCTGACGAATTCCGACAGGCATATGTACTTAATGAAATGCAAATCTTCCGCACTCTAGTAATATTCAGTGTACTTTGATTTTGCAGTCCAGTTATCCAGACTGTTTATCAAGGTTTGTCTGGCAGATTGTGTTGCAGGAGCACATATTTTATAAGTTATAGGAAAATCTGAATCTACAAGCAATACATTCTCCTAAGAAGTTTTCGTGCCCTCAAATCTCTGCATTCGCTCGTATAGACAATGTTCGGCAAGTCGACTGTGTGCCCTGAAACACACATTTTCCATGGAAGTGTCATAAGAAATGATACATTTTTGTAAGTGTTTCCAACGATTATCATCGATTTTCGGACACTAAGCTGTGTTTTTGTCACGAAACTAATTTCCCTCCTTAATCATACACTGAAGCGCCAAAGAAACTGGTATAGACACGAGTATTCAAATACGGAGATACGTAAACAGGCAGGCTACAGAGTCGCTCCAGGAACGCATTTCCGAGTTTATACATTTCCGCTGGCCACCGAACTTCCCAGACATGAACATTGTTGTTGAGCATTTCTGGGATGCCTTACAACGTGCTGTTCAGAAGAGATCCCCACCCCCTCGTACTCTTACGAATCGATGGACAGTCCTGCAGGATTCACTGTGTCAGTTCCCTCCAGCACTACTTCAGACATTAGTCGAGTACACGCTATGTCGTGTTGCGGCACTTCTGCGTGGTAGCGGGGGCCCTACACGATATTAGGCAGATGTATCAGTTTCTTCGGCTCTTCAGTGTAGATGTCTTGTAAACGGAATTAAGTGCGCTTCGGAATTTTTTTTCTGTTTTGCTACGGTCGCAGGTTCGAATCCTGCCTCGGGCATGGATGTGTGTGATGTCCTTAGGTTAGTTAGGTTTAAGTAGTTCTAAGTTCTAGGGGACCGATGACCACAGCTGTTAAGTCCCATAGTGCTCAGAGCCATTTGAACCATTTTTTTCTGTTTACGTGCAATTAAATAAGGTGGGTCAATTCTTATCTACCTAGTACTAAGTTCGTAGAGGTTGCTAAAATTCGAGCTGCTAATATACTGATTCTTTTCGTTGCGATCTTTCGCGATCAAATTCAGTCTGTGCAATAGGGACCTGACCACGTAAAAGTAATTGTTTAGTGCTGTGTTTCGTTTCACTGATAAGTAATTTGTAGCAGTACCATTTGTAGGTGACCTCTTACGCCAATGTGTGCCATCAAGATGCGGCAACAAGTGTTGGGGCGTGACCGTTCACTCTAACAAGACACGCGGAACACTTGCTGACGGCAGTGGCTGCTTCGACAAATCTAAGGACTGTGTTTGATTTCCGACTGACACATACTAGTTTTCAGTCGCTACCGAGACTTGCTTTCAACGCTGACTGCAAAGAATATCTTCATTGAACGTATCAATAAAATTGAATAACATCACTTTGAATTACATACAACGACAGGACCATAAAACTAATCCAGAAAACAATAGCAAGTACATCATGCATAGTGAAATTCGTGGAAGAGATGTCGAAACCATTCGAAACCAAAACAGGAGTGAGACAGGAACATGACCTCTCACCCGTTCTATTCAACTAAATTTTACGCAAAATAATCAGGGCACGGGACAAAGGAGTCAATGTGGTAAAGCTGTGAAGACATAACGAAAGAACTATGACAAAATGCCTGGCCTTTGGTGACGGTTTTGCCACAATAACAAATAACGGAAAAGAAGCCTCAAGAAGCTCTAGAGGCACTACACGTAATCCCATCCAAAACGACATTACACATCTCACATGGAAAAAAAACACACACACACGAAGCACATGGACACAAAATCGACAGACAGACATCCACCGGAAACTACTAGTAACTACGGAATGGTAACACAAGTACAAGTTTCAATTATCTGGGAGAGATTAGAAAGAAAACAGGACTGAGCTCGACATCCAACGAGGAGAGGATCACTGAACTACAGAAAGCATGCAGACTTAGCTGGAACCACTAAAACATATCAGTGCTAAATATCAGGAGATAGCAATACAGTTGTCTTACAACAAGCCTTGCCAACAATAGGGGAAGAGAGATAATCAGAGAGACAGAGAAACGAGAAAGGATAATACTGCGTAGGATATATGGGCCAATTCAGGAAGAGGATATCTGTATAAAGAGACGGACAAAAGAACAGCACGAACGAATCTCAAACATCAGGGAAAGGAGGACAAAGCTCTGGAGACACATATATACATTGGGCGTCGACAGACCTGACAGATCTGTAATAGTGGCGGCTAATACAATGAAAACCAGAACTGGATAAAGGAACCGAGGAGGATGTGATGAAAGTAACATCTTCACAAAAGAGACGTCAGACAGGAAAAAATAGAGAAAGAAGTCAGAAAAACGTCGCTAGAATGAAAAAAGAAAGAGGAAAGAAGTCAGCAGAACAGAGGAACAAGAAACACGAAAGGTTTCTGGTAAGAAAGAAGAAAAACGCCACGAAAAGTGATTGTGTATTAGCTCTCTCCTTAGGGGGGAATTACTGATAGTAATTATAGCGACAAGCCCAGGATGGCTTCCGATGATGGGCAATAAGGCAGGGCGCAGAATATCGCCGACGTACCGCTGTGCTGGGGAGGGGGCGCCGACCACAGGGGAGTGACGCGGCGTGGCGCGGCGCTGCCCGGGGCGTCTCCAGCACGCCTTTCGTCTGGAATCCTCCTCTCGACTGGAGTAGAACTGCCGTCACTGACGGGACCCCGCTTCGAAATGAGCCGCGGCGACCGGCGAAGGCGTGTCTGCTGGCGCCCCGCCTGCCAGGCTGTATAGCCCGCCGTAGCAGCACCCACTCGGTTGTCAGCCGCGGCACTCTTAGGGCTCAGCGGTACGTCGACGGTATTCTACGCTCGTTTCGTTGTCCTTCGTGCAAGCCGTGCTGGGCTTACACTTCAGCAAGACAGTGCCCACCCGCACGCGTCGAGTATTTCTACTGCTTGTATTCGTGTTTGCCAAATCCCACCTCGGCCAGAAAGATCGCCGGATCCCTCCCCAATTGAGAACGTTTCGAGCGTTATGAGCACGGCCCTCCAATAAGCTCGGGATTTTTACTATCCAACGCGCCAACGCGTTATTGATTCCCTCAATTTGTGACGCTCTCGCGCTCTCTCTCTCTCTCTCTCTCTCTCTTGAATGCACCATCCACTGTTTTCCAAAATTGAAATGATTTATTTGTCTGTAAATGTACATCACATCTACTGATATCGCTCCCATTACCATTATTCCTTTTTTTGTCTTAAAGTGTATTAGGACTTGGGGGGTTTTTGCAAAGGTGTTTAAAATGTCTGGCATTTTAACAAAAACTGAGTGAGAAATTGAAATTCATAAAATGAGAACCGGAAGTTTAATAATTTGCTGCAGTAATGCTGCAAAAAGTGAAGCAGGTAAAAACTGAAAAAATAAAGCGGCAAAAATTAAAAATCTATCAAACATCCCTCTATACTATGCACATAGCTAGTTCTAATCTTGGATAAAATGTGAAGGGACGTTGGAATTACAAAACGGTCGGCTGAGCCTCCCCCACTGTTCTGGCTTCCTGTACAAAACCTACAGTTAGAATACTCGAGGTCGGGAGCAGCACGTTGACGTCACGGGTCGGAAAGTCCATAAACCCCTTCGACGACGAGGGCCCCCGGGAAATCTCCCAGCGTTCACTAATTAGAGAGGATAACAATGGACGCCTGTTTGGTAACTATTCGCGTTTTGGCCATCGTGCGAGATACAAAGGACTAAAGATGTGTCCACAATGCCTTTTTTCTGTTCAGCTTTGCGCATGGGCGTAAATTTCCAAAAGCGCAACTACACATATACATTTGTACGTGCATATTTTCCTGGAAATGGAAGCAGTGGGTAAAGCGCGTTGGTACCCGCCGTCAGTGAAACTCTGTTCTCCTTTTAACGGACGACTGGCAGCTTTGGCCTGTGTGTGTGTGTGTGTGTCCAAGTTATGCCGTGAAGCGGTTTGTGGTTTGTGCCCAATAACGTCTGTTGATTCCGTGCTTAAATTTATACGAGGGTAAGTCAATTATTATCCGCAATTTAGTTATATTTTTGTTTATTTTGCTAGTACTTTCGTTTTACGTTGATGTCGCATGCTTTGTTTATTTGTTATCGCTGCCGTGCTGTTAATCATGTTTGCTCTTCTGTCTATTTACACAAAAGAAGAGCAACGTTCAGTGATCCGTTTTTTGTGGTCGGAAAGAGTATCAGGGGTCGAAATTCAGCGAAGACTTTCGGTGCAGTACGAGAACAGTGTTTTGCCACAACGTATTGTCTACGAATGGATTGAAAAAATTTCGAAATGGTCGGACAAGCGTTACGCACGATGAATTACCCCGACGACCGTTCATCGCCACAAATGAAGAAACCACTGAGTGTTCACGTGAAATGATTCTCTTAGAAGATTAACTATTGACGAAGTCGCACATCGTCTGCAAATTAGTCACAGTTCTGCCTACAAAATCATTCACAACAGACTTGTGTTTCATAAAGTTTGTGCAAGATGGGTCCCAAAACAACTAACACAATTGCATAAACAAACGCGCTTGGACACCTGCAAAAAACATTTGGATCGCTGTGGTAAGGAAAGGGACATCTCCTTAGACAGGATCATTACTGGTGACGAAACGTGGATCCATCATTACGAGCCGGAAAGAAAACGGCAGAGTATGGAATGGAAACATCCAAATTCGCCGAGCAAGAAAAAGTTCCAAGAGAAAACGGTTCACAGGAGAAGTGATGCTTACGGTCTTTTGGGACGCACAAGGCCCAGTACTGGAACATTATGGGGAAAGGGGCACCACAATAAACAGTGCACGGTTCAGTGAGATAGTTACTCCCAGACTAAAGCCTGCAGTTCCAATCAAACGCTGAGGATTGCTGTCAAAATGTGTTGCGTTGTTGCACGACAATACCCGTCCGCATACTGATGCCCACACTGTTGAAACGCTCTAGAAACTCAAATTTAATGTTATCCTCCATATAGGCCCGATCTTGCCGCTTGTTTGGTCCACTCAAACAGGCATTAAGTGGCCGTCGATTTGCCTCGGACGAAGCAGTGAAAGAAGCGGTGTATTGCTGGCTCGCAGCTCAACCAAGAACCTTCTTTTATGAAGGCATCAGCAAGCTTGTACGACGATGGACCAAGTGCGTTAAAACGCAAGGAGACTCTGTAGAGCAAGGAGACTATGTGGAAAAATGATGTTCTTGTAAATTTCCTATTTGATTACATTAAAATTTTATAACTAGTTATAGGATAATAATTGACACCCTCGTAGATGATCACAGACAAAGAAAAAAGTCGTATGGAGTGCCGATTCTGAAGATTATTTAATGAAAATTTGAGACGTGTTGCTCTTGGCGTCAAGTATTAGATAAAAGAAATGGTTCAAATGGGTCTGAGCACTATGGGACTTAATATCTATGGTCATCAGTCCCCTAGAACTTAGAACTACTTAAACCTAACTAACCTAAGGACATCACACAACACCCAGTCATCACGAGGCAGAGAAAATCCCTGACGCCGCCGGGAATCGAACCCGGGAACCCGGGCGCGGGAAGCGAGAACGCTACCGCACGACCACGAGCTGCGGACCAAGTATTAGATGAAAAGCCTCCGATCTTGTTACAGTATAGAACAAGATGCTATAAGTTACGAAGTAGGAAAAAAAGAAGCCAGAAATGTATGAGAAGAATGTATGAAAACTGGACGAAAATTCGTGCTACGGCGACCTCAAGGCACAACAGAGGGTGGCGACATCTGAGCAAAAGAAGTTATGGGGTACGTGTAGCTCCTCAACGAACTATTACAAAATAGAAATGACGCACATGGACGCCGCAAAAAATACAGAATTGGAAAACAAACTTCGGTTTAGTGGATTCTGGCGTCTATGAAATTCCGAAATTTATCGAGTCGCAGGATGTTAATTTACGTATCATTATTACACGATTAAAGTTGTGTAAACAAATAATAAAACACAAATGACGCAATGAAAGTTGATTAATCTTCACCTCCCTTACGTATTTCGCACACGAATGATCACTGAAATGCTTTGTTCTGAAATGGGAAATAAATAGAACAAAGTGGTGCGTAAGTCGCCGGTTAGAAACTAACGAAATTTTACCGTCAGCCTTACCGCTGTAGTTACCCAAGTAGAAAAACTAAAATCTCGTTGTGATCTCCTCCTGAAATTTGCAAACAAATTGTTTCCGTCACTTATCTGTTATTTAGATTTTTTTTTACACAGTGTCGCTTTTGTGTTTTCTTTTTCTGTATCCTGCATCTCAACAAACGCAACAGAAGCTCCCAAGTATAGCGGTCTGCTTGCGCAATGTGGCAACGTGTGGGCACGAGAACGCCCGTGCGTTTTTTTTGCCGTGCGACTGCGATTAGGCAAGAGAGAAGAGGTGTCGTGTGGACAGACCTTAAGCCTTTGTGACCCTCTGGCCACAAGTCTGAACATTAACTTTTTACGATGTCTCAGCTGCAACAGAAGTATTTTTTATCAGTGGAAACACGAGATACACATTTGTGAATGTTCAATCGAGCGCAAGTGCTGCCAACTGCTGGGCATCACTATGAAAATATCAGCACGTCAATATAGAAGCGTGCAGCAGACCGTGATATCCAGAATACACGGATGTGGCTGATCACTGTATTCCACTGTATAATCGAATATTGTAATCGTTATTTTGCATGGTAATTACTGAATGATGATTTTACTATTTATTGCAAGAGAGAATATTTCTTAGGTACTTATTTTAGTCCATAAAATGAAGGCAAGTACGTTTAGAAAATAGGTACATATTTTTGTATAAATCTTGCATCTAAAATCGTTACAAAACCATTACCACATAAATAGAAGTTTTCCTTCCTCCAGAAAATAATCAGGTCTGAAAGGACTACCAGTAAGAGATGGCTGTTCCGACTCGAACGGAGCCGGTTCCGTTTCCGCTCTTGTGAGCCTCTGGGTGGCCGGCGCGGCGTCACGGCCAGACAGGGCTGTTGGTGACGTCGCGAGCTCACGTGCGGCGAGGAAGCCCCAGCCCCAGCCCCAGCCGAGCCGAGCCGCCGCGTTGCGTAAGCGCGGCCGGCTCCGCTGCCTGCCGGCGCTCTCGGCCGAGCAGAGGAAGGCAATGGCCACCCACAAATACCCAACTTCACTTTCACCAGAGTGCCGTTTTTAATCGTCGCGCTAGCGACAAATACACTGACCGGAAAAAAAAATCGCAACACCAAAAAATAATTAATGCGGAGTAATACAATTTCGGGAGTACATTAGTCCGGGTAACATAATTTAGCGATTAACATTGCAAGACCACAGGTCAATGTAAGCCCGAGATAAACCACTGCAAATGCGAAATGCTGGTACATCAATGACCGGTGTATCCGCCCGAATGCTGAATGCCAGCAGTCAAACGAGCACGCAGTGTGTGGTACAGGTGCCGGGCACGTAATTCCACGCCTGTTGCACTCGGTCGGTCGATACAGGGACAGTTTTTGCTGGCTGTCGTCGTCCGGCGATGCCCCGTGTCTGCTCGACTGGAGACAGATCTGGTGACGGAGCAGGCCCCGGACACACGTCGACACTCTGTACAGCGTGTTGGGCTACGTCGGCAGTTCGCGGGGCGAGCGTTTCGCTGACACGCTGCTCACGAATGGCAGAATGAGGTGTCGGATCACCAGACTAATGTACAGTTTAGCAGTCAGGGTGCTTCGGATAACCGCGAGAGTGCTCGTGCTGCCATACGAAATCGCACCCCCCCGCCGTAACTCCAGTGTGTCAGTGTGTCTAGCTATCCTCGGAGTTTGCTGTGCCACTGGGTACCAACTGCTGCAGGTGCAGTACGAGGAGCTAGAGCCGTACACCGAACGAGACGGTCTTCCCCGTCGGTAGTGCCACGCGATCGTCCGGAGCCCGATCCTCTTGCGAGCACGACGGCCAGCAGACGTGTACAGTGGTTACATTCCTGCCAAGTCTCTCTGCGGCATCTCACAAGGTACGTACAGCTTTTCATAGTCCTGATACACGGCCTCGTTCAAACTCGCCGAGGTCCTGGTAACGCCATCCTTGTTGCCTTTAAAGGCATCCCTGATTAACATCAACTCACGACGTCCAATCTAAAACATAACTAACGCTCACGAGCGTTACAGCGTGTATTTAAAGCCAACGTGATCTGCATCGTCGTAGTGCCGCTACTAGCGCCACTCTTCTGCCACTGGTGCGAAATCTGCACAGACACCATCTTTCAGATGTGTAAACACGCCTACCAACTTTCGTTTATGTCGCACGACTCCTTCTTGGTGCTGCGATTTTTTTTCCTTCAGGGTATAATACTAGTGTGTATGTGAAAGCACGGACTACCAAACATGCTCTGAATGTCGCACATGCAAACGGGCTTTTTTCGGGGACCGTACTTCGCCTTCTATTGGTGATTGAATGTCAGGGGCAAGTGTCTCGGGCAGCTGTTGGGCCAGGAACTAGTTGTACGCCCCGTAACAAGGATCCTCTTACTGTGGCTATCCTCCAGTACAAAGCCAAAGTTTGAAAATTGGATACTCCCACCAGTTTAGGCAAATAGAGGAAATCGGTTGGTTCTCTTTGCATCAGATGTGTGGTGTACAGAGTGCCTTAAGGGGATTATGGAGACACTATTTAGTGCAATGGTGGTATCTGAGAAAACCAGGAAAACGTGGATTTTGGGTACCAAAACCGAGCAGCGGATTCCAAGACAACGCACAGTAAATGGCTGAAATTTTTACGAAACATTCTTAAGACGCTGGTCTCGAACAACCTTTCTCGATATCTTTATCTGTTTCCGAGATTCAGACGTCCTACATTACCATACGTGTACAGTCTTAGACATAAAAATTGACCGGCGGCCGGCCGGCCGCCACAGAGACTAACAGTAAGTCCGAGTCGTTCACTTAAGGTGGCCAATAAAACCGACCGCCCCTAACAACGCTGGTCGTTCAATTAAGGTGACCAATAAAACCGACCGCCCCTGACAACGCTAAATCCGGCCATCTGCACAATCTAGAAACACTGTAAGATGCGGAAGTGTCAGGAGGAAGTGTTGTCTACTTCCGAGATGACGTCTGGTTGTGTCAGCCTGTGGTCTAGTGGTAATCGTCGTGTATTCTGAACTTATAGTCGTGTGTTCGCGTCCAATTTTTTTTTTTAAATTTTTTATACCACATTTTGGCCTTCGTCTAAAGCTATGAGTCTGATTGAACAGGGAAGATAATTCGCTTCACATTCTATCCGCCAGTAATAACAAAGACTTCCAGAAACAATTCCGCAGAACAGCTCGTGGGTACGTCACGAACAGAACAGCTAACGCTCCGCCCGCATCTCGTGGTCGTGCGGTAGCGTTCTCGCTTCCCACGCCCGGGTTCCCGGGTTCGATTCCCGGCGGGGTCAGGGATTTTCTCTGCCTCGTGATGGCTGGGTGTTGTGTGCTGTCCTTAGGTTAGTTAGGTTTAAGTAGTTCTAAGTTCTAGGGGACTTATGACCACAGCAGTTGAGTCCCATAGTGCTCAGAGCCATTTGAGCTAACGCTCGAGCGTTTGCTCGCGCTGCAGCGGCTACCGGCCACCGGCCAGACGCCGCCCGCCGCCTGAAATCCGGCGACGCACAGGTGAACGCGGCGCCACGCTGTCAGTGTGTGTATCAACTGTCATTTTCGAATTTGAGGTTCTAGTTATCTTGCAGTTAAGCATTGGATTTTACATACTTGAAAATCATGAACTACGGTTAAGCGTTTTAAAACTGGGTCGCAAGCGGAAAAAGGTGCAACATCTACAACACAGTATTTACTTTTGGTGTAACAGAGGGCTGAATGCAGAGGAGACAGGTCGAAAGATTTGAACTATGTGTGGAGCGCGCGCTTTTGGGAAAAATACGCCAGAGAAAGTTATTCTTGTTTCAACAAAGATCTTTCTGGCATGAACGATTTCCCACTTTAAGGAAGTATCCATTAATGATATAATTGATGGATTACCATTTAACCATCATGCGACATTTGCATTCAAAGGCAAAGTTCAGAAGTCTGGCGTAGGAGTACTCCATGTTCTAATTCGAAACAACAAATATCAACGAAGTGACTATTATTGCACTTTTACTTGAATGTCACAAGGTCGCTCATTGAGCATTCTTATGCAATGCTGTTCCTGGTGACGAGTTATGATGCCTTTATCGTTAACTTCCTACGAAGAAATGAAAGGCTGAGCCCCATCAAAAGACAAACTCGAGCAAAGAGCAGTGTGACCATAATATCAGGAAAGCTGACAACAAGAAGCCAGGTCATGTCTTCTGGCGGGTGTGCCAATGACAATCTCAATAACAATATTGTAGAGCAAAGATACGTTGCCAACTCAACCACTGGAGAAGCTCCAAAAATTGGGAATCGCATCTGGTGAATACGCTTTCAACGTTTCGGTGCGATTAAGACAGAAAAACACCAATAATTGTCGCAGTTATTAATTTATGACGTTTCGTTTGCACTTAGTGCATCGATGTATTACAAGTAATTACATTCTAGCCCCTAAACCTAATAACAGAAATGCGAAAAAGACTCATTGACTTACAATGAGGATATTCCGGCCCTTGCCACCCATAATTTTGGGACGAAGCTATAGTCACTTCCGAGGTCACTCAAAGAACACATCCGCGGTTCCTGGCAGTATAACTGAAACTTGGCAACAACGCAGAATGTGTGTGGCAACTCTGTGAACGACGAGTTAATTCCTTGATGGCACAGAAGTGCCCTGCTAAATTCACTTCATATTGTCGTGTCATTTCAAGTGAATAATGTGAGTGAGAGATGTGACGTAAACGTATCAGTTAATGCTTTTGAATCCACGAAAGTCCTTCCACGCGGGAAATACAACTACTCGTCTCTTCTGTTGCTATTTATCTGTCATAGCGGCTACTGGGCCAGTAAGTAAGACACCGACGCCGCACCTCTTCGGTAGCTCCGATGTAACGTGCTGGCCTACCTAGTGCAAGGGGCTTTCGTTCGCGTTTCGAGACTCGCTGAAAGCCAGATTTTTAATTTTTTGTAACAGAGCTACAAGCAGGCAGATAGAAACTCAATAAGGGGATCGTAAGACAACGCTCGAGCAAAATTCGTGTTGCTACTTTCAGTGCCCCTTAGTGTCGGAGCGAAAACCTTACGGTACTGCAAAATTCGTAATGCCACTTTTGTTTTCTGCCGACATATTTTTTGTTCTTGTGAATACATAATTTTACCTATGAACGGCCACATTTTCACTATACTTGAGTGTGATACAGGACATGCAGTAAATACAGACCTTTTCGAAGTCAAAAGTCGGTAATATACTACCAATTCGTGTTAAAACAGGCACAATCATCTTACAGACAGTTAATACTTCATTAAGATAGACTGCCTTCGTGATGTTTCTGTAGTAAGTTTGTATTAATACGATGAATGTTTTAATTGCGTTTTCCATTAGTTTATTGAACACGACAGTGATAATCAAAGAGAAATTAATCAGCAACAGTATATTCTTTCACGATATCTGAAACAATCTGACAATGATGAAGTAGTTTACAAATTCTACATCTGTAGAAACGTACTGGTTCTAACGATGTCATTACGCCAGAGTAGTTTGAAGAGCATTTTCGTCTAGAAATGAATTGCCTTAACGGTTAATCGATCAAGAGCGGGAAAGGTAAAATTTTACGAATATACGATCAGATGGACAAGTGTCTGAGAGATGACTTCCCTTTCAATACAAGTGCCTGAGAGATGACTTCCCTATCAGTCTCCTGGATAGCTTTGTTTCTCAAATCAACTGGGTGCGTTACAATGCAGTAGCACAGGTGATATAGTGGGAAGACATATGGCCAAACTTCCAGCACTCAAAGCACCGCATTGGGAGAGGGAAATAGGGCTTTACATCACAACAGTAGACCATCACCTTGACCTTCTCGGATAATGTATCGCCCTCGAAGGCCAAGATGAAGGCACCATTGGCAACCTGATTATCCCTCTGACCCCAGTGGACACGCCGATCGAAACGTACACCTCGCCGCTCTAAATTGGCGCGCAGCTCATCGTCAGACTGCAAAAGAAGATCCCTGTGAAATATGATACCCTGGACCGTATTTAAGCTCTTAGGGAGGCATGATGGTTACAGAAACATCTCCCATCCACTCACAAGTGAGTAACGCCCATGACTGGGCAGAGGATGCTGTTTTGATCAATACTGACCCAGATCTCATTTTGGACACGCCATCCACCTCCAGAAACTTGTCCTCTAAATGCTCAACAAAAACTGACGCTTCATCGTCATGAAAGATTCCCTATCAGTCCTCGAACATACAAGGTACCAGGGCGAATAACAGCCGCTGCCATCCTTAGCCTGGCGTTCCTCCCATGGTGTGGCTATGGAGGGGAACGATTTGGGGTCATACTTCTGTGCACTGAATTGAGCCCATGAACGCTTAGAGACTGCTGGTGTTTGACCACCAGTAAGAGATCATGTACTACGCTTCATGCCGTGTCATCCGCCCTGATGCCACCCACTCCGACCAGGGATCCTCCCCACGGGTGGCACCCAGCCGCAGCAAAGGCCACCTGGCAGGGTGGCCATTGCCGGGAGTCCCAAAGCCCCAGGGTGAAGGGCATCTACTCCTCAGAATATGTGGGGAATTAATGGCACAGGGGACTACAACCGACAGCGTACATGGCGGCCCCACCACAACAGACTGGCTACCGTGCCGAATATCAGGTCCCAATTGGCTCGCTCTGTGGGAAAATTTTGAAAAATGTGGGTGGTGGACCATCACATAAAGGCCGAAATATGTGACACTGCTTTTAGTCGCCTCTTAAGACAGGCAGGAATACCTTGGGCCTATTCTAACCCCAGGACCCGCAGGGGGAGCGAACGCGGGCACGGAGCCATTTAAAGGCTATAAGGAAGGGTGCCACGCTCTTTAACTGCCTCAGCGACTTCTGGCGACCACCGAGGGACTGCCTTTTGCCGGGGGCACCCTAAAGAACGAGGGTTCGCGTTTTCCGCCGCAGAAACGATCATTGTAGTTACCTGCTCAACCAAAACATCAATGTTACCATATGGGGGAGATTTAATGATGACAGCAGAGGTGCAAGCGTCCCAGTCTGCCTTGTTTAAAAACCATCTGGGCAGGCGTCTGTGAGCCTGACGAAGGGGCAGTGACAGGAAGATGGGGAGGTGATCACTACCACATAGGTCATCATGTGCTCTCTAGTGGATAGATGGGAGAAGGCCCGGACTGCAAACCGAGAGATCAATGACTCAATATGTTCCATGTGCCACAATGAAATGTTTTGGGGCCAGTAAGCACGGTGCTACCTCACAAGGATTTATGAGCAATAAAATCTCCCAGAAGTAGGAAAAGTTTAGGGAGTTGATCAATCAGTGCATCTAATGTGTTCAGGGGTACTGCACCATCTGGGGGAAGGTATACATTGCAGACAGTTACTTCCTACACAGCTTCAAGAGGGGTTTGATGGGGCACAAGTTAACTGTATACTGAGTTCAAGACATAGACACGAACTCCACTTGACACACTATTATAGTCACTAAAGTTCTCGTAATATCCCCTATAGCTGCGGATGGCAGGGGTCCACATTTCTGGGAACCAGGTTTCCTAAAGGGCAATGTAGAAAGCAGATGTAAAGCTTAAGAGTTGCCATAGCTCAGCCAGGTGGTGGCAAAAACCGCCGCAATTCCACTGGAGGATGATGTGATTGTGAGACTGGGAAGGCACAAAGTACTCAAGGAGACAGGTTATGCCTCAGGGTCACCTGCCGCCACCAATTTAGTATCTGTAGCCATTTCTATGGTGGATTAGGCATCAGTGAGATCCAGGTCCGCAGGGGACGCTAAGATCTCCACTGCTTCCTCTGATTCAGAACTGATAGGGAGTGGTGGTGTTGGAGCCACCAGACGGTCCTGTTTCTTAGCAGACTACTTCTTACTTTGCTTGCTCTCTCGCTTCTCTGTAGGGGTTTGCTGGGAAGAATTCTCTGAAGCAGCTTCAGGCACGGAGGAAGACTGTAAATCTCTTCGTCCAGCAGCTTTTCGCTCCTTGAGGCACTGGCGACTATCTGTCATGGCATTAGTAGAGACCTTGGGAGAGAGGGCCCCAAGAAGCCCCTGTGTGTGAGAGGAGCCAGATGAGGCTGTTAAGCAGAGAGCGAGGGGACCGATGTCCCTGCATTTGGGGGGGGGGGGGGGGGGGAGAGACTTAGCTCCCAAAGTAGGTGCTTTGGGAGCAACAGAGGAAGATTTGCCCCCTACAACCAAGGGAGCAGATGTGTTCCAGTGGCCCAGAGGGCCCACTGTTCGTGGCACAGAGTGAGGAACCACTGGCACTTGGGATGGCGATGGTGACGTAGCGACGTCAACCAAATTGGGTGTAATCTTCAAAATTTACGTAAGTCAATTGGTCCAGGGTCTTGTACTCCATGATTTTCCGCTCCTTTTCGAGTATTGAGCAGTCTGGCAAGCAGGGGGAGTGATGCTCTCCTTAGCTGATGCAAGTGGGAGGAGGTGCACATGGAGTATCTGGGTGCAGTGGACGTCTGCAGTCTCGACATATGGCGTTGGAAGTGCAGTGGGAAGACGAGCCTGAACTTATAGCATTTAAAGCACCGCATAGGGGGAGGGACATCACAGAAGTAAACCATCAGTTTGACCTTTCCAGTCAATGAATCACCCTCAAAGGCCAAGATGAAGGCACCAGTAACAAACCTGTTGTCTTTGGGTTCCCTGTAAACGCGCCAGATGAAATGAACATCCCGATGTTATAAATTGCTGCGGAGCTCTTCGTCAGACTGCAAGAGGAGATTGCGTTGGAAAATGATCCCCTGGATCATGTTGAGGCTTTTATTGGGATTGGCGGAAACAGGAATATCACCCAGCTTGTAACAGGCGAGTAATGCTCGGGATTGGGCTGGGGATGTTGTCTGAATCAAAACTGCGCCGTTTCGCATATTGGACAGCGCTGTCACTTCTCCAAACTAATCCTCAAGGCGTTCAACGAAAAATTGAGGCTTCATATGTAAAAAGGAGTCCCCATCAGTTCTGCTACAGACTAATATCCGAGGCGAATATGGCTTGTTCTGTACCCCTATGTTCCTCCCACAGTGTAGCGAGGAACGATTTAGGGTCATATCTGTCAGCACTGAATTCGATCTTGCCCTTCTTAGAGACTGCTGGTGCCGTACGGTCACCAGCAAGGGATGACTTAGTCCGCTTCATTGTGGGTCACCCGCCCTGATGTCACCCACTCTGATCAGGCGCTCTCCCCACGGGTGCCACCCAGCCACAGGCCGTTGCCTGGAGTCCCGATGGTCCAGGAAGATAGGCATCTACTCCTTGGCACACATGGGGAGTTTACAGCTCAGGCATCAGCAGTGCCATCACTGTGTTGTCAGGGGGATACCACCAAATGGGTAAATGACGGCCCCACCACAACGGACTGGCTACCGTGCTGCATACTGGGCGCAGAGAAATCCAATATTGTAATGGAGGTGAAAGACGACAGGAGAAAATGGAAGAAGATCACATACCCCGGAAAGTGTCCTTGCCCAAATAGTTGGATCGCAGGTGGAGATGCAAAGCTATGACAAGAGATTCAGGAATCTAAGGACTCTATGGATAACTCGTGCACCACATAAGGTGTCCTTCCCCACATGGCCTGCACTTCTGTAAATTTTGAAAGTGGCAAGTGAAACCATAGAAAATGGCCGAAAAGTACGAAACTCCTTTTAGTCGCCTCTTACGACAAGCAGGAAAACCTCAGGCCTATTCTAACCCATGGACCCGCAGGGGGGCGGAAGAATGAAGATGACTTCTTATGGCGGATGTCTTCGACCGCCAATGCTTATTATTAATCAAAATATAAGCGGTGACGGATTTAGAATCTGGGACCAAGGACGTTTTAATTATGAATCAAAGACCCAACCCCCTCTTCTTAAATTCTGATTTTGTTTGCTGCATTTTTTTCGCGGCGGACGTCCCAGGATACCCGTTCAAGGTCATCGTTTATCCGTTCACTCAGTTTTTTTATTACAGAGGGCAGCTAAGCGTCTGCCGGCCGGTGTGGCCGAGCGGTTCTAGGCGCTTCAGTCTGGAACCGCGCGACCGCTACGGCCGCAGGTTCAAATCCTGCCCCGGGCATGGATGTGTGTGATGTCCTTAGGTTAGTTAGGTTTGAGAAGTTCTAAGTTCTAGGGGACTGGTGACCTCAGCTATTAAGTCCCATAGTGCTTAGAGCCATTTGAACCACTTTTGAGCTAACCCTCTGACCAAACATGCTGAGCTACTGTGTAGCGTGCCGGCTGAAACAGATAAATATTGCTTCCATTCTGAATTCGTAAAACGAAAGTAAAGTAAGAATAAGGACTTAAGAGAAAGAATAAATAGTCCCCTAGACTATGGGTGCCACGATCTGGCTCCGATGATGCTCTCCTTCAGATGGCCTCACGAGATGACAATCGGCTGTCTGACGGTGACCTTCCATATTGCGTCCAGTCACATGGTACTGCCACCCCTGACGCCCCTCCTGTGAGGAATCCTCTCGCAATCCATAACACGAACTCATGTCTTAGTCCGACATGAGGACGACAGATCCCTGCAGCTATTGTTGCAGCACCTGCTTTCTCCACTCAGACAGAAAATGACTGTTTGATAATCTCAGAGAATAAGCTGGTTAGGACATGTTGAAAGAATGGCAGATTACAAAAATGTCCAGAAGAATAATGGAAGGAGGACTGTATTCCAGTATAAGGAAGGGACAAACACGATCAAGGTTGCTGGACAATGAGTTACCTGACCTCTCCTACGAGGAGATCCGATGATGGAAGATAAAAATAGAGATTAATTGGAAGCAGATAGTTGAGGAGGCGAAGGACCGTCAAGATCTGAAGTGCCGACGTAGAATGATTCGTATAACTTTAGTTCTACATATAATGCAGCCCAAATGTCTGATGGAAGTAAGAGGTCAGACACAGAAGTATTGACTGATTTAAAATACATGTACTTGGGAAAAATAACCAAAGTCCAGTGCCTGCTGGGGTAAAGAAGAGTCAGCTTCATAAATGTTACATTGCATTTTATAACGCAGGGGTTTATTTTCATTTTTAATTGACCAACCTGGCCTTACAAGGGGAGGTCACAACACAGGGATTACGGATTTGTTTAAGACTTTGTACACCTTTAGTAGGCCAGTACAACAACAATGTGCAAGTAGTAAGATGCACTACTCTGATAATTCCGAGAAAATTGGAAGAGAAGTTTTACGGGTCTCTTATGTGGCTTACGTACAGGGTGTTTCAAAAATGACCGGTATATTTGAAACGGCAATAAAAACTAAACGAGCAGCGATAGAAATACACCGTTTGTTGCAATATGCTTGGAACAACAGTACATTTTCAGGCGGACAAACTTTCTAAATTACAGTAGTTACAATTTTCAACAACAGATGGCGCTGCAAGTGATGTGAAAGATATAGAAGACAACGCAGTCTGTGGGTGCGCCATTCTGTACGTCGTCTTTCTGCTGTAAGCGTGTGCTGTTCACAACGTGCATGTGTGCTGTGGACAACATGGTTTATTCCTTAGAACAAAGGATTTTTCTGGTGTTGGAATTCCACCGCCTAGAACACAGTGTTGTTGCAACAAGACGAAGTTTTCAACGGAGGTTTAATGTAACCAAAGGACCGAAAAGCGATACAATAAAGGATCTGTTTGAAAAATTTCAACGGACTGGGAACGTGACAGATGAACGTGCTGGAAAGGTAGGGCGACCGCGTACGGCAACCACAGAGGGCAACGTGCAGCTAGTGCAGCAGGTGATCCAACAGCGGCCTCGGGTTTCCGTTCGCCGTGTTGCAGCTGCGGTCCAAATGACGCCAATGTCCACGTATCGTCTCATGCGCCAGAGTTTACACCTCTATCCATACGAAATTCAAACGCGGCAACCCCTCAGCGCCGCTACCATTGCTGCACGAGAGACATTCGCTAACGATATAGTGCACAGGATTGATGACGGCGATATGCATGTGGGCAGCATTTGGTTTACTGACGAAGCTTATTTTTACCTGGACGGCTTCGTCAATAAACAGAACTGGCGCATATGGGAACCGAAAAGCCCCATGTTGCAGTCCCATCGTCCCTGCATCCTCAAAAAGTACTGGTCTGGGCCGCCATTTCTTCCAAAGGAATCATTGGCCCATTTTTCAGATCCGAAACGATTACTGCATCACGCTATCTGGACATTCTTCGTGAATTTGTGGCGGTACAAACTGCCTTAGACGACACTGCGAACACCTCGTGGTTTATGCAAGATGGTGCCCGGCCACATCGCACGGCCGACGTCTTTAATTTCCTGATTGAATATTTCGATGATCGTGTGATTGCTTTGGGCTATCCGAAACATACAGGAGGCGGCGTGGATTGGCCTCCCTATTCGCCAGACATGAACCCCTGTGACTTCTTTCTGTGGGGACACTTGAAAGACCAGGTGTACCGCCAGAATCCAGAAACAATTGAACAGCTGAAGCAGTACATCTCATCTGCATGTGAAGCCATTCCGCCAGACACGTTGTCAAAGGTTTCGGGTAATTTCATTCAGAGACTACGCCATATTATTGCTACGCATGGTGGATATGTGGAAAATATCGTACTATAGAGTTTCCCAGACCGCAGCGCCATCTGTTGTTGACAATTGTAACTACTGTACTTTCGAAAGTTTGTCTGCCTGAAAATGTACTGTTGTCCCAAGCATATTGCAACAAACGGTGTATTTCTATCGCTGCTCGTTTAGTTTGTATTGCCGTTTCAAATATACCGGTCATTTTTTAAACACCCTGTATATGTGCGTAGGTGCCGGACGTTAGAGTTCGTAGCAGTCAGCAGGAGTCGGCTCAGCCGCGGCAGCGCGTGGGGCTGCCCCGCGCGCCGGCACTCGTCTTTATACAGAGTCCAATACGACTGTACCTCATGGCGCACTCTTACCGATGTGCCACCATCAAAGTAACGTTTCAGGCTGAACATCCACGATCGAGAGCTTTTGAAGTTGAACACACGAGAGGATCTGCGTTTGAACCCCCCTGGACGTGATAGGAACACATTTTTCCATCACAGGAAGTGTTGTATGCATCAAGATGTCGACGGAGGCGCTACACGCTGAAGTTGTCTCAATGACACGCCGCCGGACTAAAATTTAAACACTGGTGGACACATAGGTGCAGTGACAGTTGACCACGCGGGATTCGGTCTCGGAACTTTGCGGGTGTTGGGGCTCCTGTCCGAGGTGCCTCAAGAAGAGGTCAGTGCCGCTCTTCAACCGTATGGAAACGTCTTGGGTCACGTCACGGTAGGTCCTCTCCAAATGTTTACTCCGACATTAGATACAGACACTGGCATCGACGTTCACGTTCCTACCTGTCAGCTAAGTGACAGTGCCACGACACCTGCCACGCCACTTCAAGACACACTTGAAGCCTCGTCAAAGCCACCCACCGCAACACAACACGACGGTGGGACCGGCACGGCGTCACTCCCAGTACTCACACTGGGAACATTCACTCTCGAGATCGTGGCCAACAAACCTGCCCGAACCCTGGGCGATGAACTAGGTGTCGTGCCGACTGCTGCCTTTATCCAGACAGGTACAGCGTCGGATGATGGGCAACCACGTTCGGATTCGGAACAACACATTAGGAAACAGAGGTCGCCCAGGAGGTGCAAGAAACGCCGACGAACACCCTCTGATGACGCTCTCCTTCAGATGGCGACCAGATGTCTGGTGGTAACCTTCCATATAGCGTCCAGTCACATCGTATTACCACTCCTAACGCCCAATCTGTGACAAATCCTCTCAATCCAGAATACGAACTCAGTGTTATCAGTACACGACAGATCCTCCACAGCTATTGACGTAGCGCCTGCTCTCCCTGCTCTGACAGTAAACGACTGTCACATGTCTTCGGCGTCATCATCCTGGGTCATGTTGAAGAATGAGCGGATCAGAACACCAGTTTATCTGAGTGAGAGCATCCCATGCAGGCGCCTGAGCCGGCACCCTGCCGGTAATTATGACCGTTGTGGCAGACCCGGCAAGTCTACACCTTCGGGATGCCTCCATCACGCATTCTCAATCGACTTCGAGGGACCGTGCACAGCAATAACGTGTCGCTACAATGAGTCTTGCCACCATCCTAGCCCCACACAAACTGGCCATGTTCCGAGATACCATCTACTGTGCGGATGTTGATATTGCACACCTTCCAAGTGCCTAACAGGTACACCGCCTACGTTTATCACGCCTCCAACACTGGTAATGGCGTCGCCATCATTCTACGCGATGGGCTCCCTGCAGAGGATGTCGTATACCTCGCCACTGCACGGGGTATGGCCCTCACCCTATCTGGCGTCCGTATCATTAACATCTACGGACCGTCTGGCTCTAGCTGCCGTCATGAACGACATATATTCTTCGACGAGGAGGTCACATCGCTCTTCACAGGTTCGTAAGATGATTTAATGCTCGGTGGGGACTTCAACTCGACACAAGGGCCTGCTGAACAACTCCCACGCCATTCACCTAGTGCAGCTCTCTCGATGGTCATCAGCTGCCTGCGACTCATTGATGCCTGGACAAAGATCCACGGTACCCAACTGGGTTACAAATTTTACACCACCCACTCATCAAGTCGTATAGTCCACATCTACCTCACCCGACTGCTTGCTGATGACACCCACCGTGCAGAAGTCCAGCACATGGCCTTCTCAGACCTTGAAGCATACATCTGCGACATCACTATCGCCTGACAGCATGTGTGGTATAGTTGTGGTCTATCGAAATTCAACATCATCCACCTGACCTCCCCAGAGTGTCGCCATACGGTCGAGGAAGCGTGAACGCGATACTGGCATCGTCGTGACGCCTATGACTCCACCTTATCTTGGTGGCTCTCCTGTGCAAAGCTGACTCTCCATGAAACACTGATGAGCTATGGTTAGGAAGCCAAATCATGGCATACTAATACCTTGCACTTTTATTATTCAGTTCTTTGTGGCTGTGAAACGATCCCTTTTTCGCCAGCCAGGCGGACAGTGGTACACCGAACAAAGGCGCAGACATCCTTGATCGTCTGCGGTCATCTGGAAGGCACTGTAGTCCAATCTCAGACCTCTAATCGTATACCTGAAGACAATGTAGCACCTCCGCTACAGGGTTCTGATCCATGTCTCACTGATGCAGAAGGCCACTTTCATGAGACCCAACAACCTGTCGGCCATGCTCTCCATAACCATTTCGCCAGATTGTATGCAGCTGTACTGAATGCACTCTTCCAGTGGAGGTGGTGCATGAACTCCAAGAAGACATGACCACAGAATAAGTACTCAGTGCTGTCAAGGCAGGATACGATAACAGATCCCCAGGGCCCGATGATATCTCCATCGAATTTTACTAAGTTTTAAGTCTTTGTTGGCTTCCACATGGGCGACTAGTTCGCAAGAGCAGATGTTCCCAATCACAGTGGTCCCTAAAACCTTTCTCAAAGGCATCATTATACCCATTCCCAAACTGCACAGGCGATCGATCGTCCACGATTATCGACCAATCACGTTGTTTAACAGCATATGAAAATATTTACTTGGCTGATGGCATCACGACTCAAGAACGTCGCACGTTACATCATCTCCAGCGACCAGACTGCCGTAGGAGGCGACAACAATATCCGCATGACCCTTTGCCGTAACCGAGACATGATAGTATTTGCTCATCACCTCTGTGTCCCTGTTGCCTTAGCCAGGCCTTCGACTGTGTAGACCACCCCTATTTGCAGGCAGTTCTTCAATGTACGCCTTTCCCCCGCAGTTTTATCCCTGTAATTTTGCGCCTTTTGAGCGGCGCGACCTCCCGAATCGTGTACAACGACTGCCTCACGCCACCTTTAGTCATAACAAGATCTGTCCGGCAAGGCTGCCCCCTTTCCCCAATTTATATGCTTTCGCTTTGGAACCTCTGATCCACGGTCTACACCAACATTTAGAAGGTATGATGTTGCATAGGCACCACTTCTGATGCATGGCCTATACAGACGACCTCGTTCCTTATCTGTGCAGTGGGAATGAAGTTCGAGCAGTCCTGAGACGGATGGCGACTTATGGAGAAGCAGAGAAGCATCGGGTAGCTCCCTCAATGTGTCAAAATCCAAGGTCTTGCTTACTGGTAAATACCTTTTGGAGAGAAGGGTCGCCCCTCCCCCCCCCCCCCCCCCCCCCTAGCGTTGCCGCATGGTCTTGGCATTGAATTCACAGCCGATCTCCGTCGATCGGCAGCTATTAACAGTGGGCGTTTACTACAGACGATCAGAGCTAGCCTTGCAGATCACCAGCTATAAGCCCTCGACATTATCCAACACGCCCAAGATGTGAACATCTATCATGCCTGCCAAATACCACACGTGGTCCAGGTACTACTGGTCACAACTCTCGTGCCCTGGCGTCTGCTGATGGCATTGGGCTCGTTTGTCAGCTCAGGGATGATATTCACAGTGCAGTATCACTCCATTGCACTCCCACATGACTGTGGTGGTGTGGGACTAGTACATGTGCCGACCAGAGTCACAATGCTACCAGCTCGAACTCTGGCAATGTTGCCCACAGAGCCTCACTGGACTCCTATTCCACGACTTTGCGCCAATTTCTTTGTTTGCCCCTGTTTTGGTTTCGACCATCCCATACCTCTTACCGTATCAGGCAATTTTTCCTTGACGTCAGTGATACATACCGGTCTTTACCATTTACACGGTTGTTTCAGACGAAAACAGTTTACCAAGTGTTACAATAGTGCCCTCCACCCAACCCCATCGAAATTAAGTATCCACTGTATAAGTGGGGTCACATATAGAAAGCGGTCAACGTCCACTTTCTCGAATCCGACGTTCAAGTGTCCTGTAGCTAGCCGAGTCGCCCCTCTGCACCAGCTGTGGAGTCGACGATGTCTGGAAACACGCCAAACACGCCTCAGATAGACATCCACACACTTTTATTCCCGGAGGGGACTTTTTACCCCACCACCAAAAGTCACTCTCTGAACTGCATCTGTGGCCACACAATACGTTACCTTCTTATTTCTGGCCATAAGTAAGTGCTAGGATATTGTAATTATCTTAACGAACGACACTGTGTCCTAAGACAAAACGCACGCTATGAGCAATACTTCTCTAATTTCTTAGACAGCACCTTTAATGATCCACTTTGTAGCTGGAACGTCCATGCCATGAGAAGCCGAAAACTGATCTGAACTAATCTGAATCTATCTCCGAACAAACGGAACCAATAAGGGAATCTACTTGCACTTAATGAGAAGAGACATTTGGACGTGCTGGACGACGTAGGACTCATATATAAGGTGCGACAATAAAGTGATGAGACTGATGTGTAAAAATATGTTGCTTACGGTTTTAGTCGAGTTGTTTAGTGCTGTCTCCTTCAAAGTAGTTCCCTTCTGATTGCATGCACTTTTTCCAGCGCTTCTGCCGTTGATGGTAACATTTCTGGAACTCATCTTCTGTAATATCCTCCAAGACCCTCGTTACAGCTTTTTGGACGTCTTGTGTTGTTTGAAAATGGTGTCCCTTGACCGCCGTTTTGACTCTTGGAAATAGCAAAAAGTAGCACGGAGCAATATCTGGTGAATAAGGTGGCTGTGGTAGTACTGAAATTTGTTTTGAGGTTAAAAATTGCTGTACTGAGAGAGCAGTGTGGGATGGCGCATTATCGTGATGCAGATCATTTTTGCACAAATCTTTCTCATGCCAAGATCTTCAGTTGTTATTAAACGAACCATTTATCGATTGATGTTCAGTTCTTTCCCAATCATTTTCACGGATAATCTTCGATCAGATCATACAAGTTCACGCAACCTGGCCAAGTTGACATCCGTCTTTGAGGCTGATGGTCGTCCACTGCGGTCTTCATCTTCAATATTCGTTCTGCCTTCACTAAACATTTTATGCCAACGAAAAACTTAAGCTCTTGACATAACCTCCTCTCCAAAAGCCTTCTAAAGCCTACCAAAAGTTATCGTCGCGTTTTCACCAAATTCAACGCAAAAAGAAATGGCATACTGTTGCGCAATATTATGCGGTTCCATTTCCGTGACGAGAGACACAAACACACATTAGCTTATAACAGCACAACTCACAATTGAGCAGTTTCATCGATGTGCTGCTTGGACTAAAAGCAGTTTATGGATCACGGTCAAAGATATTGTGCCTAAGCAAGCCTGCAGGGTTGGCACATCTTGCAAAGAAAATCAGTCTCATTACTTTATTGTCGCACTTCATATATAAAGAGAAAAAACAAAAAAACAAAAATAAAAACGTAATAAAAATAAATTATTTTAAAAACAAAAAACTAATTGTGTTAAATTTTCATGGCTCTTCTGTGGTTTCCTTTCCTTTATCTTTTGTCGCCCCCCTCATAGCTGTAGATTAGTCATAGTGAGAGTAGGATTAGATAGAGACCAATTCCTGAAGTGTTTTTTTCTTTATTTATTTAGGGCCGAAGTGGTGGCGGTGGTGGTGGTGGCAATTTTCCTGCCTTATTTTTGAAGGCCTGTTATACTCCCCAAGGAAAAAAAAGGGTTAGCGTTCAGCCCGAGCTTCGTAAGAGGAACGTGTGTGAGGTGACTGTTCGACTCACGCTCATTCTTGATTTTTTAATCTACTTTTTTTTTCACTACATCCGATGAGTAACTGTACATTACTCTTGTGGTCTGGCACATAGTGACTTACTCTATAACTTAATAACGTCATTCTGTAACTATTTATGGAGGTCTGGCTTGGGCTTTCCAAGCCTGTCCCTCAACCTTTAAAATTTAAATTAAAATAGTAAATAGTCAAATAACATATGAAATTCACTACAACTTCATGAAAATGCACGTGTGTTATTACTTCTCAAATGTCATGTAAATTAAATCATGTGAGCTCTGATCCGTCGAAGTGCATCGTTGATCCGATCACTCAGTTTTTTATCACAGAGGGCAGCTACCTCTGACCGAACACGCTGATCTGCCACGTCGGCTATTACTTGACCACAGCGGCTCTCTTCGCACAGATACATCAATCACATAACACACGCGTAAAACTTCTCTTGCGAAGTTGTCGGAATTGTCAGACTAGCGCACCTTACTACTGGCACATGATGTTGTCTTGTCTTAACGGCCTACAAGAGGCGTACGAAGTTCCAAGTTACTAAGTAATCCCAACGTCGTGGCCTCCCCGTGTTGGATAAACAGAGAGCTCTGTTTTATTCTCCACTTCGGTCCTGACCAAAACAACTGATATGGCATTCGGAGGAAGTGTACAGAACGCCCGAAAACGTGGAACTTCTGCGTTGTCTATGTGCATACGTAAACAAGAATAGAATGCAGAATGAGGTTCAATTGCAATATTTTACAATCGTCACTGCCGTTTTACGATTATGTCTCACGGACAGTGCTGTTTTCTTTCAGATTTCCTGGCAATATTTCGAGGGAAGTTCGTTGAATTACAGGAAGTTCAAGTAGATTACACCCCTCAACCTTCACTATACGTAAGACTTGCTGTTGTTTGATTAAGTGATCAGTGATCTGTCACTAGAAAAAGCAGCTACGAGTATCCCTCTGGAGTGCCTTACAGAGGAGCAAACTACATTAAAGAGCCAAAGAAACTTGTACACCTGCCTAATATCGTGTAGGGCCCCCGCGAGCACGCAGATGTGCCGCAACCCGACGTGACATGGACTCGACTAATGTCTCAAGTAGTGATGGAGGGAAATGCCACCATGAATCCTGCAGGGCTATCCATAAGTCCGTAACAGTACGAGTGGGTGGAGATCTCTTCTGAACAGCACGTTGCAAGGCATCCCAGATATGCTCAATAGCGCTCATGTCTGGGGACCTTGGTGCCAGCGGAAGTGTTTAAACTACACGAGTTTTCTTGGAGCCACTCTGTAGCAACTCTGGACGTGTGGCGTGTCGCACTGTCCAGGCGGAATTGCCCAAGTCCGTCGGAGTGTTCAATAGACAAGAATCGATGCAGGTGATAAGACAGGATGCTTACCTGTCAGAGTCGTATCTAGACGTATCAGGGGTCCTCTATCACTCCAACTGCAGTAACCCCACACCACTATAGAACCTCCGCTAGCTTGAACAGTACCCTGCTGACAGGCAGAGTCCATGGATTCATGAGGTTGTCTCCATACCCGTACAAGTCCACCTGTTCGATACAATTTGAAACGGCACTCTTCCGACTAGACAACAAATTTACAGTCACCAACCGTCCAATGTCGGTCTGACAAGCACAGGCGAGTCGTAAAGCTTCATGTCTTTGCCACTTCAGTGTTTCTTCCAGTTGAAAGAAACGCATACGCCAAACTTTCAGATTCGCCTAATATTCCTAGGAAATGTAATTCACCTATAAAATAGGCAGCTTAAAAAAAGCCCATTCTCGAGTGCCATTCGTCAGTCTGGGACCCTCACCACGAAGAATTCGTAGAGGGGAAAGCCAAAAGAAGAGGAGCACATTTTGTCACAGAATCGTTCAGTAAGCACGAAGGTTATACAGGGGTACGAGCAAACCAGTTAAAGACCATTCAAAAGAGATTATGTACATTGCGACAGAACGATAGTAGATACGTTTGCCACATGACGCATATGCGCAAGGCCGCTAAAAAAGGAAACTCTAGTAATTAATAACCTATGAACACCACTGTAGATTCTGGACTCACTACTAGTTACTAACTCATTGATAAACTATGTCTCAGTTGTCCAGATTTATTTCGAAGTTTCCTAAACTTTAAACGCAAATTAACCCCTCACTAAAAATTCAGTCCATAATAGATTCCTAATGAGGAACAGTATTCTGGAGTCTGAGTTGGAATGCGGTCACTTAGCTGTTGGCACTGTGTATTACCTGCAGCAGAAGACCGCAGTGCAGTCGTCACCGGCAGGCGCGACCTCGTTACGCAGTTGTCAGGTGAGGGCTTCGTCTGCCGTGTGGCAACAAGGCACCGCAACCAGCCGCCTTTGTCCCCTTCATTGTTCTCTCATAGGTTCAGTTCTTAGTCTAACACGTTAGGATTCCCATATGTTTTCAACTTGCTCCAGCCCTCAGTAACGCAGGTGTCGCTTAATTAATTTTACAACTTTGCATGTATTGATTCCCGCATTCATTGGTTGATATCTCCCTCAATGTTTCCCTTACATGTAAGTGATATCAGAACGTCACTGAAGGCTACTCTCGGTTCAGTGTTCGTGAGTTCTGATAGAATACATCTTATTGTTAAACATTGTTCTCCTTACTCAGTCTTCGAATTAGTTGGAACACCTTCTAAGTAGCGAAGAAGTCGATTGCCACCCACGGTCGAGACTGAGTAGATATCAACTCAATTCCTTGTGGTCTGTAAATTTGGTACCCAAAAGGCAGAGCCAGTTGCTGTGGCTGGGAATTCCCGAGTGAGCTGTTTACAATGACGTTACCACGCAATGGGGGTTACGGTGTTCTGAACAGCTCTACTCTTACAATTCTGACAGTGTAAATCCCAAAAAAGACAAACAACATATTACCTCATGCTGAACGCCCTAAACAGCCTGTAGTGTTTACCAAATACTCGTATTCTTGGCATCAAACACATAAACGAGGAAGGAAGAAAACGTCCTACCACCGAAAGTACACTACTGGCCATTAAAATTGCTACACCAAGAAGAAATGCAGATGATAAACGGATATTCATTCGACAAATATATTATACTAGAACTGACATGTGATTACATTTTCACGCAATTTGGGTGCATAGATCCTGAGAAATCAGTACCCAAAACAACCACCTCTGGCCGTAATAACGGCCTTGATACGCCTGGGCATTGAGTCAAACAGAGCTTGGATGGCCTGTACAGGTACAGCAACCCATGCAGCTTCAACACGATACCACAGTTCATCAAGAGTAGTGACTGGCGTGTTGTGACGAGCCAGTTGCTCGGCCACCATTGACCACACGTTTACAGTTGGTGAGAGATCTGCAGAATGTGCTGGCCAGGGCAACAGTCTAACATTTTCTGTATCCAGAAAGGCCCGTACAGGACCTGCAACATGCGGTCGTGCATTATCCTGCTGAAATTTAGGATTTCGCAGGGATCGAATGAAGGGTAGTCCCGGGTCATAAAACATCTGAAATGTAACGTCCACTGTTCAACGCGCCGTCAATGCGAAGAAGCGGTGACCGAGACGTGTAACCAATCACGCCGGATGATACGCCAGTATGGCGATAACGAATACACGCTTCCAATGTGCGTTCACCGCGATGTCGCCAAACACGGATGCGACCCCATCATGATGCTGTAAAGAGAAGCTGGATTCATCCGAAAAAATGACGTTTTGCCATTCGTGCACCCAGGTTCCTCGTTGAGTACTCCATCGCAGTCGCTCCTGTCTGTGATACAGCGTCAAGGCTAACCGCAGCCATGGTCTCCGATCTGATAGTCTGTGCTGCTGCAAACGTCGTCGAACAGTTCGTGCAGATGGTTGTTGTCCTGCAAACGTCCCCATCTGTTGACTCAGGGATCGAGACGTGGCTGCACGATCCGTTACAGCCATGCGGATAAGATGCCTGTCATCTCGACTGCTAGCGATACGAAGCCGTTGGGATCCAGCACGGCGTTCCGTATTACCCTCTTGAACCCACCGATTCCATATCCTGCGAACAGCCATTGGATCTCGACCAACGCGAGCAGGAATGTCGCGATACGATAAACCGCAATCGCGATAGGCTACAGTCCGACCTTTATCAATGTCGGAAACGTGATTTCTCCTCCTTACACGAGGCTTCACAACAACGTTTCAGCAGGCAACGCCGGTCAACTGCTGTTTGTGTATGAGAAATCGGTTGGAAGCTTTCCTCGTGTCAGCACGTTGTAGTTGTCGCCACCGGTGCCAACCTAGTGTGAATGCTCTGAAAAGCTAATCATTTGCATATCACAGCATCTTCTTCCTGTCGGTTAAATTCCGCGTCTATAGCACATCACCTTCGTGGTGTAGCAATTTTAATGGCCAGTTGTGTAGCTGCTGCTATTGAGGTGGTTTGTTTGCACGCCGCGACTATACAGCAACGTCGCGGGGCTCGGTAGGGTTAGACACCGCCATGACAAAAATAGATGTCAGCACGGAAGACCAACAATTTATAAATGCTTTACTGAAAGAAGTTTTGGGAGGGGCACATTTTTTTGTGGAAGCAAATTGGTTTTATTAAGGGGCCCAGTGGACCATATCATTCCGCACTCTTTTGACTAAGAAACTTTATTTGGTAACAATCTCCGTTCAATTGGGGCCGGCCGCGGTGGTCTAGCGGTTCTAGGCGCTCAGTCCGGAACCGCGCGACTGCTACGGTCGCAGGTTCGAATCGTGCCTCGGGCATGGATGTGTGTGATGTCCTTAGGTTAGTTAGGTTTAATTAGTTCTAAGTTCTATGGGACTGACGACCACAGATATTAAGTCCCATAGTGCTCAGAGCCATTTGAACTATTTTTTGTTCAATTGGGCGGCTTTATGCCACCTTACTGGGAGGGACCTGCTTGCGCGCACGATCGACACGGGAGCCAACATTTTGCCGCGACAATAACCTGACCCCACCATCGGCGTACTGCTTCCCGCATCCGTCATTGGGCCAAACAGACGGAAGGAGCGAGATCCGGGCTGTGGGGTGCACGAGGGAGGACAGTCCAGTGAAGGTTTGGGAGCTCCTCTCGGGTGCGAAGACTCGTGTGAGATCTAGCGTTGCCACGGAGACGGAAAAGTTGGGCTGCACTTTTGTGGCGACGAACACGCTGAAGTCGTTTGTTCAGTTTCGTGAGGGTAGCGCAATACCGGTGAGAGTTGATCGCTGCACGGTATTGGAGGAAATGGAACAGAATAACGAGCTGAGAGTCCCAAGGACCGCCGCCATGACCACACCGGCTGAGGCTGCGGCATTGTGGCGGCACTCCGCCGACTGCCGACTTGTTTCCAGTTTGCAGCGATGGATCTGTGTCTCATCACCCGTGACGACGTCCGGCAAACCCTAGACACCGTCAGCCCCGTAAAGCGCAAGGAATTCCACACAGATGGTTCTTCGCTGCTCTTTGTGGTCTTCTGTTAGCCTTCGAGTAACCCACTGAATACAACTGCTGGACCAGTGCGTCGGCAGTACCGACAGAGACGTCCAGCTGTGTTGGGAGGTGTTCCACTGCGATCCGTCCATCACTTGGAACGACTGTCCGGAGACTGGAACACAGCAGGAGTCAGAGGTGTGCGCCTCCGGCCGGCACGCGGGTGATCGGACAGGCGTGCGCCATCTTGTAGCGATGACGGCTAGGTTCACCGTGCTTTTGTTCACTGCCAGGTCCCGTAGACATTGTGTGAGCGCCTGCGAATATCTGAGAAACCCAGAAATCATCTCTCTGCTTGCAACGACCTCCGTTACAGGAACGCCGCCACTCCGCACGCCGTGTCACGGACTGCGCGGCCCCTCCCGCCGGAGGTTCGAGC
This sequence comes from Schistocerca serialis cubense, assembly GCF_023864345.2. Classification (NCBI taxonomy): domain Eukaryota; kingdom Metazoa; phylum Arthropoda; class Insecta; order Orthoptera; family Acrididae; genus Schistocerca; species Schistocerca serialis. Next base: position 512,066,138 of record NC_064646.1, read on the forward strand.
CCTCCCTCGGGCGTGGCTGTGTGTGTTGTTCTTAGCGTAAGTTAGTTTAAGTAGTGTGTAAGTCTAGGGACCGAGGACCTCAGTAGTTTGCTCCCTTAGGAATTCACACACATTTGAACGGAAACGCCATCTTGAAGACTACGTATAGCGCCGCCACGTATCTCAATTTCATGAAATTACAGGGGCTGAAGCGGGAATATTCCGCGATTCCCCACAACAAATTCTGCATTTTTTCAACCGAAATGGGCGGAGAAAAAAATGTATTGCATTTTTTATCTAACGCCCCTCGTGTAATACTTCATTGTAGTATGAGTAATGTGTGTAGCAACATAGATTAATGTTCACATGCACTGATCCGTCTTTAAGCAGTGGTATAGCGCTAGATCAATGAACATAATGTATAATGCGCACTGTGGCTCTTCGTGGCAGCAGACGTACATTAGTCCACAGGTACTGTCTAACTTGAGGTACTCAGCAACTAACTGTCTGCTGAGTGGAGCTGTGTGTCTGCGTATATAAACGTGTGGCAGAAGGATGTCCACTTGGGAAATGTTTTTGTGATGCAAGGCGGTAGCGCAACATAGTCCTTGTCGAGCTCTCTCTCTCTCTCTCTTTCTCTCTCTCTGTCTCTGTCTCTCTCTCTGTCTCTCTCTCATCTGCTGGACGACACAGCACGGCCACAGCGGTAAGAATAAGAGAATTTAGAGTTTATGCAAAGCTTATTGATACTTGCACTTCCCCCACATCACTCACACACGGAACAGACAAGGGTGGAAATGATCGTGGTACCGTGAGTATCGTTTGTCACACACAATAAGCTGGCCTGCTGCCCGTAAACGTGGATGACGCAGAAAACTGGGCCAGACAGAGATGCCGCAGGTACTGAGTCGGAGCTTTTTCAAAGAAATCATTCTAACATTTGTCTTCCGATATTTATGGAAACCACAAACACCCTGCTCCTCCCCAATGGCAGTCCGGTGCTCCAGCTGCTTAACCTGTGTGGGACATAACTCAGTCTGCAGTTCCAGCAACGGTACTGATAAATTGTAATCGTGGCTCCCACGCCTCAACACTTCAGCATGTTTCTGGGCTGAGCTATATGTCAAAGAGTTTCCCACGACCCCTCTGGCTTTGAGGATATAAATAATGGTATTACACGCCCCAAAAACACTTGGGCACGTCACAGAGAGGTTCACATCATCTTCTCCATGAAAATTGTGTCACATAAAATTAAAATAACGCTCTGTTATTTTATAGGACTGTGCGTGAGGCACTAAGACATTTCTTAATGTTTCGATATAATGTCTTCTGTAGGATGAAAAATGAACGCGGTGAACATCAGGTTTACATCAAATTTGATGCTGGTACGACAACTGGTTCATTTGGCAGCAGCTAGTGGAAACAATAGCTAAGTAATGAGATCTGGAAACTTCCATGGAGAAAAAAGGAACTGCCTGGGATGCTGGATAGCAAGAGTTCATATTACTCAACTGATGTCGTACTATACAAAGGGAAATAATTCATTTTTCATAGTCTTTTGCAAGTAGCTATGATTCGGGAATCTAAGTATGGATTTATCAAACGGAACACAACGGAAGACACAACTAAGAAAGCACTATGTCTCTTACCAGCTTCAGACGCAAAACATTCAGTGGGCATTATAAATAGACAAGCCGATCATCCAGCATCTCCTATTTACTTATCAAAGTCTCTATTAGGCAGCGACTCCGACAACTATTGATTCTTCAATAATATCTTTCCTTTATGGTTATTTTGTGTGTCACCTCCTACCCATCCCGTGCTAGATGTGTCTTACGCCAACAGTATACTTTTTTTTTCCAGCAGGGCATGTATTTAGTTGATATTGCTCTAGGACACTCAGGGTTATGATTGCACGCTACCATTTTCCCACCCTACCCTCACATTTAAGCTATTTCACCCCATAGTGTTTGTTTCCTAGCACTAAGTCACTTCTGTACCAAGTGTGGCAGAAACTGCTCCACGCAACAATGGCTGCAGTAGTGCGGCGGCGTTCAGAGAAAGCTGCTATTCTTCACACCACATAAAAATTCGATCTAAGTGAGTCTGTATACTTCTACAGTCAATCAGTGGCGATACTTTCTCGTAAACCACAGCGTCGTCAGCAAACAGTCCCAGATTGCTGCCCACCCTACCGTCAGATCATTTATTTATATAGTTTATTCGAACTCAGAATATATCCAGAATTCTGCCAGAACACAGCTCTGCAATTTTGCGGATCCGTTCGTTTACCCTTCTTAAATACGGAAGTAATCTGATTTTTTTCCAGACGAGAGAGCAAGGGCTCAATGCCGTCCAGTACTCTGTCTAAAAACAAACTGGCATTCTGTCCGTATCCGGTGACGCATTTTTTTCCACCTGTTGCATTTGCTTCTGTCTATTTCTGTGTCCTAAGGGAGCCTGTGCGACTGTCAACTGATGACACGTCTGCACGATGCTCTTGCACGAATGATTCTGTAACGCGAAATTTGAAACTTGGGCTTTCGTTATGTCGTCTTTTATTGCCACACCAGAGTGGTCGACGAGCGACTGGACAGAAACAAACCTTAGACCTGCTTAGTGATTTTTACGTGGAACAGCAATTTTCTCGGCTGCTCAGCAACATCCTTCCCTAAGATATGACGCTGCAAGCTTTTATATGCTCCGCAAATCAATGTTTTTATTAAGGCGCGAATTTGTAATAATTTTTGCCAGTCGAAAATTCCACGTTTTTTTTTCTTTTCTTTTTTCCCCCGAGAGAGCAAAAATCTCTGCTTTCTCAGAATTTTCTGAATTTGTTCTTAAACCACGGTTGGTCTTTTCTGTCTTTAGTCCACTTACTGGACACATTCTTCTCCAGTGGTCGATTTACAGTCAGTCTAAACTTTGCACGTAATTCATCATATTAGAACTAATTGATGCACACACATTTTCTACGTGGGGTGCTAACAACAGCTTACCTGCTCTTTGCAGCACAAATATTCTCCTGACCTTCTTGGTGGATTTATTAACTTCAGTAACCACTGTCATAATGATGACATGACGGTCACTGCTCCCTGTCTGTATATGACTGTCGATAACGCCAGCGCTGTTTGTACCTACAAGATCTAAAATATTTGCATTGCGTGCGGGTTGTCGAACTAGCTGTTCGAGACAGTTTTCGCAAAATGAGTTCAGAACTACTTCACAAGTCTGTCTCTCCGCACCATCTGCAACGAATTCATAGATATCCCGTACACTCAACTAATATTGCACAGTCGGGATATTTCCGCTCTACGGAGCGAAGACTTCCTTTGAATGATTCTACAACCGTTACGGCGGAATCGGGTGGCCGGTACCAACATCCGATGATTAAGTTGAGTTCACCTAGGCCGGTTCCGCGTGTCCAGATAACTTCACAGTTAGACTCGATTTCAACCTCAGCAGGGACAATATTTTTGTCGACTGCAATGAACACTGCCCCTCCTATGACCTGTCTTTTCGATATACGTTCCATGCATCATTGGATATTTCGGAGCAGTCTGCTTCGAGTTCCATCCAGCTCACGGTTCCGAGAGTAATTCGAGAGCGACAACTTTCCTGGAGGGCAGGAAATTCAAGAATTTTGTTACGAATGCACTTGCAGTTAATTGGTACAATATCGACAGCCGAAGTGCCTTTGCTTTGTACGAACCTGATATCGCCCTACGTGTAGCGACAAGCGAGCGTACATCATATTACATCAACCTATCACCTAGCCTTAAAAAAAAAGAAAGAGCCCATGTGCACTCCAAAAGTACTCTGCTACTTCAGTAGCTGTTACTCGTGTGTAGTGAACCTCTCACCCGTCAAGAGCAACCCTAGAATCCTCCACCTCATAACGCGCGTCAAGAAATCTGCATCAGAGACCGTGACCAAATCGATGGAGCCTTATGGTTGAGAGCCTCCACTTGGCTGCAAATCAAAGGACGCTAATCAATTCTGAGTACGATATTGCAAATCGTGTACTCTCGTTTGCATCCCGCGAGCGACGCTAGCAGCTTTCACCAGTTCTGCCAACAGCCCGCGCGAAATGAGGATGGTCTCAGAACTCGAGCGACAGGTGTCATCGGTGCCGACATGGGCAGATGACAGCACCTGGACAGCCAAAGGCTGGGCCTCTTACACATCTCGGAGTCTCGGATGATACTTCCGCCCGGCAGACATTCATACCGAGCACTCACCAGACTTCTTTCCAGCTACAGATATTTCCCTAACGTTCTCCATAAGTCGCCCAGGAGTTCCTCACCTGAAAGCACTCACACAATCACCGAACACTTCATTTAACACGTTGACTGCTATGTCGCCGCCGGCAGCCACAACAGAACGTCACTTCTAACGCTATGCCGCTAACAGTGAAACATCGACCCTTAAGCGCGCAGAGGTCATCACATTAAGAACAGCACTAATTCATTACACGCTAGTTTTATAAAATGGAATATTCATTTTCGAACTATGCGTGTTGCTGATTATCACGAAGTAAAAATATACTCTAAAAAAAACGATGCAAAGCGAAAGAATTATCCGAATATGACGGAAATTAGTACACATGTACAGACAAGCAAATGATTAAAATTTCAGAAAAAAATGGATGACTTAGTCAAGAGAAAGATCTTCACAAATTCAGCAAGTCAATAATACGTTGGTCCACCTCTGGCACTTATGCAAACAGTTATTGGGCTCGGCACAGATTGACAGAGTTGCTGAATATCCGCCTGAGCTGAGAGATATCTTGCCAAATTCTGTCCAATTGGTGCGATAAATCGTTGAAGTCCCGAAATGAACCACCGATAATGCTCCAAACGTTCTCAGTTGTGAGAGATCCGTGCCAGGATAGTGTTTGGCAAGTGCGAGGACAAGCAGTAGAAACTGTAGCCGTGTGCGGGTGGGATTATCTTGCCGAAATGTAAGCCCACGATGACTTCCGACGAAGGCCAACAAAATGGGACGTAGAATATTGCCGAAAATGCTGTGCTATAAGGGTGCCGCAGATGACAACCAAAGGGGTCCTACTAGGCAGATGATGATGATGATGATGATGATGACTGGTTTGTGGGGCGCTCAACTGCGCGGTCATCAGCGTCCGTACCAAGTTCTAATTTTTACACAGTCCAATTTCTACACAATCCAATCTAGCCACTGTCACGAATAATGATGATGACAACACAAACACCCAGTCCCCGGGTAGAGAAAAATCCACAACCCGGCCGGGATTCGAACCCGGGACCCCGTGATCCAGAGGTAGCAACGTTAGCCACTAGTCCACGAGCTGCGGACTTGCAGCCCAGACCATCAGTCCTGGCTGTCGTGCCATATGATGGGTGACAGAGTGGCGTACTACCGTCTCCAGACGCGTCTTCTCTGGTCATTGAGCCTCAGTTCGAAGCATGACTTGTCACTAAAGACAACTCTACTCCTGTCAATGATAATCCAGGCCGAAGACGTGTCTGGAGAGCCCTGGACAACAGCGATTCACCAGCCAGACTGTGGGCCGCCGTAAGGCCCGACAACCAGAAGTGATTGTCTCCAGTGCCATTTCTTTCCACAGCACGACTCCTTTGGTTGTCGCCCACGGCACCCCTACAGTACAGCGGTACGTCGACTATATTCTACGCCCAGTTCCGTTGCCCTCCTTGGCAAACCATCCTCGGCTTACATTTCAGCCTGATAAAACACACTTGCTCACGGCGGGAGTTTCTTCTCCTTGTCTTCGTACTTGGCGAGGTCGCCGGATATCTCGCCAACTCAGAACCTTTGGAGTTTATGGGCAGCCCACTCCAATCCTCTCGGTACTTTGATGATCTAACGCGTCAGCTAGACAGAATTTGTCGCGATATCCCCCAGGAGGTCATCCAACAACTCTTGTCATTCAGTACTGCTTGCATAAGGGCCAGAGGTGGACCAACATGTACATCACATCTACCGATTTCCGTTCCATTGTGATAATTCCTTCGTGGTTCGTCGTTTTTTTCTTTCTTACAGTGCACATAGAATGTAGGATTTCTGTGCTGTTGTTGCGGCTGTCGAATGGGCTGCCGCCGGGAAGTTCACGCTGCTCTCCAAGGAAACTTGCACCGACGCAACTACACGTACTCTAGGCAAAAACCTGTGTTGTCGAGGCAAGAGATACGCCGTTAGCTGTGAGTTGTCCTTCGCGGGATGTAACTTAAGTGCAGTGGAACCACTGTCTACACACATCAGCTTTGATATGTTACAAGTAATGGTGCCACTTAACTTACAGCGTGTCGCTTCTACAAGATCCACACAGTCGAACCATTAGTAATGCATAAACAATTTTCAGGAGTACAATGCTATTTACTAATTCGCCGACATGCTCAATTTGTGGCGAATATCGCAAAAATTGCATTAAGAGCAGCACAACTGTATGCGCAACGGCTCCCAAGTAGCCGCTACCCAACTCGTTCCCACCTTCATTAACAGCACCAAAAAATTTCGAGAGACTGCGACAAAAAACAAAACAAAACAAAAAAATGTATGAAGGAAGACTGCTACCGATCAAGCTGCAGAAATAGCGGTTCTTGCAGCTGCTACAATAAGTCCGCATGCTCGTCCCCGTCAAATACAAAAAAGGGTCGGGCCTGGCCAAAGAAACTTTCTGCATAGTTTTAATAGAGATAAATATCATCCACCGGACACTCCTCTACATCAAGAGCTACACAGCAGTCATTTTCAACATAGTTTTGCATATTGTCAGTGGCTTAAGACAATAATTTGATGTAGAAAGTATTGTTTACAGATAAGAGCACGTTCACAAATCAAAGGAGCGTGAATTTGAAAAGCAACTGGTCAGCAAAAAAAAAAAAAAAAAAAAAAAAAAAAAAAAAAAAAAAAAAAAAAAAAAAAAAAAAAAACCACATTCAGTGGTACAACCAACGACAGAGAATGTGTGGTGTCACATGTTCGACCTGCACGTCACTGGGCCTTCTTTCATTGAAGGTAGAGTGAACGGCGAAGAGTACACACGTTTTCCCTTCCCATAATTCTTGAGTAGTAAGAAATGCGTTAGACTGCTTATTTGCAAGCCAGTGGGTGGGGAGAGTCTTATTCCGAGGGTCCAGCACGTCCGCCTGACCTGACACTTTCAGACTTCTTCTTCTTCTTCTTCTTCTCCTCCAGTGATAATGTAAAACATGTGGTCTGCAATGAGATTCCAACGACTTGACGAATGACCACTGCGTGTAAGGCGATTACTCTGGATATGCTGACAACAGCGAATTCATCAGCGATGCAGTGTGTAAGAACTTGTCAAGATGGAAATCGTTCCCACTTTGAACATTCTCATTAAAAAGTTTATCAACAAATGTAAGACAAATAATAACTTAAATGTTTTCTGTTCATGTTTTTTGCTTTCATTTATTCCATACATTATTCTTTTTTACAGATGAGCAACCGGCACATAATAACATGTAAAAACACGGAAGAAATAAGCTGCTTTTCATTTGCTGCTGCTCTTGATGTTGTCTTCAGCACGAAGACTTGTTTGATGCAACTCTCCATGTTCCTCTATCCTGTACAAGCCTCTCCGAATAACACTGTCCTACAAAAAAAACTTTTCTTTCTATTTCTGATAAAAATATTGTGATCCTAGTTGTATTTTGAGTGCTGAATTGAAAACTGTTTTTGGTTTTTTTCTGTCATGGATAGTTTATGAGTAATCGCAATTTTATTTCTCTTTTCTGTTTCTGATATAGTGCAGCAAACGTAAGGTGAAATTCGACAAACAAATGCACATCTTTATGATGTTATAAGTTCATCACATTAATGGAGGGTGGGATCTAACATATAACACAGTAACCTTTGTGTACACACTTTGAAGCATTTATTTGACATGAGAAATTACAGAAAACTGACAAACAATGAGCCACTGCCTTGTAATGGACATCACTTTTTTCTCTTGTATTGTGAATCTTTCTTCTCTCGAATGATATTCCAGCAATAATCTGCTAACATAGAAGGTACCCACTTCCCTTCATAGCGCCTTTCTATGGCAGAAATGTCTTTATGGAATCTTTCCCCATGTTCATCCGCTAGGTCAGTGCAACTCTCTGTGAAGTAGTCCAGATGAGAGTCCATCATACGTACCTTCAAAGACATATTGCACCCCAAATCCTGATATGCTGCACCATTGCTTTGTAGTTAGTAGCTCTTCTTCTTCCGAGGAAGTTTTCCGACACCATCTTGAAACAGTCCCATGCAGGTTTTTCTTTATCAGTTAAACATGCTTCAAAATTTGCATCTTTCTGCAGCTCCCTGATTTGTGGGCCCACAAATAACACCATCCTTTATTTTTGCAGCTGAAAAACGGGGGAATTTGGTAGCTAGATATGCAAATCCACAGCCTGTTGGATCCATGGCCTTCACGAATTGTTTCATCAGGCCAAGTTTGATGTGAAGCGGTGGAAGTAGTACATATTCAGGAGCTACCAGACTTTCACGTTGTACACTCTTTACGCCAACTTTCCATCTTCTCCTAGGCTATTTCTGTTTCACGTAGTGAGAATTTCGGCCTGGACTATCCCACTCGCAAAGAAAACAGGCATACTTTGTGTAGCCTTGTTACATTCCCAGTATCATAGCAATTACCTTGAAATCTGCACATATTTTCCATTTGTGTTCATTGTATTTTAATGAATTTAGCATCCTTTGTACGAATTCGTAATTCTCTTTTGTCAAACTAGCGTAAGCTACTGGAACAGAGGGTATTTTATTTCTGTTATGGAGCAAAACACCCTTCAGACTTGTTTTCGATGCATCTATGAAAATTCTCCACTCCTGTGAAATATAAGTGAAGTTCAGCACTTTCATCAGGCCAGCAACGTCATTGCAAAATGTCAGTGCTTCGTCAGTTGAAAAATAAGAAATAAAGGCATATTCTCTGTGCCTGAACACACTGATTTTAGTACTTTGGTGCAGTATATTACACTCTTGTAATCTTGAATCAAGCAGCTGCGCCTTTTGTTTACTTAGTCCTAGATCACGTACTAAATCATTTAAATCTGCCTGTGTTAACAAATGTGGCGATAACTCACTTGTGCAGTGATATAAAGAATCATCATCTGTGATTTCTTCAGTACTACTTATTTCACTGTCACTCGGAATTTGACCTCGTGCTCTTGAAGGTACTGGAAGATTGTCGGAATGCTGCACTGGCATTCTCGCTGAAAGCAGATCTGGGTAAACAATGTGCCTCTTCGACTTTCTGTTTGTAAAACCCCGAATTTTTGTTAGACAGAAATAACAATCAGTAACATGGTCCTTAGGCTCCCTCCACACCATGGGAACAGAAAACAACGCCACATTCTCTTTACCTTTCCACCACTGAATTAGTTTGCAGTAACATGTATCACAACAGATATGTGGTGCCCATTCTTTATCTTGGTCTACTACCTCTACTCCAAAGTAATGTTTGTATGCTTTCTTTATGACTGAAGAAATTTTCTTCCTATTTCTGGTAAAAGTGAACTTTCCACAGATGTAGCAAAAGTTGTCCGGCTTATATCGACATCCACGACGACGTGGCATTTCTGCAAATTTAAAAATACCACTTTGGTAATACACCTGTATCAAATTAATAGTAGGGAACTAGAGGAACGCTGATGTGTAAAAACAAGCAGTCGTTTTACCTTCAGCACCAGGCTCAATCAGTTTACACACAGGAACTAAAAAGTTCAACAGTGCTCGGAAATATGACAGACAGTTACTTGTCAGCCAAAACACCCACTCGTTAAGACTGACACAAATTGCGGCTAACACCACTGTTGTAAACTCGATGCACCTGCACCTAGGAGGCGTGAAGCTTTACTGCCGAGGCAGCGACCAGCTGTCGCCGTTCGAGCTAATGAGATATTTCAGGTGGTCTTAATGAAATAGGTGTGGCGGGGGATAACCTAATGATGTCTGATTCTTCCCACCTGCTGTTGCACAAGAAATTATCACGTTCTATCACTACTGGATGCTGCAACATACCCGTATTTCTCTATAACGTCTCTGTGTTTGCTATGAAATGTGAATATACATATAAATATACATATTACATAAAAAGTATCCCTGACAACGATATTTTGTTTACATATTTGAATTTCCCACGGTAAAATGGTCTAGAAGCACATACTTTAATATCAGAAATAGAACCCATGTCGAACAGTGTAATTAGTGCAACTTTCATCCTTCTGGGACTGCTTACTGTATTCACCTCTTGATCCCCTTCTACGACTTTTACACTTACTTCCAATACTAAACTTGTGATCCCTCGATGTCTCAGAATGTGTCCTATCAACCGATTTCTTCAAATCAGGTTGCACCGCAAATTCCTTTTCTCCTCAATTATGTTCAATACCTCCTCGTTAGTTACGTTATCTACCCATCTAATCTTCAGCATTCTTCTGTAGCACACATTTGAAAAACTTGTCTTCCTGTCCAAAATGTTTGTCGTCCATGTTCCACTTCCATACATTGCTGTACTCTATACAAATATTTTCAAAAGGGCTTGCTAACACATAAATCTGATTCAAAAAATACTCCTTTGCGAACATCTGAGGTTCTCAAGGACATCTGCCCATTCTTTCAACACTTTGGCAGGTAAATTTAATTCTCTCTTTTTAATATTGGCTGAAAGACATACTAGCGATATAACGAATCACGTTTACCACCACCGCGACGGAGCCCGAATAGGATTCGTGCAAAGTTGTTCGAGCGGACGGCGCCCGGGTCTTGCCGTGCAGTTCGTGAAAGTCCGCAGCTGGCATTGCAATTCATCCCTCCATCAGTCACCGTCCAGACAGCTCAAGACAGGTTCTCTGTGTTGTCCTACCACATAGCGTTCGAATTTTGACCTGTCTGTACTCGAATGCAGCATGTTGTATGCTGCTGCCCTGTTGCGTTAATACTACTTTGGTCTGTCAGTAAGAATCCGGGGGGAAAAATGTACCAAAAAGAAACATCCTGATGGTGTCTAAATTGTAATGTAGCTCTTTACATACATGAATGTTTCAAAACATACCACCCCCATGCTAATTATGTGTAAGAACGGTCTGCATAATTTTTTCCGGAATAAAATCATACTTCAGTAGAACTGTTATAAGCATATTGTCATATCGCTGGCTTAGTTGTGGAGTATCTTTGCGGGAAGCCGCGTCTCTAGTGAGTGGAGCACGGGACACGAAACTTATGTTGTGTAGTGTGCAGCTCTGCATGTAGAAGCATTGTTAGTATTCAGGTTGAAGTGTTGCTACAAGTGCTATTATAGTAAAGTGATGACATATGGAAAATGGTTCAGAGGAAAGTGCGCCAAGAAGTAATTGGAAATGAGCAGTGGCGTTAATAACGTATTTATGTATCCTCTCGTTGCGTGTCGCATAGCATCGATCATCTGCGCCGTGTTCGCTCTCCAAGAATGAACAAATTTCAATCAGTAATACTATTTACCACAAAAGAGTGTCAGTGATTTGTAGCGAGCGTGTGAACGTGCGTTCGATCATCGCGTTCCGCATCATCAACAATCAGCCGCGCAGCGACGGGTACGCGCACGCTCGTACAGGTGAGAACTGAAAAATTAACTTTACGAACAGTGTCATATCATTACTAGTGACAAGGAGGACTATTACCAGATATCTGTATGTGTGACGAGCGTAAGAACTTTCGTTCGATCATTCGGCTTCCGCATCATCAACAATCACCCGCGTCGTGTTGGTTAGGCGTACGCTCGTCTGAATTATATTTTGAACTGTTAATGTCAAGATTGTTAATTGGGATAAACATTTACGATTTAGAGTGTAAACAGTGCAACCTGTGGTTTCCATATCGTCTCAGAATTTTTACGAGAATTTAAAGCAGGTCTCATCGTTTCAAAATGGCACATCGCACCAAATTATTGCTCTACAGTTACAAAGCTATGATCGTCGTAAAATGTGTTAAAAGCAGCCGCCCAAACCACGGTGACTGAGACCCCATGTGGAAAGTTTCAACGTTTATTAAGTCTTTCTTTGAAAGACAGGAAAGTGCGTTCAGCATTAGCTGGCCCTTGTGGCTGCCTTGCTGGCGGGACAGCGCGACAGGGGAGGCGTCCTACAGGCGAAGCCTCCACACAAGCGCCGCTCACTCGGAATTCCTACTAACTAGGGAACCTCCCCATCGCACCCCCCTCACATTTAGATATAAGTTGGCACACTGGGTACGCCTTGAAAAACAGAACACAGACCAATCGAAAAAACAGGAAGAAGTTGTGTGGAACTATGAAAAAATAAGCAAAATATACAAGCTGAGCAGTCCATGCGCAAGATAGGCAACATCAAGGTTATTAGAGCTCAGGAGCGCCGTGGTCCTGTGGTTAGCGTGGCCAGCTGCGGAGCGTCAGGTCCTTCGTTCAAGTCTTCCCTCCAGTGAAAAGTTTAATTTCTTTACTTTCGCAAAGTTATGATCTGTCCGTTCGTTCATTGACGACTCTGTTCACTGTAATAAGTTTAGCGTCTGTGTTTTGCGACCGCACCGGTAAACCGTGCGATTAGTAGACGAAAGGACGTGCCTCTCCAATGGGAACCGAAAACATTTGATCGCAAGGTCATAGATCAACCGATTCCTCCACGGGAAAACGCGTCTGATATATTCTATACGACACTGGTGACGGCATGTGCGTCACATGACAGGAATATGTTATTGACCCACCTAACTTGTACACTTGGCGAATGGGTAAAAAGATTCTTCTACCTTACCCGATTTCGGTTTTCTTGTGGATGTGATAATCACTCCCAAAAAGTGATGAAAACATAAGAGTTTGTCACATAAACTGAAACTAAAAAATTAAACTTTTCACTGGAGGGAAGACTTGAACCAAGGACCTCTCGTTCCGCAGCTGCTCACGCTAACCACGGGACCACGGCGCATCCGAGCTCAGCTTAGCCTTGATATTGCCTATCTTGCTCATGGACTACTCAGTTTGTATATTTTGCTTATTTTTTCGTAGTTGCACACAACTTCTTCCTGTTTTCTCGATTGATCTGTGTTCAGTTTTTCAAGGCCTATCCACTGTGCCAACTTATAACTAAATCTGAGGGGGGTGCGATGGGGAGGTTCCCTTGTAAGCTGGCGAATCCGCAAGCTATCGCACTACGTGCCATCCCAGTACGACCATTAATTCGACATGTCAGCCTATTATTAAAAATACAATGAGCACAGAGTTACTTAGAAACTGCAACGATGTGAGCGATTTATTTTCGCCTGTCTTGTACACCTTCTGTTCCTTCACTTGCTGCCGTGTTAAAATTAGCTTCTTCTGCAAACACATTGCGGGGTCCGTACAATTTTATCGCACTAATAAGCCAATGCAGTTGTAATTGCGACAGAATTTTTAAACAGTCTATTGTAAAACAAACAACTGATGGCAAGTAAGGGCAACAGTTTAAGACAATCTGGTTCTCAGTATAAAAATACACGTATGATCCTTCACTTACTTTATTTATTTTTATTTACACGTCTACTTCGTTAGGACCAAATTGAGGAGCAAATCTCCAAAGTCATTGAACGCGTCAGTACATGAAATTACAACATAAAAATAATAACAGATAAAAATAAAATATTTATGAACCCGAAAAAATTCAACTCATAAATTTAAGTAAAAGCAGTCAACAATACAACAAGAATCAGTTTACTTTTTCAAGGAACTCCTCGACAGAAAAGGAGGAGTGACCTGTGAGGAACCTCTTCAGTTTCGATTTGAAAGCGCGTGGATTACTGCTACGATTTTTGAATTCTTGTGGTAGCTTATTGAAAATCGATGCAGCATTATACTGCACACCTTTCTGCACAAGAGTTAACAAAGTGCGATCCAAATGCAGATTGGATTTCTGCTTCGTATTAACTGAGTGAAAGCTGCTAATTCTTGGGAATACGCTGATATTGTTAACAAGAAACGACAGTAAATAACATCTATTTTGAGATACCAACGTGATAATAACCAGACTCGCGAACAGAGATCGACAAGAGGTTCGCGAACAAAATAAAATACCATACGATATGCATAGAATGTCAGATCTCTTAATCGGGCAGGAAGATTAGAAAATTTAAAAAGGGAAATGGATAGGTTGAAGCTAGCTAGATATAGTGGGGATTAGTGAAGTTCGGTGGCAGGAGGAACAAGACTTCTGGTCAGGTGAATTCAGGATTATAAATACAAAATCAAATAGGGGTAATGCAGCAATAGGTTCAATAATGAATAAAAAATAGGAGCACGGGTAAGCTACTATGAACAGCATAGTGAACACATTATTGTAGCAAAGATAGACACGAAGCCTATGCCTACCACAGCAGTACAAGCTTATATGCCAACTACCTCGGCAGATGAGGAAGAGATTGAAGAAATATATGATGTGAGAAAATAAATTATTCAGACAGCGAAGAGAGACGATAATTTAATAGTCATGGGGAACTGGAATTCCATAGTAGGAAAAGGAGGATAAGGAGAAGTAGTAGGTGAATTTGTATGGGGGTAACGAATGAAGCAGGAAGCAGCCTGGTAGAATTTTGCGCAGAGCATAACTTAACCATAGCTAACATTTGATTTAAGAATCATGAAAGAAGGTTGTATACGTGGAATACGCCTGGCGACAATGGAAGGTTTCAGATAGATTATATAATCGTAAGACAGAGATTTAGGAACCAGGTTTTAAATTGTAAGACATTTCCAGGGGCAGATGTGGACTCTGACCACAATTTACTAGTTATGAACTGTAGATTAAAACTGAAGAAACTGCATAAAGGTGGGAATTCGAAGAGATGGGAACCGGATAAACTGAAAGAACCCGAGGATGTAGAGAGTTTCAGTGATAGTATTAGGGAACGATTGACAAGAATGGGTGAAAGAAGTACAGGAGAACGATGGTTAGGTTTGAGAGATGAAATAGCGAAGGCAGCAGAGGATCAAGGAGGTAAAAAGAAGAGGGCTAGCAGAAATCCTTGGGTAACAGAAGAAATATTGAATTTAATTAATGAAAGGAGAAAATATAAAAATGCGGTAAATGAAGCAGGCGAAAGGGAATACAAACGTCACAAAAATGAGATCGACAGGACGTGCAAAAAGCCTTAGGATGGATGGCTAGAGGATAAATGTAGAAGCATATATCACTAGGGGTGAGATAGATACTGCCTAAAGGAAAATTAAAGAGACCTTTGGAGAAAAAGAGAACCCCTTGTATGAATATCAAACTAGTTCTAAGCAAAGAAGGGAAAGCAGAAAGGTGGAAGGAATATATAGAGGGTCTATCAAGGGCGATGTGCTTGAGGCCAATATTATGGAAATGGAAGAGGATGATGGTGGGTTCGTGGGGCGCTCAACTGCGCGGTTATCAGCGCCCGTACAATCCCAACCTTTGCTCAGTCTGAACTCGCCACTCTCAGGAATGATGATGAAATGATGAGGACAACACAAACACCTAGTCATCTCGAGGCAGGTGAAAATCCCTGACCCTGCCGGGAAATGGAAGAGGAAGTAGGTGAAGATGAAATGGGAAATATGATACTGATGGAGAATTTGACAGAGCACTGAAAGACCTAAGTCGAAACAAGGCCACGAGAGTAGACGACATTCTATTAGAACTACTGGTAGACTTGGGAGATCCAGCCCTGACAAAACTCGACCATCTAGTGAGCAAGATGTATGACACAGGTAAAATACCCTCAGACTTCAAGAAGAATATCGTGATTCCAATTCTAAGGAAAGAAGATTTGTAAGGTGTGAAAATTACAGATCTATCAGTTTCGTAAGTAACGGCTGTAATATACTGACACGAATTCTTTATAGACGAATGGAAAAACTGGTACAAGCCGACCTTGGGGAAGATCATTTCGGATTCTGTAGAAACGTTTGAACACGTAAGGCAATACTGACCCTACAACGTATCTTAGAAGTTAGATTAAGGAAAGATAAACCCTCGTTCCTCGCATTTTTTGAAAGAGTAATTTTTTGACAATATTAGATTAGGAAATGAGACACTTAAAGTAGTAGATGAGTTTTGCTATTTGGGAAGCAAAATAACGGATGAAGGTCGAAGTAAAGAGGAAATAAAATGTAGACTGGCAATGGCAAGAAAAGCATTTCTGAAAAAGAGAATTTTGTTAACATGGAGTATAGATTTAAGTGTCAGGAAGTCTTTTCGAAAAGTATTTGAATGGAGTGTTTGGATGTGTAACATGGAGAAATAGTTTAGACAAGAAGAGAAAAAAGCGTTCGAAATGTGGTGCTACAGAAGAATGCTGGAGATTAGATGGGTAGATCACTTAACTGACGAGGAGGTACTGAATAGAAGAGGAATTTGTGGCACAACTTGACCAGAAGAAGGGATCGGTTAGTAGGACATGTTCTGAGGCACCAAGGGATCACCAATTTAGTATTGCAGGGCAGCGTGGAGGGTAAAACTCGTGGAGGGAGACCAAGAGATGAATACACTAAGCAGATTCAGAAGGACGTAGGGTGCAGTAGTTACTTAAAGATGAAGAAGCTTGCACAGGATAGAGTTGCATGGAGACCTGCATCAAACCAGTCTCTGGACTGGACTGAAGACCACAACAACAACGACATAAGCGAATGAAAATAAGCAAAGCAGCCTAATTTTCGAGTCGAACGATCACTTACTTCAGACACCGACGAATAGTAAAAAATGGCATTATTGCACTGAAAAATCTGTAGCCATTCGTATATTGCAGTAGAAAGCTTACCATACGGCCCATAAAAACGGGACAGTTCCCTTTTCTGGCCCAGGTGTACGGCGTCTCCGTAATTTTTATCGGGACGCACAAATGTCTCTTCTATTAAAATTTCGCAAACACGTTTTATGCCATAAATTAGTAATGCTGATTTATATTTAAGTTACACATAATTGCTTGAAAATGCTGGTTTCTGTAATTTTGAAAATGTCAAATAATTACTTTATTTTCTAGGTTCTCGTTTTATTTACTTTTGTTAGGTTTCTGTTGAAGTACCTGTATGCTTCCACAATACGCCACAATGGTGAACAGCCGCCTCCCCTGCTTGCACGCCTCATAAACCATGTTGAGGTTTACTTTCAGACAGCGCCCTGGCACCGGCAGAAGGAACGGTAGCCTACTTCACTGTGTATCGGTGTCACAGCTATGGTTCCATGGACTGCACGTCGAAAACGATCAAGAAAGTGTTTGATATCAGGTTTAGTTGTGCAAGGCCAAAAAAAGAATGTATTGTTAATAATGTATTGGCTCCATGGTGCAAAGAGTGTCTCACTGAAGCCCGTAATGAAGTGAACTTAATAAGCATTTCAGTCAATACCAGCAATCATAAATATACTAAATTACTTCCTCTCATTGTCAAATATTTCATACCTGAAAGTGGGCTACATGTAAAGAATTCTGTTCTGTCGATAATGAAATATCAGCTGCTAATCAAAATGTGTACACCATGTTCTACAGGCCCATAATTTGAAGTCAAAATTTGTGTCTCTCTCAGCTGACAATACGAATTTTATGTGTGGTGGGGTTATTAGAGGAGATAAAGAAAACATTCTCAGCAAATCAGAAGTAAGTCTCAAACTTACTGGTTGCATGGCACATGGAATTCACAACAGCATAGAAACAGCAGTGGGCAAGTTACCAATCGATAGAAAACATTGTGTAAAATTCCATACATACAGCATTTGGGTGGAAGACTAAAGGAATTCTGTGAATACCTAATATCTGCAAGTACTGGCTCCAGAGTTGATAGAGAGCATCATGACTGATACAGGGATTAGTGATCACAAGGTCGTTGTAGCTAGGCTCAATACCG
Source organism: Schistocerca serialis cubense (assembly GCF_023864345.2). Classification (NCBI taxonomy): domain Eukaryota; kingdom Metazoa; phylum Arthropoda; class Insecta; order Orthoptera; family Acrididae; genus Schistocerca; species Schistocerca serialis. Next base: position 512,083,980 of record NC_064646.1, read on the forward strand.
TTTCTTCCAAATCCACCAGAAACAAACGCAAAATAATTTTATTTAAAAAAGCGGATAAAGTATCACTAGAAGCCTTCCTAAGAGACAATCTCCATTCCTTCCGAACTGACTATGCAAATGTAGACGAGATGTGGCTCAAATTCAAAGATATAGTAGCAACAGCAATTGAAAGATTCATACCTCCTAATTGGTAAGAGATGGAACTGAAACCCCGTGGTACACAAAAAAGGTCCGAACGCTGTTGCAGAGGCAACGGAAAAAGCATGCGAAGTTCAGAAGAACGCGAAATCCCGAAGATTGGCTGAAATTTACAGACGCGCGAAATTTGGCACGGACTTCAATGCGAGATGCCTTTTTAGGTTCCACAACGAAACATTGTCTCGAAATTTGGTAGAAAATCCGAAGAAATTCTGGTCGTATGTAAAGTACACAAGCGGCAAGACGCAGTCAATACCTTCGCTGCGCAGTGCCGATGGTACTGTTACCGACGACTGTGCCGCTAAAGCGGAGTTATTGAACGCAGTTTTCCGAAATTCCTTCACCAGGGAAGACGAATGGAATATTCCAGAATTTGAAACACAAACAGCTGCTAGCATGAGTTTCTTAGAAGTACATACCTTAGGGGTTGGGAAGCAACTCAAATCGCTTGATACGGGCAAGTCTTCAGGTCCAGAGTGTATACCGATTAGGTTCCTTTCAGATTACGCTGATACAATAGCTCCCTACTTAGCAATCATATACAACCGCTCGCTCACCGATAGATCTGTACCAACAGATTGGAAAATTGCGCAGGTCGCACCAGTGTTTAAGAAGGGTATTAGGAGTCATCCATCGAACTACAGACCTATATCATTGACGTCGGTTTGCAGTAGGGTTTTGGAGCATATACTGTATTCAAACATTATGAATCACCTCGAAGGGGACGATCATTGATACGTAATCAGCATGGTTTCAGAAAACATCGTTCTTGTGCAACGCAGCCAGCTCTTTATTCGCACGAAGTAATGGCCGCTATCGACAGGGGATCTCAAGTTGATTCCGTATTTCTAGATTTCCGGAAAGCTTTTGACACTGTTCCTCACAAGCGACTTCTAATCAAGCTGCGGGCCTATGGGGTATCGTCTCAGTTGTGCGACTGGATTCGTGAATTCCTGTCAGGAATGTCGCAGTTCGTAGTAATAGACGGCAAATAATCGAGTAAAAGTGAAGTGATATCAGGTGTTCCCCAGGGAAGCGTCCTGGGACCTCTGCTGTGCCGGCCGCGGTGGTCTAGCGGTTCTAGGCGCGCAGTCCGGAACCGCGCGACTGCTACGATCGCAGGTTCGAATCCTGCCTCTGGCATGGATGTGTGTGATGTCCTTAGGTTAGTTAGGTTTAAGTAGTTCTAAGTTCTAGGGGACTGATGACCACAGATGTTGTCCCATAGTGCTCAGAGCCATTTGAACCATTTTTGAACCTCTGCTGTTCCTGATCTATATAAATGATCTGGTTGACAATCTGAGCAGTCCTCTTACGTTGTTCGCAGATGATGCTGTAATTTACCGTCTAGTAAGGTCATCCGAAGACCAGTATCAGTTGCAAAGCGATTTAGAAAAGATTGCTGTATGGTGTGGCAGGTGGCAGTCGACGTTAAATAACGAAAAGTGTGAGGTGATCCACATGAGTTCCAAAAGAAATCCGTTGGAATTCGATTACTCGATAAATAGTACAATTCTCAAGGCTGTCAATTCAACTAAGTACCTGGGTGTTAAAATAACGAACAACTTCAGTTGGAAAGACCACATAGATAATATTGTGGGGAAGTCGAGCCAAAGGTTGCGTTTCATTGGCAGGACACTTAGAAGATGCAACAAGTCAACTAAAGAGACAACTTACACTACACTCGTTCGTCCTCTGTTAGAATACTGCTGCGCGGTGTGGGATCCTTAGCAGGTGGGATTGACGGAGGACATCGAAAGGGTGCAAAAAAAGGGCAGCTCGTTTTGTATTATCACGTAATAGGAGAGAGAGTGTGGCAGATATGATACGCGAGTTGGGATGGAAATCATTAAAGCAAAGACGTTTTTCGTCGCGGCGAGATCTATTTACGAAATTTCAGTCACCAACTTTCTCTTCCGAATGCGAAAATATTTTGTTGAGCCCAACCTACATAGGTAGGAATGATCATCAAAATAAAATAAGAGAAATCAGAGCTCGAACAGAAAGGTTTGTGTTCGTTTTTCCCGCGCGCTGTTCGGGAGTGGAATGGTAGAGAGATAGTATGATTGGGTTGGATGAACCCTCTGCCAAGCACTTAAATGTGAATTGCAGAGTAGTCATGTAGATGTAGATGTACTGGCTTACGGCAGCACGAATTATGATTATAGTTTGCTTACAGTCAAACAAGCATTCTAGAAAGTTCTTGGCAGAATATTTGTGATGCAGGAGCATAGGTTGTTATGAGTTACTAAAAGCAAAAGTAAAAAATACGAGAGAGAATTTTTTGAGTGTCCAAGTTAAAGCCATGTTACTGAAAGTGTATGAGTGTGACGGACCAGCTCAAGGTAGATTTTATTCATTTGTAAACATATAGATTGAAAAATCAACCAACCACTTGCAAATAAAGGTTTATTATCCCTTGACCATGGTTTCGGTCTTTGTAAAAGTATCTTCTTCAGAAGTATTGGCCCAAAAATGTATGCACCAATTAAAAAATAATTTTTTTACAAACATAATAAAAAATTAAAAGAAAATATTTGTGAAGTAAATGTACTCACTTATTACGTAACATGATGCCACAATAGATTAGATGAAGCCGAGTGGCTCTGGTCATAAACGAAATTGATGAAACAAGAATTCTTGCGAGGCATGGCTTTAGATAGCGCCAGATTAAATCCATCGTACTTCAGGAAGACTAGTCATTCGTAAATGCCCACAGGTAGAGGTTCTTGTCAACATATAAATGTAATAGGCGTCACAATATAAAATATTTGCATAACTACATGTACCTTATGTAAGAGTTGGCCAACTGCTACAAATATAGACTCAGCAACCAGGAAAAATTGGGCCACAGAAGGCGCTAAAATACATGCGCTTAGAACTAAGCCTTGGTTGTGCTGAACAACAGCATTTTGTAATAAAGGAAGTACGAAAATTCCTCCAAAAATGTAGCATTTGTTAGCGGATTTTTATAAGTAATTGTCATATTGCTTTAATATAAAATTATGCTACTGAACACCAACAGGACGCAGTGCTTACGCCCACTGCTTTCCCATTTTTCTTATCGTTTAAGCTTCCATAGTGTTAAGCGGAAGTACTTTCCTATAGTGAGATTGTTTTAGCTTATATATGCTCTTCTTTCTCCCACTGCATTTGTAACATGTATGTAGCGCCCTCTGTAGCCCAGTATTTCCTAATCGCCTGAGTCTGTACATTTGTAGCAGTTGGGCTTAGTCTCTGACGTAAGGTACCGAACATGTAACTTAACGCAAATATTTTATCTTGTGACGCCTATTACATTTATATGTTGACAGGAGCCTCTACCTGTGGGCATTTACGAATAAGTAGTCTCTCTGAAGAATGATATATGTAATCTGGCGCTGTCTAAAGCCATGGCTTGGAATAATTCTTGTTTCATCAATTTCGTTTATGCCAAGAGCCACTCGGCTTCGTCTAATCTATTGTGGTTTCATGTGATATAATAAGTGAGTACGTTTACTTCAAAAATATTTTTCTATTAATATGTTAAAATGTTTGTTAAAAAAAATTATTTTGTAACTGGTGTATACATTTTCAGGGCCAAAACTTCTGAAGAAGTTATTTTTTAAAGCCATTGTCAACGGATAATAAACCTTTATTTGCAACTGGTTGGCTGATTTTTCAATCTATTCGGAATAACGCAGTTGCTGTTTTGCAGCCATATTCAAGATCTGTAAATACACTCCTGGAAATGGAAAAAAGAACACATTGACACCGGTGTGTCAGACCCACCATACTTGCTCCGGACACTGCGAGAGGGCTGTACAAGCAATGATCACACGCACGGCACAGCGGACACACCAGGAACCGCAGTGTTGGCCGTCGAATGGCGCTAGCTGCGCAGCATTTGTGCACCGCCGCCGTCAGTGTCAGCCAGTTTGCCGTGGCATACGGAGCTCCATCGCAGTCTTTAACACTGGTAGCATGCCGCGACAGCGTGGACGTGAACCGTATGTGCAGTTGACGGACTTTGAGCGAGGGCGTATAGTGGGCATGCGGGAGGCCGGGTGGACGTACCGCCGAATTGCTCAACACGTGGGGCGTGAGGTCTCCACAGTACATCGATGTTGTCGCCAGTGGTCGGCGGAAGGTGCACGTGCCCGTCGACCTGGGACCGGACCGCAGCGACGCACGGATGCACGCCAAGACCGTAGGATCCTACGCAGTGCCGTAGGGGACCGCACCGCCACTTCCCAGCAAATTAGGGACACTGTTGCTCCTGGGGTATCGGCGAGGACCATTCGCAACCGTCTCCATGAAGCTGGGCTACGGTCCCGCACACCGTTAGGCCGTCTTCCGCTCACGCCCCAACATCGTGCAGCCCGCCTCCAGTGGTGTCGCGACAGGCGTGAATGGAGGGACGAATGGAGACGTGTCGTCTTCAGCGATGAGAGTCGCTTCTGCCTTGGTGCCAATGATGGTCGTATGCGTGTTTGGCGCCGTGCAGGTGAGCGCCACAATCAGGACTGCATACGACCGAGGCACACAGGGCCAACACCCGGCATCATGGTGTGGGGAGCGATCTCCTACACTGGCCGTACACCACTGGTGATCGTCGAGGGGACACTGAATAGTGCACGGTACATCCAAACCGTCATCGAACCCATCGTTCTACCATTCCTAGACCAGCAAGGGAACTTGCTGTTCCAACAGGACAATGCACGTCCGCATGTATCCCGTGCCACCCAACGTGCTCTAGAAGGTGTAAGTCAACTACCCTGGCCAGCAAGATCTCCGGATCTGTCCCCCATTGAGCAGGTTTGGGACTGGATGAAGCGTCGTCTCACGCGGTCTGCACGTCCAGCACGAACACTGGTCCAACTGAGGCGCCAGGTGGAAATGGCATGGCAAGCCGTTCCACAGGACTACATCCAGCATCTCTACGATCGTCTCCATGGGAGAATAGCAGCCTGCATTGCTGCGAAAGGTGGATATACACTGTACTAGTGCCGACATTGTACATGCTCTGTTGCCTGTGTCTATGTGCCTGTGGTTCTGTCAGTGTGATCATGTGATGTATCTGACCCCAGGAATGTGTCAATAAAGTTTCCCCTTCCTGGGACAATGAATTCACGGTGTTCTTATTTCAATTTCCAGGAGTGTATGTTCTACAGTGTACCATATGATTATTTAGTTTCATGAGTGAGAAGTTTCCACATGACACCGACTTCCGTTGGTCTACTTTGAAATCAAAATCGTCAGTTGTGGAGGCCAGTCCTTCAACAATGCAAGATATAGCTAATGTAATCCTAGACCGTTCTCTTGTTTGATGAATTTTGTATGCTAAAACAATTATAGTTGAAAAATTATGTCAATAGAATGCTAACACTGTAGCAGTACAGGCTAGGTGGGTGAAAATGTCCACAGTATTGAAGGAGAAAAACATTGCAATAACAATTCTGCCTAAGGTTATAAAATTTATCCTTTGCCTTCCAAGCTCGTATGCACCCATGGAACGTATCTTTTCAAAAGTGAGTAAGTACTGGCCATTTGAAAAGACCGACATTTTGGAATCTACGATTGCCAATTCCTCAATACTACAATGTAATTTCACTTTCCCGCGCACGGAAACGTATGACATATCGTTGAATCTCAGAAAGATTTGTGAGAAATGTTAAATTGTTTTAAATATGACTGTTCTGTCTTAACTAGTTTGTACTAGTTTTATATAAGTAATAATGAGTATCCCCTTTGAAATGCCATTTCCTTACATGAATATCAATGATAAGTCATTTTCCAGTCAAAAAAAGACATTGTTGACCCCTTTCATCCAGTTAAACAGGATCCAAAAGTCGTGTTAGTGGATGTACAGATCGTCTTCGTCCCCGAAGACGATACTGGATTATCCTTGAAGGTGTACTGTATGTTAAAAAAAAAAAAAAGAAAATACATGGTAACTTTAGACAATGGTTCCTAAAACCTTAGCAGTCTATACGTTACGAATCAACCGATCTAATTTGCAAATCACAGTATCTTGTCACCATACACGTAGCGGGACTCGACGTCAATGTCGAAGGCATTACACACGTCAGAAACTCCCCACCGCTGCTCAAGCGCATATTCAATTGTAACGGTTTACGTAGATTAGCTAGGCTAAAAATCTTTAAAAGGGCCACGCTGTTTATTTGCTCTGTTTAAATGAGAACTCAAGGTACTGTGGAAATATGAAGACGAACAATCTATGAAGATCGTAAGGTCTTACCAATCACACTATGAACACCAAAGACTAAAATTTTTTTGTTGGAGTCAAGCGTTGTGATTTCACTGGTCTGTCTGAGTTAGTGGAAGTCAGCCACAAATATGTTTTAAAGGTTTTTCGATGTTTACCAGTTAAATAAGTAACAACTTCTTTACACAACATGGAACTAATGTTATTATTTTGAACTTACAAGCGAGCAAATCGTCAAATGAATAGTTAAATAAAGAGAGTAAGTATTAATCAACAAGTGAAACATTTGTTACCTTCGACAAGAATTCATTTAGTCATTCTACACTGTATCCCAATTATAGTTTTTATTTCTACTGTACATAAACTATAAGGTATTAACGAAGACCCCCAACTCAGTATTTTATAAACAACATGTTTAAAACAAAACTCTCGTTCGTGTTAGGTGTTATCAGTTTCTGATTAACTATTTTTGAAAACACCACTCCCTTAACACAGCACTACAAATAAAAAACACCTGGCGGTATGTAAACAACCATTACACAGAATTCAGAATGTAATCACACAAATGAAGGGCGGAAAGAAGACTGGTTCCCTGAGAACATATATTCCCATATCTACACTTCAAATGCACGGATTCCAAAGTTGCAACGCCACAGCTGACATAGTGCCGAAAATGATGGTCTGTCTATTTTCGCAGCGAACTGAAACTAGTTTGTAATTATTAAGAAACCACCAACCGCGTGCAATATGCTCCTTAATTCTTCTTTACAATGTCTGGAGATGGTGCGTACAATACTAACACATTAGAGCACTCGTGAAAAGAAACAACAGAGTTGTAATCACCCGGTATCTTTCCTATATGGGGCGGGGGCCTCAGATTGGCTGTTGTTTAGTCGCCACACGTGAGCGGCTGTCACGTGTAGGGAGGCAGCGCTATGCGGTAATTCTTGGACAGACAAAAAAAAAAACAATAAAGCCCACGTGTGAAACGATACCGCGGCTCCGCAGTGTTTCACCGTTTTCTTACGCACGAAAACAAAATTATGTTGCTAATAACTGTAAACAGAACTGCATTTACTTTGTAGTGCTCAAAAATGCTACTGGGTGGATAGTTTGATTGTATTACGAAAGTACTGGACTGTGTTGGTTGTGATCAGTAATGTTAAATCTTGGTGTGGATAAACAGCTATTGCTCAGCTGTCACCGCGACTTTTCAATTCTTACGTTAAGTGTACTTTGCCACATCGCTTACAAGGCAACGTGTTTCCTGCGGTGAATCTGACGAATTCGGTAAAACTGCGTAGGTTCACCGAGAAAGGGGATCTTTCTAATAATATTATTAGCAGTAACGACACCAATGTCAAATACTTTCTGTTTAACGTGTTTCGTTCCTTACCTTACAGAAGCGGCCCACACTCAGTTGCGAGCCGTTAATCCGCCAGGGGCTGCGACAACAAGTTTGGTGCTTAACAATGGGCCAAACTAGAAACACAAACACTGCTCACTTTTGCTTAGTGCGAGCCGAGACACAACAAACCTCGAACGCAGCCAAAACAGACTACGTGACGTTAGATACTCGCATATCAATTTATGCTCCAGGAGGCGTTGACAGTGCCACCTAGTGGCTGCCGCGGCAGCTGCCAACTGTTACACAGGCAAGCGCGAGTAATCAAAATTCTGGCGCTCGTTTCAGTTATTGTCCTGTCGCAGCAAGAAAATAAAAACCGTTCGTCATTATCGAACACAGCGGTTAATCCGTCCACTATGCACAAAAGCGGTACTGCTTGATGTTTATGACATGTGACGCCGCCGGTAATGGAATATATGCGATTACCGCGTCTCCTGTAGCTTCCATTCACAGTGAAGAAGTTAACAACGATCTGCAATCTACTTCTGTTGAGTGTGGAGCTTAAATGCGATAATGTACACACACGGCAGCAAAGCCACAATAATTTATCACTCTGGGGTCGAATTACGCGAAACGCGACAAATCTGAAATTATATCTGTGTTAATTCAAGTATACATAATTTAAAGCATCAGTGTGAATCATTATTAAAACAGAAAAGACAAAACACACCCGAAGAACAAAGTAAGTGCCTGAACAAGCAAAATTCTGCAATTAACAAGTGCAGTGCTGAACAAATCAGAGAACTTGGTGCGAAAAAAAAAACGGTAAATAATGTAAGCAAAATTATAGTGTTGGCGGACAGTCACGGGCGTGATGTAGCGGATATTCTTAATCGGTGTAAACAGCTAAAAGCAACCAGTTTTATCTAGCCAAATGCCTCACTATCAGAAGTAGGGAAGGTAGCACAATCTGCTGAGTGTGCAAAGCTTAATCAAAATGATTTTGTTGTTCTGTTAGGGGGATCGAACGATGTAAATGAAACTGAGGAGGCTACACAGAATCTGGAAAGATACCTGAGCCACCTTACCTATACAAACGTAATAGTTTGCAATATACCATACAGGCGCGACCAACCCCAATGGTCCTGTGTTAATAGTGAAATCACAGTGTAAAATAAACAATATACGAGCATTTTCAAACGTTTCAGAAATATGCAAATTATTGACATAAACAGTATTGGTTGTAGATTTTATACATAACATGGGCAACATCAAAACAAGTTGGGAAAGCAGGTAGTAGCCAATCAAATGGCTAATACTGTTTCAGAAAAACAGAATAAAACATCAGAGAAGAAACTGGCAATTAATTGGTATCGGTACTACCCAGCCAGTCAGTATAATGCTACACCGACTGTGGAAACACCGTCAGATCAAAATTTAGTAGCGGCTGAAGCACCATGTTCAACAACAACGGCAGCAACACCACCTTTAAAAACGATAACAGCAACCTCAGCTGCAGCACCTCTAACAAAAATAGCAGTTCAACCAGCAGATCAAACAGAAATGCCAACAGCAACAACTGTAGTACCAACATTACTGACAATAGCTGCAACAACAGCATCAACAGTAGCTCCAGCAATAGCAATATTAGAATGTACATCAGCAGAATCAACATTAACGACAGTGTCTACAATAAGTAGCAGTGAAAAAAGAAAATGTGACCACCTTGCCAACCAAACGGAAAACAGTGCCTCCCACACATCTGAGTGATTTTTTAGTTGGAAACAGAATAGGGAGGAAAACCAAAAGAAAAACAAACAGAAGAAGTTGCCTAAGGTAAGTTATGTGTCAGAAATGAGGGAGATGTGTCGAACTCACAGACAGTCATTGCCAACTGTCAATGAAAATTGTCTACTCTTTTTGCATATTAATATCCAGTCAATGAAAAATAAGCTCTTGGAACTGCAATATTGGCTGGAAAAACTTAATTGTACTGCACTTTTGGTAAATGAACCATGGCTATCTCATACAGAAATAGATTTGAGGGCACCTAATGGTTATGAACTAGCTACAGGGTACTGTAGAACAAACATGAAGCATGTTGGTGTAGCCATATATATTTGTAAGAGACTGAAATTAATATATGAAGCTATAGATATAAGTAGTTTCTGCACTGAAACATATTTTCAAGCAGCAGCTGTATTGTTTCCAAGTATTGGTATATTAGTTGTAACTGTGTATTGTACCCCTAATCAAAATTAGGACTTGTTTATACAGGGTCTTGAAAAAACTCATAGTATTCCTCCTTAAGAAGAAAAAGTGCAGAGTTTTCATATTCAGTGATATAAATATAGACATTAGAATTCAAAGGAGAACTGAAACTATCTACTTAACACATTAAGAGCACTTTTACTGCATAAACTATACACTCACAAGACAGAATGCATGTCTTGACAACATAATCAGTAACTTTCAAATAAATGAAAGTCAGAGCATCATAATTAAATTACGCATTTCCGATCATGATGGCTTTAGCTTAAACTTCCAATACATAATAAAATAGGAAGCTAGTCAGATGAGCCAGGTAGAGCAATAATAAGAGTAAAAGGAAAAAAGTTCTTGTATTTAAAATCCACATTAAAACAAATAGACTGGGATGAAGTAATCACAGAAGCTATAAAAGCTAATGAGTCAGCCATTAAATTCCAACATGTAGCAGTTACAATATTTGAAGAAACCTGCCCTGAACAGTACCAAAGAACCCACAAGAATAACACTCACCACAAAACCAAAAGAATGAAAGAATAGTACACACCTCAATTAAACAATTTAAGAACAGTTATGCTCATTTATCGTGATGAGTCTCACCAGCAACAGCAGCAGCTACATCAACAGCAGAGCCACCTCTGGTAACAGCAGAAGCAATAGAATCAGAGGTAGCTGGACCAACTCCACCAAAAGTAGTAAAAACATCAAGAACAGTTACACTAACAGCAACAACAACTGCAATAACAGCTCCATCAACTACACAGCCAGCCCTAATACCAGCAGGAAAATCAACAGCAAAAGCAACAGAACCATCATTAGCAACAGCAGAACCATCCACAATAGCAGCAGAATCAACTCCAACATTAGCAGAACCAGTACTGTCAACTAAAAAAACTTCAGGCAGCAGACACAAGCCAGTGCCTCCATCCCATCTAAATGATTTTTTAGTGGAAACCAGAAAGAGGAGGAAGCCCACAAGAGAAACAGAGATATGACCCTATTTAAGTCGGCAAAGCAGAGAAATATACAACAAGGTATTTACAACTTTAAAATAATCCACCAGAATGTGCAGGGCTTGAGCAAGAAATATGAACAATTAGACGTGTTTGTAAATGAAACTATGCCTGATGTGCTCGGTATTAGTGAACAGTGGCTATCTGATGCCAAATTAGAACTTTTTAAACCTCTACGCATGGTACTAGCTAATAAGTTTTGCAGATCTACTATCAGAGGTGGGGGTGTGTCAATGTATGTAAAAAGCACATTTGATTTTAATTCTGTAAATGTAAGTAAATATTCATTAGAAGGAACAATTGAATCATGTGCAGCACGTATAAAGGTACCAAATGATGAAATTTATGTTATATGTTTATATAGACCGCCAGGTGGAAACTTCGAAGTTTTTTTTAACAAAGTTTTGTGACATGATAGAGAATGTTTTTATATCACACCTGAACAAGTTAGTGATTATAGGAGACTTCAGCATAAATGTATTAGCAGATAAGTTACACACTAGACAATTCAAGAATACTCTGCTTGAATATAATGTAAGAAACCTGATAAACACTGCAACCAGGGAGACTGAAACATGCCAGTCTGCAATAGATAACATAATCACTGGTATTCGTCTTTACAATCTTACATCTTCTGTTATTATAAGTGCTTTGTCAGACCACCATGCAGTAGAACTAAGTGTGCACATAAAAAAGGTTCCTAAACACAGTTGCTATAGATATATTAGGATGAATACAGACCAAAATATAATTCATTTGAATAATACACTAAGGAATGTGGATTGGAACAGTGTTCTAACGACACTTCATAATTACGGCAAATTCTCAAGTGAACTATTCTACATTCTTAACCAAGCCTGCCCATTAATAAAAAAGAGAATTAAGTCACATGCTGTAACCCGAAACTGGATATCAAGTTCAGTCACTGATGCTAGAGAAAAACTAAGATGGTATGAGTATGTAAGTTAAAAATGAGTTGAGCAATAAAAAATTAAAATAAGAGTTCAAAAAGTATCAGAAATACTATGTAGATCTCCTAATTTCGGAAAAACAGAAACATTTTGAAAGTGTCATTCAGAGCTCAAATAATATCTCCAAAACATCATGGGCACTAGTAAATAGAGAGATAGGTAAATCTGAGAAACATACAACTGAAAATCACTTGCTGATAAACGGCACAATAGAAACTGATCAGAATAAGATAGCAGATCTGTTTAACAATTACTTTCCCTCTGTTGGCTCCAGCATAAAAAATCAGCTTAAAAATCATAAATACAAATTCAGAGGAACACCAGGGTCAGGAAGTATATTTTTGATGCCAACAAGTAAAGAAGAAATAGTTAAAATAGTGAGTAGCTTAAAGAATTCCCATGCAGCAGGATATAATGGTCTTAGTCTGGACACACTTAAGAAATGTATACATAAAATTGCATCACCTTTATGAACAGTTATGAACTCTCATATGGAAGATGGTCTATTTCCAGATGAGTTGAAAATTGCTCAAGTTGTGCCTATTTTTTAAAAAAGGAAACAGGAATCTAGTAGAAAACTTTCGACCCATTTCTGTTCCTCCAATAATATCCAAAATCTTTGAGAAAGTAATATACATAAGAATCTGGAACTTCCTGGTATGTAAAACAGTGATTTCTAAGGGGCAGTATGGGTTTGTCAAGGGGTCGTCCACCATTACAGCAGCATCCAACTTAATCCAAGGTGTCACTCAAGCAATAGATAATAAAGAACATGTATGTGACATCTTTCTGGACTTACAAAAAGCATTTGACTGTGTTGATATGACCATACTGCTGGACAAACTGTGGAACTATGGCATTCGAGGCACAGCCCATAATCCGATGAGGTCCTACTTGACAAATAGGAAGCAGTTTATGTCTATTAGCACTACAGAGGGAGAATACAAATCAAACACCACTGACATAAATTTTGGTATTCCACAGGGGTCAATATTAGGACCACTTCTTTTTATTATTTATGTTAATGATATTCAGTCCATAACAAACCATTCAACAGCTATCTTATATGCAGATGATACCACGTTAATATGCTGCAGTCCAAGCTATTCGCAGCTCAAAGTTGAATCCAATAGTGCAGCAGGCTTAATTCTGCAGTATTTTAAGGAAAACAAACTAAAATTAAACACAAATAAATCTGTCTATATTGAATTTGATCTTGGGAAGCAAAAAACTCATGAAAACAAAATCTTAATGAGTGACGAATACATTAAAAAACAATACTCGACCAAATTTCTTGGCCTGACACTTGATGCGGGGTTAAACTGGTCTGATCATGTGAATGATATTTGCAAAAATCTAAGTACTACCATATATGTCCTAAGAAAACTGACACCTTTTTGTAACATCACCACTCTGAAGCAAATATATTTTGCACTATTTGAATCCCATCTAAGCTATGGGATAGAGGTATGGGGATCCAGCAGTAAAGGTAATATGAAAAGTGTACTTATCTTACAAAAGAAGGCACTTAGAATTATGGGAAAGAAATATGCCAGGGAGTCCTGCAGAAATTTGTTTAAAGAATTTAAAATACTAATTGTTCATAACCTGTATGTGCTGAAGATAATCATTATGGCAGTAAACAGTAACAAAACACTTAATAAAGAAATACATGATCACAACACTAGAGGTAGAGAGAGACCCCACATCATCTCTCATAGGACAACACTCTATGAGAAAGGCCCTAACTGTGCAGGCATAAAACTACTGAATTGCTTCCATCCTAATATCTCCAAATTGCCCATAACAAAACTAAAAACAAAATTAAAATTATGGCTCCTAAACAATCCTGTATATTCAATAGATGAGTTTCTAGATTTAGTAAACTCGTATGATGGAAGACCATCTATCTAAAAATATATGTAATCTCAGATCTTAGACTGTGCCACAAACTGTAAATATTTGAATGTCAGATATGAATATTATGTCACAAACTGTAGATTCCTTAATCTAAGTATGGCAATAACAATTTTTTATCTATAGTCCATATATGTAACTCTGTTCTCTCAACTAAATTTAGAAAAAGTTGTGTAGATAAAAGTGCCAGCCAATAATATGTAACCCTAGTAAGTTCCAGAAGACTGGAACAAAAAAAACCTTTTCTTGTAATCAGTTGATGTTGGATCAAAATAAATAAATAGTGAAGCAGATAAAAATATGTAAAAACTAGCCAGAAAGCACTATAGATCTGAAATCAAGACAGCAAAATTCAAAGCCAATGACACATTCATACTCAATGCCACAAGTAAATTCAAAGCAGCATGGAAAGTCATTAAAAACAGAAATAAACCGCCAAAAGAATAACACAGTATACAAATTCCTCTACATATATTAAGTGCTCATTTGCCAATCCTGTCTGTGGCATTAAGATAGAGGAAGATGAGAGAAAGGCAGAAGCATTGCTATCTACAATACACAGGAAGCTCAGTAATATATTTGAATGGGCATTAGTAACTCCTAGACAGGTCAGTAAATCAATAGCCAAGCTCAATAACTCTAGAGCTGAAGACTACTATGGTTTATCTAATTATGCCATAAAAATATAAGAGAATAAATACTAATCCCCTTAACCAGGGTAATAAATAAGATATGAAACAAAGGTGTTTACCCAGATTGTTTAAAAATTTCTGTTATCATTCCTGTGTATAAGAAAGGCGACAAAGATTTACCTGAAATTACTGACCCCTCTCGCTAGTTCCCATAATTTCAAAAATAATAGAGTACTGTATCCATCAGCAAATGAGCAAGTATTTTGAATTGAATAAACTGCTATGTTCCACACAGTATGGGTTCAGAACTGGTCTTTCGACTGTGAAGGCAGCACAGAGCATTGTCACTAAATTACAGGGTGTTACAAAAAGGTACAGCCAAACATTCAGGAAACATTCCTCACACACAAAGAAAGAAAATAATTTATGTGGCTTTTGGAAAGGCTTACTTTCCATGTTACTTTCCATGTTAGAGCTCATTTTATTACTTCTCTTCAAATCACATTAATCATGGAATGGAAACACACAGCAACAGAATGTACCAGCGTGACTTCAAACACTTTGTTACAGGAAATGTTCGAAATGTCCTCCGTTAGCGAGGATACATGCATCCACCCTCTGTCACATGCAATCCCTGATGCGCTGATGCAGCCCTGGAGAATGGCGTATTGTATCACAGCTGTTGACAATACAAGTATGAAGAGTCTCTACATTTGGTACCGGGGTTGCGTAGACAAGAGCTTTCAAATGCCCCCATAAATGAGAGTCAAGAGGGTTCAGGTCAGGAGAGCATGGAGGCCATGGAATTGGTTCGCCTCAACCAATCCATCGGTCACCGAATCTGTTGTTGAGAAGGGTACGAACACTTCAACTGAAATGTGCAGGAGCTCCATTGTGCATGAACCACATGTTGTCGTACTTGTAAAGGCACATGTTCTAGCAGCACAGGTAGAGTATCCCGTATGAAATCATGATAACATGCTCCATTGAGCGTAGGTGGAAGAACATGGGGCCTAATCAAGACATCACCAACAATGCCTGCCCAAACGTTCACAGAAAATGTCAATGTCAACACAAGCACCGAAGACAACATTACCTTCGTTCAATTGGGCCCACTGGTGGTGAATCGAGGAAGTACTGTACATACTGACGAAACTAAAATGAGCTCTAACATGGAAATTAACCATTTCTGGACGCATGTCCACATAACATCTTTTCTTTATTTGTGTGTGAGGAATGTTTCCTGAAAGTTTGGCCATTGTTGTTGTTGTTGTTGTGGTCTTCAGTCCTGAGACTGGTTAGATGCAGCTCTCCATACTACTCTATCCTGTGCAAGCTTCTTCATCTCCCTGTACTTACTGCAACCTACATCCTTCTGCATCTGCTTAGTGTATTCATCTTTTGGTTTCTCTCTACGATTTATACCCTCCACGCTGCCCTCCAATGCTAAATTTGTGATTCCCTGATGCCTCAGAACATGTCCTACCAACCTGTCCCTTCTTCTTGTCAAGTTGTGCCACAAATTCTTCTTTTCCCCAATTCTATTCAATACCTCCTCATTAGGTATGTGATCTACCCATCTAATCTTCAGCATTCTTCTGTAGCACCACATTTCGAAAGCTTCTATTCTCTTCTTGTCCAAACTATTTATCATCCATGTTTCACTTCCATGGCTACACTCCATACAAATACTTTCAGAAACAACTTCCTGATACTTAAATCTATACTCGATGTTAGCAAATTTCTCTTCTTCAGAAACACTTTCCTTGCCATTGCTAGTCTACATTTTATATCCTCTCTACTTCGACCATCATCAGTTATTTTGCTCCCCAAATAGCAAAACTCCTTTACTACTTTAAGTGTCTCATTTCCTAATCTAATTCCCTCAGCATCACCCGACTTAATTCGACTACATTTCATTATCCTCGTTTTGCTTTTCTTGATGTCCATCTTATATCCTCCTTTCAAGACTCTGTCCATTCCATTCAACTGCTCTTCCAAGTTCTTTGCTGTCTCTGACAGAATTACAATGTCATCGGCGAACCTCAAAGTTTTTATTTCTTCTCCATGGGTTTTAATACCTACACCAAATTTTTCTTTTGTCTCCTTTACTGCTTGCTCAGTATACAGATTGAACAACATTGGGGAGAGGCTACAACCCTGTCTCACTCCCTTCCCAACCACTGCATCCCTTTCATGTCCCTCGACTCTTATAACTGCCATCCGGTTTCTGTACAAACTGTAAATAGCCTTTCGCTCCCTGTATTTTACCCCTGCCACCATTAGAATGTGAAAGAAAGTATTCCTGTCAACCTTGTCAAAAGTTTTCTATAATTCTACAAATGCTAGAAACATAGGTTTGCCTTTCCTTAATCTTTCTTCTAAGATAAGTCGTAAGGTCAGTATTGCCTCACGTGTTCCAACATTTCTATGGAATCCAAACTGATCTTCCCCGAGGTCGGCTTCTACCAGTTTTTCCATTCGTCTGTAAAGAATTCACGTTAGTATTTTGCAGCTGTGACTTATTAAACTGATATTTCAGTAATTTTCACATCTGTCAACACCTGCTTTCTTTGGGATTGGAATTATTATATTCTTATTGAAGTCTGAGGGTATTTCACCTGTCTCATACATCTTGTTCACCAGATGGTAAAGTTTTGTCAGGACTGGCTCTCCCAATGCTGTCAGTAGTTCTAATGGAATGGTGTCTACTCCCGGGGCCTTGTTTCGGCTAAGGTCTGTGGTGTCACCGCCAGACACCACACTTGCTAGGTGGTAGCTTTAAATCGGCCGCGGTCCATTAGTACATGTCGGACCCGCGTGTCGCCACTGTGTGATCGCAGACCGAGTGCCACCACAAGGCAGGTCTCGAGATACGGAATAGCACTCGCCCCAGTTGTACGGACGACGTAGCTAGCGACTACACTGACGAAGCCTTGCTCCTTTGCCGAGCAGATAGTTAGAATAGCCTTCAGCTAAGTCCATGGCTACGACCTAGCAAGGTGCCATTAGCCTTACATAGCTTGTATCTAAAGAATCTCACTTATATCGTCAATAGCGATGTACCAAGGATGGATTAAAGTTAAGTATTCCAGAAGCTACGTACTTTTCTTTATAGCATTCATTACGTATCCTGTTACAGACCTATCTCTTGGCTGCATGAACTAAACGCGTGCCTTTCGGCTACTTCCGTGGCGTGGCTGTCTTGCTACGCCACAACAGTGTCTTTCAGTGCTCTGTCAAACTCTTCACGCAGTATCGTATCTCCCATTTCATCTTCATCTACATCCTCTTCCATTTCTATAATATTGTCCTCAAGTACATCGCCCTTGTATAGACCCTCTATATACTCCTTCCACCTTTCTGCTTTCCCTTCTTTGCTTAGAACTGGGTTTCCAACTGAGCTCTTGATATTCATACAAGTGGCTCTCTTTTCTCCAAAGGTCTCTTTTCCTGTAGGCAGTATCTATCTTGCCCCTAGTGAGATAAACCTCTACATCCTTCCATTTGTCCTCTAGCCATCACTGCTTAGCCATTTTGCACTTCCTGTCGATCTCATTTTTGAGATGTTTGTATTCCTTTTTGCCTGTTTCATTTACTGCATTTTTATATTTTCTCCTTTCATCGATTAAATTCAATATTTCTTCTGTTACCCAAGGATTTCTACTAGCCCTCGTCTTTTTACCTACTTGATCCTCCGCTGCCTTCACTATTTCATCCCTCAGAGCTACCCATTCTTCTTCTACTGTATTTCTTTCCCCCATTCCTGTCAATTGCTCCCTTATGCTCTCCCTGAAACTCTGTACAACCTCTGGTTGTTTCAGTTTATCCAGATCCCATCTCCTTAAATTTCCACCTTTTTGCAGTTTCTTCAGTTTTAATCTACATATCATAACCAATAGATTGTGGTCAGAGTCCACATCTGCCCCTGGAAATGTCTTACAATTTAAAACCTGGTTCCTAAATCTCTGTCTTACCATTATACACTCCTGGAAATTGAAATAAGAACACCGTGAATTCATTGTCCCAGGAAGGGGAAACTTTATTGACACATTCCTGGGGTCAGATACATCACATGATCACACTGACAGAACCACAGGCACATAGACACAGGCAACAGAGCATGCACAATGTCGGCACTAGTACAGTGTATATCCACCTTTCGCAGCAATGCAGGCTGATATTCTCCCATGGAGACGATCGTAGAGATGCTGGATGTAGTCCTGTGGAACGGCTTGCCATGCCATTTCCACCTGGCGCCTCAGTTGGGCCAGCGTTCGTGCTGGACGTGCAGACCGCGTGAGACGACGCTTCATCCAGTCCCAAACCTGCTCAATGGGGGACAGATCCGGAGATCTTGCTGGCCAGGATAGTTGACTTACACCTTCTAGAGCACGTTGGGTGGCACGGGATACATGCGGACGTGCATTGTCCTGTTGGAACAGCAAGTTCCCTTGCCGGTCTAGGAATGGTAGAACGATGGGTTCGATGATGGTTTGGATGTACCGTGCACTATTCAGTGTCCCCTCGACGATCACCAGTGGTGTACGGCCAGTGTAGGAGATCGCTCCCTACTCCATGATGCCGGGTGTAGGCCCTGTGTGCCTCGGTCGTATGCAGTCCTGATTGTGGCGCTCACCTGCACGGCGCCAAACACGCATACGACCATCATTGGCACCAAGGCAGAAGCGACTCTCATCGCTGAAGACGATACGTCTCCATTCGTCCCTCCATTCACGCCTGTCGCGACACCACTGGAGGCGGGCTGCACGATGTTGGGGCGTGAGCGGAAGACGGCCTAACGGTGTGCGGGACCGTAGCCCAGCTTCATGGAGACGGTTGCGAATGGTCCTCGCCGATACTCCAGGAGCAACAGTGTCCCTAATTTGCTGGGAAGTGGCGGTGCGGTCCCCTATGGCACTGCGTAGGATCCTACGGTCTTGGCGTGCATCCGTGCGTCGCTGCAGTCCGGTCCCAGGTCGACGGGCACGTGCACCTTCCGCCGACCACTGGCGACAACATCGATGTACTGTGGAGACCTCACGCACCACGTGTTGAGCAATTCGGCGGTACGTCCACCCGGCCTCCCGCATGCCCACTATACGCCCTCGCTCAAAGTCCGTCAACTGCACATACGGTTCACGTCTACGCTGTCGCGGCATGCTACCAGTGTTAAAGACTGCGATGGAGCTCCGTATGCCATGGCAAACTTGCTGACACTGACGGCGGCGGTGCACAAATGCTGCACAGCTAGCGCCATTCGACGGCCAACACCGCAGTTCCTGGTGTGTCCGCTGTGCCGTGCATGTGATCATTGCTTGTACAACCCTCTCGCAGTGTCCGGAGCAAGTATGGTGGGTCTGACACACCGGTGTCAATGTGTTCTTTTTTCCATTTCCAGGAGTGTATAATCTATCTGATACCTACTGGTATCTCAAGGATTCTTCCATGTATACAGCCTTCTTTTATGATTCTTGAACAAAGTGTTAGCTATGATTAAGTAATGCTCTGCGCAAAATTCTACCAGGCGGCTTCCTCTTTCTTTTCGTAATCCCAATCGATATTCACCTACTATGTTTCCTTCTCTCCCTTTTCCTACTCTAAAATTCCAGTCACCCATGACTATTAGATTCACTACCTGAATAATTTCTTTTATCTCATCATACACTTCATCCATTTCTTCATCCTCTGAAGAGCTAGTTCGCATATAAACTTGTACTACTGTAGTAGGCATGTGCTTCGTGTCTATCTTAGCCACAATAATGCGTTCACTATGCTGTTTGTAGTAGCTTACCCGCACTCCTATTTTTTTATTCATTATTAAACCTACTCCTGCATTATCCCTATTTGATTTTGTATTTATAACCCTGTATTCACCTGACCAAAAATCTTGTTCCTCCTGCCACCAAACTTCACTAATTCCCACTATATCTAACTTTAACCTATCCATTTCCCCTTTTAAATTTTCTAACCTACGTACACAATTGCGGGATCTGACATTCCACACACTGATCCGTAGAACATCAGTTTTCTTTCTCCTGATAATGATGTCCTCTTAAATAGTCCCTGCCCAGAGATCCAAATGGTGGACTATTTTATCTCTGGAATATTTTACCCAAGAGGATGCCATCATCATTTAACCATACAGTAAAGCTGCATGCTTGAGTATCATGCAGTTTTTGGAAACCAATAATCTACTCTGTAGGAATCAACATGGATTCTGGAAACAGCGATCGTGTGAGACCCAACTCGCTTTATTTGTTCATGAGACCCAGAAAATATTAGATACAGGCTCCCAGGTAGATGCTATTTTCCTGGACTTCCTGAAGGCGTTCGATACAGTTCCGCACTGTCGCCTGATAAACAAAGTAAGAGCCTACGGAATATCAGACCAGCTGTGTGGCTGGCTTGAAGAGTTTTTAGCAAACAGAACACAGCATGTTGTTATCAATGGAGAGACGTCTACAGATGTTAAAGTAACCTCTGGCGTGCCACAGGGGAGTGTTATGGGACCATTGCTTTTCACAATATACACTCCTGGAAATGGAAAAAAGAACACATTGACACCGGTGTGTCAGACCCACCATACTTGCTCCGGACACTGCGAGAGGGCTGTACAAGCAATGATCACACGCACGGCACAGCGGACACACCAGGAACCGCGGTGTTGGCCGTCGAATGGCGCGAGCTGCGCAGCATTTGTGCACCACCGCCGTCAGTGTCAGCCAGTTTGCCGTGGCATACGGAGCTCCATCGCAGTCTTTAACACTGGTAGCATGCCGCGACAGCGTGGACGTGAACCGTATGTGCAGTTGACAGACTTTGAGCGAGGGCGTATAGTGGGCATGCGGGAGGCCGGGTGGACGTACCGCCGAATTGCTCAACACGTGGGGCGTGAGGTCTCCACAGTACATCAATGTTGTCGCCAGTGGTCGGCGGAAGGTGCACGTGCCCGTCGACCTGGGACCGGACCGCAGCGACGCACGGATGCACGCGAAGAACGTAGGATCCTACGCAGTGCCGTAGGGGACCGCACCGCCACTTCCCAGCAAATTAGGGACACTGTTGCTCCTGGGGTATCGGCGAGGACCATTCGCAACCATCTCCATGAAGCTGGGCTACGGTCCCGCACACCATTAGGCCGTCTTCTGCTCACGCCCCAACATCGTGCAGCCCGCCTCCAGTGGTGTCGCGACAGGCGTGAATGGAGGGACGAATGGAGACGTGTCGTCTTCAGCGATGAGAGTCGCTTCTGCCTTGGTGCCAATGATGGTCGTATGCGTGTTTGGCGCCGTGCAGGTGAGCGCCACAATCAGGACTGCATACGACTGTGGCACACAGGGCCAACACCTGGCAGCATGGTGTGGGGAGCGATCTCCTACACTGGCCGTACACCACTGGTGATCGTCGAGGGGACACTGAATAGAGCACGGTACATCCAAACCGTCATCGAACCCATCGTTCTACCATTCCTAGACCGGCAAGGGAACTTGCTGTTCCAACAGGACAATGCACGTCCGCATGTATCCCGTGTCACCCAACGTGCTCTAGAAGGTGTAAGTCAACTACCCTGGCCAGCAAGATCTCCGGATCTGTCCCCCATTGAGCATGTTTGGGAATGGATGAAGCGTCGTCTCACGCGGTCTGCATGTCCAGCATGAACGCTGGTCCAACTGAGGCGCCAGGTAGAAATGGCATGGCAAGCCGTTCCACAGGACTACATCCAGCATCTCTACGATCGTCTCCATGGGAGAATAGCAGCCTGCATTGCTGCGAAAGGTGGATATACACTGTACTAGTGCCGACATTGTGCATGCTCTGTTGCCTGTGTCTATGTGCCTGTGGTTCTGTCAGTGTGATCATGTGATGTATCTGACCCCAGGAATGTGTCAATAAAGTTTCCTCTTCCTGGGACAATGAATTCACGGTGTTCTTATTTCAATTTCCAGGAGTGTATAAATGACCTAGTAGATAGTGTCGAAAGTTCCATGCGGCTTTTCGCGGATGATGCTGTAGTATACAGAGAAGTTGCAGCATTAGAAAATTGCAGCGAAATGCAGGAAGATCTGCAGCGGATAGGCACTTGGTGCAGGGGGTGGCAACTGACCCTTAACATAGACAAATGTAATGTATTGCGAATACATAGAAAGAAGGATCCTTTATTGTATGATTATATGATAGCGGAACAAACACTGGTAGCAGTTACTTCTGTAAAATATCTGGGAGTATGTGTGCGGAACGATTTGAAGTGGAATGATCAAATAAAATTAATTGTTGGTAAGGCGGGTACCAGGTTGAGATTCATTGGGAGAGTCCTTAGAAAATGTAGTCCATCAACAAAGGAGGGTGCTTACAAAACACTCGTTCGACCTATACTTGAGTACTGCTCATCAGTGTGGGATCCGTACCTGACGGGGTTGATGGAGGAGATAGAGAAGATCCAAAGAAGAGCGGCGCATTTCGCCACAGGGTTATTTGGTAACCGTGATAGCGTTACGGAGATGTTTAGCAAACTCAAGTGGCAGACTCTGCAAGAGAGGCGCTCTGCATCGCGGTGTAGCTTGCTCGCCAGGTTTCGAGAGGGTGCGTTTCTGTATGAGGTATCGAATATATTGCTTCCCCCTACTTATACCTCCCGAGGAGATCACGAACGTAAAATTAGAGAGATTTGAGCGCGCACGGAGGCTTTCAGACAGTCGTTCTTTTCACGAACCATACGCGACTGGAACAGAAAAGGGAGGTAATGACAGTGGCACGTAAAGTGCCCTCCGCCACACACCGTTGGATGGCTTTCGAAGTATAAATATAGATGTAGAAAAATTATGGCTGTAGTTTCCCCTTGCTTTCAGCCGTTCGCAGTACCAGCACAGCAACGCTGTATTAGTGTTACAAGGCCAGATCAGTCAATCATACAGACTACATTTTGTGAAAGGAGTATATATTACAAAATTAGAAATATAATATTATGCAGGCAATTTGTCTTGTAATATATATATATATATATATATATATATATATATATATATATATATATATATATGGTTATAATAGAGGGAAACATTCCATGTAGAAAAAATATATCTAAAAACAAAGATGATGTGATTTACCAAATGAAAGTGCTGGCAGGTCAACAAACACACAAACAAACACAAACATACACACAAAATTCATGCTTTCGCAACAAACTGTTACCTCATCAGAAAAGAGGGAAGGAGAGGGAAAGACGAAAGGAAGTGGGTTGTGGGTTTTAGGGGAGAGGGTAAGGAGTCATTCCAATCCCGGGAGCGGAAAGACTTACCTTAGGGGGAAAAAAGGACGGGTATATACTCGCACACACACACACATCCATCCACACATATACAGACATAAGCAGACATATTTAAAGACAAAGACTTTGGGCAGAGATGTCAGTCGAGGCAGAAGTGCAGAGGCAAAGATGTTGTTGAATGACAGGTGAGGTATGAGTGGCGGCAACTTGAAATTAGCGGAGATTGAGGCCTGGTGGATAACGCGAAGAGAGGATATATTGAAGAGCAAGTTCCCATCTCCGGAGTTCGGATAGCTTGGTGTTAGTGGGAAGTATCCAGATAACCTGGACGGTGTAACACTGTGCCAAGATGTGCTGGCCGTGCACCAAGGCATGTTTAGCCACAGGGTGATCCTCATTACCAACAAACACTGTCTGCCTGTGTCCATTCATGCGAATGGACAGTTTGTTGCTGGTCATTCCCACATAGAATGCGTCACAGTGTAGGCAGGTCAGTTGGTAGATCACATGGGTGCTTTCACACGTGGCTCTGCCTTTGATCGTGTACACCTTCCGGGTTACAGGACTGGAGTAGGTGGTGGTGGGAGGGTGCATGGGACAGGTTTTACACCGGGGGCGGTTACAAGGGTAGGAGCGCCAGCACATCTTGGCACAGTGTTACACCGTCCGGGTTATCTGGATACTTCCCACTAACACCAACCTATCCGAACTCCGGAGGTGGGAACTTGCTCTTCAATATATCCTCCCTTCCCGTTATCCACCAGGCCTCAATCTCCGCTAATTTCAAGTTGCCGCCACCCATACCTCACCTGTCATTCAACAACATCTTTGCTTCTGCACTTCTGCCTTGACTGACATCTCTGCCCAAAATCTTTGTCTTTAAATATGTCTGCTTATGTCTGTATATGTGTGGATGGATGTGTGTGTGTGTGTGCGAGTGTATACCCGTCCTTTTTTCCCCCTAAGGTAAGTCTTTCCGCTCCCGGGATTGGAATGACTCCTTACTCTCTCCCTTAAAACCCACATCCTTTCGTCTTTCCCTCTCCTTCCCTCTTTCCTGATGAGGCAACAGTTTGTTGCGAAAGCTTGAATTTTGTGTGTATGTTTGTGTTTGTTTGTGTGTCTGTCGACCTGCCAGCACTTTCATTTGGTAAGTCACATCATCTTTGTTTTTAGATATATTTCCTACGTGGAATGATTCCCTCTATTATATATATATATATATATATATATATATATATATAAAACAAAGATGATTGACTTACCAAACGAAAGCGCTGGCACGTCGATAGACACACAAACAAACACAAACATACACACAAAATTCAAGCTTTCGCAACAAACTGTTGCCTCATCAGGAAAGAGGGAAGGAGAGGGAAAGACGAAAGGATGTGGGTTTTAAGGGAGAGGGTAAGGAGTCATTCCAATCCCGGGAGCGGAAAGACTTACCTTAGGGGGGAAAAAGGACAGGTATACACTCGCGCACACACACACATATCTCACTCTTTGTCTTTAAATATGTCTGCTTGTGTCTGTATATGTGTGGATGGACGTTTTCGTTTGGTAAGCTACATCATCTTTGTATATATATATATATATATATAAAAACAAAGATGAGGTGACTTACCGAACAAAAGCGCTGGCAGGTCGATAGACACACAAACAAACACAAACATACACACAAAATTCAAGCTTTCGCAACAAACTGTTGCCTCCTCAGGAAGGAGAGGGGAAGACGAAAGGAAGTGGGTTTTAAGGGAGAGGGTAAGGAGTCATTCCAATCCCGGGAGCGGAAAGACTTACCTTAGGTGGAAAAAAGGACAGGTATACACTCGCACACACGCACATATCCATCCACACATACAGACACAAGCAGACATATTTAAATGTCTGCTTGTGTCTGTATATGTGTGGATGGATATGTGTGTGTGTGCGAGTGTATACCCGTCCTTTTTTCGCCCTAAGGTAAGTCTTTCCGCTCCCGGGATTGGAATGACTCCTTACCCTCTCCCTTAAAACCCACATCCTTTCGTCTTTCCCTCTCCTTCCCTCTTTCCTGATGAGGCAACAGTTTGTTGCGAAAGCTTGAATTTTGTGTGTATGTTTGTGTTTGTTTGTGTGTCTGTCGACCTGCCAGCACTTTCATTTGGTAAGTCACATCATCTTTGTTTTTTTATATATATATATATATATATATATATATATATATATATATATATATATATATATATATATATATATATATATATATATCTAAAAAGAAAGATGATGAAACTTACCAAACAAAAGCGCTGGCAGGTTGATAGACACACAAACAAACACAAACATACACACAAAATTCTAGCTTTCGCAACCAATGGTTGCCTCGTCAGGAAAGAGGGAAGGAGAAGGAAAGACAAAAGGATATGGGTTTTAAGGGAGAGGGTAAGGAGTCATTCCAATCCCGGGAGCGGAAAGACTTACCTTAGGGGGAAAAAAGGACAGGTATACACTCGCACACACACACATATCCATCCACACATACACAGACACAAGCAGACATTTGTAAAGGCAAAGAGTTTGGGCATTGAGGCGGATGTACAGAGGCAAAGATGAAGTTGAAAGACAGGTGAGGTATGAGCGGCGGCAAATTGAAATTAGAAATTAGCGGAGATTGAGGCCTGGCGGATAGCGAGAAGAAAGGATATGCTGAAGGGCAAGTTCCCATCTCCGGAGTTCTGACAGGTTGGTGTTCGTGGGAAGTATCCAGATAACCCGGACGGTGTAACACTGTGCCAAGATGTGCTGGCCGTGCAACAAGGCATGTTTAGCCACAGGGTGATCCTCATTACCAACAAACACTGTCTGCCTGTGTCCATTCATGCGAATGGACAGTTTGTTGCTGGTCATTCCCACATAGAACGCTTCACAGTGTAGGCAGGTCAGTTGGTAAATCACGTGGGTGCTTTCACACGTGGCTCTGCCTTTGATCGTGTACACCTTCCGGGTTACAGGACTGGAATAGGTGGTGGTGGGAGGGTGCATGGGACAGGTTTTACACCGGGGGCGGTTACAGGGGTAGGAGCCAGAGGGTAGGGAAGGTGGTTTGGGGATTTCATAGGGATGAACTAAGAGGTTGCGAAGGTTAGGTGGACGGCGGAAAGACACTCTTGGTGGAGTGGGGAGGATTTCATGAAGGATGGATCTCATTTCAGGGCAGGATTTGAGGAAGTCGTATCCCTGCTGGAGAGCCACATTCAGAATCTGATCCAGTCCCGGAAAGTATCCTGTCACAAGGGGGGCACTTTTGGGGTTCTTCTGTGGAAGGTTCCGGGTTTGAGGAGATGAGGATGTGGCTCTGGTTATTTGCTTCTGTACCAGGTCGGGAGGGTAGTTACGGGATGCAAAAGCTGTTTTCAGGTTGTTGGTGTAATGGTTCAAGGATTCCGGACTGGAGCAGATTCGTTTGCCACGAAGACCTAGGCTGTAGGGAAGGGACCGTTTGATGTGGAATGGGTGGCAGCTGTCATAATGGAGGTACTGTTGCTTGTTGGTGGGTTTAATGTGGACGGACGTGTGAAGCTGGCCATTGGACAGATGGAGGTCACCGTCAAGGAAAGTGGCATGGGATTTAGAGTAGGACCAGGTGAATCTGATGGAACCAAAGGAGTTGAGGTTGGAGTAGTAGCTGTTTGTTGTGCTAAATACAAAATACCAAATAAAGAAGGGAAGAAAGACAAAACTCAAGTGCAGAGAAAGGGAGAAAAATAAATAAATAAATAAATAAAACTAGGAAATAGTAGAATAATTTATGTAACTATGAAGTGAAATTGTAGAAGACTTGAAAAGCAGCAAATATTTTTAAAAAAGAAGCAAATTCAAACAGACAAAGAGGCTTTCTACAAAAGAAATACAGTTGTGTCAACTGTCAGTTTCCAGTGAAGTATAATGACAAAACTTTATTTTTGGTATGCAGCACTGCATGAGGATAAACAGAAGATGAAACTGGAGTCATTTGAAATGTCCTATTGCAGGCATTCAGGCAATGGTAGGGCAAAGCTGTGGTTTCAGCTTCAGTGGGGCAACATTATCCACAGAAGCCAAATATTTGGGGTGAATCCTTACCTTGTGCATGATTTTGACCAGTCTGTCATTATTGGCAAATATTTCAGTCCATCCTAAGGATGAGTGACTGTCCAGCGAACTCTTTCTCCAACACATCGGTTTCCTTGCCTAGTGGGAGATCCTGTCTGTAGTCAGGAATTAGTGCCAGGCTGGAGCTATGAAGTTTGCTGTGAAGTATTTTCAGCTGATAGGGAACTGTCCACAGAAAAACAAAGATCTCAGTTCATGGCCTGTTCTAGATAAAAGTTTTAATCTAGTAAGTTTGTCAAGAGCAGTGAATTCAGTGGTAAAGTATGGAATATCATTCCAGTAACAATATACCACTTTAAGGCTCATCTATACTCTGCTATATATGTACTTAACATACTCTGTCTGAATGCACTGTTCCACAAGTAGAGACATTACTGCTGTCATCTACATCTGATCATTTACTTTAAGTCGGAATGGGATTTTGGAATTTGCTTGTCATTTACTTGCTTCCCTTGTGATTTTGGAATTTTCATAAAGAGTGGGGATGTTCAGAACATTACGAATTTCTGTATTTTGTTTCCATGTGCACTCACATGCAAAACTATAGTACGGAATTATCTTTTGCACAATGTGTCAGTGCCAGGTAAATAACATGAAAAAACTTGGACTATATGTAGAAACTATTTCTACACTATAATACACAGGGTAACTTAAAGAAACACTGTGGGGTGAACAGAAATGACACTCTTATTTGAAAACATCGATTACACTGTCACTGCGATTCGTGATGGTTCTGTCGACATTACAAATAGTGGGTCACGGTTCTCAATAGGGTGTGTGATCACCACAGATGGCGATGCATGTTCTGCAACACGGTCCTATACTAGTCAGTATGTTGGTAAGGAGGGTCACCGGTAGGATGTTCCAGTCCTCCACTAGTGCAGCTGACAACTGCTAGATGCTTGCGTGCGGTGCACAGGTGCATGTGGACGTGCTGCAATATGTCTCTCCAACACGTCCCACATGTGCCCAATACAATTTAAGCTGGGGAAACCTGCAGGCCAGTCCCTTTGCCAAATTTTCTCTGGTTCCAATAGCTGCTCCACCTGCGCTGTTTGCTGTGGTTGCACATTGTTATCCATATAAATGACACCAGGGCTGAAGGCGCCCCTGATAAGATGCACGTGGGGAAGGAGTACAGTGTCACAATAATGCTGACCAGCAAGTGTAACATGTTCAGAGTTTTCAAGGTCAGTATGCCCATGTAACATTATGCCAACCCCAGACCGTAACACCTGGAACATCAAAACAATGATGTTCAACAGAGTTCCTGGATACATTATGTGTTCCTATCTTTTGCCATATGAGGGTACATCTGACATTGTCGAACGTGATAGTTTTGGTGATCCAGGTGTTACAATATGGGCAGCGATTATGTTGGATGGGCATGCTGCTCTACAACTCTTTGAACACGGTTCACTCACTGGTCAACGTCTCCTCTAGATGACCCATAAAATGGTTTGCAAAGGAGGGTGCCCTGTGGGTGCCCATGGCTGTGCTGTGGATTTGTTTATATACCTTCCCTTCAATTAGAAGTAGTTGCAAGTTAGGATAAAGTTAGTAAGGTATATAAGGAATGAGGTTGGATTTGGGGTCTGAAGGATATTGGGGGAGGTGCAGTTCAACAGCGGTAAGATTGTGTGCATAAGGGATGTTGGTGTATAGGGAGGCGACTTCACCACTGATAAGTAGGGATCCAGGAGGTAAAGGGTTTGGCATGGTGGAGAGTCAGTGAGGGAAGTGGTCAGTGTCTTTGACATGAGAGGCTAGATTACTGGCAATTGGTTGGAGGTGTTGGTCAATGAGGGCTGAAATTCTTTCAGTGGGGGCACAATAGCCAGCTGTAATGGGGCATCTAGGATTGTTGGGTTTGTGGATTTTGGGGAGCATTTAGAAGGTGGGTGTGAAGGGCATCATAGGGGTGAGGAGGGAAGTGGATTCAGGGGAGATGTTCTGAGAAGAGCCTGAGGCTTTAAGTAGGGATTGCAGTTTGTGTTGGACTTCTGGAATGCGATCAATCTGTCAAAGTTTACAGGTAGAGGAGTCAGACAGTTGGAGGAGGCCTTCTGCCAGGTAGGGTGATTAGGTCAGGATTTGTTTTGAGGTTGCGTATGGCTGTTCTTTCTTCTACTGAAAGGTTGGTGTTCTGAGGAAGGGACCTGGAGAAGGGTGGTGAGGCTAAGCTGGAGGTAAGGAATTCTTGGAAGGTGACCAGTGGGTGGCTAGGTGGGAGGGGGCAGAATTTCAGTTGGATGGTCGTATGAACTGGAAGAGCCAGAGTTCAGTGTTGGTATTAGGGTGGCTTCAGTTGAAGGGATTGGCGGTGTGGTGTGCGTACTGTAAGACCTTTGGTACACACACCATCAGATTATTTGACTTGTCGCTCTAACGAAGTAGGCGAGTGTCAGCAATATGTCTCGTGGTCTTATCGTGGTGTGTTTATCTTTGCTGTTAGGTCAGACGATAGAAATGCCACTTGCACGCTTAGAGTAGCAGATTGACGGTGACCAACTTTAAACAGAACTTGATTAATTTTCACACACATTTATTAAAATAATAAAAAAACATAGATATTACGTAACTTGATTCTGGATGCTGTTTACAATTGACAATCTGAAGTTCCTTTGGTCTTGGTACGTTAATCTTATTCTCACATATCTCTGATACTTGACAAAGTGTCTATACATTTATCTCTCATAGGAATATGGTAATCTTATTAGGCACAGACTGAAACTTGACTATAGACTGGTACAGACTGGTGCAGGTAAATACAGACTAATGCAGACTGACTAATCGGAGGTCTGTACACTCGTTATAATACCTTGCGCATTGAGGTATCACTGCATGAGTGTGATCCGCGAGGAGGAAAGGTTCTACATTAGCAGCAATCTCATTGGCTGCATTACATATTAATACGCTGATCGGCGGAAGCAGAATTTGGTCCGTCTCTATGGCAGCGCCATAGTGCGGAGATGGACGAGCGCTGCGCCTGCGCTGTTGTGCTTAGCGGGGCGCACTCTAGTGGGAAAGTTGTGTACGCGCTGACTATGTGGAACTATGTACACAACAGGCGGGAAGGAAGTTCTTCCCTTGTAGGGATCAGGAGAAGGAGAATAGCCCTTTGACAAGTCCAGCATCTTTAAATTTGGGTGTAGGGCGAAAGGTGAGGCATTTGGATAGGACTGAAACTTCTGTGGAGCTGAGGGTTTTGATGGAAAGGTTAACATCAGTGTTACAGTAATGTTTTGACTCTGGATTTTCTGGAGTGTTGGTAGGGAGTTTTGGGGGATGTGACAAGTTGAAAACCTATGAGGTGTGGACAAGGAGGAACACTGGATATGACAGGGGTTGGATAGTGGTGCTTCACAGCAGCAGTAGGATGTCAGAAAGTTGGATAACTTATGGAGGCGATGCCTGGAATGCTCCTAGAGGTGCTGGAGGGGCAAGCGATTAAATTTCAGAGATGTGACATATGGCATAGGCATTGCAGAGTAGTAGTATCTCGCAGAGGGAGCAGAGATGGTTCTGTGCTGCCTGTGCCATGGAAATGTGTTTTGCAGCACCAGGTTTGTGAGGGACAGAGACTGGCAGAATCTGAAAAGGTGTAGGTCATTGTGAAATGATGGATGGAATCCAGACAAAGGGTTTGGGGGGGTGGGGGGGGGGGTGGATTCCATGGCTTAGGCAGCATTTGAGATACAGGGTGTGGGACTGGCTTTTAGCCAGGATACTTTTCTAAATTAGTTCAGAAAGATGGAGCAAGTGTCCAAAGGGTCCATTGTGGCAGAATGGTGTAGAGGAAACAGGAATTAGGCAGAAATGGGCAAAACAGATGTTGATGGTTGTGAGAGCAGATGGATAAGAGAAACGACACGTAAAGATGCTAAAAAAATTCATAAAGACACACAAAAACACGCACAGATACATAAAAATACAGACAAATACATAGAAATACGCACAAATAACTGAAACCACATAAAATACACACAAATACTTTAAATATGTACAGAAACATGGGTGAAAAGGAACAATGAGATGTGTGTGTGTGTGTGTTGCAATATGCGAAGAGAGAGGGAGAGGGGATGGGCAAGGTTGAGGATCAAAAGTTCATGTGGCACAGGCAGGAGTGGAAAACAAAACATAAAGTACCTCAGGATAAGGGATAAAATGGGATCAATAGAAATAAATGTAATTGTAGCTACCAGAGGAAAGAATCTGGGGCATTAGATGTTGCATCAACAATCTCCTGTCATGAAGTCTGCATTGTGCCCAGATGGTCGTTGATACAGTGTGACTCAGCAGCAGATGCAGTTTAGAAGACACTGAAAAATCACAAGCAAAAAGAGAAATAATGGAACTGAGAAGAGTAATGCTATAGAGAATAGTAACAAAGGAAAACGTAACAGGGTTGTAGAATGGAAGAAAGCCATTCAGCAATAATCAAACAATGGAAACTTAATGCTTCATGTGGACCTCCCCAACCTAGCATGCCACTTTAATAGATGTTGTTCTCCTCCTCTCTGATGGCTTCATATGCACCTCTGTCCCCATTAAACCACAAACAATACTTGCATTTTGACAGCTATCATCCCTTTCACATCAAAAAATCCCTTCCATATAGCCTAGGTACCTGGGGACTGCATATCTGCAGTGACAAAAATTCCCTTGCTCAGTATGCTGAGTCTCACCAAGGCCTTCACAGACAGGCACTATCTCGCAGACCTAGTCCGCAAACAGGTCTCCTGTGCCATTTCCCCTCACAAACCCAATCCTCCCACCATCCACAAGAATCAGCCACAAAGGAGTGTCCCCTGTTCCAGTATCACCCCAGGCTGGAACAACTGAACCACATCCTTCATGAGGGCTTTGATTACTTATCACCATGCCCTGAAATGAGGTACATCTTACCTGAGATACTTCCCGCCCCTCCTAAAGTAGTGTTTCGTCTCCACAACATCCTAATCTATCCCCATAACACTCCTAATCCTTGCCACAAGGATCATATCCTAGTAGAAGACACAGGTGTAAAATCTGCCCAATCCACCCACCTAGTCCCCATGAAGGGACAGGCCACCTGTGAAAGCAGCCATGTCATTTACCAGCTCTGCTGCAATAATTGCACAGCTTTTTGTATTGGTATGACTACCAACTAGCTGTCCACCAGGATGAACAATACTGCTAAACTGTAGTCAAGAGCAAAGCTGACCGCCCTGCAACAAGACATGCAGCTGAACATGACACTTTTGATCTAAATGGCTGCTTCACTATCCCAAAATGGTGGATTGGTGGCCATGTGTGTGTGAGGTGTGCTTGTTTGTGTGTGTATGTGTGGGTGCACGCACATGTATTGTGTGTGTGTGTGTGTGTGTGTGTGTGTGTGTGTGTGTGTGTGTGTGTGTGATCCATGCTTGCCTTATTGATGAAGACAGTGGCTGAAAGCTTTATATGTCTTAATTGTGGCCATCTGCAACTTGATGTGTCTTCTTTATGGTAATTAGCAACCTGTCTTTTCCTACATTGTTGATATTCCAACCTGGAATTTGCATTGTTTGATATTATTAACTTGTTTATTAATATTATTAAATCAGACACTTCTGCCAAGGTATTTTGCAACATGGTGGCCAAGAGCAAAGTAGACCACCCTGTTGCACAACATGCAGCTGAACATAACCCACTTGATTTCAATGGCTGCTTCACTGCCCAAGCCATCTGAATCCCTCACTCCACTACCAGCTTTTCTGAACTGTGCAGATGGGAGCTATCCTTATAACACATTCTCCACTCGCATAATTATCCCAGCTTCAGCTTATGGTAACCTTCTGTCCCCATGCCCTCCACCCAAAAGTTTCCACCCTCTCTGTCCTGTCATCTCCTCCCCATTCTCATCTTTCACCGTGTTTATTTGCAGCCCTCTGCCATTGTATCTTCCTGTATTTCCCTGCTCCTCTCCTTTTTTGCTCCTTTTTGCTCCATCTCCCTGCACCACAACCTCCTGACACTGTGCCTGTTGGCAGTCTAGTCCCTGCATACTCCACCAGACAGTGTTCGTCTCTCTTCCCACCTATACACTACTATCCCTTCCCCTTCCTCACGCCTTCCAGATTTCTGCTTGCATCCCATGTAATGCTATTTTCTGGCCCAAGATGCTGGAGGTAGTGGCTGTGTGTGTTTGAGGTCCTGTGTGTGTGTGTGTGTGTGTGTGTGTGTGTGTGTTATACTGATGAAGGCTGTGGCTAATAGCTTTAAGTAAGTGTCTTTTAATTGTGCCTGTGTGCAACTTCATGTGTCTTCTTTGTGGTGTGTAGCAATCTGGATTAACCTCCAGATTCTAGAGTAAGAACTGCAAATGCACAATAGCTGTCATATACAGTATGTGTGGGCATAACATGAAAAAAGAAGAAAAATACAACAAAGATGAGAATAAATAAGATGTAGAGCTGTCACATGGAGGTGTAAGCTCTAATTGTTCTTGTAGGTGCATTTGGTTTAATTCACTGGGGTTTAATGTCTTCCAACAGCCACTGCATTCGCTCTTGGGGAACGCCGCCTTGCCAGAGGCACCTTCAGTGCCAGGCAGAGGGCTTGCATGTTCCGTTGAAGTCGAGAGCTGTACTGGCAGTACCGTAGCTACTGGCAGGGTCATCCGAGCTGGAGTGGTCTTAACAGAGGAGCTAGACAAAGTGTATCCCACAACATAAGGCAGGGAGGGCTCGAGACGCATAGTGAAGGCAACTTCCCCAAAGGAATAAACCCAATAAAAGTCATGCTTGTCCAAGCTGGGTTGGGCACGTGACTAACAACCCCATTCTGCTATAAAAAATAAAACCTCAAAGTAAAGAAGCTGGACTGCTACATGGACAATGACACAGCATTGTTAAAGGGAAAGACAAAGGGAAACGTAAAACGAAAAATGATGCATTTATTGGAACCTGGAATGTAAGATCATTATACATGGCTGGGGCCATGAGGTCACTGCTAGAACAGCTTGATAGAACCAAGGCAGGTATAGTTGCACTACAGGAAATGGAATGGACATGGAGGGCTTGATATGGGAAGCTGGATAATTTTCTGCTGTGGGCCAGAGAGCAACTATGATTTGAATACAGGTTTGCAGTAACACAAAAATTTAAACATATAGTGGGTGGATTTACTGGAATAACATACAGAATCTTACACATGAGATTGAACACCCCATTTGCAAACTACTCATTGATCAATGTATGTTCAGCAAAAAAAGTAGCAGATGACCAGGATAAAGACACTTTCTACGAGAATCTCAAGGGAGCCTATGATGAATGCCCTGGGCATGATGTTAAAATAATTATTGGAGACCTCAATGTACAGACTAGGAAAGATGAATACTGTCCAGCAATAGGAAGCATAGCCTCCATGAATGCACAAATGATAATGTACAATGTTCCCACATAATAGGACCCATAAAGCAATATGGTGTAGTCCCGATCAGCATACCTTCAAGCAAAATGATCATGTAATTACTGATGGCACGCATTTCTCAAACTTACTAAATGCATGTACATACAGAAGGATTAATGTGGATTCAGACCACTACCTTGTGATTGTGAAACTTAAAGCTCAAATATCTAATGTGAGGGAAGTGAAAGGAAAAACTCAAAGGAATTTTGAGGCATCAAAGCTAAAAAATGAAGAGATTGCTAAAACATACTCTGAAAAGGTTACTGAGAATCTTGCACTATACACTCCTAGTGTAAGTGATACTCTGGATCAGGAATGGAGTGCTTGCAATGATGCAGTAATTAAAGCAGCAGAAGAAGTGCTAGGGAAAGAAGGAAAACAACCAAGGAATTTGTGGTTTGATGAAGACTGTATGAGAATAAGTCACAAGAAAAACTTGGCTTATAGGAAAATGCTTCAGAAATTGTTTACACATTTACTTGTAAGAAATTATCAAGATGTAATGATAGAAAAGAAGAAACTGCATCAGAAGAAGAAAAGGGAATGGAAAAAAAGCAAATTGAAGAATTGGAGACAACTGGAAAAACAAATTATATCAGAAAATTCTATCAAAAAATTAACAGTGAAAGAAGAACATTTGAGCTGCATATTAATATATGTAAAAGTAAAAATGGGGAATTACTAACTGATGACCAAAGATATTGGAATGTTGAGTAGAATATTTTAGCAAACTGTTGGATGCTCCAGAGCCCTCTATTGAGGAAATCCTAATCCACCCAGAAGAAGATGATGAGACAACAGTCCCTCTCATCTCTCAAGAAGAAGCAGACAAAGCAATAGATTTACTGAAGAACAATAAAGCACCAGGGACTGATAATATAACATCAGAACTATTGAACGTTGGAGAAATTGAGTTAAATCACAGGGTATATAGGATTTTGTGTAATATCTGAGGAAAGGAAGAGTTGCCTGAAGAATGGAATATAGGGACAGTGTGTCTGTTACACAAGAAGGGAAATATATTTAAATGTAGCAACTACAGAGGCAAAACATTCCTAAATGTTGCATATAAAGTATTGTCAAATATCTTGTTTAGTAGACTCTCACCCGTAGCAGAAAACATTATTGGAAGCCATCAGTGTGGATTCCTACCAGGAAAGTCAACTGTGAACCAGATATTTACTCTCCAGCAAATAGCAGAAGAGACAAACACGTTTAATGTTGGTGTGCACCATCTTTTCATTGATTTTCAAATCTGCATATGACACATTAAATCAAGCCAAACTTTGAGGCAATGTGGGAATTTTGCATGCCTGAGAAGTTGGTGTGTTTGACATAGGTTAAAGGCATCCCCAGTGTACTGTGCGAGTGCAGTCTAGGCTATCATCCATATTTCCCTCTCTTCAATTTGGCACTGGAAAAAGTGGTGCATGGATCGCGAGTCCAGACAAGAGACCACTAGATAGACCAGGGATGTGCAAATCATTTTTGCACACTTCTTTATTTTTGTTTTTTGGTACTTTCTACATTATTTGGCAACAGTCTCCACTGGTGAGACAGAAAGCTTCTGAACATATCTTGAATCTCTATTGTAGTGAATGGTGGGAACACAGCTGTGTATGATTAGTTATTGTAAATGAAATGGCCTCTACCTGCAAAGTTGGTTTTATAACTTTTTTACTACACAATCAATTTTGAAACCTTTGGTCCCATCTTCAGATGCACCATAAGTAGATATCTAATCAACGTTATGTACTATTTTCAGGATTACAGTGGCTGTCAACCTGACACAGTGTCGAGCCCCACACCCACAGTACCATGCAAAATGACACTGGTGGACAACAGACTGCCTACCAGTTAGTTGGTTGTTCATAGAAGAAGTACAAATCCCATGAGCGGGTTCCAAAGCTTTGCGGAGTCACAATTTTTTATGTTTCAACGTGCTAGTTGCCACCTTTTTGAGTACCCAGACAGTTTGTCTGTTGCTACCAAAGAAGGAATCTTGATCCTTGGAAACTCACATAAGGCGGGCATTGGTTTTTCCCAATTTTTGTGCTGCATTCATATGTTATTGTGGATACTTCTTGGTAACTGTATATTACTATGGCTGCAAGATAACTGTATTCAGTTTTAATATGAGTGGGTTCGATTTTTTAAACAAAATAAAAAATTCTTTATTATTTCAAAGTTTTAACATTTGAAATACATTAAAAAATTGTTAAATGCCCTTGCCAACAGGAAATTTTTATGTCTGAAATACAGTCTGACTGCTGCCATTAAGAATCTTGATAATGTGATTCATGCAATGCTGCAGGACTTTTATGAAGCACTATTTCCTGTTCTGTCATATTTTAAACTGCTACCAGAATACCAAAATCAGTTTCTGCACATGTGGAAACAGGAGGCTTGGAGAGCGAGCAGAATATGGCAAATGTGTTTGTGTATTGATGCCTAGTTTTGCTTTTCAGCTTTTTGCTTGTCAGTTCCCTTCAAGATTGAGGTGAGTGGCTGTTTTTCCAACTCCTTTCTTGGTCACACATTATAAAGTTATTGATATAGGTACTTAAGCAATGGAAAATCAAGGATGAAATGTAACAATGTAATGTAAAGGATAGTTGCTACTCACCATATAGCAGAGATGCTGAGTCACACAAAGGCACAATAAAAAGACTGTCACACAGTTAACTTTCATCCAACAAGACTTTTGACAAAATTAGACAACACACACACACACACACACACACACACACACAACACAGCTCACACGTACATCATCAGTCTGTAGTCACATGTGTGCATGATTTGTGATTGCATGAGTGTGGGCATGTGTGTATGTTGTATAATTATGACTGTGATCACAGACTGGAATACAGGAAGCTGGTGTTGGGTTGGCACAAAGAATGGCCTTAATTGTTTCACAATGTCTTGTGGAGTGACAGGGCCATATTCCATGTGGGATGTTTTGTCAGCTGACACAACTGCCATTACTGGGTGGCACATGAGACTGGAGTTACGGTGGAGAAGACCCATTCTCATCAGAAAGTGACCGTGTGGTGTAGAATAACAGTTTCAAATACCATGGGCCTATATCTCCTGAGTGACACAATGAACGGTGAATGCTATCTTCAAATGCTTCACAATTATGTTTGGGCAACAGTATCTGGATGGGAAAATACCAATGGCATTATCTTCATGCAAGATAACACACCACCTCACTTTGCAAATGCCATGCAGATCTGGTTTGATGAGAAGTTTCCAGGAAATTGGCTGGGAAGATGTGGACCTCATGAATGGCATGCCAGCAGTCCAGACCTGACACCCTGTGACTCTTTTTTATGGGGCTGGGCAAAAGAGGAGGTATACTGGACAAAACCTCGCCTACCAGATGAATTGGAAGTGTGGATTCAAGAAGTTGTTACCAACATCCCACACAACTGCCTCCAGAAAGATATGGATTCCACCCCAGGTCATTTGAGCACATAACTGTTGCCTACATCTAAATTTAATAGACTTTAAACACATGCAATCACATTCCTATATAAAAGTGTACATACTGTATTAATTTCAAGCATATAACTTTGCAAATTATTAGGAAAATGAGGCACTTAAAGTAGTAAAGGAGTTTTACTATTTGGGGAGCAAAATAACTGATGATGGTCGAAGTAGAGAGGATATAAAATGTAAACTGGCAATGGCAAGGAAAGTGTTTCTGAAAAAGAAAATTTGTTAACATCGAGTATAGATTTAAGTGTCAGGAAGACATTTCTGAAAGTATTTGTATGGAGTGTAGCCATGTATGGAAGTGAAACATGGACGAAAAATAGTTTGGACAAGAAGAGAATAGAAGCTTTTGAAATGTGGTGCTACAGAAGAATGTTGAAGATTAGATGGGTAGACCACATAACTAATGATGAAGTATTGAATATAATTGGGGAGAAGAGGAGTATGTGGCACAACTTGACAAAAAGAAGGACCGGTTAGTAGGACATGTTCTGAGGCATCAAGGGATCGCAAATTTAGCATTGGAGGGCAGCGTGGAGGGTAAAAATCGTAGAGGGAGACCAAGAGATGAATACACTAAGCAGATTCAGAAGGATGTGGGTTGCAGTAAGTACTGGGAGATGAAGAAGCTTGCACTGGATAGGGTAGCATGGAGAGCTGCATCAAACCAGTCTCAGGACTGAAGACCACAACAACAACAACAACTTTGCAAAAATAAAATATACATCAGTTTCAAAACCTAGTTACTTCCCATGCGCCCTGTACATGTAAGAGTGCCACAATACTTGTCTCGCACACTAACAGGCTATTACACTGCCTCATGAGTAGTAAACATGCCCATTTCACAAATCTGGAAACTATTTCTTCATTTAAGTCCTCAAGAACTGGGGCATTCCAATAATTTCATCCACCTTCCTGGACTCCAGTGGCAAATTGTAACTAGTGAATGACAACAGCCCCAACACTGATTCATTCATTCATTCATTCATTCATTCATTCATTCTGTTGCAGGCAGCTGTGGAGGGGTGAGAATGTACTCTTTGCAATCTCACTTCCATGTTGAACAGATTGGTGCCCTGTTGTGAAGGACATACACCTTCATTTATAGAAATCTCTCTGTTTGTCCCAATCATTTTATT
Organism: Schistocerca serialis cubense; assembly: GCF_023864345.2. Classification (NCBI taxonomy): domain Eukaryota; kingdom Metazoa; phylum Arthropoda; class Insecta; order Orthoptera; family Acrididae; genus Schistocerca; species Schistocerca serialis. The sequence continues at coordinate 512,124,011 of NC_064646.1, forward strand.
TGTCCAATCCTGGTTTTTGTCTAGTATGCAGAGGAAGGGTAGCATATGTGAGATTGGTTTCTAATATCAGAACTACACGGCTATAATGCATGCAGTCATATACTGATCCCAATATGCATTCAACAATTAGTGATGTATATCTGCAGCTGGAAGTCTTTTCTTTGAAAGTGTTTAAATCTCTGGCTCCCATTTTTGTGCAAATCACATCATTAAAGTAATATTCTACAAAGAGAATATGGAGTAAGGGCAGCCACACAGACCAGCTAGGAACAAAATCTTGATAACAACTTTCAGAATGTTAGTGACCAAACTGAAGTAGGTGGTGGTAGGAGGATGTATGGGACAGGTGATGTTAGTGACCAAACTGAAGTAGGTGGTGGTAGGAGGATGTATGGGACAGGTCTTGCATCTATGTCTACTACAGGGGTATGAGCCTACTTCAGTTTGGTCACTAACATCACCTATCCCATCAAAGGCAGGGCTACCTGTGAAACCAGTCATGTGATTTACAAGCTAAGCTGCAACCACTGTGCTGCATTCTATGTAGGCATGACAACCAACAAACTGTCTGACCACATGAATCGCCACCGACAAACTGTGGCCAAAAAACAAGTGGACCACCCTGTTGCTGAACATGCTGCCAAAATGATATCCCTCATCTCAATTACTGTTTCACAGCCTGTGCCATATGGACCCTTCCCACCAACACCAGCTTGTCTGAATTACGCAGATGGGAACTTTCCCTGCAATACATCCTACATTCCCATAACCCTCCTGGTCTCAATCTTCGTTAGTCACTGTCCTCACCCATCCAGTCCCCTCCCTGTTCCCATTCCAGCACTACTCAGCAGTCATTTCACCGCCACACCCAGTTTTTTAATTTCTTTTAATTTCTCTCCTTTCTGCTACTTCCTCCCACCCCCACTCCCCCTCCCCACCTTCTCTCCCGCCCTCCGTCTAAACTGCAGCACTTCACTGTCTGCCACCCCTACCATACTATCCCTCCCCCTCCCCGCCCCAGCCTCCTCCTTACCCCCACCCAGTCACCACTCCCATCATGAACTGGTGCTGCTGCTTGCAGTGTGGTTTCAGTTGTCTGAGACTGCAGACGTGTGTAAGTTTCGTTTGCATGAGTGTGTGTGTGTGTGTGTGTGTGTGTGTGTTTGTGTGTGTGTGTGTGTGTGTGTGTGTGTGTGTGTGCGCGCGCGTGTGAGTTTGTGTGTACATTGTTGAGAAAGGCCTTAATGGCTGAAAGCTATAACTGTGTGAATCTTTTTTTTGTGCCCATCGCGACTCAGCATCTCTGCTATATGGTGAGTAGCAACTTTCCTTCTCTAATATTGTTTCTAATCAATGCTATTTTGGAATACTGTGACAGTTTAAATCCAAGCTCCTATCACAAGATACTAAGTGCTATCTCTATAAAATATTGATATGCCCAGTACTTACATATGGTTCAGAAGCGTGGACAATTGCAAAGCAGTGTGAAAGTAAACTGAGATCACACAAAAGAAGTATATTGAGGAGAAGCTTTGGACCTGTGTATGAAAATGGGAGTTTGAGAAGGCGAAAGAATGATGCTATGAGGAGGATGATGTGGTCAAGTTCATAAAGTTGTGTAGATTGAGATGGGCCGGACATGTAATACAACTCGATGAGACAGATCCTTCAAGGAAAGCCTGCTGCAGTGAACATGAAGGAAGAAGAACAAGAGGACAACCGAGGCTGAGATGGAATGATGAAGTTGAAGTCACTGCCTGAGTTGCTTGCCGTAATAGGAGGTCTACAGTGAAGTCCAGAGAGGAAAAGTGGAAAATTATTTAGGAGGCCAAGTCCCATCCTGAGACATATTGCCAGTGGAAGAAGAAGAGCCATTATATTACAGATGAACAGTTGGCTCCGACTGACAAGCACATGCAAGAAGTACTGGCCCAAACCTTGCTGATGGAACAATGCTAATATTTGTATGAAATGACTAATGGACTTTACAGAAAACATTAATCACCTTGTGCACTGGTCCTCAGTTGCAGTAAACTTTTTGAAGATTAAAACCATCTTGCCACCTTTGCCTATTTAATTTTTAATTTTTTTAAATGAATGTTTCTTCAACAACCCTGTCATGTGTAGAAAGTGAGATGCATGTGTATCAGTATGTGTAACATTGCCTTCATTATGAGAGGGCAGTGTCTTTAACACTTTTACTCTTTGACACACAATATGTTAGCTGGCAAACCTTGCTCTTACCTCCAAATTTTCAACATTCTCAAGCATCTTTTCTCTCAGCCGGAAGAGTGTCATGTCATACCAACAACACTGGCAGTGGGAAGCATGCAGAGGCAGTAGTGATATCGAGCTAGAAATTAAGATTGGCTGCATTAACATCTGATCGCAGATCCACAGAAAACCAAGAAGTGAAAGGTAAGGTGGGGGTTTGATTAACCTGTATATTATTTGATGTATAAAAGTTAATTAGAAGACATAAACTGGATAATCTTTCACACTGAGTAGAAGTAATTTTATAGTATTAAATCTCAGCTTACACAATTTGTGTGAATGTCAGTCATTAATGTGGATACTAGCACACAGAATAATTTATACCTGATGCTGCAATACTTATAATTAGATCTGCACTAAACAAACATGAATGAATTGGCCTTCTCTGGAATAAATTGACTTTTATTTGTGAATTACACCAAAGCAGATAGAGCGGGACAAAGTTAGGCACTTGAAGATTAATGAACTATGTCACTGAACATTGTCTTTCATTGCAGAAGAAGCTTGTCATCACTGGTTATTAATTTTGTGTGGCAATTAATTAGATGAACATCACAGCCAGTTTCAGCATTCTGCCAGATTTTGTCTGTTTGTAAGCTGTCTCACTTCAAAAACTCTGGCTGCCGTCAAATTACATCTTTTGTGTTGTTATTTGTTATGGGGAACATGGATGAGGGGAGGGGGCAGAGGGGCTCGCAACATCCTGAAGGGTGCCTGCAGAAGAAACATGACCGATACCATAGGCCGGTCATGAGATTTTCTGTAGCAGCCAAATGTAAGGCCACCTGGCAGCAGTCTCTTCCTCAGCTGCTGTTGTCTGACTTGCTCCACTTGTTGATTCTGACTGCCATGACTATTTACTGTGTGCAAAGTGGTATGGCTTAAGAGCTCATGGAGGTTCCATCATGGCTCAGTTTAATGGAACTTTTATTACTAAATGCTTGCTTGTTGGCTACACAATGCTTGGAGTCTGTTGCGATTAATCAGCAATAATTCCATATTAACTTCTATTTGGCTCAGGTGAATATACTGCTAAGAACTATTACTGTTTGGTTTGTGAACTAATAGAGAAGTCTGATTTGCTGCCACAGAAGTTAATTGTGTTCAGTAAATGATGTTGGCCCTAAGTGAAGGTTACACAAGTTCCTTCACTTACTCGTGCACTATCAGTGGCTTTCTTTGTGTTCCCGTTATTGTGAGCTTCAAAAATCAACACTACATATATACTTAAAAAGAAATATCTCCACCATATGTGCTGCCTCAGCTGTTACACAAGTTGACCCAACAGCAGAACAAATATGAACACTGTATTATAAGTAAAGAAACTGATTCCACTTGATTCTACATCATTTTTTACTCAGATGTTATTTGTGGAATTCGGTAACTGCTATGTACTAAAATCAGATGCTAGAGCACAAGTGAATGATGAAATAATGAAACAATAATTTTAATAATCAAAAATAAATTTGTAGGTGGCAGATTGGTTTTAAGCTTCAAAAATAAACATAGCCCAAGATGGTCTGTTCAGGATTTACATCCTTCCTGACTACATCATTTGGTTCAATTACTTCTATTCTTCAATTACTTGTGAGACATTAGGAAACATTTTAAGAATATGTATTCCATTTTAATAGCTGTGAAACTGATCATTTTTATGATTCACAGGAAATGCTTTATCAAATGTTACAATGGTGGAAAGTGAAGAATATCATTTTGGCAGGTGTACTAAAGAAGCTGAAGACATACAATGAGCATGATTATTATGTTGATATGTAAATGCAGACAGAAACACAGAGTTGACTGGGCTCATAACTCTATTCTGAGCAATTATTTGTATGGATTCAAGTAAAAATAATAAAGTATTCTATGTTACCACCACTGGCAACAACAATATGAAATATAATACTGTACTTCTGGGAGTTCTGCTAGAAGCACACTATCACGCCAAAAAACCTGAGAGATCATATATGAAATGTGGTGGCCATGCTTTGCAGTGTAGGCCCTTTATTTTCATTCTGCCCTCACATGTGTATGTGCATGCCACCCTGTAGAAGCATAAATGCTGCTCAGTTTCAACTGGATGTCTATTTTCACCCCATGTCACAAACACTATTTGTGTATGTGTGTGTGTGTGTGTGTGTGTGTGTGTGTGTGTGTGTGTGTGCAAGAGGACAACACAGTTTTCATGGTGTAGGATAAAAGTTACATTTTGTGTGTGTGTGTGTGTGTGTGTGTGTGTGCAAGAGGACAACACAGTTTTCATGGTTTAGGAATAAAACTCAGTTTCAGTGTTGCATTCAAATAATTCAGTCGGCAGTGGAAAGGTAGAATTAACTTGAATGAGGAATTATGTTTGGAGATGCACCCTTGTTCGCAAAGAATGAAAAGAGCACTAACAGAGTTAAAATACAATGTATAGTGATTTATGGAGGACAGCAGGAGGGTTAGAGAAGTCTTCAAATGAGGTAAGTTATCCTGCTGTACTTTGACTGTGTCTTTCTAAATCCCTCTCAGGATACAACAATTTATTTTTCACTATTTCGTATTCACACCTTCTTATTGAGTTTCGTGCTCTACATCACTCAGTAGTCTACTCTCAGCCAAGGTCGGGCAACGGTAGGTGCCCCACAAGCAGTTCCTCGTGGAAGTCTTCAAATGAGGTAAGTTACCCTGCTGTACTTTGACTGTGTCTTTCTAAATCCCTCTCAGGATACAACAATTTATTTTTCACTATTTCGTATTCACACCTTCTTATTGAGTCAAACTTCACTAATTTTATTTGCTGCAGCACTAAATTTATTACCACCTCTGCAAAGCTTCAATTATTTTTTTATCTAACAGGTGAGGGATATATGCATGAACTTTTCACACCTCAAAACCAAATTCTTTGTTATAAAGGCGATTTACATAAAACAATGACCCAGTAAATGAGTCTAAGCACCTTTTGAGATATTCCGTAAGGTGTTCGGTAAACACATAATTGGTTTTAATTCTGTTTTGCTTGAGGAAACTGTGTAACACTCATGCCATTAACACATTTCTGAAATGCCTTTCTTAGTTTAGAAGTATTAGGAATAATTTTTTCAGCATTAGTTCTGTCCCATCTGTGATATTTTTTATAATTTTTCTGTTTTGTTTGATCATATCTTTCACATTTTTCCTCAAATATGACTGGTGTCTGGTTTTGTGAGAACTTCCATCCATGTTTTTCACATGTCTAGTTTCATCTACAAGCTGAAAGTTATCATCAATGGAGTTTGGCTTCCTATTGATAGAATTGACAAATATGCCCACAGACTTGGTAGCATATGTTCTGTTGTTGTTATAGTCATTAACATCAGTCTCTTTGTTCACATCAGGTACATCTGAGAACTGATCAGTACCAGATGAAGCTCTGTTGTCTAGTGTCAGTGATCCTACAGTTTCATCAGAACCAACAGGAAATTTGGAGACTGAATTACGTGATGCTGTTTTGCCGTATTTATAATGGAATCTACAGTTCACTTGGTGACACAAAACATGTTGAGCCATAGACGATGATGCTACAGGTTCAGTATTTGCATTATTTTCTTCAACACTGTTAATTGCACAGAGAGTACTTTCTGTAAGTCATTCTCCTTCTGAGGTGTTAAAAAGTTTAGCTACTGAATCCTCCTGGTGACTTCCTTCTTTCATATCCCTGTCATCAAAAAGTTTATGTGCTTGAATGGATTGTCATTACTGTCTTCAGAATTGAGCTGACTGTCAAATCCATCGTCACTGGAAGTATCCACACACTGGCTGTTCACAGAGTACATTTCCACACCATCATTACTTCTGGCATATACATTTCTGAGATTGCAGTCGGTACTGTCATAAAAGAAATCTGAAGTGTTGGATGCAACATTACAGCAGCCATCACCCAGCTATGGGCGTAAACCAAACAGTCTGGAACTGACCATGAGATGTACACCTGAAAAGTAATTTTGCATTTTGTCAAACAAATAGAATGAAAAACAGGTTTGTAAACAATGTAGTTATGCTTATCTTTCAGATAAACTATTACGGACTGAAATGGGAAAAAGAGATAATTCTGTAATTAAATGGAGGAAAGAATTAATCCATAAATAAGCAATGAATACATCTTTTGTACACAAGTGTACCAGCTCTGAAATGGTAAATGTAGTATTCATATTCAGTGCTGCAGGTGCACTGTATTGTTTGTAGCAGTTGTAGTGTGTATGACTAATATGGCCTGACAGGGAAGAAGTGGTGACATGTAGCCACCAGCATGAAGGAAAATCAGTGTGTACAAGTAGCGAGCAATAGGTGATGGGAATATGCCATTAATGTGATCAATATTTATAAACCTTAGTAGACAGCTTTTTCTCCCATGAACCATGGACCTTGCTGTTACTGGGGAAGCTTGTATGCCTCAGCAATATAGATAGCTGTACCATAGATGCAACCACAACGGAGGGGTATCTGTTGAGAGGCCTGACAAACATGTGGTTCCTGAAGAGAGGCAGCAGCCTTTTCAGTAGTTGTAGGGGCAATTGTCTGGATGATTGACTGATTTTTTAATATGCTAGTTCAGCAGAAGATGAACGGCTGCCACATGTATGCGAAACAAGAACACAACAATTTATATCAGAATAAAAACAGTTTTTATCATCCTGTCTCCAAATAAACTGTGTTGAACATTAAAATCCATGCCTAAGATAATGCCCAATGATGACCACAAGCATCCTGAGCTTGAATATACAAGATATGTTCAAGAAAAATAACTATAGGGAGTACTAACTTTCAGGTGTAATTGTTAAAGAATGACTGTTAATATGGCAGTATCTGGTTTCCATGCACAATAGACCTTTTGCTGAGTACTATTTGAATATGACATATGCATCACATGTAATAAAGTGGAAAATCCAGGATAGAATGTAACAATATAATGAGAAGTGCGGTTTCAGATGACCGAGACTGCAGTTGTGTGTGTGAGTTGTGTTTGCATGAGAGAGAGAGAGAGAGAGAGAGAGAGAGAGAGAGAGAGAGAGAGAGAGAGTGTGTGTGTGTGTGTGTGGGTGAGTGGGTGGGTGGGTGGGTGGGTGGGTGTACGTTCTTGCACGTATGTCTGTCTATTGTTGATGAAGGCGTTAACAGCTGAAAGCTATAATTTTGAGAGTCTTTTTGTTGTGCCTATCTGCAACTCAGCATCTTTGCTATATGGTGAGTAGCAGCTTTCCTTCTCATAATATTGTTATATAACAAAGTGGGACAGATAAAATAACTTCGGTGGAACATGTAACGTCTAGTGAGAAACAAAAGCAACATATTATGTAGTAACGAGAAAATTATATGTATCGTATTGTGTTATTGTATAAAATTATGTATTTTTTTTTATTATTTATTTTTGAGAATATCTGCGTCGGCGAGTAATGAAACCGCCACAGACGATAAATGTCGAACAAAGATTAAAATAAGTAACTAGTATATAATACGTGACGAATATCAATTTCTTTGTCTTCTTCATCTGGGAGTCGAGCGAGTAAGATATCCTGTGTCGTAGTAGCGAACGCTAGTGTAGCATTCTTTTGTCGAGACTAAGAGATGTACGCCATTACGTGTGAATTCATAAAGGTGTGTAACAATTGAAATATTTAAATGTTTTAATAGAGTTATGTAAATGAAAACTTGCATTATTAATTGTTAAAGCTTGCTTGCCTATTATCCCATCCTGTTGAGACATTTTTCAGTTATATAAATATTATCTGTGGTGCTGAGTTGCGTGGCAAACGAAAGAGCCGCTGCCGCGGCGTATTCAAACGACTTCCAATATAGTCTATCATACTGCAAGGAAGCGGTAAAGTAACAGTAAAATAATATTATTTCTTTTAGCTTCCAAACTTGCAGTGCAGATCAGCAGATTTTATGATGTGTTGCAGGTTGACGCGGGCTGCTGATAGTATATAACTCACAGTACAAATAAGTTAATGTACCGTCAAAATCTAATAGGAATCTTGCTGTGCTCCGTTCTGGTCTGGCAAACTTTATAGTGAAAACGTATTTTTTTTAATAGTCTCATGTTCTTGTGCTAGTCGTGGTATTGCATGGTGTTTTACCGAGAAACAAAATCCACTGCAAAATTTTGTTGTTGAACGATCATATGAACTGTAACATCAGTGTTCATAACCAAGTAATTTCAATTTTCAATAACTATAAAGTAGGGAAGATATGTTGATTTTTAGAATGAGTTACAGTCACGAAAAAACGTTCCTTTAATTGTAGGCCAGATACAGAACAATAAGATCTCAATATATATATTTTGCTTTGTTAAAAGGTAATGATGATAAAGAAATTCAAAGCACGGCATTACTAACAGATATTTCGCGGCTCTTTTCGTATATGCGTTATTACGAAAATGCGAAAAACACTAGTGGGAGAATCAGCCCAAAATACAGTTTGAAAATTATATGAATATATCATCATATTAGTATTAGGTCTGCAGCTCGTGGTCTCGCAGTAGCATTCTCACTTCCCGAGCACGGTGTCCTGGGTTCGATTCCCGGGGGGGTCAGGGGTTTTCCTGCCTCGAGATGGAAGGCCCATTACGGTCGGAGGAAGGCAATGGCAAACCACCTCCACTAGGACCTTGCCTAGTAAGGCAGCGCGTGTCTCCCGCGTCGTTCCCCTATGCTCTGTAAAGAAGTATGGGACTCATCATCATCATCATCATTACTATTAGATTATAAATTACACAATTAAGATTGAATTAAAACAAAATACTTTTAACTGAGAGTAATGATACATAATTAGTGAGAGCAAATGGTAGTTTTGGAGAGGTTGATGGTTCTTTGTACTCTGTGACATCTATTTGTGGAAACTACTTGTGGAAAGTCCTGAGATATAGAAACAGTGTCATGAATTAAGGAAATGGGCAGTATCTCTAAGGTGAGAGTGCATTGCAGCTGTAGATAAATACATTTATGTCTATAAGCATTAAACTGGCAAATCTACGTTGCTGTTCTTCAGAATGAGTATGATAAAGATAAGTCCTCACAAAAAGCAAAAAATTGGAGTAAATGCAGCAACACACCAAATAGTAGGGGCACTGAGTTGTTAACAGACACATAAACAAGACTGAAAACATCAAAAGCTATTGAACAAATCAAAGGATTCATCCAAAAGCTAGTGACGTCTTCAGCCTTGTTTATGTGCCTGTCAGTGACTCGACATCACATCAATAGGCAACATTTTCTTTATTTATGTTGGACTAGTTACATCTTGCATGTTAGAAGCAAGCAAATTCCTATGTTATGTCAGGTTATTTGTTAAATCACTTTGATGGACTCTGTTCTGTTGAAGGGCATACCGAGTCTTCACATCAAAGTGAATGATGGTAACTTCATTAACACAGCAAGTTTTTCTAATTTTCTTCTGTCTAGCATCGCAAGAATGTAAGAGGTATGTGTTCCTAATTATTTCCAGTGGTTCTTGCCCTTCTCGTTTCTGATTGCAGGATTCCTGCCTTGTCAGATAAGTTCTTATATTTCAATGTTATGCTTGGCAAGGAAGTTAGGCCAGAAGACTTTATTATGTATTCTAAAGGGCACGTAAGAACAGTCAATAGGTTTCTATTGATTCTGCAGCAGCATAATCAAGTGTTGTTTTTTGTATAGATGTGCTGGCACCTTATACTAGTCTTTGAGAAATAACATACCTGTCCATCACAAGACAGTTGAGTAACCTGGCTTTCCTTTTTGAGAATGGGGGATCATTGTTATTATCCAGGCTATTTATTTGTTATAATTTACATTCACTACAGTGTGAATTTTGTACTTGCATCATGTCCTAGTATGCAGTGAGCTGACACTAAAATCAGTAATCTCTTTACATGAATATTAGCATCACCATGACATCAAATGTGTACTTTAAATGAGGTTTAAACTGGGAAAGCAATGTATATTTGTGGTGGTCAAGAGTGAGCAAGACAGCCATTTGCATTTGATGGCATATTTATGTTCGATCTTCAAATTTTCCTGTACATCACTCATGAATTATGCAATATAGGCTAATGTGCTTATTGGCAGGAAGTTGATGTCCCATGAATTGCCTGTGCCTGGTGATGCAGTAGGTAAATCACTGTCGTTACAGAATAGCCTGGAGTAAAAGATGCAATTATTAAATGGCATGGACATGAGTGAACATGTAATGGGACAAACAGATGGTATATATGAAAGATGACATTATAAATATTTGACATATTTCCTGTTTTCTGCTCTTATGCCTTGGTTGTTTCTTTCCTTTCATTCTTGAAATCTTTCCATCTTTCATCAGTCTTGTTAGAGTTCCATCTCTTATAGAATTTGAATCCTCATCCCAATTTTAATTCCAACACCCTTGCTTCTGTTTTCACAGAAGGGCTACTAAATCCTTGAACGATTTGTGTATGCAAAGAAATAAAAACTTTGTGGTTTACTGATGACATTGTAATTCTGTCAGAGACAGCAAAGGACCTGGAAGTGCAATTAAACAGAATGGACAGTGTCATGTAAGGAGGATATAAGATGAACATCAACAAAAGCAAAATGAAGATAACGAAATATAATCAAATTAAATCAGGCAATGCTGAGGGAATTATATTAGGAAATGATACACTTAAAGTAGTAGAGGAATTTTGCTATTTGAGGAGCGAAGTACCTGATGATTGTTGAAGTAGAGAGGGTATAAAATGTAGACTGGCAATGGCAAGGAAAGCATTCCTGAAGAAGAGAAATTTGTTAACATTGAGAATAGATTTAACTGTCAGGAAGTCTCTTCTGAAAGTATTTCTATGGAGTGTAGCCATGTATGAAAGTGAAGCATGGACGATAACTAGTTTAGACAAGAAGAGAACAGAAACTTACAAAATACTGAAGATCAGGTGGGTAGATCATGTAACCAATGAGGAGGTACTGAATAGAATTGGGGAGAAAAGGAATTTATGGCACAACTACACTAGAAGAAGGGATCTGTTTGTAGGACACGTTCTGAGACATCAAGGGATCATCAATTTAGTATTGGAGAGAAATGCAGAGGGTAAAAATGATTGAGGGAGACCAAGGCATGAATACACTAAACAGATTCAAAAGGATATAGGTTGCAGTAGTTACTTGGAGATGAAGAAGCTTGCACAGGATAGATTAGCATGGAGAGCTGTATCAAACCAGTCTCTGGACTGAAGACCACAACAACAACAGTAGACAGTTACAGCTGAGGATGCTGTCCAGATTTTTAGTGTGAGTTATGGATGGTAAAAATCCAAACAATAAATTATTTTTAAAGAAACAGCTTGTAACTGCATGAAAACTTGAAAGACAGTGAAAATCAAATGAGAATTCCCAAGCCCCACTGCTGACATAAAACAAACTGAATGCACTGGATACCAACACAATTGTAAATAGGACTCAACATTCACAGATTTAATTAAATATTGTCTTTCTAAAATATCACTGTAGTCAATTGAATACTAAAATTATTGTAGATGTAGAGCAGCTTTACAGTAAATATACAACAGTAAATATAGTAGGATTGAGGAGGCAGCAGCTCTCTTACTAATTTGTTGTTGTTGTGGTCTTCAGTCCCAGGAGTGGTTTGATGCAGCTCTGCATGTTACTCTATCCTGTGCAAGCCTCTTCATCTCTGGAAAACTACTGCAGTTTACATCCTTCTGAGCCTGTTAACTGTATTCATCACTTGGTCTCTCTTTACAGTTTTGACTCCCCACCCTTCCCTCCAGTACTAAATTGGTCATCCCTTGGTGTCTCAAAATGTGTCTTCTCAACTAATCCCTTCTTCTAGTAAGATTGTGCTGCACATTCCTTTTGTCCTAAATTCTGTTCACTACCTCCTCATGTGATCTAACCAGCTAATCTTTAGCATTCTTCTGCAACACCATATTTCAAAAGCTTCTGTTCTCTTCCTGGCTATTAAATCAATATTTGATGTTAACAAATTTGTTTTCTTCAGAAAAATTTTGTCATCTTTGCCACCTACATTTTATGTCCTCTTTTTTTTGTGTCCTCTTTATTTTGGCCTTCATCAGTTATTTTGTGGCCCAAGAATCTCATTTGATAATCTAATTTTCTCAGCATCACCTGATTTAATTAGACTACATTCCATTGTCCTTGTTTTCCTTTCATGATGTTCATCTTATATCCTTCAAGAGGTTTTCCATTCCATTAATGCTCTTCCAAGTCCTTTGCTGGTTCTGGCAGAACTACAGTGTCAATGGCAAACCTCAAAGTTGTTACTTCTTATTCCTGAATTTTAATTCCTACTCCAAATTTTTCCTTTGTTTCCTTTACTTCCTGCTCAACACTGGCAATAGGCTACAACATTGGCAATAGGCTACAAACCTATCACACCACCTTCTCAACCAGTGCTTTTGTTTCATGCCCCTTGACTCTTGTAACTGATATCTGGTTACTGTACAAGTTGTAAATAGCCATTTGATCTGTGTATTTATTTTTCTCATCCTGTCCAGTAAGTCTACCCTGACCAGGTGTTCTGGGCGACTTTTCTGAACTGTACTGCCAGAAGTAGGAGTCTGGCTCCAAAAGCTTGTAAACATTAAGTCCTTTTGTGTGTTTGTTCCCCTACCTTCACTTGATGAGTAGATTTTTTATCTATCCATTTACATTATATTATCAATAATTGATTATTTTCATTGTTTTTTCTATGCTGTGCATGACAAAAGATGGTACACAGTAATTATGAGTGTATTCTTCACAGGGTATGAAGCTGGTGAAAATTTTTCTAAAAAATAAATTTAATATTACAGGAATATACATTTGGTACAAATCAAGGTTGTCATTTCCATGAGAGATATATCTGAAGTCCAGTGAGCTTGAAACAGAGTAACATCAGCCTTCCTAACCATCAGTGTCTGTAGCATCTCGAGAATTTCTAAATTCTAGAGACACCAGTGGTTCCACTGTCTCAAACACATGCTATTTTAGAGATAAGTGTGGTAAAGTAGAACTATGTCTACTGCCCCACAATTATGTGTGTACAGGATGGATGTGTATTGGACAGACAATCGGCGTAAGCAAGTAGTCACTGAGTCTGCCTAAGAAGTTACACGTCCTGCCCATGGAGTAAATGCATCGTACTCTGTGAGATATAAAACATTATTGGTGTGAACATTTGAAGGTTGTTGAAAGAAAATCTGTGAGATATAAAACATTATTGGTGTGAACATTTGAAGGTTGTTGAAAGAAAAGAAGACACTTTTATTCATTCATTCTCTCATTTACTGCCATAAAGTTGGGACAGTTGTCTTGTTAAACATGGAGAGATTTATAGACTGTATGTATAGAAAGATGATTGTAATAGCTTCTGTCGGCCCAGAAGTGTTTAGTTTATGAAAACTGTTATGTGTTATGAAATATAGTGAGATTGAATTCAAAGTATTCTCGAGTGTATTGAGTTATTTAAAAGTATAGAAAATTCCTCCAGAGTAGCATCTGTTTTTCAGAGAAGAAGCTGGGCAGAATATCGCTGCCAACTATCCTGAAAGAAGATTGGCGAAGTAACTCCAAGTAAGTTTGACAGCCAAGGGGGAGTGTGAGTCTTGCACACCAGGACTACACTGCCACCCTTAATCACTGGAAACTGCCAGAAAGTGGCGACCATAGTGAGCAGGACATGAAAAGGAAGAATTTTTTTGAAGAAGATTGAGATAAGAAAAAGTTGAGAATTGCCATAGCAACACATAATAATGAGATGAAGAAATTGGTCTGCAAGATCTGATCAAGAAGATTTGGTTGTGGAGAGGAAACAATCCTCACACATGCAGTAACTAGCTGATGCCAATGCAGATGCAGTAACATGCCATCGTTGCTGGTTGCTGTTTGAGTTGCTGACTTTGCACCCGCCGACACCACAACAAACGTGTGACGCTACTGGTGTCTGTGAGGTTCACCAGTGCCATTTCCACACCTCGCCAACGCAGCCTACAATCTTATGCCAGGTGAGCTCAAGATAATAACCATTTGAATGTAAGCTAGGGTGATCATTATTTGCAGAGGTGGTTTTTTTTAATGATCACGAGATCGCGAAAGGTTAGGACTATGGAGAAGGAACAACAACCTACAGAAACTACAGGACCAGCCATGGCCATGACGGTGAACAAAGACATGCCAGATTTGTCTGAAGTAATAAACTTAATCAAAGCTCAGAGTATTCAGTTAAATGCTATAAACACTCAGAATGCTTTGTGAAATGAAAAATTCGAAGCACAGGGTGAAGCTTTGAAAAACTAGAATCATAGGGTGAAGCTTTAAATTCCAAATTGGAGGTGTTAAATGATAAAGTGGAAAATTTATGAGTAGATTTAAAGAAAGTAATTCTTTAACAGTACAAATCAATCAAATGTTTATGGACTTTAACCAAAGACAGGAGGAGCGATTACACAATTTGACCAAGAAACTAGAATTTGACATTAAAGACAAGAGTAGTAGTGTAGAGTTAGAGTTTAATGAAAAATTACATTCGACACAGTGAAACAAAGGTTACATACTTCAAGTAATTCCATTGAAAGACAGGACAAACTGATCCCTATTGTCAAATTACAAATTGCGGGGGTCAACACTGATCTGGCCTTGCAACACTAACCAAAACGGCCTTGCTGTGTTGGTACTGCGAACGGCTGAAAGCAAGGGGAAACTATAGCTGTATTTTTTCCTGAGGGCATGCAGCTTTACTGTATGGTTAAATGATGATGGCGTCCTCTTGGGTACAATATTCTGGAGGTAGAATAGTCCCCCATTCGGATCTCCAGGCGGGGACAACTCAAGAGGACGTCGTTATCAGGAGAAAGAAAACTGGCGTTCTACGGATCGAAGAATGTCAGATCCCTTAATCGGGCAGGTAGGTTAGAAAATTTAAAAAGGGAAATGGATAGCTTAAAGTTAGATATAGTGGGAATTAGTGACGTTTGGTGGCAGGAGGAACAAGACTTTTGGTCAGGTGAATAAAGGGATATAAATACAAAATCAAATAGAGGTAATGCAGGAGTAGGTTTAATAATGAATAAAAAAATAGGAGTGTGGGTAAGCTACTACAAATAGCATAGTGAACACATTATTGTGGCCAAGATAGACACAAGCCCATGCCTACTACAGTAGTACAAGTTTATATGCCAACTAGCTCTGCAGATGATGAAGAAATTGATGAAAAATATGATGAGATAAAAGAAATTATTCAGGTAGTGAAGGGAGACGAAAATTTAATAGTCATGGGTGACTGGAATTTTAGAGGAGGAAAAGGGAGAGAATGAAAGATAGTAGGTGAATATGGATTGGGGGTAAGAAATGAAAAACATAACATAATCATAGTTAACACTTGGATCAAGAATCATAAAAGAAGGCTGTATACATGGAAGAATCCAGGAGATACTAGAAGGCATGAGATAGATTATATAATGGTAAGACAGAGATTCAGGAACCAGGTTTTAAATTGTAAGACTCTGACCACAATCTATTGGTTATGAACTGTAGATTAAAACTGAAGGAACTGCAAAAAAGTGGGAATTTAAGGAGATGGGACCTGGATAAACTGGCAAAACCAGAGATTGTACAGAGTTTCAGGGAGAGCATAAGGGAACAATTGAGAGGAATGGGGGAAAGAAATACAGTAGAAGAAGAATGGGTAGGTCTGAGGGATGAAGTAGGGAAGGCAGCAGAGGATCAAGTAGGTAAAAAGACGAGGGCTAGTAGAAACCCTTGGGTAACAGAAGAAAAATTGATTTAATTGATGAAAGAAGAAAATATAAAAGTGCAGTAAATGAAGCAGGCAAAAAGGAATAAAAACGTCTCAAAAATGAGATTGACAGGAAGTGCAAAATGGCTAAGCCGGGATGGCTAGAGGACAAATGTAAGGATGTAGAGGTGCATATCCTAGGGGTAAGATAGATACTGCCTACAGGAAAATTAAAGAGACCTTTGGAGAAAAGAGAACCACTTGTATGAATTTCAAGAGCTCAGATGGAAACCCTGTTCTAAGCAAAGAAGGGAAAGCAGAAAGTTGGAAGGAGTATATAGAGGGTCTACACAAGGGCGATGTGCTTGAGGATAATATTACAGAAATGGAAGAGGATGTAGATGAAGATTAAATGGGAGATACGATACTACGTGAAGAGTTTGACCGAGCACTGAAAGACCTGTGTTGAAACAAGGCCCTGGGAGTAGACAACATTCCATTAGAACTACTGCTGGCCTTGGGAGAACCAGTCCTGACAAAACTCTACCATCTGGTGAGCAAGATGTATGAGACAATCCCAAAGAAAGCAGGTGCTGACAGATCTGAAAATTACCGTACAATCAGTTTAATAAGTCACGGATGCAAAATACTAACGTGAATTCTTTACAGACAAATGGAAAAACTGGTAGAAGCCAACCTCGGGGAAGATCATTTTGGATTCCGTAGAAATGTTGGAACACGTGAGGAAATACTGACCTTATGACTTATCTTAGAAGAAAGATTAAGGAAAGGCAAACTTATGTTTCTAGCATTTGTAGACTTAGAGAAGGCTTTTGACAATGTTAACTGGAATACTCTCTTTCAAATTCTAAAGGTGGCAGGGGTAAAATACAGGGAGTGAAAGGCTATTTACAATTTGTACAGAAACAAGATGGCAGTTATAGGAGTTGAGGGGCATGAAAGGGAAGCAGTGGTTGGGGAGGGAGTGAGACAGGGTTGTAGACTATCCCTGATGTTATTCAATCTCTATATTGAGCAAGCAGTAAAGGAAACAAAAGAAAAATTCGGAGTAGGTATTAAAATCCATGGAGAAGAAATAAAAACTCTGAGGTTCTCCGATGACATTGTAATTCTGTCAGAGACAGCAAAGGACTTGGAAGAGCAGTTGAATGGAATGGACAGTGTCTTGAAAGGAGGTTATAAGATGAACATCAACAAAAGCAAAACGAAGATAATGGAATGTAGTTGAATTAAGTCGGGTGATGCTGAGGGAATTAGATTAGGAAATGAGGCACTTAAAGTAGTAGAGGAGTTTTGCTATTTGGGGAGCAAAATAACTGATGATGGCCAAAGTAGAGAGGATATAAAATGTAGACTGGCAATGACAAGGAAAGCGTTTCTGAAAAAGAGGAATTTGTTAACATTGAGAATAGATTTAACTGTCAGGAAGCCTCTTCTGAAAGTATTTGTATAGAGTGTAGCCATGTATGGAAGTGAAACATGGACGATAAATAGTTTGGACAAGAAGAGAATAGAAGCATTAGAAATGTGGTGCTACAGAAGAATGTTGAAGATTAGATGGGTAGATCACATAACTAATGAGGAGGTATTGGAAAGAACTGGGGAGAAAAGGAGTTTGTGGCACAACTTGACAAGAAGAAGGCACCGTTTGGTAGGACATGTTCTGAGGCATCAAGGGATCACAAATTTAGCATTGGAGGGCAGTGTGGAGGGTAAAAATCATCGAGGGAGACCAAGAGATGAATACACTAAGCAGATTCAAAAGGATGTAGGTTGCAGTAAGTACTGGGAGATGAAGAAGCTTGCACAGGATAGAGTAGCATGGAGAGCTGCATCAAACCAGTCTCAGGACTGAAGACCACAACAACAACAACAACAACAACAACCCTGTTATAAGCAGAATAGGGATAATGGAAATTATCAAAGAGGGCATCCACCTTCTAATATAGGCCCAGTAACTACACAAGAATTTGTACCTGGCAATAATAGGGCTCAAAATAGAAATGTCATACCAAGGTTTGGTAACCAGCCAGTAATTATGAATAGTGAGGAAAACGTAGGGTGATCTGGACCCAGGACCAGGGCCCATCTCATAGAAATACATTTAGAGGTTTACCTCATAATGAGTATGTTGCATTTACACATAAAGTACCAACAAAAGAATGGTTGCTACTAGAAGAACCCATCATAGCTACAATTAATCCACAACCTATTATAGTTGGAAAAGTAGAAGATTCTGAAGTGGACATATTTATTGATTTTGGTAGTGAAGTATCACATATTTCTAGTGGTTTTTCTTAATACATTAAGAACTAGCAATAACTTACCTGTATTACCAGTAACAGGAATACATGTAATTGGTATAATTGGAACTAAAAGTAAGGTTGTTAAATATGAAACCATATGTGCAATGCATTTCTTTATACCGAAATGTCCATAACTCTTGTGAATGTACCACACTAACTCTTCTTCCACTAGAACTGGTATACATAAACACCAATGTTGCATTGTCTTACTGTCTCTCCAGAACAGATTATATCACACGATCTTCCACCTTCCCTTTTGATTAGGTGGTAGCGATTTCCTAACACACATAGCAGATATATCCATAAAATAAGGATCATGTTGGATGTTCTATGTAATTTTATGAGCTATCTGTTGCACTTTGTTGCATGAATATTGTAATGTTATGACATTAATCGCAAAGATTATGCCAGTTCCTTCTGAACACTTTAGTTCTTTCATGCCTACAAGTAGGTGAGACAACGCGCCCAGTAAAATGTTCTCTGAACTCTTTACATAATGAATCTCAATGTCATAGTCTTGAAAATACAATGTTCACCACATCTATCTACTATGTAGTAATCGGCTATTTATTAGAAATGATAGAGCTTGGTGATCTGTATAGATATATATTTCAGACCACCCATATCAGTGTTTGGAATTTTTGTATACTCCATACTTTGACTAATAATTCCTTTTCTGTTGCTGTATAATTTAAATCATGTTTGTTGAGACTCCAGCTAGCAAAAGATATTGACCTATGGTATATACTGGTTAACCCCCATTCACCTTGGAACAGCTCTGCGGCTATAACATAGTCTGACACGTCAGTCGAAATCTTAAATGGGTCACCCTTTACTGAATGGTGCAGTATCGGTGATTCTGATAGAGCTCGCTTTGCCTTTTCAAATGCTTCCTGTTCCTCTTGGTCACAACACCGTGGTACTCCCTTTTGTAATAAACACAAAAGTAGAGGGTCATTCAACTCTGGACTTCATAAATAACCTCCCTAATACCCTGCCATTCCAAGAAATCCCTTCAATTGTCTTATATTTCTAGGTGGCGGACACTCCTTAATGGCCTTTATATGTTCTGGATCTGGCTTAATTCCTCGTACACCTGTGCTATGTCCACAAAATTTTTTAGTTCTTGTCTTGCAAATTGTGTCTTAGACAATTTTACTGTAATATCTTTTTCTTTAAATTTTTTCAGTGTTTTCTTCAAGGTTAGGCAATGCTCTTTCCAGGTGGGTGATATTATCAATATATCATCAACATGTATAATTAAATCCTTTAATAACTCTCTACCTATTGTTTCGGCCAGTGCGCGTATAAACACTGATACCGAGATATTTAACCCAAATGGTAACACATTAAAATGATATGATTTTCCATCAAAAAGGAATGCTGTGTATTTCCTTGATTCTGGATGTAACCGGATCTGCCAGTACCCAACAGTCAGGTCCATCAAGCTACAGTACTGTGCTTTCTCGAATTTGGATAATAACTCGTCGATGTTCACAGGTCTGTCTCTTTCTGTTTCTATATGTTTATTCAGGGTGCGTGCATCCAGCACGAACTGCACCCTGCCTGTAGCCTTTTTCACAACTACTAAGGGATTATTTATAATGCACGTACTGCAATCTATTATTTTATTGTCTACCATTTTATTTATTTCCTCCTTAACCGCTTCTTTTACACTCACTGGTATCGGATACTGTTTACAGAAAAATGGTGTATCATCTTTGATCTTAAACTTACATTCATAGTCACTAATACTACCTGGACTATCTGAAAATACCATCTTGTATTCTAATAGAATTTCGGCAAAATCTGCCTTCTGGTCGTTGGTTGATATTGGGGATTCATCTACAGGGTGTCCGAAAAGTCTTTCCCTATTACATAAATTGATAACTCAGGCTAGAAGTAAGATACAAATATGAAACTGGTGTCTAATTGTTTACAAACTATCAAAGTTTTTTTCACACATCAGTAAACTTCCACATGAGCACCCTTGGAAGCACTTAGCACATCTAGGCAATATTCAATTTCCGTCCACACATTAGCCAAAATCACTGGAGGGATCGATTCAATGACTGTGGTTATCCATTGCCGCAGGGTTTCAAGATCTGGTACATGTGTTCGTTATACCTCGTCCTTGACATAACCCCATAAAAAGAAGTCTAATGGGGTTATGTCAGAAGAGCATGGAGGCCAAACTGTTGGTCCATCATGACCAATCCAAAGTTCAGGAAAGGTCATATTGAGATAGGCACGGACATCCAAACCCTAATGAGACGGTGCACCGTCTTGCTGAAACAAGACATCGGGGTGATACTGAAGCAGCTGAGGAACAGCATACAGTTGCAACATGTCCAGATACACTGCAGATGTGATTGTAGCCTCAGCGCACACCAAACATTCACCTTTGGACTGCCTCTGGTGTACTCCATGACCTCACCAGGGGGTTGTGAACCTCAAATGCGCACATTATGGTGATTCACTACTCCACTGACAAAATAGGTCACTTCGTCGGAAAAGGCAATTAGTCTGAGATAACCATCATCATCCTCAATACATGATAGCATTTTGACCGCAAAGTCATATCAACGTGTACTGTCATTGGGCAACAAGACCTGAACAATTTGCACTTTGTATGCACGAAACAATAAACATTTGTGTAAAATGTCATGGAGAGAGCTTTTTGGCATCTGTAATTCATGTGACGCCCTGCACACCAATTTCTTCAGACTTCGCAGAAAAGACTGCCTTACAGCTTCCACCCTGTCTGCTGAGGTTCTTGGTCGACCAGACCTCAGTAGGTCAGCAACTGATCCCGTGTTCTTGAACTTCTCATACCAGGCTTTAATGCTCTTGACATCAGGTGGATTCCTTCCAAATGTAATCTGGAAGTGTCTCTGCACTGTGGTTGGTGATCGTGTCTCATGGTACCACAGGACACACTGTGGCTTCTTGGGCACTGCACCTCATCCACTACTTATGTACTGCGAACCTAAAACAGAAAAAAACTTTGGTAGTTGTAAACAGTTCCACACAAGTTTCATATTTGTATCTTCCTTCTAGCCTGAGTTATCAATTTATGTAATCAGGGAAAGACTTTTCGGACTACCTGTACTTTATTTTGAATGTCAGTTCGTTGTATGCATGGCTTACGTTTTCCATCTCTGGTGACAATTGAGCTGTTGTGGTTAATCGTAAACTCTGGTGTTCAGTTGTTTGTTTATCAACATAATTATCTGCTAGAAACTTAATGCAATATTTATCTTCCCCTAGCCTGAAATAAAGGCAGCTCTCTTCAAAATTCAATATAACATTAAATTCTGACAGCCAATCTAAGCCAAATAATACCTCTCTATTAACATTTTCTACTACCAACAATGTTTGCCAGAATGTAATCTCACTGATGTTACAGTTTACTAGGGTTTTGTATTTAACAACCTTACTTTTAGTTCCAGTTATACTGATTATATGTATTCCTGTTACTGGTAGTACAGTTAAGTTATTGCTAGTTCTTAACGTATTAAAAAAAAACACTAGAAATATGTGATACTTCACTACCAGAATCAATAAATATGTCCACTGCAGAATCTTCTACTTTTCCAACTACAATAGGTTGTGGATTAATTGTAGCTATGATGGGTTCTGCTAGTAGCAACTGTTCTTTTGTTGGTACTTTATACGTAAATGAAACATACTCATTATGAGGTAGGCCTCTTAATGTATTTCTATGAGCTGGATCCCGGTCCTGGGTCCAGATCACCCTATGTTTTCCTCACTATTCATAATTACCGGCTGGTTACCAAACCTTGGTATGACATTTCTATTTTGAGCCCTATTATTGCCAGGTACAAATTCTTGTGTAGTTACTGGGCTTATATTAGAAGGTGGATGCCCTCTTTGATAATTTCCATTATCTCTATTCTGCTTGTATCAGTTTTGTTGTTGTTTTTGTTGTGGTCTTCAGTCCTGAGACTGGTTTGATGCAGCCCTCCATGCTACTCTATCCTGTGCAAGCTTCTTCATCTCCCAGTACTTACTGCAACCTACATCCTTTTGAATCTGCGTAGTGTATTCATCTCTTGGTCTCCCTCAATGATTTTTACCCTCCACGCTGCCCTCCAATGCTAAATTTGCGATCCCTTGATGCCTCAGAACATGTCCTACCAAACGGTGCCTTCTTCTTGTCAAGTTGTGCCAAAAACTCTTCTTCTCCCCAATTCTATTCAATACCTCCTCATTAGTTTGTGATCTACCCATCTAATCTTCAGCATTCTTCTGTAGCACCACATTTCTAATGCTTCTATTCTCTTCTTGTCCAAACTATTTATCGTCCATGTTTCACTTCCATACATGGCTACACTCCATACAAATACTTTCAGAAGAGGCTTCCTGACAGTTAAATCTATTCTCAATGTTAACAAATTCCTCTTTTTCAGAAATGCTTTCCTTGCCATTGCCAGTCTACATTTTATATCCTCTCTACCTCGACCATCATCAGTTATTTTGCTCCCCAAATAGCAAAACTCCTCTACTACTTTAAGTGTCTCATTTCCTAATCTAATTCCCTCAGCATCACCCGATTTAATTTGACTACATTCCATTATCCTCGTTTTGCTTTTGTTGATGTTCATCTTATATCCTCCTTTCAAGACACTGTCCATTCCATTCAACTGCTCTTCCAAGTGCTTTGCTGTCCTGTCCATGGAGTAAATGCATCGTACTCTGTGAGATATAAAACATTATTGGTGTGAATGTTTGAAAGTTGTTGAAAGAAAAGAAGACACTTTTATTCATTCATTCTCTCATTTACTGCCATAAAGTTGGGACAGTTGTCTTGTTAAACTTGGAGAGATTTATAGACTGTATGTATAGAAAGATGATTGTAATAGCTTCTGTCAGTCTGGAAGGTGTCAAGCTTGCGGGAAATGTTTAGTGTATGAAAACTGTTATGTGTTATGAAATATAGTGAGATTGAATTCAAAGTGTTCACAAGTGTATTGAGTTATTTAAAAGTATAGAAAATTCCTCCAGAGTAGCATCTGTTCTTCAGAGAAGAAGCTGGGCAGAATATCACAGCGAACTATCCTGAAAGAAGATTGGCGAAGTAACTCCAAGTAAGTTTGAAAGCCAAGGGGGAGTGTGAGTCTTACACACCAGTACCACACTGCCACCCTTAAGTCACTGGAAACCACCAGATGTCTGCTGGACAACATTAGTTGCCTCCTCTGGATCAGAAAAATAAATGATTGTTCTATTCTGAGAATAATTCTTCTCGGGTGGGTATTGCACTTTGCCTCTATTCCACAGGTTTGTCAGAGTGATGTCATATTCTTTTTCTGTCCCATCATTAGGGTACCTATGTAACAGACCAATCAAGATAACAATCAAGGAATGGTAAGTTTAGTTCTTAGTATTCAGTAAAATGTTTTACATCACCTCAAGTTGTTAAAATGGTGATTTTTAAGCGCTTCCATCTCCTCAGTAGAACACTGTGTGTTAGTTACAGTTGGTCTTAATGTAAGTACAGACATTACTCAGGTATCAGTCTGATGTTATTACTGGC
This sequence comes from Schistocerca serialis cubense, assembly GCF_023864345.2. NCBI lineage: Eukaryota > Metazoa > Arthropoda > Insecta > Orthoptera > Acrididae > Schistocerca > Schistocerca serialis. The sequence continues at coordinate 512,147,891 of NC_064646.1, forward strand.
ACTGACTTTTCAGAGTGTAAAATGAGTTAGTTGTATATGAAAATTGAAAATTACACTTTCTGATAAGGCAAATGTGTTTAAACATTTATGAGCATTCATGCTGAATTACTAAGTAGCAAAAAACTGTATTTACTGTGGTGGATTATCCTACCTACAAAGATGTACAATGCATCCCTACATTAAAACCTTAATTACAGAATGTGGATAAGTAGTGTAAGAAATATAATGATCTATGCATAAAGTAAGATAGGCAAAGAAGAGGGGCAGAGCATGCAAGCAACCAAAAATACTCTTGAAACATGTCTATAAATCAATACAGGTTAAAAATGATCATAGTGATACTAAATAGAAACATACTACTGAGCTTAAATTCGGTTACTTTACGCATAGTATATGTTGTGTCCATAACATGTGACAAGACAAAAACCATGCATCGTTTCAGAGTTTATAATCATCTCTTCTTTCTTGAAAGAGGCAGATTTTCATATGAGTCATTATTTGATCCCAATTTCTATCTTGAGAGTAATTTTATTTGGAATGATAGTGATAGCGGTGCCACACATCACTGTACTCACTGTGACAAGCACTGACTTCAGCAAGGCTACTGAGCAACTGTCTTTGTCGGCAGCCTTGGATATGTTTTCCACAAACCTGAGCACAAAGTGGCAATGAAAATACTCCTACTGCTGGCAGGATTTATAGGGTTTCCTGTGACATCACCTCTCTCTATTAGTTTGCAGAATTTGGTTACGAGTCATCATTGCCACTGTCATAATCATCTTCACCACCACCATCATCATCATGATGAGGTGCTGTAGCTATTACCAGCTTCCTGACAACCTTCCCCATTTTTACTTGACCAAGAATTTATGTCCTCCTTCCTATTTTCTCCAGTCTTTCCACTGTACTTTTAATAGCTGTTATTATAACTCCTTTTCCTCACAGTATACATCTCAGACAGTCTGCTCCCCTTTACATACTCAAATTTAGGAGAGTTCTTTGTTTCTCTGTGCTTTCCAGTCTTTCGCTATTACTCACTTTATCCATCCATTTTATTTTCTCTATTGTCTTCCAAACATCATGAATGCATAAATTTTGTGTCTTTCTGTCTACTTCAATGTCCAGCTTTCACAGCCATACAGAAAAACATTCCATAAAAACTATTGAAGTAATATTTTCCAAACCCCAACCCCAATTTGTTGCATAATAAGCATTTCTTCTTCTGGAATGCTTGCTTTGCCATTGCAGTTCTTGGTTTTATTTCTCTTTCAGCCGTCCCATCATTAGTTAGTATACTCCCCAAATATTTGTGTTGTGCAACATACTCAGTTTAACATTCTGTTGCTTTCATTTCCATATCTTTTCTGTCATGTGCTGTCATAAGTATAGTTTTCTTTGTGTGTGTGTGTGTGTGTGTGTGTGTGTGTGTGTGTGTGTGTGTGTAAGAGAGAGAGAGAGAGAGATAATATTTTATGACACTCAACAATGATGTTATCAGTGTCCATATAAAATCAGTGGAAACAAATGTGGTTAAAATAGAGAAAATGCGAGAAAAGATATAAAAATCAATCTGAGATAAAATCCCACTAGCTCTCACCCCATTTCACCCATAATCATCTGCTCAATCACATTAGACTACATCATCAAAAATAGAGTTACAATTGTTCAGATGATGTAAAACTATAAAAAAAATTTAAGTAAGAGAAGAAAAACTAAAATATATCCAAATGAATTTGTGGCAGGGTGATCACTTCCGAGAAACATGGGTGACCGAGCCACCCTATCACGTTAACAACATCACCCTAATATTTTAGGTAACAAGTCGGACAACTTACGAATACTTAAAAGTCATTCCACACAATATTTGATTGTCAGTGCAAATAGAGGGCAAGTATGTCAGCAAATAAGTTGCTGCCCTTTGGTCCTAAAATAAAAGACTGACTAGTAAAATGTAGTGCAATGTGATCTGTACACCACCTCTCACCAGAGCAACACATCATGCGTCATAGGCCTGTGGCCTGCTTGAAGACAAGTAAAAAGGGTCTCATCTCGCCCGCACGGCTGGAAGGAGGTAGGCCATGGCCGCTTTTTGGAATTTATTGGACACAACTTAATATCTGTCATTTCCAATCTCTCTTCTTCCCATCATGCACGAGTCTGTACCTTAACAAAGAGGTGATAGCATGTAGGGGGATGGCACTCTGGAGTATCTGAGGATCACAACACACATCTTCTTGGCTGCCACAGCCTACCTTTCATTCCCTGCAATATCCATCCACCCTGGTACCCAGCAGCAAGAACCTCTTTCCCCAGTCTTTGTAGGTTGAGGTCTTTGTCCTGGGTATTGTGGACTACATTATATACTGGGTACATCATTGTAGAGTGTGAAGGGCACTCAGGAAGTCGGGACAGAGAAAGCATTTAGCACTCTTAAACACGTTGCACCTGCTCCAGTGTCACATATTGAGGACACAATCAAGAAATGCAACAGAGCAACTGAGAAAGCTCCATTGTTTAGAAGCATCCATAAATACAGCTACATAGCTATGGTGCTCAGTTAAAATGTCATAAAATAATGTGTTAAAATATGTGTACTGCACTAAATCTAAAATAATACTGGGCCTCTACAGTAAACAGGGTTAAAACCCTGGATTTGGGGTTGCACTACCTCCACACCAAATGATTCCAGCAAATGCTGTGCACAGATCCAAAATGACCTTAATTCTCATGAATGATGAAAGAAAAAGTGTTCCAGAGATAGACAAAAAACACTTTTCTAGGCTGGTGCATTAGCATCAGCAAGAAACTTGCATGCCTGACACACAATGAGGAGCTGCCACTGGGTAGTGAGCAGTGGTTCCGCAGCCTCAGCACAGAGACTGGGTACGGGGCTGGTTGGGTGAACACCTGTGGCATGTCTCATCCCCTCATGGTGGACAGCGTCACTGATCTTCAGATAAGAAGACCTCACTGATCCATACACTGTGTACCCGTAGTTTAGCTACAGAGTCAAAAATGAGGCCCGGAAACCTCAATGAGTCTTTAAAATGTTGAATGTTGCCCCTCATATGCAAGTCAGGTAAATTACAAATATGAGGAGAAATTACAATGAACACACATACACACTTATCTGCAGAAAATTGAAAACCCTCTTCGAAGCCCACTCCTGTAAATTGCAACTGAAGAACTGTTGCAGTACTAGGGTAGGAACAGAAAACTGCAAAATTGTCTACAAATAAGGAGAATGTACAGGACTCTTTACCATAGACATAATACTGTTTATGGCTGTGGCAAAGAGGATAATACTGTCCTGAGAAACACCATTCTCTTGCTCAAAACTATCTGACAACACATCATCTACTCAGACATTAAAAAAGTGCTTAGATAGATAGAGCAACATGAAGATAGGGAAGAGGCCACAAAAGCCGCATTGGTGGAGCTGTCCAACTAGTGTTGTACACCTTACTAATGTCAAAGAATATAGCACGACAATGATGTTTATGTAGGAAAGCCTGCTTGGTAGCCATGCCTAGCAGTGTCAGGTTGTCAACAGTGATCTGAAATCTCCTGAATCCACACTGAGGGTGATTAAGTAGTTGCCTGGTCTCTAACATTCAAAGTAGATAACAGATAAACATTTGTTCTGAAGTCTTTCTACGCTGCTTGTTAAGGCGACACTCTCATAACTACTGTTTGGATTTGATCCTTACCTGGTTTGAGGAAAGATGTCAAAATTGCCTCTCCCAACGAATTGGGAAAGTGACCTCTCTGCCATATCAAAATAAGATATTTCAGGAGGATTTTCTTTGACACAATAGGCTATGGTGCATGCTATACCAGATTTTCCCATGACCATATGCAGTATCAAGAGCCTCAGACAATGCAGAATTGAGCTCCCCCATGGAGAAGGGACAGTTGTAAGACTTAGAATTGCTGGATATGAAGTCCAACAGGCCTATGTCTACAGACATGTGGTAGGGATGGAATGCCAGATCCCAGCTTTCATTGCCAGTAGTCACTGCAAATGCTCTGTTATTGTCTGGGCAGTATCTCTTTATGGTGTTTTGTGATACCTTTGTTTCAGCACTGCTGCTATTAGTAAACAATGTGTTTACTTGAAATCCATCTGCTGTCTTCCCATACTAAATTGTAGAACAAGTGGAACACTAAATAGGGACCAGGAATGCTTCCCAGGACCTTTTCTTGCTCACATTAATGACATTTCAGGCCTTGGCCCCTGCCAATTGATAGGCTGTGAAGTTTCCCACCATTAGGTAGTAATCAAACTGTTGCACAGCCACACACTCAGTCCACCAACATTGCCTCCAAAGATGACCGGAGGACCTTAGGATGGAGGTGTCAGCAGCGTGGTGGATCACTTGTGTGATATAGTCCACCCACTCCATTCAAACACTCATGGCTCTCCAAACCCAACCCTGAGATCAAGCAAAGGTACCAGTAGGAGAAATGGTCAGGGGAGTTGTCCTATAAGATATGTTAGACCTTCAAAGTGTATGACATCTTGCAGATTTAGATAGTTTTAGCAAACAGTGATCCTCTGACATACATGAATTTCAACTGCAAATGCTTTCAGGTCAGTAGCCAGCAGAAGAGCAAGGAGTAGTGTGTATTACTGACAAACACAGTGACCCACCCTTGGTCCATTACTCAGTCAGGTCATTCTTGCAACAGAGGGTATAACTCCATAATAGCACAGAAAGCATTATATGCTTTAAAATGAATTTCCTGCAAATACGAGGGGGCATTTCTGTGCTAGCAGTTGTGGTTCCACCACAAGTGTCCTGCAACCATTAATGTTGCACTGCTGTACAGGACTCATTTATTATGGGTGTAGCACTTTCACCCAGTCTTTTCAGCTGGGGAGGATAGCCCAAGTACGTGGAGGCTCAGTCTTGGGGAGCGAATCAGTGCCCCAGGCTGATAATAAGGTCCATCAGCTCTGAAGATGAATCATGAGACATGTCAGAAGGAATGACATTGACATTTTTGTACTGTTTGCTTCCTGTTTCTGTCAGCCATTGACACTTTGCCTCTGATTTTTTGGCCTGGGGATGCTTTTGCGCCCACAACTGCAGCAGTGGTAGTGGCACTGCTGGACAGTGGACCACAGTGAACCTTTGGAGGGACTGGGAGCTCTGCAACGTTGGCCTTTTCCAAAATTTTGGGAGGAGATACAAGCTTTGAAATAACTGCAGCAGTACAAGTGCATTGACAAACACAGGTACTAGAACTGACTAGCAACCTCCACTTGTGTAGCAGAAGCAATTTTCTAAACAGGCTGTTTAAAGCTGAAACAAAGGATGTAATTGAATTTGGGGGGCTGCACGGCCTTATAGATCTTTTTGGCTTCACCGTGTATGATGCATTTTGTTGTTGTAACCTCCTGTACCTTCTTTTCTTCAAGGAAGAACTGCAGTTCCTACTCCAGAGAGCACGATCCGGGGAGCAATTTACATACTTTGAAGCAGATGAACGAGGAATTCCTTCGTGAGCAGCGTCACCACGTTTGCCACAAGTGACTTCTCTCTCACAACCGAGCACAGTGAGCACAATGAATCTGCATTTAAAACAGCACACTGGGTTGGGGACGTAAGGCCGCATGTTGAAGCAGACAAAACCTACCTTGACATGCTCTGCCAGTTTTGTATTGTTGAAAGTAATTATAAACAAGTCTGATTTGATCAGATTGACATCCACACTTTTCATTATATTTTTCCATATCAACAGTGCCTTCTTTGGCCCACCAAGCTTTCAGATATAACCAGATCTCTACCTGACATAACAGCTTTGCTGTAGTACAAGGTGCTGTGAAGTTCAGTTTCGATTGTATACTCCCCGAGGCATGAGCTGACTGGAGGTTCTTTACCTGTTGGTAACTAGATGTTTCCAACAACAGTGTTGCACTGTACAGTCTCTTGAAAGATTCTGAAGTTCCAGCAATGCTCTCTAAAACCTTTTGAATGCAAAAAGGTGAAACTTTCTTGAAGCTGTCCTATTCTGACCAGTAGCATGTGTTCTGATGATATTAACATAAGAACTCTGGAAAATCCCTGGGTCAGATGGACTGGCTACACGAATCCTCTTGTTGGATTGGTTGTTGATACTCACAAGTGATGCACCCATTTAATTTCAAGGGTTCCGTGTCAGTCCCACGAGCAGCTAGCCAGTTTCCCCAGAGGTTGACTGCTAACAGTTGTTCCACATCAACAGACATGCAGAGCACACATTGAGACTGAGGCTTTTACCACCCTAGCAATCTGGATAATCGAGTCCTGGTCCCTGTTCCCTGTAGCACACGATGTTCTACTGCTGTACTGTACAGTGGTCACTGATGGTTTCTCAGAGCTTACTGTGACAGAGGACCTGCAATGCTTGCCAGTCCTCACTACCAGTCCTTAGCTCAGGAAGCCTAGGGTGGCCAAGCCCGTGCCTACAAAACAAATTCTGAGCTTTTGAGGGCAGTTTTCTTTGTGTTGATTTTTGTTACAAGTGGAGTGCTGTTATTAAGTGTTGAGGGAACGGGACCAGTGAGAACACCTGTGAGCCAGAGGCAAGACAAACATTTTGGGTTACAGCAGTGATGGATCAAGAAGCATAACTATATAACAAATTTCAGGTGTTGCTCTGGACCATAGAGCTCAGTGAATCAGCTCCAAACCTTCATGGGGAAACAAAGTGAGGTCAAGCAAAGTCTGAGAGTGTCATGTCATGAACAGGTATGCATTTTGCAGGGTAACTTCACCTTAAAAACCCACTACATGTGATTCTACAGCAGCAGCTTTCTAGAAATAGTAGCAGCAGTAGATGTGAGTATCGAAGTTGAATGCAAGGAGGTATCAGACAGCTAATGGCAGGAGGAGACTGACTAGGAAAGGTTTATTAAAGTTGAAATAAACTGCAGTGTTTCTGTAGAAACTAGTGTGTTTGATTCTGATGTGATTTTGTGTCATACAAATTGTAGCCCTGTTATACCCAGACATCTTTTCACTGAGATTTTCACTGGTATTTGCAAAGTGCCAAGTGGAGGTTATGCAGATTGTTAACATTTATTTATTTAATCATGTCTAAGCTACATCTGTAATTAATTAACAGGCTGTATATACTAGGTTACAAATACAACTAAATAATAGTTATACATTCATGATCTTCGTAAGTCGTCATTATTGTCTATAGCAAGGCTCATATCTCTCTCCAGTGTTAGCACACTTCACTGCAGCGCCATTGGCCAACCACAGTTCTCGGAAAGTGCATGGGGCCAGCAAGGATGGACAGGTCAACAGGTGTGTCATTGTTTGTTTTCCTCCACATCGGCAAGGCTCTTCTTCGGTGTACCCCCACCTGAACAGGTTATCCTTTGATCTTCACATTTCACACATACATCTATTTATGCTCTTCCAGACTCTTCATTCCAATTGTGACCCAGCAGGAAGTTTTTCTTTAATGTTCCAACTTTTTAGGCTGTCTTCATCCAATTTCTCTTTCCACACTAATTCTCTGGTTGTAGATTGACTTTCATTTAGTGACACATATAAAGGAGTTAACGATTTGTAGGCTTCAGCCATCCCATAATTAGTCGACATGAGTCATTCAGTGCTGAATCTAGCTTCTGGACACGTGTCAATCTTCTCCATACAGGGCATGCATATTCAGCTGGAGCAAAGCATAATGCCATGGATAATGCATGTAGAGTTTCAGGATTTGCTCCCTGGTGTGAGTTGGTAAGTTGTGGATTATATCATTCCATGTGTTGGCTTTCGCTCTAGTTTTTTCTACATATTGCTTATAAGACAATGTCTGATCTAACGTGACTCCAAGATAACCTGGGTTTGGGCAGTGTTTAAGTTTAACTGAGTTCCATTCCAATTGTAATTCCCTGTTTGCTTCCTTATTGTTCAGATTAAATAAACAAGTCTGCGTCTTTGCTGGATTTGGCCGAAGCTGGTTCCTGTTGTAGAATTCAGTTAGTACTTCCAAGGCATCTGTTATGTTTCTCTCAGTCTGACTGATCTGGATTGGTAGGCAGTGGCTATATCATCAGCACAGATAAAACTACTTGTCATCGGTCCAACTGGTTGGTCATTTGTATACAGATTGAAAAGTAGAGGGTCGCCTATTCTTCTGTTTCCTCCAGCGACTTCTTTTCTCCATAAATTACACATAGTATCTTCTGTTGGAGATCAGTGATCTCACAACTTCAGTAAGATGGTAGTTTCCCATCATTTTGAAAATTTTTCTCAGGAGAATTTTGCGGTTTATCATGTCGTATGCTGCTGATAAGTCGAAAAACACCACACCAGTTTTTTCTCCCTTCTCAAAACCATCCTCTATGTATTTTGTTAGGGAGAGGACCTGGCCTGAGCAAAACTTACCAGGTCTGAACCCTGCTTGTTGTGGAATAATTTGGCTTCTAGTTGTGGTCCTATTTTATTCAAGATAAGACATTCATATAGTTTGAAAGAGCAACACAGCAGCAATATTGGACGATAGTTGTTGACATCATCTCTTGATTTACCTGGCTTTGGGATAGCTACTACCTTGGCCTTCAACCAAAGCTTAGGTACAGTCTTGTTAGACCAGCAGAAATTATTGAGTTGTAAGAGCCATTCCTTAGCTAGGGGCCCTATGTTCTGTATAAATCCATTAATGATGTCATTGGGACCTGCGCCCTTCCTGGGTGTCAAGGAACTGATAGCAGCTTCCAATTTTGTTGAAGTTAAATATGAATCAGGTGGTATTTCAGCACTGTGACCTATTATATGAGGTGGCAATCTTGCTGTTCCTGGTTGGTTTACTATTCAAAAGGAGCTGATGTGTGATTCAATTAGCTGTCATGGAAACCCAATCCTTGGGGGCTGCCGGGTCACTAGACAATCATTTTATGAGGTTCCAAGCTCTTCTGCTACTATGATTCATGTCAAGACTCTCCAACACATGTCTCCAGGACTCTTGTTGGTCTGTGCATATAGTTTCAATCAGCTGAGCCCCAAGTTTTATGGTTTCTTCACTGAAAGTGTCTTGGCTGTACTGCTCCACGTATTCATTATATCTTTGTTTCATGTCATTGGAAACTTCAGGAATGTAGAGTGTTCTGTAGTCTCTAGGTATGCTGAGTCTTGCTGATCTTTTAGCTTGGATGAACTTTCCATGGTTTTCAGTGTTTGATGGTAAATTTACGATTTCCACATCAAAGGTGTATGCAAATTTTTTTCCAATTAGCCCTTTTGAAGATAAAGCATCTTTTAAAGGGTACTTTATGTGTCACTATTACTGGTATAATCCTTAGCATGGTTTGTCTGTGTTGGGTCTTTGGGATAGGGTTGAAAACGAATTTATTGCATGACCCAGACAAGGTTTTGGAAACAAATATGAGGTCTGGGTTATACCCTCTCTTCCATTTTGCACTGCTGAATGGTGCAGCCTGTTTCTGATCATGGATAAGATTCAGCTCATGTCCTTCTGCCCAGCTTTCCAGTAATTCTCCATCCTTATTTGTGTATTGGTTGCCTCACACACTACTGTGACAGTTAAAGTCTCCCATCATTAGCTGTGGTGGATGGACATGTTGGCTGAAAGCAAACCTTTCCCTGGTGGTTTATATATTGATGACACCATAATGCTTCAGATAGTAACAGAAATGATTTCTGTGTTGTTAATGGTGTTAACTTATATGTTGGGTACTTTGATTCCAGGCCAAATAAATAGAGCATTTCCATATTGGTCGTGAGGGCACTCCTTCACCGAGGTCATCCCAGGATTATTTGGACAGTGTTGTGATGGCCCCTATGTGTCTCCTGGAGGCACAGGAAGTCGCAGGAATGAAGTTTACACATGTTGGATATAAGTTGTTCTTTTTCAGTTGATATGCCCTCAATGTCGAGAGATGACTGTCAAACATGGCTCTAAAAAGGGCCTTTTCTTCATTTCAGATTTTGATACATGTCATTTTAGACATAGCTCAGTGTGTGGAAGGATCTTCCAGTATTTACGATTGCCCAGGGGATGCCCAACTTTGCATGTACAATCTTCAGGAAAACTCCTTCCTTGTCCCCTGATTGTTAACATTGTATGTTTATAGTAAAATATTCAGACCTCAGAATTTATTGACTTCAGTCAGGTTGCTACAGGGTAGTGTCCAGTGGTGTCAAAGTTGTGACCTTTTAGACATGTCTCACAGGTTACAGTGAGCCCAGTGACCTTTACCAAAGTATTTCAGTAATATAGCAGCAATGACAGTTGATCTGGGTGAGAAAATTACCCAGTTATTCACTTGCTGTGGAGCAATTACATCACACAGCAGGAGCTAGTGTTTTAAAACGATGTAGTGGGCACAGCCTGTGGTGTAGAAGTACTCTTGCGACAGAACACTCTTAAGAATCAAAGAACTGGAAAACAGAGGTAATTAAAAGCAGTGTATGGAAGAATAAGAATTTAACGAAGACCAAACAAAGCAGGGCATATTTTATTTGTATCAGAGTTTATAGCCATGATGAACTTCTTGAGAGAAATTATGTGGTGTGACTGCCAGACACCACACTTGCTAGGTGGTAGCCTTTAAATTGGCCGTGGTCCATTAGTATACGTCGGACCCGCGTGTCGCCACTGTCAGTGATAGCAGACCGAGCGCCACCACACGGCAGGTCTAGAGAGACGTACTGGCACTCGCCCCAGTTGTACAGCCAACGTTCATAGCAATGGTTCACTGACAAATACGCTCTCATTTGCCGAGACGATAGTTAGCATAGCCTTCAGCTACATTTGCTACGACCTAGCAAGGCGCCGTATTCAATTGATAATTAATATTATGAAGCATGTACCATAACGAGAGATGTTCTACAATTGTGGATTAAAGTTAAGTATTACATCATCTACGTACTTTATTTGCAATTCTCAATATATTGTCCTGTTCCAGACCTCACGCCAGTCAGCGTGTAATTAAACGTGTGCATTTCGGCCTCCTCTAGAAACACAGTGTTGGCTCTTCTGCCAACACTACAAATTAATTTCATGGAAAAAAGAAGTCTGAATAGATTCTTTCAAGAAAAAGAGCATACTAAATAAAAATAAAAAAGATGACAGCAAGAAAGGAACAGTAAAGAAGAATTATATGGCACACAAGAAGAGCATATACAGCAAAGAATGTGACACAAATTGGAATGTGACAAATTGAACCATGAAATAAAGATATTGATATGTGAAGTGAATGCCATTAAAGATGTCAGAAAGAGGAAAGCAATGGGCTGTGATAAAATACCAGCTGAAGAGCAATATCCAGAGTAACAAAGCTCATCAGGGCACTGGCCTGAATATCCACTCGAAAGTATTTTACTCCCTTTACCCTAAGAAATAAAACACCAAAGAATGCAAATATTACAAGACAATTTCATATGCCATATCACAGAGGTCATGTGTAATCTTTAATTCAGAAGATTAGAATGAAAAACTGAGGAAAGCAAGGAGAAGGATCAGTTAGGATTCAGGGAAGGAAATGGAGAACAAGATGCTACGAAACAAGGATGACAGGACATAGAATGGCTACAAGTTAATGGGGGTGTGAACAATCCAGAATGTTTTGCTGACAGCTCAGTGGACTGGGATATCTTGCTGAAGGTACTGAAAGCTTGGTGCACACGAGGAGGACAGAAGGTGGAAGATGAGGAAACAGATAAGGCAAGGTTTGAAAGAGAATTTAGACAAGTGTTGTTTGTCACAATACTTGTCAATATTTATGCTCAAAAACTAACAGGCCAAGTATTAGAAAAAGCAAAATACATAACAGTAGGAAGAGAAAGAATAAAGAGAATTAAGTATGCAGATTATCAAGCAGTGTTGTCTTAATCACAGAACGAACTACAATTTATGATGTAGAGGATCATAAAATTGCGGAAGAGTATGGAGTGACAATAAATGTAAGAAAGTCAAAAGTGATGAGAATCAACACACATGAAGGCTCTGGAAAAATATCCTTTAAAGAAAAGACCTCAGAAGATGTAAAATCTTTTGGGTATTTAGGGAGTTTGATGACAGAAAATGTAACCAGTGTGGAGAAAATTAGAAGCTAAAGATGTATGGATAAGAGACATGCAGAAAAGGTGAAAGGTTTGTGGTTAGCACAAAAGCCGTTTTAGATCTGGAATGTAGTACTAACTATTGCTACCAAGAATAACTCCCTAGTATGATAGGAGCTGAAAAGTTTGTGGGACAAAAGTTGCATGGGACAACGGGAGCCATAATATGATGCTTTTTTGTTGCTAGGTGGGGTTGCTTCAGAGATATGAAGGTCATCTTTGTTTTTTTTAAATGGAATGCTATATTTTGGTACTTTCTTTCTGATAGCAGCTATTGAGACGAATCCAATGATGTGTAACAGTAAGTCTTTGAAGGTCAACGAAGGTCAAAAAGGTGGCACGAATGTCCATTTATAGAAGGTGTTAGAAATGATGACCATTTGTATCAGTGCAGTGCTGCAATCTTCTTATCATGGAGTGGTATTCCTTATCACATTGGCACTCATCGAAGCACATGCTCTGACAATCCTCTCTCACATATCTTCAGGTGTAGTTGGAACATCTTTATAAACAATGTCTTTTACGAATCCCCACAAGAAAAAATCCAGAGGTGCCAAGTATGGTGGACGAGCCAGCCACAACACATCTCCTCTGCATCCAGTCCAACGATTTGGGAATTGTCTCTGTTACTCATTTCTAGCTATCAGCAAGAAATGTGCCAGACACCCCTCATGTTGATGCCACATTCTGTTCCTTGTGCTTAAAGGTATTTCTTCCAATAACAGATCTAATGTTTCTTGCAGGAATGTGGTGTACTTCCTACCACTAAGATTTCCTTTGATGAGATAGGGGCCTGTCCTCCAGAAACCCACACCTTACGTTTAGTGATCACGGTTTTTGGTGTGCAACTTGCCGCAGCCAATATGGATTTTCAGTTGCTCAATAATGCATGTTATGCAAATCAACATTTCCGTGGTTCATGAATGTAGCCTCATCAGTAAATAAAATCAAATTAATAAATGTCTCATCCCTGTGCATCTCAAATTGAGCCCATCGGCAGAATTCAATGTGATGCATACAATCCACACCTGTTAATTCTTGGTGGAGACTGATATGGTAAGTATGATATTTATGGTGATGCAGAACATGAACAACACTACTCTGGCTCAGGTCAGATTCCTTTTTGATTTGATGCGAACTAACACAAGGATCTCGAACCACAGTGGCAGGGGTACCAATTTCCATTTCCTTGTTAGTAACTTTCCTTTGCTGGATATGTTTCCAGTGTGTTAAAGATCCAGTTGTTCTCAATTTATCAAACGCATATTTAAATATATGACATGTAGGGTGAGTATGTTGAGAATATCTTTTAGCGTATAAGTCTATAGCTCTCACTGAATTTTGTTGTCATTCTCTATAAATGAGAAGCATATCGACTTGTTCTTTGAAGGAATACATTATTCACATATGCCTGATTTGATGATACTAGCCTTACTGTTCCTATTATTGTTGTATTGCAAAACCGTCTAATGGTGTTTACATGTCAGTGGCACATTAGATGAATACGCCATAGTCCGCAGCTCGTGGTCGTGCGGTAGCGTTCTCGCTTCCCACGCCCGAGTTCCCGGGTTCGATTCCCGGTGGGGTCAGGGATTTTCTCTGCCTCGTGATGACTGGGTGTTGTGTGATGTCCTTAGGTTAGTTAGGTTTAAGTAGTTCTAAGTTCTAGGGGACTGATGACCATAGCTGTTAAGTCCCGTAGTGCTCAGAGCCATTTGAACCAATACGCCATATTTGGTGAATATTTACTATTCGCATGCTATGCCACAGAGAATTGTCATAGCATGTGCTCCATTAAATACTGAAGTGATAAGGAATACCACTCAATCCATGATGTGAAGATTGCAACTCTGCATTGATACCAATGGTCATTACTTCGAACACCTTCTGTAAATGGCCATTCATGCCACCTTTGTGACCTTCAAGGACCTTACTGTTACATATCATTGGATTCGTCTCGATAGCCACTATCAGAAAATAAGTACCAAACTATAGCATCCCATTTAAAAGAACAAAGTTGACCTTCATATTTCTGAAGCAACCCCACCTTCAACAAAAAAAAAACCAATGTCATATTATGGCCCCATGCAACATTTATCTCACAAACTTTTCAGTTCCTATCATACTTTTGGAGTTATTCTAGTTGGCAATAGATAGTGACTCACCCTGTGTAGCACTGAATCAAGGACAATCAGAATGAAAGAGGATCAATATTTGAATAATTTTGAAATTTGGTTGCGGAGGAGGCACTGTTGAACTTAGCCCAATATTGGACAACAATCACAATGTACAGTTTCTCTCTGTGGCACAGAAATATGTACCAGGAGAGAAGTTGATGAGTTGTATCTTAGCTCTGGCCAATAAGAGGAATAGCGGAGACAGCAGCCAAATGGAAAGATATATGGCTCATGTATGAACAGATCCGAAATATATTATTGAGAAGGGAATGCAGTGTGTTGGGCATGAGGCAACAATAATGGAGAGCACTATGCCCAAAGTTGTAACAAGACTACCACAAAATACACATACAATTGACAGACCAAGCTCTAAAAATATCAAGGTTACATATAATGTTTGTAGTAATTGAGCTGCACACCACAAATTAATAAATACAGAAATACTAGACTGCATTGTGACACTAAACAATACATGTCCTTGATAGGTTATAGAGATGGGAAGGACGCCAGTTTTGAAGTTATGTGCAGGTGTTATCAGCTACTGTTTTCTGATATGACATATCTACTATTTTTCTAATCATTATCTTCTGTCATAAGTATAGGGTTTAGGAAGCCTGCATACTCGACTCACTAGACAAACTGTCAAACCAGTCGTATTAATGAATTTTATTATGAAAAGTAAATTACAATGCTTAAGTTTGACAATTACACAGATGTGTTGCAAGCAAAGGGCAACATACAAAATAATCAATCTTTTTTGTTATAGAAAATCCTAAGACTGTGCTACATATATAGTACAAGCGAAATGACTAGCACTGATGCTGCTACCAAACTGGATGATCTTGAAGCTGCTATAGAACTGGGGCATCAACAGTCAAATGGTTCAAATGGCTCTGAGCACTATGAGACTTAACTGCTGTGGTCATCAGTCCCCTAGAACTTATAACTACTTAAACCTAACTAACCTAAGGACATCACACACATCCATGCCCAAGGCAGGGTTCGAACCTGTGACCGTGGCAGTCGTGTGGTTCCAGACTGTACATCACCAGTCAATTGCAGTTCTTATGTCCTCTTCACATAGGGGCCACTGCTGTTGCATTGTAGTCCTGGAGGGAGGTCCGGTCACTGTGCAATTGGCTGACCTCTTCTCACAGCTGTCTCTTCACTTTTGTTCCTTACTGGCATGCTGGTGCTTGACTTTACACCGTAACATTTCCTCCCCCCCCCCCCCCCCCTCCCCCCAAAGCAACGGACTGACTTCATTTTTGGGGCTCAACAATAGCAGGGGAGGCAGGAGCGTGGACTCTCTGTTGGATCAGAAGCTGTGGCTGCAGGGGATGTCAGACTTCCAGTCGTACTCCACCTTTTGGCCTTCGCACTGGTGCAATTGTCCCCCAGAAAATGCCCAAAAGGATATGCATCCGCCTCCTGAGGCCCATACCATGATGAAGGTGTTGGTTGCTGTGGTGTGGCCGGATCCAGCTTCATCAGTAGGATGATGGGAGGTGGAGGAGGTGCAGGATCCGTCTCCATGAGGTCATCCCATAGTGTCATGATGACACCTTCTGGCAGCTGCTGTGGCCGTGCTGACCTCAGGATCAGTGAATCTGTGGGAAGAGGTACAGAAGGATCACCTTGCCCATGACAGTTGCAAATTTGATTCTGATGCCGGCCCTGCAATGAGATACATGCACGTACCAAGGATCTCACCTCACGCCCACCGTCTGCTGCCACTAAAACCCCTGAAAAACACAATATCATGTGGCGTGTAATGATTCTTGTGGCCTTCCTTTGGCACCGCATGCTGAGAAGGGTGGAGCAGGTAGAATAGTGTCCGATGGTGGTGGCCGTGAAGCAATTCTCCTGGCTGTGGTCTGTCTCGTGGATTCAAATGGTAAGAGGTGAGAAACAGTTGCAATGCTTGATCCCTGGTGTGTGTGGTGCGAAGTTTCCGCTGCTTGAATGTTCTGCCAAAACGTTTTGTTTCACCATCTGACTGTGGATGGAACAGTGCACTACTTAGATACTGTATGCCATTGCATTCCCAGAATATTTCAAATTCATTTGACTTGAACTGAGGGCCGTTGCCCAACACTATGACTTCATGCAAGCCTTTGAGGCAAAAAATGGAGGACAACACCTAAATTGTGCTACATGATGATGTCGAGTTCATTAGCACAGCAAAAGAGTATAGATGAATCTACCACAATCAATCAACAGATGTTGCAAAAAGGTCCTACAAATTCCATGTGCACATGTTGCCATGGTGATTGTAACTTAGTTGAAGCAGAGAATTTTTGTGGTGGAGCAGACTGACTTTCAGCATGTGTGTGACACTGTGACATCATCTGTTCTATTTGGGTGTCCATACCCTGCCAAGTACAGTGCCGATGCACTAACTGTTTCATATGAACAACCCCTAGTGTACTTGGTGAAATAACTGCAACACTTCTTTTTGCAAAACTTTGGAGACCAACACATGCGACTGTGTGGTGCAGCAGATGTGTTGAAGTGGGCATTTTCCTAAGACTGACTGCAATTCTTTGACACTGTGAAGAACTGGCAGTTCACATATGGCTAATAAATGTGACTGAAGAGGATGTACACCTTGACTGTTTATGACATAACCAAGATACTGCAACTCAGGTTTAAAAAAACTAATACTTGTCCTGTCTACACTTTA
Organism: Schistocerca serialis cubense; assembly: GCF_023864345.2. NCBI lineage: Eukaryota > Metazoa > Arthropoda > Insecta > Orthoptera > Acrididae > Schistocerca > Schistocerca serialis. The sequence goes on from NC_064646.1 coordinate 512,164,840, forward strand.
GTCCTGAATCAGATAACACATGAAACAAAGCATGCAAATTTGCAATGCGTTCTTCAGGTGTGTGACCTACTACGACAATATCATCCACATAGTTTGAATAGTTTGGTACTTGAACAGTCAGCTGTTCCAAATACTGTTGGAAAATGGTGAGTGCGAATCACTGCCAAAAGGCAAACATAAATATTCAAACAAGCCCAAATGACTGTTCACAACACACATGGTTTGAAATTCTTCATCTAGTGGTCTTTGAAGATATGCGCCGCACAAATGAATTTTTGAAAAGTAGTGACCAATGCCTAACCTGTTCATGAGATCCTCTGGGTGTAGCAATGTATAAGTATAAATCACAATCTGCCAGTTGACTGTAGACTTAAATTCAACACAGAGGTGAATGCGACCTGAAGGTTTGGGGTGCAAAACCAGTGGACTTGACCATTGACTAGCTTCTCTGGGTGCAATAGCTCTGTTACCTTGAAACTCTTTAAGTTCAGGAGCCACTTTGCCCTGTAATGCTATGGGAACAGTGCTGGCCCAGCAAAATTTCAGCTGAGCATTGAATGCAACAAAATTGTTAACCTTGCCTAAACCTTCAGAAAAGAGTTTAGGAAATTCTTTCAGCAAGACAGCTACTCTGCTTTTTGCATTGAATGCAGTCACTGTCCTGAATTTGAAACCTAAACAAATCAAATGAATCAAGGTTAAATATGTTCCCACAATTGTGTGATTGTAGAACACTGGAATTTACAGCTCATGTATGCAACCGATACATAGCACAAAAAGTACATTTTCCAAGAATAGGAATGTCTTGTCCATTATAAGCCATCAGGTGTGTGCTAGTTTTGGACAAGCATGTGGAGCCTAACAGTTCATATGTGTTATGATTCACCAATGTAACAGAGGCATCCATGTCCAACTGAAATTTTACACATTTTCTACTAAGATGCAAGTAAACAAAAAGTTTGTTGGACTGGCATTGCCCTGAAGAAACTGTTAGCTTTCTAGTTTTGCTAATGCCTGCAACAGGCTTTGAATATGCTGCATTGATTACATGGGCATTGTAACTAGATTTTGGCGAGTGGGCAGAATTCTTATGTTTGTTCCTCTGCAAACATACATATTGTACATGACCTTTCTTGCCACAAGCATAGCACTATGCTTGTCTGGACAGGCAGTCTTAGCATTTGTGCTGTGAATAGTATCGAGGGCATGACTTAATTCTGTTTGCCCTTTTAGAGAACTGTTTACGTGGCTTGGCGAGAGGGTACTGTTGCTTCCTATTGGGCCAGTCATAAACAAGGGACAATTCAACTAGTCAAATTGGTGGCTGCTCAAATTTGTCGGCCACTATGGCACCTCAATCAGAATTTGTACTATGTGATGAAATGGTGGATCTGACTGTTTCGAAATCTGTTCTTTAAGTTTGACATAAGTTACATTGCACACAATAACATCATGCAAATCACATCAGAATATAAAGCACCACAAGCACATTTGAATTTGCATTTCCTTGTCATTCCTGCAAATTTGTTACCCACTCATGATAAATTTGTTCTGACTTTTTCTCTCAACGAAAGAATTGGTGCCTATCTGCCACCTCATTCACTTGTTGGTCATAATAGTTAGTTAGAGAACCTATAACCTGATCACAGGAAAGTTCACTTGGCACGGCCTTGGGGGACAATTTCTGAGTGAGGCGAAAGACTACACTTTCTACCATTGACAAAAAGGAATGTAGCGTCACAATACCTGATACTTTGTGAGTAACAATGTGGGCTTTGTACTGTTGCAACCACTAAAGCCATTCCTCTTTTTAATTCATTAAACTGTCAAAATGACGGTATGGCACTCGAAGCTACAGTTCTTGTCTGTGGCGCAGCATTAGTGGTTTGGTTCACCAATAACTACTGTACGATGTTTAGAAGGGTGGCAACCTGCCGTGTCTGATACTGAAATATCTGTGTTAGCTGCATTGCATCTATCACTTGCAGATGAGATGCCTGAGCAGGGGGTGGGAGAGGTGGGTTGCTTATTTTGGAATAGACAAATACATAAACAGACAATTGCAAGTAGTAAAAATAAGCACACAAACAAAGAAAATTTCTGCAATGCCTACCTGAAAACACTGAATTGAAAAAACACTATAAGAGCCACATGAAATATGTTAACACACCTCTGCAAAGAAAAGACACGGTAGAATTAAGGCACCAGCAAAACTCACAATCCCACGACAAAAAACTGTGGCAGCCAGGCTCTGGGTTGTCACTATGGTATTTGTTCAACTCGTCATTGCCAAATATGTAGTGTCTATGAAGCCCGCATAATCAGATCACTAGACAATCAATCAAATCAGTTGTATTAATGAGTTTTATTACAAAAGAAAACTACAGTACTTAACTCCGGCATTTACGCAGATGTGTCACTAGCAAAGGGTGACATACAAAATAATCAGTCTTTCCCAGTATAGACAACACCAATCCTGTGCTACATATAGAGTACAAGCTAGTGCTGAGCTGCTGCTGAACTGGCTAATCTCGAAGCTGCTACAGAACTGCGGCATCACCAGTCAGTCACAGTACTTATGTCCTCTTCACATAGGGGCCACTGCTTGTAATGTCCCCACAGAAAATACCCTCTACCACGCACCAATTAATCATTTTCAATCAAACCATCCACATTCATTCACTTTGGAAAAATTATCTGATCTGATTTTCTTGTAATATATGCGGCGACAGCGTGTTGACGCCAAAGTATTTTCTAGTGCATTTATTCTTTGAAATAACACAGATGCATATATGCATTCTCCATGGTTGTTAAGAGGGTCAAAGAGAGCCTGCAATCACTGAGTCTGTGTTAAATCGTCCAAAAAGGCTTCGTACACATCTGGAATTCGCAATCTTTCATAAAAGGAACAAATTGTCCAACGATTGATTCTCCCAACTGACTGCAGTGTTTAACAGTAATAATAAATGTAAAGATCTCTTACAGCAAGCCAGGCGCTGATTACTGTGATGAAGGACTCCACCAAAGATCCTATTTGGCTGATTTCACCGTGGAGGTAAGAATAGAGGGAGACGCTGTGACGTCACAGCTGTGAACCTATGTGATGCCGAGGGTAGCCATCTCAATCCAACCAAAACATTGCTGCTGTAAGCTTGTGTGCATAGGCTTGTCGCTCACTTTTGGAAGGATTTTGCACTATTATGGTGACTTGTGTGGTGTTCGGATGTACGAATCATTCTGATTGTGATGCAAAATCAAAGGGAATAACATTTCATGTGTAAGTTGTCTTGTTAAGTGTGATTTTACAACTTCATTGTGAATGAACGTGTGCTACATCGGTACTTGTACTATAGCGTGTTTTTCTCCTGTAAGATTTTAGATTTCCAAAAAATGAAAGTCGGAAAGCTCTGTCGGAGAATGCCGTGAGAAGGAAGAATTGGCGTGCGTCTAAATGCAGCACTATAAGTTCTCAGCACTCCCGAGAAGAGGACGTAGACCGAACTTCCCTTTCAACAGTAAGGCTCTGAGAAAATGCTGTACCATCAGTCTTCCCTACACACCCAAAACATTTGCAAAAGGTATGTTAATTCAAAGAATAAAATTCTTAGTTTTCAAGTTCACATTTCAGTGCAATACATACGTATCGTTGATAATCAAAGTGTTGAGCAACTCACTTTGTCTTCATCATGTACCAAATTAAAAGCTAACACTACATTAACTGGCGTAAAGTATAGGCCTAAACAGGACACTGTGTAGATTTGCCATTCTGTGTACCGTATTTCAGTAAATATTGGTGGTAATGAACAGTGTTTCCCAGTAGTGTAACGTAACTGAAATGTCCCATTACGTATTACAAACAAGATGTATTTATGGGGCTTTGGAGGGAGGGTATAGCTAACTTAGTTTTCAGTTTCTATTATTTAGTTTGTGATACATGTTTATTACTGAATTAACAAAATTGTATCGTTTACATTACATTACATTAAAAACTATTTTTAATCAGAAGAAACGCGGAATTTCGCCTTTACGAGATTTTATTTTAAACAAAAACTTTGAAACAACCAATCTGATGACGTTACATGTGTATATGGTGCAATTAGCGACTGTAATACACGCAGCACTATAGCACACTGGCAATGTTTTGGTCAGAGTGTCATGGCAGCGAGCCACGCCCCCGTGGCTTCAAAATGTAGTACGGCTGGGATACGTAGCGCCATCTCCCCTTATTCTTACCTCCACGGATTTCATGTAATGAAATATTATATTAAAAACTGTACATAGATAAAGGAGAGAAAGAGAGAGAGTGAATGAAAATAGAGATAATACTAATAATCCTCCATTAGTCTAATTTTTCGCCTGTCTTATCATGGATCAGCCAAGAACTGGGAGGGCCTTACTTTACTGTATAGATTTATGTGTGAAGGTGAAGTGATCTTAAAGGCAACAGATACACATCTATACAGACAAGACATTACACAGAGATAGCAGCTAGCTGCATTCATCATCTATTCTTAGATAAAGAGATGGCAACTTATTATCCGAACATTTAAAAATGTTAAAATGGCCAATCCGTGACAGGACATGTTTTTGGACATTGCTAAAATAATTTTGTTCTCTGTTTCATGTCAACTACGATGAGCTAACCTAACTGACGCTTGGAAAAGAAAGGAAAGACTCGCAGGTGATATAATTGGATCTACAAATAAAGCCGAAAAACAGCATGCAGGGTGCAGAGAAAAGGCCAGATCTATATTTTTATTATTAAAGCTTGCTAGTACGGTTGAAGTATACGCTTTTCTGTTTAGTGTTATTTGATATTTGAACATTGATTAATTGTGTTCATGTTAGATATAGGAAGTGTTATGATTGACCTGTCCCAGTTGCATTTATCTGTATATGTAAATTAAGAAAGTAGACACAGAAGTACTCTTGTGTGAAGGGAGTTATATATATTGACAGTAGAACATTTATATGGTTTTAACTAGGGCAATGTTTAGGATGAGTCAAGCAGAGCAAAGCAGCATGCATCAGCCTTCAGCTGTTAGCACTGATAATAATGAAGCAGTAAGAAGTGTTGTAGGACCGATGGCTACAGATAGCACAACAGAATGCCCTGTAGACACGGCCGGAGGTGTAACAGCAAGTACGCAGCAGGGATTAGATCCATTGGTAATTATCATGAGACAGATGCAGATGATAACCGAGAGCATGAATACCTTGAAAACTGACATTAATGCGAAATTTGCCTCAGTTACTGAAGGGCAAAATGATTTGAATACGAAATTAGCCTCAGTTACTGAAGGGCAGGAAAATCCGAAAACCGACATTAACGCGAAATTAGCCTCAGTTACTGAAGGGCAGGAAAATCTGAAAACTGATATTAAAGCACAATTAGTGACAGTCACTCAAACTCAAGAAGAGATGAAATTAGTCCAGACTGAGATTAAGCAGCAGTTACAAGACAGTTTTTCCAAATTAGAGCAGTGGATAGAGGCGAAGACCAAAGAACTCAAAGATCAGGCCGAAGAGACGAAACGAAAATTAACTGCACAAATAGAATTGGTGAAAGCACAATGTGAGGAATCTACTCACTGCGTATGTGTTGAAATGAAGAAGTATGTGGCTATTAAGATAGATACTGTATGGGAACAAGTGGAATTGGTTCCGCAATTAGTACAAAAGCAAGACGCCGTGTCATGTCCAATTGCGCAACTTCCTAAATTGACACGTACACAGACTAACATAAAGGAAAGCATTGAACATCTGACAGAGCATCAAGACGTTATAGACCACCAAATTAACATATTAACGTGTAGATTATCCGAAATCACATTAGAAAACAAAAGGCTAATGTGTGAAAACGTTGAGCAAAATGTTAAGGCAGCATTCCAGAGTTTATCTGGCAAACAAGAAGAGAATTTGTTTGTGAAAGGACTTGAGGAGGTGCGACAGCAGTTACATGCTGATTTGGAGCATTGCAAACAAATGATAGAAGAGTTGATGCGCGCTTCACAACAAAGCTCAGAACAAATGAAGACAGGGCAGCAGCAGAAGTTGGCAGCGACTATAGAGCCAGTTACTGCTCATTCGCACACAATACCGACTTGTGCAAGTAATTCAAACATTAATATAATGGAAGGAAACATTCCACGTGGGAAAAATTATATATAAAAACAAAGATGAGGTGACTTACCGAACAAAAGTGCTGGCAGGTCGATAGATACACAAACAAACACAAACATACACACAAAATTCAAGCTTTCGCAACAAACTGTTGCCTCATCAGGAAAGAGGGAAGGAGAGGGGAAGACGAAAGGAAGTGGGTTTTAAGGGAGAGGGTAAGGAGTCATTCCAATCCCGGGAGCGGACAGACTTACCTTAGGGGGAAAAAAGGACAGGTATACACTAGCACACATGCACATATCCATCCACACATACAGACACAAGCAGACATATTTAAAGACCAAATATGTCTGCTTGTGTCTGTATGTGTGGATGGATATGTGCGTGTGTGCTAGTGTATACCTGTCCTTTTTTCCCCCTAAGGTAAGTCTTTCCGCTCCCGGGATTGGAATGACTCCTTACCCTCTCCCTTAAAACCCACTTCCTTTCGTCTTCCCCTCTCCTTCCCTCTTTCCTGATGAGGCAACAGTTTGTTGCGAAAGCTTGAATTTTGTGTGTATGTTTGTGTTTGTTTGTGTATCTATCGACCTGCCAGCGCTTTTGTTTGGTAAGTCACCTCATCTTTGTTTTTATATATAATTCAAACATTAAATTGCCACAAGCTGGTTGTTCGCGTGAATTCTTATCTAACGGAGATTACGAAAGCCTTTGCCATGCCGAAGAAAAAATGATAAAGCATCGGCAATTCCAGATTTTTAACCCTGACGAAAGGGGGCTCCATCCAATTGTTTTTATTCGAAGTTTCAGAGGAGTGCTACCCAGAAATTGGTCGGAGTGGCAGAAGATGAGTTTTGTTACAAGATATATACAAGGTTCGGGGGCGATCTGGGCCTCGGACATGACTTCTGTTTGCCCGACATATGACGATTTTGAGAAGGGGTTTTTAGCAAAGTTCTGGTCAGAAGGGGTACAGGAACGCCTAAGGCAGGAGGTGCTCTAACCAGAGCCTTTCTCCTTTTCGAAAGGAAGCCTTAGAAGGTATTTCGAAAAATATATAAATAAAACGTGATACTGGGACAGACCTATGCCCTTGCCAGACATAATAAACATGCTTAAGGCAAGACTACCAACTAGCATCTGGAATCAATTGATTTACCGCAACGACAAAGACTTGGAGTCGTTCCTCACGACATTAGACCATATAGATATTATCGAAGAGAACAACCAGAAAGCCCGTGATAACACATTCTAATATAGGGCGATAGAACCTCCGCCAAATGGTAGGCAAGGTGGAAGTATGGGTTATACAAATGGCGATCAATTGACACTTAGAAGGAATGAACAGAGATCGTTAAATAATGGAGGAACCCCTCAAAATCTCAATAGTAATCCCTGCAATGGTCTTGCGAGGGGCTATTCAAGGAACAACAGGAACGGGAAAAGATACAACCCCGTGAGGGGGAACGAAAGAAATTTCAGACCCCAAGCCTGGGATGATAACAATAATAGAAAGTGGAATCAACCGGGAGGAATGAATTCAAATAGCCAACATCAGTGGGGACGGACATCTACGAATCAACCGGTAATTACCGAAGAGATGGATGATGTCAACCAGTAAACAAATCAAAATCCAACAAACTTGTAAGGACCCACTCATGCCCCGGAGAAGCGGTCAACAATTGGTTGAGGGGCAACAGGATATGTGTACCCATGCTAACGTATAATGATGGACGATTAGTGGCAGATGAACTCACCGAGGACTTAGAACCACGAGATGAGGATAAGGAACAGGTGGCAGTAGCCGAAGTGTAAGTCATTATGGAGTCCGTACCTATAGTGGCAGTTCTAGACACAGCTGCAACCACAAATGTTATTTCGAAGGCACTATTCAACAGGATCAGAAATATGAGTACCAGTTTTTCCAGTTCAGAATTGCAGAATAATAGGTGCCATTGGGGCTCGATCGGCTAATGTAAAGGTGCAGTCACTGCTTGGTGTGGAATTTGGAAATGTAGCAATATTAAGCATATTCCTTGTTGTGAAAAATTTGGTGGTAGATTGCATTATCGGAGTCAACAGCCTACATCAATACGGATGCAGAATAGATTTCAAAACAGGAAAAATTTGGTTGAATGTTAATAAACAAGAAATTGAGTTGGAATTGTTGAAAAAAAAAAGCCTTACGAGAAAATATAATTGTGGGATCAGTGTGCAAGTAATCAGGATGGCCCAAAATTCTAAAGAGAACATAATTAATGAGTTCCAAGTCAAAGAAGATTTCGGTCAATTAGTGTTTGAAAAGTTAAATGAATCTGACTGCATTAGCAAAGATCAGAAGAAGCAGCTCAATGAATTATTATTAATGTATGAAAACGTTTTTGATGAAAGGCCAGGAGTTATTAAGGGATACATATGCCATCTCTACATTAAACCGCACGAAACGTATTGTAGAACTTTCTATCCTGTTCCCTGGAGGTTAAAGGCTCAAGTTCAAAAGGAAATAGATCACATGTTGAAATGGGGTTTGATTGAACCCTCTGCAAGCCCATACTGCTCCCCATTGTTGTGCCAAAAGCAAATGGGACTGAGAACACATCCGGAAAACATAGATGAACTTATACAACTGTTCCAGGATGTAAAATATTTGATGAGCATTGATTTTCGGAGCTCTTATTGGCAAGTCAAGCTGGATGAGTCATAAAGGAAGCATATGGCTTTCATTTATTCCGGAAGGAGTTACCAATTTACCGTAGTTCCTTTCGGACTCAACATTAGTGCGGGAATCTTTATAGCAGCTCTAGATTATGCACTAGGCCCAGAACTCAGAAGCAGGATAACAGTGTTTGTTGATGATTTGCTTATTGCATCGAAAACTTGGGAGGAGCATATTACCTTACTGAACCGAGTGTTGGACATGTTCAAAATCACGGGAATAACTGCTAACCTATAGAAATCCCATTTTGCAGTAAACAGAATCAAGTTCCTGGGGCATATAATTGATGCAAAGGGAATTTTACCAACCAAGGAGAAGCTAATTGTGATTAGTAAGTTTCCAACACCCAGGAATAGGAGGCAATTAAAAGGGTTTATGGGCCTTGCCTCATTTTTTAGAAGATTCATAACAAATCAGGCGATGAACGCAGCAGCTCTAAATAGTCTGTTGAAGAAGGATGTGCCCTGGCTCTGGACATTAGAGTGTCAAGAAGCATTCGAAGAGATAAAGAAGCAATTTGTAAATGCACCGCTTTTGCACCATCCGGACATGCAAGAAGAATTTTACTTGTCAACAGATTCTTTGAATGTGGGTATTGGAGCGTGCCTTTTCCAAGTACGCAAGATAAATGGACAACTCACCTTCTGTCCTATTGCGTTTGCTAGTCATGTTTTGTCCAACTGTGAACAAACTTACACGACGACAGAATTAGAGGCTCTTGCGGTCATCTGGGGATTTAAAAAATTTCATTATTATCTATATGGGTCAAAGAATATAGTATATTGCGATCATCAATCATTAACGTTTTTACAAACATGTAAACTGTTACACCCCAGACTGGCTATATGGACTCTCACTCTGCAACAATACCAATTTAAGATTGTGCATGTCTCAGGACAGCAAAACATTATTGCTGACGCTCTATCAAGGTCACCACAGGGTTTGCCCAAAGAGATTGAAGTAAATAATAACTCAGAATTCCCTGTATTGATGCTGCAGAAAAATCCATATAAGATGTACTACTTCAATTTGTGTGCGCATATAGCACAGTTATAGAAAAGAGATGCTCAATGGGGAAGTGTCATTCAAAGGTTACAACAGCAACCTTCATATCAAATGGCAAATTATTACAAGCTGGTAAATGGCGTATTATTTTTCCGCTGTGGAAGGCCAAACAAAGTCCGTTGGTGTGTTTGTACACCTGAGGCGCAAATAGAGAAACTCGTATGGTTCACCCATTTAACCTGGGGACATTTTGGTGCGACAAAATGTGCAGGCAAGATAAGTGTGTACTGTTATTTTCCCAACATAAAGCGCAGAGTGCATGAGGTCTTGAAGAAATGCATAATCTGTCAAAAAGCAAAGCCGGATTCAAAAGGGAGTAAGCACCCATTATGCTCTATATTTGTCTGAGAACCAAAAGAATTAATTTCATGCGATCTGTGTGGACCATTACCTACTTCAAGAGGAGGTGTTAGATATGTGTTGGCATTTCTCGATGTATGTACGAAATATGTAAAGCTATACCCGATAAAGGCGGCTATAGCCAAAGTAATTGTATTAAGATTGACAAGGGATTATCTTCCACATGTTCGTATACCTAAGGCGATAATAACAGACAATGCTAAGATATTCACGGGACTTCGATGGAAACAGGCTGTGTCTCAAGTCAGTGCGAAACACATACTAACATCATTTTACCACCCACAAGGCAATTTGGTTGAGAGAATTTTTAGAGAGTTCAGTCGATTTATGAGGACCTGTTGCCATAATAAGCAGACTGTGAGGGCTAATTATGTGGAAGAATTTGAGCAGATATACAACAACATGCCCCACTCCTCCACTGGATATACACCTCATGAATTGATGTTAGAGGCAAAAGAAGAAAACTTCTGGACTGAACATATGCCCAAAACTCAGGAAACTGAGATGCCTTGGGAAGAAAAAATGACAAGGCATCATAAATAAGACGCAAAAGGCTGATCAGAGAAAACAACAATATGACAAATTAATCAAGAGGGTGCAGGCGTACCACGTCGGAGAGAAGGTACTAGTCAAAAGACATACCAAATCATCCATAATAAAGAAGAGTATAAAGAAATGGGAGTTATTATATACTGGCTCATACATCATTCTACAAATTCAGAACCCTGGGGCTTATCTGTTAGCATACCCGGGATCTAACAAAATTAAAGGGTTATTTTCCCATAACGACTTGAAAAAATTTAATGAAGCTTAGAAGATAGGGAGGAATGGTGTTGCGAGTGACAGAGATGAACGCTCGTAAAAACATAACAATAATCTGTGTGTGTTTAGTGTTAGAAAACTTTAAACTGAAATAATTAATCAGTGACACAGATTGTAGAAATAGTGACTAACTATTACTATCGAGTGCTGCAAAGAAGATAGTGGAGATAGGCTTCACCTGTGTTTGGGTAAACATAGAACTTTAGCATTGCTAATGTCATCAAGAATTATAAAGGATCTGAATGACCTTCAAGAAGAAAGAAATATTTCCCTAAAATGACGCTGCATAATAAAAAGAGGTTCCCAGTGAATGTTCATATATAACTTCAAGTGCACGCTTAGATGTGTAAACGTGTGAAGTGAAGTTTTGTGGTTAAGTAGTGAATCATGAGTGACGGTTAACACCGCAAAGATAATTTCCCGCGCAAAACAATTGACGTCGGCGCGAGAGTTAGAATCGATATAGACGACACAGATATGCTTTGCAAGAGACTCGCATCAAACGCGAGGGGAAACTGATTGATGTTGAACTTCAAATAAAAGTATCATAATTAGATGTTAAGAGTTCTTGATTTATTGTTGAATGTCAAAAGAAAGTAATATTCATAGAATTATTAGTTATTTAATGGGTCTTGTTCACTTTGGAATTTTGTTTGAAAATCCATTTCTGTATGTGTGCATGTATGAATGCCAGATGAATCGGAGAATAAATGAAAGAAGTGAATCCACATTCCTCACTACTAATAACTTTTACATTACAGCAATCAAGCAGAGAAATATATGTATTTAGGATAAAATTTTTATGAGTATAGATAAATGATATGACTTTTCAAGGAAATGATGGATTATGTCTTTGTATAAAATGAACCACACTTTCCATTATTCGATGATTTGAATCCAAAATCTACTGCAAGTTGCATGAATCCTTTAAATTACGAAGAATAAATCATTGACAGAAAATGTATCAGAATTTTTGGACTTACAAGCACAAGTGGTGATGCGAAGTCCAAAAGAAAATTCAAACTAGAGTAAATATTATGATGTTTTTGGCAACAGCATTAGTCAATCGATAAATGGAAACCTTAAGTCAATGGCTAAATTGCAGTACATCATGAGAAAAAGGATGCATGAAGCCATAGGGATTTTGTTTTCAAAAAGGAGAATCTTGGACGGTGCAACCTAACCAGTTCTTTTACAGGAAGAGTTTCCCTTTCGGTCATTGCTAATTCTTTTGGAATGAGTGTTGCATGTAAAATCTGGTATCCCTGTCCCTTCTATTCTTCCCATTGTGGGCCACGTAGAAGACCGACTACAAATGTGGACGTCGGGGACATGCAAGATCCGGGGGAGTTTCAGCACCACAAGATATTGTCCTGGGAACAAGATTGTAAAAAAAAAGAAATTCGAGTTATTCATTGTAAATTTTTTTTTTAGCTAGAGGTACAAATCACTCTTCTCCAAATCGTTATATATATCGATCCCTATCTTTCCTTTAGAGATCAATTTCAAAATTATTTTTTCTCTTCTGTAGGCTATCCTATCTTCTATGTACCGTATGCTAGGGGTCTAGGCTTAAGAGGTTTTCCAAGGTTTCCCTGCTTAACGAAGTTCCCGAATGGGTAGACCCTGATAAGAGTTTCATGAAAGATTATCTTCCTTGGTTGTGCACAGCAGACATAACACCTTGATGCACATAAAAGCAATACAGCCACGGTGCCTGTCTCTTCATTTCTTCTGTTTTCAATGTTTCTTTTCTTCGTCTGTCTTAAACATAATTTTTTTTTTTCAGTCGGAGGACTGACACTCATCACTCGCGAAGTGTGTTTGGTAAATCAAAATTAGGCTCACAAACTTCGCTCGCTGCGAGGGGCATTGTAATGTCCCCACAGAAAATACCATCTACCACGCACCAATTAATCATTTTCAGTCAAACCATCCACATTTATTCACTTTGGAAAAGTTATCTGATCTGATTTTCTTGTAATATATGCGGCGACAGCGCGTCGACACCAAAGTATTTTCTAGTGCATTTATTCTTTGAAATAACACAGATGCATATATGCATTCTCCATGGTTGTTAAGAGGGTAACTAGGGCAGCTTCTGGAGTATCTGTTGAGGGATTGACGTGTTTCTGAGAGATACATATTCTGCTTTTCTTCTCGCTAAAGCGAGCCAATTAACATTTGTGCTGCTAGCGGTTTGTTTGAAGAGAAAGAGACTGTAAACGGAAAATAATTAAGGCGTGGAATCACCGGAGATCTGGACATGTAATGGAGATGGATTTAATACACAATTTCCTCCATAAATAAGGTTTGTGACTTTTTTGTTCTGGAGTTAATGAACGAATGAGTTTTTTTCTGAATCATTTGATGATCTCGTTGGCCCTGTAATTAGTGGGGAAGTTTCACCTGTGTCGAAGAGAGCCTGCAATCACTGAGTCTGTGTTAAATCATCCAAAAAGGCTTTGTACACATCTGGAATTCGCAATCTTTTGTAAAAAGAACAAATTGTCCAAATGATTGATTCTCCTGACTGACTGCAGTGTTTAACAGTAATAATAAATGTAAAGATCTCTTACAGCAAGCCAGCTGCTGATTACCAAGATGAAGGACTCCACCAAAGATCCTATTTGGCTGATTTCATGTAATGAAATATTATATTAAAAACTGTACATAGATAAAGGAGAGAAAGAGAGAGAGCGAATGAAAATAGAGATAATACTAATAATCCTCCATTAGTCTAATTTTTCGCCTGTCTTATCATGGATCAGCCAAGAACTGGGAGGGCCTTACTTTACTGTATAGATTTATGTGTGAAGGTGAAGTGATCTTAAAGGCAACAGATACACATCTATACAGACAAGACATTACACAGAGATAGCGGCTAGCTGCATTCATCATCTATTGTTAGATAAAGAGACGGCAACTTATTATCCGAACATTAAAAATGTTAAATGCTGTCATGTTGCTGTCCTGGTGGGAGGTCCACTCACTGTGTGATTGTCTGACCTCTTCTCACAGTCAGCTCTTCTCTTTCGTTCCTGACTGGCAAGCCAACGCTTGACTTTATGCAGTAACAATACAGATGGTACTGTTAGTTGGCTGCAAATTGACAAAATTTTACCTTTAAGTCTCCCTAATATAGTATGTATTTGAAATTGATTATTCGGTACTTAAAATGTAACCTGAAACCTTAACTGAAAAATATTCTTGTATAACAATAAATATACAAGTATGGTCAAGCATGTCTGAAAGAAAAATGCAACACAAATTATGTTGGTAAAGTTAAAAATTAAAGGGAGTCAAGAAACCACATTCAGTTTCATCAAAATTGTTTGCAACAACACTGCAAATGCATTTCAGAGACTAGATTGTCATGTCGAGTTATCACCACTGCAAGAAAGGGAATAATTACATATTTGTAGATGGCATCCTACTCAGTAAAATAGCAAGGTCGTCTGTACATTAATCACACTCATATAAGAGTTCCGAATCATTATGATGCAAAACCCTGGAGTATTTGTAAGTTGGATGGTGTTGATCAGTCACCAGGAGACATGAACTACATTTACAGCAGGTTAAGAATGAGGGCACATACCTAGCAAATGACTGTCATTTAAAAAAAAAAAAAAAAAAAAAAAAAAAAAAAAAAAAAAAAAAAAAAAAAAAAAAAAAAGGTGATAAGATCTCCAGAACACTGGGTGATACATAACTTTGACATCATTTATAATTAGGAGAAGGAAAGTACCCTAGTTAATAAGTCATACCTTGTGTTGACAATGTGTGATGGAAAACAGACTGCATAAGTGCACTCTGCCAACTTCTCATCTTGCAGCTAATCTAGATATGCGCAAAGTTGCTTTTGCAGCAAAGTGTTTAACCATTAATCCATGTTTAAACAATATCAATAGGTACATGCTGGAAATAATGTTTGAATTTCAGAGCAGTTAAGATCAGAGAAGAAAATGTGCCTGTTCCTTACAACTCTCTTGGTTAGTTAGTGAGAGTTTTCCATCTTGTTTTCTGTGGCTCAAGTTGTGAAGTGTGTACCCACAGACCTACCTCATGAATGTGCTGTGGAATTCTATTGTGTTGTGGCTGTAGGAGTTTTCATCTATAGTGTTCAGTTGCTACTTCATGCACTTTCTCTTGGTTTAATAATGCATTTTTAGCCTGTTTTCTGGACACTTTGTAATGATGTAGACTTTCTGGGGATTTTTTACTTTTGTATTCCTGGAAAGCTTGTTGCCTCTTTCTACTACATTTCTACATGTTGATTCCCAGCATGGGCGTTTAATATTCTCTTGCTGTTGTACTGGTTCATTTGCTTTTTGTGTGATCTTTCTATAGAATTCTATCCATGTATTTGTTTGTTATCCTTCCCATTCCTGCTTTATACTGGATTCCATGATCTTTTCCATGTCAAACATTTCTATGTGTGCTCTTTTTCAATGGTTCTTCTTCAGTGTAAATTTTATTTGAGATAGGTAGTGTTCAGAATTAACATTCGCACCTCTGTGGATTTGAATATCAGGGTAGGAAATAATAATGGTCTATTTCGAATTGTACCATCTGTTGTATAGTTGATGTCTGTGTTTTCTGTTTTCACAAGGATTTCCTGAGGGATTTTGACATAATCTTCTGGTTGTTGTGCTGGTATAGTTCAATGAGTGTCACACCACTGCTGGTACACATGTGCAGGAGAAACTTTCCCATGATTCTCTGATAATTTTTTTTTCTGCAGATTTGTGCAATGACATAGCTTAGTCAGCTTTTTATGTCATTTTTTGCAATCTTGGCCATCACTGCTTCAAATGTTGCCCAGAATTTCTCCGGTTTTTTGTGGTCCTCTTTGTTATGTCCATTTGTGTAAGTTAATCATGGTGTATTTCTTGTTAGTGCACAAATGCCGTTTTTCCTGCCCCATAAAATGAAGTCCCTGTCAAGTAGGAATGTGTATTCACTTTATTTGTTAGTTGGTGAATAGCGCAACCAGCCACAAATACTTTTTAAATGTTTTATTTTAGTGTCATAACCGGTTTTAGGCTACCATGTCCATATTCAGATGGCTAATATTTTTGTACATAGATGTTTTAATCAACAGCACATCGTCTGCTCCACACTGCTCAAGAATATTTGAGTATTTAGTGCCACTTCACCACTTGTTTCATTACTAAAAATATGCTAAAATGCTTGCAAATTATACATACAATATGCAAGCACTTTAGCAAATTTTTATTAATGAAGCAAATGATAAAGTGGTACTAAATACTCAAATATTGTTGTGCAGTGTCTTGGTCCATAAGATACCTCAGAGCTAATGTAGTAGTTCATATTTTCATTGCACTAATGATCATGGTACTTCGTAACTGTACCATGGGAGTGCCACTGTCCAACCTAATGTTTGTATATGATATACTGAGCCTCTCATTGTGTACTTAATTATGTAATTTCATCAAGTGCTTCATTTATAGTGTCCATGTGGAGTTCGTTATGTAGATCACCTATTGTGGTGTAACGGATGGCACCAAGTATCCATCGAAGTATCATATTTTGTACTACTTGGAGGGGCTTTAACTGTGTTTGAATAGCCATACTTCAAACAGAGCTGCCTACAGCATTTTTGAAAGGAATGTGGCTTTATACAGTCATAATTTGGCTGTGGTGCCTAGGTCTGAGCTTTTAAAAAAGGGGAAAAGTTTCTCAGCTGTTCCAATGGCTTTGTTACGGAGATCTTCTATATGCTTATGGAGGAAGAATTGTTTGTCCAGGGTAGCCCCTACGTATGTTGCCTTAGTACTCCAAGGAATGTACCTTGCCGTTGGCAGGGAGGCTTGCGTGCCTCAGCGATACGGATAGCCGTACCGTGGATGCAAGCACAACAATCGGACAATTGGAAAGGGGGGAGGGGGGGGGGGTGTATCTGTTGAGAGGCCAGCAAACATGTGGTTCCTGAAGAGGGGCAGCAGCCTTTTCAGTAGTTGCAGGGGCAACAACAGTCTGGATGATTGACTGATCTGGCCTTGTAACATTAACCAAAACAGCCTTGCAGGGCTGGTACTGTGAATGGCTGAAAGCGAGGAGAAACTACAGCTGTAATTTTTCCCTAGGGCATGCAGCTTTACTTTATGGTTAAATGATGATGGCGTCCTCTTGGGTAAAATATTCTGAAGGTAAAATAGTCTCCCATTTGGATCTCCGGGCAGGGACTACTCAGGAGGACATCGTTATCAGGAGAAACAAAACTGGCGTTCTACAGATCGGAGCGTGGAATGGCAGAGCCCTTAATGAGGTAGGTAGATAGGTAGGTTAGAAAACTTAAAAATGAAAATGGATGGGTTAATGTTAGCTATAGTAGGAATTAGTTAAGTTCATTGGCAGGAGGGACAAGACTTCTGGTCACGTGAATACAGGGTTATAAACACAAAATCAAATACAGGTAATACAGGAGTAGGTTTAATAATGAATAAAAGATAATAGTGAAGGGAGACAATAATTTAATAGTCATGGGGCACTGGAATTCATTACTAGGAAAAGGAAGAGAAAGAAAGGTTATAGGTGAATAAGGAATGGGGGTAAGGAATGAAACAGGAAGCCGCCTGGTAGAATTTTGAACAGAGCATAACTTAATCATAGCTAATACTTGGTTTAAGAATCATGAAAGAAGGTTGTATACATGGAATATGCCTGGAGACAATGGAAGATTTCAGATTAATTATATAATGGTAACACAGAGATTTAGGAACCAGGTTTTAAACTGCAAGACATTTCCAGGGGCACATGTGGACTCTCACTACAATCTATTGGTTATGAACTACAGATTAAAACTGCAAAAAGGGGGGAATTGAAGGAGATGGGACCTGGATAAACTGAAAGAACCAGAGGTTGTAGAGAGTTTCAGAGAGAGCATTAGGGAATGATTGACAGGAATGGGTGGCTTTGAGAGTTGAAATAGTGAAGGCAGCAGAGGATCAAGGAGGTAAAAAGAAGAGGGCTAGCAGAAATCCTTGGGTAACAGAAGAAATATTGAATTTAATTAATGAAAGGAGAAAATATAAAAATGCAGTAAATGAAGCAGGCAAAAAGGAATACAAACGTGTCAAAAATAAGATCGACAGGAAGTGCAAAATGGCTAAGCAGGCATGGCTAGAGGACAAATGTAAGGATGTAGAGGCTTATCTCACCAGGGGTAAGATAGATACTGCCTACAGGAAAATTAAAGAGACCTTTGGAGAAAAGATAACCACTTGTATGAATATCAAGAGCTTTGATGGAAGACCAGCTCTAAGCATAGAAGGGAAAGCAGAAAGGTGGAAGGAGTATATAGAAGGTCTATTACAAGGGCCGTGTACTTGAGGGGAATATTATGAAAATGGAAGAGGATGTAGATGAAGATGAAATGGGAGATATGATAGTACGTGAAGAATTTGACAACACACTGAAAGACCCAAGTCAAAACAAGGCCCAGGTAGTAGACAACATTCCATTAGAACTACTGATAGCCTTGGGAGTGCCAGCCCTGACAAAACTCTACCATCTGGTGAGCAAGATGTATGAGACATGCAGAATACCCTCAGACTTCAAGAAGAATATAATAATTCCAATCCCAAAGAAAGCAGGTGTTGACAGGTGTGAAAATTACCAAACTCTCAGTTTAATAAATCACAGCTGCAAAATACTAACACGAATTCTTTACAGACAAATGGAAAAAATGGTATAAGCCAACCTCGGGGAAGATCAGTTCAGATTCTGTAGAAATGTCGGAACATGTGAGGCAATACTGACCCTACAAGTTGTCTTAAAAGATAGATTAAGGAAAGGCAAACCTACATTTCTAGCATTTGTAGACTTGGAGAAAGCTTTCAACAATGTTGACTGGAATACTCTCATTCAAATTCTGAAAGTGGCAGGGGTAAAACACAGGGACCAGAAGGCTATTTACAATTTGTACAGAAGCCAGATGTGCAGTTATAAGAGACGAGGGGTATGAAAGGGAAGCAGTGGTTGGGAGGTAGTGAGACAGGGTTGTAATCTATTCCCCAGTGTTGTTCAATCTGTATATTGAGCAAGCCATAAAGGAAACAAAAGAAAAATATGGAGTAGGAATTAAAATCCATGGAGAAAAAATTAAAACTTCTAGATTTGCCGGTGACATTGTAGTTCTGCCAGAGAGAGCAAAGTACCTGGAAGAGCAGTTGAGTGGAATGGACAGTGTCTTGAAAGGAGGATATAAGATGAACATCAACAAAAGCAGAATGAGGATAATGGAACGTAGTCAGATTAAATCAGGTGATGCCAAGGGAAATAAATTAGGAAATGAGACACTTATAGTAGTAGATGAGTTTTGCTATTTGGGGAGCAAAATAACTGATGATGGTCGAAGTAGAGAGGATATAAAATGTAGACTGGCTATGGCAAGGAAAGCATTTCTGAAGAAGAGAAATTTGTTAACATCAAGTAGAGATTTAAGTCTCAGAAAGTCATTTCTGAAAGTATTTGTGTGGAGTGTAGTTGTGTATGGAAGTGAAACGTGGACAATAAATAGTTTCGACAAGAAGAGAGTGAAAGCTTTCGAAATGTAGTGCTACAGTAGAATGCCGAAGATTAGATGGGTAGATCATGCAACGAATGAGGAAATACTGAATAGAATTGGGGAGAAGAGGAAATTGTGGCACAACTTGACTAGAAGAAGGGATCAGTTGGTAGACATTCTAACATTTTGATGACACGAGAAGTGTTGCAAAACCGGATTGCATTCAAAATTCACACCTCCCTCTCATCAGTTGACTTACTTGATGCGTCTAGCTGATCCTCTCCTCCGGATAATCAGCTAGCTCGATCTTCCAAAACTTGTTCTCCGAAGACTCTCACTGATGATAGGAATTTAAAAGACTCTATTTTTGAAATAATTGGTTACTCGCTGAATACTTTCAGTTCAATCACAATATATTTTCAACTATCACAAAAAACAACTTTGCCATTTCTCGTATAAACATTTAAACTTGTGCAAGCCAACTTAGTCATCAAACAGACATGAAGTAAGTAAAAGTCTATGGTCAATTGTTCGTTTGTCTTTTTTACAATAATCACAGTACCAAAAAACCATGGAATATCACACAGACACTCCTTGTTCTTTTAATACAGCTTCCGATAAGTGACCGGCAAACACTTATTGGTGCCACTCATCTGACGCAGCTCTTGTCTTCCCACGATAACTGTCAATCATACACACACAGACAGATGTTGCACAGAAAATAGGCCCTCTCTCACACTTATCTTTAAATTATTGTGTGTTCAATGCGGCAGAAAGTCGAATGGTTTCAGAATTTACATATAAATTCTCAAAGCACTACAACATCTACATCTACATCTACATGGTTACTCTTCAACTCACATTTAAGTGCTTGGCAGAGGGTTCATCGAACCACAATCATACTATCTCCCTACCATTCCACTCCCGAACAGCGCTTTGGAAAAATGAACACCTAAAACTTCCTGTTCGAGCTCTGATTTCTCTTATTTTATTTTGATGATCATTCCTACATATGTAGGTTGGGCTCAACAAAATATTTTCGCATTCGGAGGAGAAAGTTGGTGACTGAAATTTCATAAATGGATCTCGCCGCGACGAAAAACATCTTTGCTTTAATGACTTCCATCCCAACTCGTGTATTATATCTGCCACACTCTCTCCCCTATTATGTGATAATACAAAACGAGCTGCCCTTTTTTTGCACCCTTTCAATGTCCTCCGTCAATCCCACCTGGTAAGGATCCCACACCGCGCAGCAATATTCTAACAGAGGACGAACGAGTGTAGTGTAAGCTGTCCCTTTAGTGGACTTGTTGCATCTTCTAAGTGTCCTGCCAATGAAATGCAACCTTTGCTCACCTTCCCCACAATATTATCTATGTTGTCCTTCCAACTGAAGTTGTTCGTTATTTTGACACCCAGGTACTTAGTTGAATTGACAGCCTTGAGAATTGTACGATTTATCGAGTAATCGAATTCCAATGGATTTCTTTTGGAACTCATATGGATAACCTCACACTTTGCTGTATGGTGTGGCAGGTGGCAGCTGACGCTAAATAACGAAATCTTTTCTAAATCATTTTGCAACTGATACTGGTCTTTGGATGACCTTACTAGACGGTAAATTACAGCATCATCTGCGAACAACCTAAGAGAACTGCTCAGATTGTCACCCAGGTCATTTATATAGATCAGGAACAGCAGAGGTCCCAGGACACTTCCCTGGGGAACACCTGATATCACTTCAGTTTTACTCGATGATTTGCCGTCTATTACTACGAACTGCGACCTTCCTGACAGGAAATCACAAATCCAGTCGCACAACTGAGACGATACCCCACAGGCCCACAGCTTGATTAGAAGTCGCTTGTGAGGAATGGTGTCAAAAGCTTTCCGGAAATCTAGAAATACGGAATCAACTTGAGATCCCCTGTTGATCGCGGCCACTACTTCGTGCGAGTAAAGAGCTAGCTGCGTTGCGCAAGAACCATGTTTTCTGAAACCATGCTGATTACGTATCAATAGATCATTCCCTTCGAGGTGATTCATAATGTTTGAATACAGTATATGCTCCAAAACCCTACTGCAAACCGATGTCAATGATATAGGTCTGTAGTTCGATGGATTACTCCTACTACCCTTCTTAAACACTGGTGCAACCTGCGCAATTTTCCAATCTGCAGGTACAGATCTATCGGTGAGTGAGTGGTTGTGTATGATTGCTAAGTAGGGAGCTATTGTATCAGCGTAATCTGAAAGGAACCTATTCGGTATACAACCTGGACCTGAAGACTTGCCCGTATCAAGCGAATTGAGTTACTTCGCAACCCCTAAGGTATCTACTTCTAAGAAACTCATGCTAGCAGCTGTTCGTGTTTCAAATTCTGAAATATTCCATTCATCTTCCCTGGTGAAGGGATTTCGGAAACTGCGTTCATTAACTCCGCTTTAGTGGCACAGTTGTCGGTAACAGTACCATCAGCACTGCGCAGCGAAGGTATTGACTGTGTCTTGCCGCTTGTGTACTTTACATATGACCAGAATTTCTTCGGATTTTCTACCAAATTTCGAGACAATATTTCATTGTGGAACTTATTAAAGGTATCTCACATGAAGTCCGTGCCAAATTTCGCCGTCTGTAAATTTTAGCCAATCTTCGGGATTTCGCGTTCTTCTGAACTTTGCATGCTTTTTCCGTTGCCTCTGCAACAGTGTTCGGACCTGTTTTGTGTACCATAGGGGATCAGTTCCATCTCTTACCAAGTTATGAGGTATGAATCTCTCAATTGCTGTTACTACTATATCTTTGAATTGGAGCCACGTCTCATCTACGTTTGCATAGTCAGTTCAGAGGGAATGGAGATTGTCTCATAGAAAGGCTTCTAGTGACACTTTATCTAATTTTTTAAATAAAATTATTTTGCATTTGTTTCTGGTGGATTTGGAAGAAATGGTATTGAGCCTAGCTACAACGACCTTGTGATCACTAATATCTGTATCAGTCATGATGCCCTCTATTAGCTCTAGACTGTTTGTGGCTAAGAGGTCAAGTGTGTTTTCGCAACCATTTACAATTTGCGTGGGTTCGTGGACTAATTGCTCAAAATAATTTTTGGAGAAAGCATTTAGGACAATCTCGGAAGATGTTTTCTGCCTACCACTGGTTTCGAACAAGTATTTTTGCCAACATATCGAGGGAAGGTTGAAGTCCCCACCAACTATAACTGTATCAGTGGGGTATTTATTTGTTACGAGACCCAAATTTTCTCTGAACTGTTCCGCAACTAAATCATCGGAGCATGGGGGTCGGTAGAAGGAGCCAATTATTAACTTAGTTCAGCTGTTAAGTATAACCTCCACCCATAGCAATTCGCACACTCCACCACCAATTCTGCCTTATCTATCTTTCCTGAACACCATGTGAGACTTTGTAAAAATTTCCACAGAACTTATTTCAGGCTTTAGCCAGCTTTCTGTACTTATAACAATTTCAGCTTCTGTGCTTTCTATTAGCACTTGAAGCTCAGGGACTTTCCCAGCACACTTTCCCAGTCCACGCCACACAGCCTTCGCTACCCGTGTAGCCGCCAGCTGAGTGTAGTGAACACCTGACCTATTCAGCGGAACCCAAAACCCCACCACCCTATGGCACAAGTCAAGGAATCTGCAGCCAACATGGTCGCAAAACCGTCTGAGCCTCTGATTCAGACCCTCCACCCGGCTCTGCACGAAAGGTCCACAGTCGGTTCTGTCAACGATGCTGCAAATGGTGAGCTCTGCCTTCATCTCGTAAGGAAGACTGGCAGCCTTCACCAAATCAGATAGCCACTGGAATCCAGAGAGAATTTCCTCAGATCCAAAGCGACACACATCATTAGTGCCGACATGTGCCACCACCTGCAGCCGGCTGCACCCTGTGCTCTTCATGGCATCCAGAAGGACCCTTTCCACATCAGGAATGACTCCACCCGGAATGCACACGAAGTGCACACTGGATTTCTTCCCCTCCTTAGCTGCCATATCCCTAAGGGGCCCCATTACGCGCCTAACATTGGAGCTCCCAACTACCAATAAGCCCACCCTCTGCGATTGCCCGGGCCTTGAAGGCTGAGAATCATCCCCTGAAACAGAGCAGACAGCTGCATCTGGCTCAGCCAGAGACAGTACCTGAAACCTGTTTGTCAGACACACCGGGGAGACTTTCTGATCAGCCTCCGGGGACATCTTTTGCTGCCTGCCACGCCTTGGAACGACCTCCCAATCAACCACAGGCATGGGCTCAGCCCCACTGCGGGCAGCAACCGGGGCAACCACAGCAGCAGACCTATCTGGGGACAAACGGGACGAGGTTGACATCTCCATGATACCCAGGTCCGGCTCCCCACAGTGATGCCCATTGGCAACAGCCTCAAGCTGCATGACCGAAGTCAGCGCTGCCTGCAGCTGTGAGCGAAGGGATGCCAACTCGGCCCTCATCCGAACACAGCAATCACAGTCCCTGTCCATTCTAATCAATGTTGAACAACATTTACTGAAACATGAGTCTGTGCCTAGATAATGCAAGGGAAACATGCAAAGAATGCATGAACTAACCTGTACAAATGCCTAACGACTGTGCTACAATCTGCCTGAATTTATGATTACAGTAACTAAAACTCGAAATTACACCTCCTATACGAAACTATGCAACAAATAAGTGAGCTAGGAGTATACAACTTGCTGCTGGCAACTGCTTATCCAATGGCGGCAGAGAGCACACTGGCTGTGACCAACCAACACTGGCCATTCAAAACAAAAACAGAAGACAAATGACTACGCAAATTTACACTATTCAGGTACTAAAGCGCGATGCTACAAATCTCAAATACTATAATACACCCAAAATTTATGAATTAAACAATGCAAGTACCCAAGAACACACAAAGAAATTAAGAATTAAATTATGTAACAAATAAGTAAGCTAGTAGTATACAACTTGCTGCTCGCAGCTGCTTATCCAACGGCAGCAGGGAGCACACTGAGGCATCAAGAGATCACCAATTTAGTATGGAGGGCAGCGTGGAGGATAAACATTGTAGAGAGAGACCAAGAGATGGCTACACCAAGCAGATTCAGAAGGATGTATGTTTCAATAGTTACTTGTATATGAAGAAGTTTGCACAGGACAGAGTAGCATGGAGAGCTGCATCAAACCAGTCTCTCGACTAAAGACCTAAACAACCACATTGCACAAAGTTCCTGTTTTCATTACAAATACAAATTCTTAATTATTGCTATTTTATGAAAGATTGTTAATAAAGACTACTTAAATTAAGAAAACAACAGTTTAATTTGTAGGACAAAAATGAAATACAAAATACTCTTTATACATGAAAAACAATAATTTTCACAACATCAAGTTTTACATTTAGCTGTCAGGAACTCCTTTGGAATCTTTCTTTTTATTATTAATTTTTACATGTGTGGCCTTTTTATGCCCTCTTCCCAGTTTGACAAGTACATCTTTTTTGCTTAATGAGGATATTTATGGGTAAAAAAAAAAAAGTGGTGGCAGTGCAGCCAGCAAACTTAGTTAA
Organism: Schistocerca serialis cubense; assembly: GCF_023864345.2. Taxonomy (NCBI): domain Eukaryota; kingdom Metazoa; phylum Arthropoda; class Insecta; order Orthoptera; family Acrididae; genus Schistocerca; species Schistocerca serialis. Next base: position 512,190,032 of record NC_064646.1, read on the forward strand.
TACTCAGGGTGGAGATAAATCTGCAGATATGATACCCCAGTCCAAATACCATTTCAAAGTTACTCACCAAAACTTTACAAGCCTGGGAGATAAGCACAATGATGTGGACAACATAGCATGTGTTAATAAACCAGATGTTTCAGTTATTACTGAGCACTGGTATCCCAAAAAAGAATCTTATTATTCACCCATTAACAAAGAATTTCTGCTCATCTTTCAGGTCAAGCCTTATGGCAATGTTGCAAAAAGGGGCAATAATTACTGTAAGTTCTTTAAGTGTTGAAGGTGTTGCTGAACTTTCGGCAATAAACTATAGATGGGAAAGGAAACACAATTTTAGATATAGACAGATCTCCATCTGCAAGTACAGATTTTTTTAGCTAATCTCTATCAATTGCTTGTAGAGAGAGATAGTAAATACTCTGGGGAAAATAACTGCGTAATTATGCTGATAACTGCTCACAGTCTAATAAAATCTTATCTAACAAAAACCAGTTTTCACTGTTAAGAACGACGAGTGACACACACAGAACTGTGTGAACTGATATGTAATACAAGGTATCCAGGGCTTTCTACCGGGATGCCTTCTTCTGTTGATGTATGTAAATGACAAAATACTGCTCTCCAAATTCATGGATAGTTCCGTATGTTGATGCTACATCCAATGCGAGCAAGTATAAAGATCATGAACAACTAGAAATACTAAACTGTATTACAAATGAAATAATTCAGTATTTCAGTGAAAGTCATCTCACTGTCACCACAAGATAACAGCAGTAATCAATTTTAATTCCACAAGACAGATTTTGAAATTCAGTTGCACTCTGGAACTGATATTGACATCAAAGCGAAATATATAAAAATCCTGGGAATAACAATACTGGGATACATATGTTCACTCTCTGGCAAGCAAACTGGCTTAAAATATATATACGATAAATATGTGGATCAAACACTGTCACAACATCTGCGTGCTGTGGTCTGCTTATCATATGTCAATGTATTCTAGTATAAAGTATGGGATGCCAACCACAAGTAAATCTTCATAAGTGTTCACAGTTACAGAATAATGCTGTAACAATAATTTGTGGTGTAGAACTAAGAGACTCATGCTGTCCTCTATTACCTAAAGTTGGAGTATTAATTGTTATAAATTTGTACACTGATCAGCCAGAACATTATGGCCACCTACGTTTGTGTCTTCATACATTAACAAACTGTTTACTTGCTTTCACTTGTTTAAGAGAATGTAACACCACTTCAGTCTAGGAGAGAAATCTCTTAAGCAGTAGGATTGTGTCAGTCTCACCCTAACTAAAAAAAAAGTGTAGTCACAATCTACCCTGCTGTAAACATGACCAATCTGTTCAACAGTTCAGAGCAAATGGACTGAAAGGTACTGAGATTGAGATTGTAGTGTCACAGTGTTACAAACATCAAACTAAATGGAAAACAAAATTTCCTGTAGTCCACAAGACCCCACCCTAGCAATTACAGGTTAAACGGGTTAGGCCGGATGACTTGGCAGGCATTTGTCAAAATAATAAAACACCGGGAAGTTAACTGGGACAGTGAAATAAAAGAACCAAGTGAAAGTACAGAGTAAGTATGATTTTGAAGTAAAGATGCACTTGAGAACCAAATACAGGAAATAAATTTTGTCTAAGAATTGGAATATTTTTCAAATCTCTTGTATTCTAGAAACCACTGAACTTTCAGGTCAAGTAAATAATATATTTGTCTAAATAAACACTGGCATAAATTGTACATACATTTTTAATAAAAAATATTCTAGATGCCAGAATCTTATAAAAGTCATTGCATCTCACCAAACACAGTGTAAACTGCAACGTCAGAGTTTAAATGATTGTTCTGAGAGTTCTTGGTAAAGTGATCTTAAACACAGTATTAACTCATTCCATGAAATTTCTGTGAGTGCTGTGATTCACCTCTTCTTAGTATTTCAATGGCTTGTATGAATCATCTGTCATGTATTTTTAAATACACTAAAGATAGCAAAAATTGTAAAATGATTCAATTTAAAAAAAAAAGGTAAAAAGTGAAAAAATGGCAGGATCATGAAACATAACAAATAATGGTGGGTTTTCCAACAACAAAGTACTGTTGTTTCTGAGTTGGGAGTGTTTTTAATTATTCCTTTATTTAAATAAACACACAAGGCAATGGGGTGGAATGTAAAATTTTAATCATTGAATCACCAAGCATTGGTGTAGATATTTGAGTAAATGTTAAACGAGCAATAACAGGTAAATGACAATTAAATATTGTAACTGGAACACAGCAGCTCTTTTGAGAGGCAAGATATTGTGGCATCGATAGGTCATATCGACCATGATTAACACCGTCTTTGGACTCTTATTGCTCTGCCGAGCCCCCATGTTAGTTTTTAGTTCTGTTCTGTATCTCATGCTGTGTACACATTTATGACTAACTATGAAATATATCTCTACGTGGAATTTAATGGGGATAGTTATTGCATTTGACCAATAATCGTATACCGTTCCCATACTGGTGACCCTAAAGTTTCTACATCTTCCGCGACTTCCACACCAGGTGTTGTAAATGAACAGGTTATGAGCATGACACCACGGCTACCCCACCCAATGCTTTGTTCGAAGATGTGGAGGCCCAACTACGACAACCAGGCGACTCCAATCCTTTGCCAACGGCCAGCTCTCCATTAATCGACAGTGATTTGTGATCTCCAACCAAGTTAACCTCAAACTTTGTTGTTCTACAACAGTCGAGTGCTACACCATTAACTCAAACAATGGACTCAGGTTTCATGTCGCCGGACTGTGCTCGCCAACGTGTGAAATGTGAAGTGGATAATTTTCAGAACTGTGTAACTAACAATCGATCGTGTAATGTTCAAAGTGATCTACATTCACACACATACTTTGACTCTCAACACGCCACAACGTCGGTTACAGTAGTGCCGTGTGCAACACGGCCATTTGTGCAAAACACACATGCTATCAACCGCTATTAACATATTCCTGTTTTGCCTCACTCACAAACTAAAGATGGACATTTTCATACACCAAATTCCCCTTTCTCACCCACCAGACCTGTTGCTCAGTTTTTCAACCATGTGGGCTCAAGCACATCTTTCGGCACTTCGCCTTCCAGAAACTTTTCACCAGTAATTTATAGTCCGACCACACAGGTTGTGTTCCCAATGTGCACAGAAAACTCACACTGTTGTTGCATGAAGTACTAACCCCCCCTCCCTCCCCCCACTTGCACCGGGGGCCTCAATTCTGACCGTTCAGCCGCTCAGCTCTCCCGTAGTTCCACCTGTGTCTGCCACGCCAGCCTTCTGCATTATTTCCGAGGTAGACAATTTAAAATCTGTACCTCTAACCTCTAGTCCAGTTTACGGGACCACCATATGTGTTGTGCAACTGCTCGTTCCTACGGTACTGACCGTGCCAGCCATGTCATGTTTTCGCGACACGTCAAGGACAATGCAACCCGCTGTTGCTTTCGATGTGCTTGCCAATAATACACCTACGCCTATGGTGCTGGGCTGCAGTACGGCCCCTCCTACCACGGACCAGCAGGCCTTCCAAGATACACCGAAGCCGCCTTCGTCCCACCCCCCGGGCCAGCTGCCGAAGCTGTCCCCTTTATACGAGGACAACTCCGTATCGTGGTTTGCACTTATGGAGCATCTGTTTGAGTTACAGCATGTTTCTGACAACAACTCTAAATTCCTATGTCTCGTCACGCACCTCCATGATCACTCGGGCTTAATTTGTGATCTACTCCTCTCGCCACCACCTCCACTGAAGTATGTGTTTGCAAAGAAAACAATATTAGACTGACTCACCTGCTCACCACAAGAATTAATCATCAAGATCTTGTATGAGGAGCACCTGAGAGACCAAACTCCATCACAACTCTGGCACCACCTTCTATTACTTATGAGTGAACATACAGTGCTGGACGTTACTCTGTGGGTGGTACGGTCGGCCAAGTTACCTACCGACCTACAGATTCATCTGCTACCGCACTCCTTCGAGTCAATTGGCTCTCGTCTTCACATCACAGACCAGCTGTATGCACTGCTACGACAACACCAACCAGCACATCACTCACTACTGGTTGGCACAACTGCTCCTGTTTACTGGCCATCTGTGGGCAGAGGAAGAGCTTGCTGCACCTCTGCGCCGTCTACACCATCTGGCAGTATCTGCTCACTCTCTCCTCCGGCCAAACACTCAAGAATCGCTCACAAACCATATGTGCCAGTATACTTCCTGGAACAAATGAATGAGGACAAGCCTCCTCCGCTGCCACTGCCGCCACCACCACCACATCTGGCTCATCCGTATTGTTGGTACCACAAGATTTTCGGTGATGATACAAAGAAATGTCGATTATCTTGCCAGCACCCAAACGCCTACAGCAGTATCTAGAAGATGCCGAGTCCTGCGGGAACCTCACATGCGTCCTCACACATTCCACTCTGTCCACTTGTCCACCCGGCTGAACGGTCGTTTATACGTGACCGACATTTCGTCACGGCTCATCTCCCTAGTCGACACAGGTGCTGACGTGTGTATCGTACCCACATCGTTGGCTCCTCCCAACTTTTCACCGACAAGTTCAGTTCTACAAGCTGTCAATGCATCAACATTACAAACCCCAGGCTCTGTCAAAGTTGTGGTGCACCTATCTCCTTCCCTGTGTTTTCTGTGGACTTTCTACATTGCCGACATCGATGAACCAGTTCTCGGTGTGGATTTTTTTGTCACTTTACAAACTCTCTTTGAACATGTTTCAGGGCTCAGTGCTACACCATCCCACTGACACTCAGATACTGTGCTCCTGCACTTACGTTCCACATTCTGTTTCTCTTGCAACATGTGAGTTAGTATGCGAGTGCTCCACCCTCGCGGGCAACATTCTGACCTGCGTCACTAACCTACCGTCAGAGTACGAATTGGTGGCACAACTCTGCTGGGAAAATGACGATCTGAAACAATGAATAGCATTCACTTACAATGAGCTGGTTGCGTCTCGTACCTCACTGCTGAAACTGCAGTCCACAGTGCCTCCACCTAATCACGTTTCTCCAGCAGACACAAGCTCAGACACTCAGCAGGTTAGTCCAAAAACATTAACTGCATGTGACGATTCGCGTCCGGCAGGCCCGCACCGCCCCGATGCGCTCACTGTGTTCAGTGCCATGTGTTTCAAACAGTGCTTCTAATGACAGTAACGTGTGTGATACGAACGTGCCCACCTCGCAGGAAGCCACTCCACGTGTTGATAAACATTCCCCTCTCTCGTGCACCCGCCACATGACTCAGTGGCCATTGCTGTTCCCCGTGTGACGCCAATGCCTCTCACCTGCACTGGTTACCCAAGGCAAGGCTGACAACAGACAGTTGCTGCGCGTCCCGACCTGCTCCGCATGAAGCCGACCTCTCTAAACAAGCATACGCTGTGCTCATGTAATAGGCATGTGACTTTTGTGCTGCCTTTTCCCACTCGCGCTAATGCTTACGCCTTGTCGCGCCTCACTCATCCAAAAACTTCATGTCAGGACATTGCTCAGTCTCGTGTGCAGTTCTCAGTTTCTTCCGTCACTGACGGAACAACACACAAGACAGTTACCACTGCCGACTCTCCTATTAGGCACGCCTCAACCTCCATAAGTTGCACATGGCCCGGCAGCAAATTAACGAAGATTTAGAGGCAGGTATCTTGCAACCGTCAGACAGCAACTGTCTTCACCGATTCACCTCGTCACCAAACACGATGGTTCTTTCCGAATGTGTGGCGACTACAGACGCTTAAAGGCTCATACTGTCATGGACAAGTACCCAGTGCCGAGCATATACGATTTCGCTCATACGTTATTGGGCGCCACAATCTTCGGTGTTATTGACTGTAAGCGTTCCTATCACCAGATTCCTGTAGCAACAGAAGACAATCCAAAGACAGCTATTATCACGCCACTCGGTTTGTTCCAATACAACTTCATGCCATTCGGCCTGAAAACCGTGGCACAAACATGGCATCGTTTCATCGACTCAATCTTACGGCAGTGCGAGTTTTGCTTTGCATATCTGGATGACATATTCATTTTCAGCAACTCGGCTGAGGAACACGAAAATCATTTATCCAAGGTCCTCCAGACCTTGAACTCCAACAAGGGCAAATTCCAATTGCGCCACTCTTCTGCCACATTTTTGGGTTACACCGTCTCCACAGACGGAATACAGCCTCCCAAATCCCCTGTGCAGGCCGTCACGTCACTGCCGCCTCCAGCTACTTACAAAGAACTCTGACGTTTCTTGGGTACAATAAATTACTACCGTTGGCATCTGCCTTCTGCCGCTGCCGTGCAGGCCCCACTGACAGAGTCACTGTAGGACAAACAGACTTCAGGCTTTAGACCAGTTCGCTGGACTGAACTTATGATGGAGGCCTTCAAGGCTCTAAAATCTTCCTTAGCTCACGCCATGATGCTTGCTCATCCTGAACAGTTTGCCGAGTTGTTTATCACTACAGATGCCAGTGGCATCGCAATGGGGGCAGTACTATAGTAATGCAAAGACAACATGGTTTCTCCCCTTCATTTCTTCTCTAAAACACTGTCTATGGCTCAGAAGAAATATTCCACTTTTGATAGGGAACTTCTGGCGGTCTATGACGCCATCAAACACTTTCGCCCCAACGTCGAAGGCCGTTCTTTCTTCATCCTTACTGATCACAAACCACTAGCAGACGCTTTCTACAACCCTCCCAAGGACTCACCCCCTCGGCATTTCCGCCACTTTGATTTAGTCTCTCAATTCACAATAGGCGTTCGCTACATCAAAGGCACAGAAAACATCCCCATTCAGTTTTCTTGCAGATCAATACTGTCTCACGCATCATCAACTTATGCAACCCGGCCACTCTCCAGGCCTCTGACAAGGAATCTCAAGCTCTTCTCAAAGATCCTCACACATCTCTTGAGTTTACCGAAGCCAAGTTCCCGGGCGTTTTGAATGAGGTGCGGTGTGATTTTACTACCAGCACCCTGTGGCCGTTGCTCCCTCCCAAAATGCAAGCCTTTGACACCTTGTATACCTCGCTCACCCTGGCGTCTGGACTACCACACGGCTAATTTCCGAGTTTTTCATTTGGAAAAATATTAAATGGGACTGTCAGGCCTGGGCAGGCAGCTGCATCTCCTGTCAACGCAAGAAAATCGGCCGCCACACCTCCCCTCCACTAGGCTAGTTGGACATTCCGCAAGGAAGATTTCGTCATGTACATATCGAACTTATTGGCCCACTACCACCGTCAGAGGGTCACAGATATATTCTCTCCACAATCGACGGCATGTCTCACCATGTGGAAGCTGTTCCTTTAGCAAACATCACTGCTGAAACTGTAGCCAAGGGTTTTGTCTCCTCATGGATTGCCAGGTTCGGTTGCCCGACCATCATCACCACCGACCAAGATTGGCAGTTTGAGTCTGCACTGTTCACCATTTTATGTAACATCTGCAGCAATAAAAGAATTCATACAACAGCCTACCACCCACAAAGCAACGGGTTAGTTTAACGGTGGCACCGCACCCTCAAAACTGCCCTAAGGTTCCATGACCTCTCGTCGGAGGCACTTCCTTGGGTGTTACTCGGACTCTGTTCGACCTTTAAACCAGACTTACAGGGAACCATCTCTGAATTCGTTTTCGGGGAGAACCCAGTCCTACCAGGGGAACTTATCCTGCCTCAAGCACCCGAGGATTTTCCCCCTCCCCAGATTTCATTAGTCTCATGCACACTCACTTCAAACATGCACAGCTACACCTGCCTATCAGCCATTCCCCACTGGAAACTTATATGACAACCACACTCAACACTTGCTCCCATGTTACGCTCAGGGACGATTCCGTTAGACAACACCTGCAATCACCCTACCTCGGCCGTTTTAAAGTACTGTGGTGGGGCGAGACAACTTTCGACATTATGGTTAAAGATCATCCTCAAACTGTTTCATTGCACACGCTCAAACCTACTTTCGTGGACTCCGACGCCCCTCTGCCGTCTCAGTCGGACCCTCCTGACGACTTTTCTGCCACGGACCTTGAAAATTCTGTCTCATCCCAAGGCAATGTTTTCTTCTAGCCATGATTTGTCATTGCCATTCTCAGGTTTTCCAGGCATGTCACCATCCACCCCACGTGCGGGTTCGCCACCACTTCCCCGACTGCGGAGACTCGCTCTCCCACATTCAACCTGAGCTGTAACGTGCCACCACACCATGTGGATGACGTGTTGTCACCTTTGATGACCGTGTGCTTGTGCTCCTAACAAACACAGCAGCCTCGCCCAATGTCAGTGTAGTGCATAGCCTGTCCCTTCTCCACGAGTGCATCCCGTCAGAAATTTGCGTGTTTATCTCCTCAGACAGTCGATCTGCATTTGGGGCGGGCACGCGTGCACCACACTGCAGGCCGTTCCACACGCCTGCTCTTGGGCCAGCTGACGCAACGTCTGCCCCTGCTGGATGACTGAATACGAGGTGGACCTACTGGCAATCACTCTGCCTCCGCAACCCACTTCGACCGAGAAGGAAATTCCGGTTGTGCGCATGCTGCCTCACATGACTGCTACCGACACTGACACCCACATGACCTCCACTCAGGCCTCACAGGTGGGTGGTACTCTCCATACTGCGAGGGGGGGGGGGGGGTGTCTCTGTGGCGTCGATAGATTGTATCGACCACGATTAACACCATCTTTGGACTCTTATTGCTTTATTGCTCCGCCGAGCCTCCATGTTAATTTTTAGTTCTGTTCTGTATCTCAAGCTGTGTACACGCTTATGACTAACTATGAAATATATCTCCATGTGGAATATAATGGGGGATAGTTATTGCATTCAACCAATAATCGTATCCCATCCCCATAATATCCTGATAGGTTACTGCAGTTTCTAAGCCATGTTTGATTAAATTTTCAAACTTAAGTCACACAAGAGGCCCACAATGATTATGTGAGTAACTGAGCATGTCCCTATTACCATTTTAAGTCACTAATAACGAGAGTTTAATTGTTATTGAAACTTTCTTATTATTGAATTTTAGGCAATGCCCATCTTCAGAATATCTGTCAAAAAACATCATAGCTGCCATACAAGCACAAATTACGTACAACATATGAAGAGCAAACATAGGGGTTCATCAACAAACAAGTTTACATACCACAGAAAAACCTTACTTCAGAATATCATGTCAAGTATTATCTATTGTAACACTGGTGCTCAGCTGACAGTGCTGTGCCTTTACAAACTTAGCTATCATAACATACCATTTGGTAGCATGATGGTAGGGATGCTGGGATCCTGTGTCAAATTTTGATGGGCAGTAAACAAAATGAACAATAAAACCATAAAATAACTGTACACCATGGTAAAGGTTATTTCCTTTATGAAAACTAGGAATCATAAAACTGCAAAAGATCACATTCAAACAAAAGTTCATCATGAATACATGTGGTATGAACAAGGGATGGTGGGATGGGAAGGGAAGGAAAGGAGGACAAGAGAGAGGCAGTGGGAGGAGTACAACATAACCTCAGCTTATATAAACGACAGCCAGCACCATCTAGCATTGGCAAACTTAAAATAGGATGGTAGACCTACTGTAAGTGTACTAGGTGTTGCAAAAATACATAATAAGATGAAATTTCTTCATAGTGCATGAACATGTTGTTAAATTATTGCAACTGTATATACATATGTATTCCATATAATATTATCTACAGTTGAACAAGATGGGATAGGAAGAAGTGTGGGTGAATATGCACTGGAATGGATAGGAGGATTGTGGAGGAGCATAGGGTGCTCGACATATTTACCTTTATTGACTTACAATGCCACTGCACTAACAAAGTCACAGTACAATAAAAATTTTAAAATTTACAAACACCAAAAATGCAGTGAAGAGCAGCAATAGTATTCACCAGTACTTAGATGAGATCATGTACTCCAACATTAAATATAGGAAAATGACATGCATTTGAATACACCATGAAGAGCTTTAAAATTACAGTACCATTTTTCATATTTAATAAGACATCATTTATTCTATCAGTTAAACACAAATCACTCATCTTGGTTAAAAAAAAAAAACATTACATTATTTTTTACAATGATTACTTGCCAGGTGTACAAGTGAAGAGAGGGAAGCAAGAAAAAAAGATGGAGTGACCATGCATGACCAGAGGAAGATGAAAACAGAAAATAAACTAAAGCTGTGGGAGGAAGGGTGCATTAGGGTAGGGAGGCATATAAACAAGGGCAAAAGGGAATGGTGCCTTTGATTGTGGAACAGACACTATTTTACTGTTCCTTGTACTGGTGACTGTGAATGCCAATACTAACAGGTAAATGTAGATGTCATCTTATAATGACTGCTATTGACAATCGTTAGCTGCTGGGTGCAGTAATATGGTCTTTGTGAAACAGGTCTGGCCTGTGGCTTTGCCGTCAGGTGAAGGCTTTCTTTCTTCTCCCCATTTTTCAATATTGGCAAGAGGATGTAGATGAAAATGAAATGGGAGATATGATATTGTGTGAAGAGTTTGACAGAGCACTGAAAGACCTGAGTCGAAACAAGGCCCCTGGAGTAGACAACATTCCATTAGAACTACTGACAGCCTTGGGAGAGCCAGTTCTGACAAAACTCTACCATCTGGTGAGCAAGATGTATGAGTCAGACAAATACCCTCAGACTTCAAGAAGAATATAGTAATTCCAATCCCAAAGAAAGCAGGTGTGGACAGATGGGAAAATTACTGAACTATCAGTTTAATAAGTCACAGCTGCAAAATACTAACGCGAATTCTTTACAGACGAATGGAAAAACTGGTAGAAACCGACCTCAGGGAAGATCACTTTGGATTCCATACAAATGTTGCAACACGTGAGGCAATACTGACCTTATGACTTATCTTAGAAGAAAGATTAAGGAAATGCAAACCTACGTTTCTAGCATTTCTAGACTTAGATAAAGCTTTTGACAATGTTGATTGGAATACTCTCTTTCAAATTCCGAAGGTGGCAGAGGTAAAATACAGGGAGCGAAAGGCTATTTACAATTTGTACAGAAAGCAGATGGCAGTTATAAGAGTTGAGGGGCATGAAAGGGAAGCAGTGGTTGGGAAGGGAGTAAGACAGGGTTGTAGCCTATCCCCGATGTTATTGAATCTGTATATTGTGCAAGCAGTAAAGGAAACAAAAGAAAATTACGGAGTAGGTATTAAAATCTATGGAGAAGAAATAAAAACTTTGAGGTTAGTCAATGACATTGTAATTCTGTCAGAGACAGCAAAGGACTTGGAAGAGCAGTTGAATGGAATGGACAGTGTCTTGAAAGGAGGATATAAGATGAACATCAACAAGAGCAAAACGAGGATAATGGAATGTAGTCGAATTAAGTCGGGTGATGCTGAGGGAATTAGATTAGCAAATGAGACACTTAAAGTAGTAAAGGAGTTTTGCTATTTGGGGAGCAAAATAACTGATGATGGTCGGAGAGGATATAAAATGTAGACTGGCAATGGCACGGAAAGCGTTTCTGAGGAAGAGAAATTTGTTAACATCGAGTATTGATTTAAATGTCAGGAAGTCGTTTGTGAAAGTATTTGTATGGAGTGTAGGGATGTGTGGAAGTGAAACGTGGACAATAAATAGTTTAGACAAGAAGAGAATAGAAACTTTCAAAATGTGGTACTACAGAAGAATGCTGAAGATTAGATGGGTAGATGACATAACTAATGAGGAGGTATTGAACAGAATTGGGGAGAAGAGGAGTTTGTGGCACAACTTGACTACAAGAAGGGATCGGTTGGTAGGACATATTCTGAGACATAGAGGGATCACCAATTTAGTATTGGAGGGTAGCATGGAGGGAGGCCAAGAGATGAATACACTAAGCAGACTGAGAATGATGTAGGCTGCAGTAGGTACTGGGAGATGAAGAAGCTTGCACAGGATAGAGTAGCATGGAGAGCTGCATCACACCAGTCTCAGGACTGAAGACCACAACAACAACAACATAATTAATAAGTTGTTTTTTATCTTCATCGTGTATTACTGAAATGTTGTGTGTGTTTGTGTATTCATCCAAGCATGAGATTGTTTATAATGTTTGCATTATTTGAGATATTATGTAATATATATACTGGCTATCTAACAAATTAGCAGATGAATATGGGGTTGCTATTAATTCATATAGTACAGCGCTATAAAAATTGTGGTTATTCATTAGGATGTGTGGTCCACGGTCTTATCTTAATGCTTTGATGTAATGTCCTATGGCTTTGAATGCCTCATCACCCCAAACCCTTATCCTCACTGCTTTATTTCCTATTTAGTTTAGTTCTTCCCTTGCCCATGCCTGCTCATGTTTCCATTACCCATGCCAAATCTAACCCAGCTCCAACCCCATTGCAACGGATATTCTTCCTGTTTAATTAGGTCAAATCTTTCAAGGAAACCATTCAACTGAGACATGTGGTCCAACACATAGAACACTTCCCATTCTGTGGCGCAACAACAAGTAAGATAAGTAGAGCTTAAACTGGCCACAGAATCAGACCGGTCTTTTGGCCAACCAGGAAAATTAAAGGAACATGATCTGTCAAAAACACTCTCTGCCTCAGAGTACCAGGGATTTATAATATTCTTTGCAAGTGCGGCATCTGTTATGGAGGGCACTCTATACAGACTGTAGCTAATTGCTGTGTTGAACATTGCTACCTTAAGTACAGAAACACTAAAAACAGCAGTTTCCTAGAACAGTCTAATAAATAAATACAACTGTTGGATATCTGTGATTAGGGAAGCGGTACAAATTAGACACTGTTAACATACTTAGCAATTAATTAACTTATTTATTTGCTATTGATTTTAGTCTTAGCTACATACAAGAACAGATAAAATATCCCACATAAGTTAATATATATGAATATAAAACATAATATTTTAACACATTTTCAAATAAAGTAATACAACTAAAGCAATGCATGGAAACATGCACCTTGGAAACATGCACTTGAGAAAGAATAATTGCTCAGGAAAACTTTACATAGTTTTACATACACCCACATACTCCACAAGCCACCTTATGGTGCGTGTCAGAGGGTGTTCTGTACTACTACTAGTAGTCATTTTCTTTCCTTGGAGTTTTCAAATTAACTTGGCTTGAGAACTGAAAAGATTTTATTCATTTCCTTTCTGTTCCATTCACAGATAGAGTGAGGGGAAAATGACTGTCCACATGCCTCCATATAAGCGGTAATTTCTCTCACCTTATGGTTTTGGTCCTTACGTGGGAGGTACTTTAGTGGCAGTAAAATCGTTCTGCAGTCAGCTTCAAATGCCAGTTCTCTAAATTTTCTCAATAGTGTTCCTTGAAGAGAACATCACTTTCCCTCCAGGGATTCCCTTTTGACTTCCTGAAGCATCTCCATAATACTTGCACGTTGTTCGAAACTAGTAGTAACAAATCTAGCAGCCCATCTCTGAATTGTTTTGATGTTTTCCTTTCATCCTGGTGGGGATCCCAAACACATTAGCAATAGTCAAGTATATGTCGCACTGGCGCCCTATGCGCAGAGTCCATTACAGATGAACCACACTTTTCCAAAATTCTCCCAATAAACCAAAGTCGACCATTAATAGCTTACGTACTACAACCCTTACATGCCTGTTCCATTTCATACGCTTTGCTACATCATACCTAGATATTTAAACAACATAATACTAATGCTGTATTTTGAACATTAAAATTGTTTTCCCTGCTCATCTGCATTACGTACGTTTTCCTACATTAGAGCTAGCTGCCATTCATCACACAACTAGAAATTTTGTGTAAGTCATCTCGTATCCTCTTAAGGTCACTTAACGAAGATACTTCTCACACACCACAGCATCATCAACAAACAGCTGCAGACTGCTGCTCACCCTGTCTGCCAGATCATTTACATATACAGAGGATAATAGCAGTCCTATCACACTTCCCTGGGGCACTCCTGATGATACCCCTGTTGCTCTCCATGCTACTCTATCCTGTGCAAGCTTCTTCATCTCCCAGTACCTACTGCAACCTACATCCTTCTGAATCTGCTTAGTGTATTCATCTCTTGGTCTCCCTCTATGATTTTTACCCTCCACGCTGCCCTCCAATACTAAATTGGTGATCCCTTGATGTCTCAGAACATGTCCTACCAACCGATCCCTTCTTCTGGTCAAGTTGTGCCACAAACTTCTCTTCTCCCCAATCCTATTCAATACTTCCTCATTAGTTATGTGATCTACCCATCTAATCTTCAGCATTCTTCTGTAGCACCACATTTCGAAAGCTTCTATTCTCTTCTTGTCCAAACTATTTATCGTCCATGTTTCACTTCCATACATGGCTACACTCCATACGAATACTTTCATAAATGACTTCCTGACACTTAAATCAATACTGGATGTTAACAAATTTCTCTTCCTCAGAAACGCTTTCCTTGTCATTGCCAGCCTACATTTTATATCCTCTCTACTTCGACCATCATCAGTTATTTTGCTCCACAAATAGCAAAACTCCTTTACTACTTTAAGTGCCTCATTTCCTAATCTAATTCCCTCAGCATCACCCGACTTAATTAGACTACATTCCATTATCCTTGTTTTGCTTTTGTTGATGTTCATCTTATATCCTCCTTTCAAGACACTGTCCATTCCATTCAACTGCTCTTCCAAGTCCTTTGCTGTCTCTGACAGAATTACAATGTCATCGGCGAACCTCAAAGTTTTTATTTCTTCTCCATGAATTTTAATACCTACTCCAAATTTTTCTTTTGTTTCCTTTACTGCTTGCTCAATATACAGATTCAACAACATCGGGGAGAGGCTACAACCCTGTCTTACTCCCTTCCCAACCACTGCTTCCCTTTCATGTCCCTCGACTCTTATAACTGCCATCTGGTTTCTGTACAAATTGTAAATAGCCTTTCGCTCCCTGTATTTTACCCCTGCCACCTTCAGAATTTGAAAGAGAGTATTCCAGTCAACATTGTCAAAAGCTTCCTCTAAGTCTACAAATGCTAGAAACGTAGGTTTGCCTTTTCTTAATCTTTCTTCTAAGATAAGTCATAAGCTCAGTATTGCCTCACGTGTTCCACTGTTTCTATGGAATCCAAACTGATCTTCCCCGAGGTTTGCTTCTACTAGTTTTTCCATTCGTCTGTAAAGAATTCACGTTAGTATTTTGCAGCTGTGACTTATTAAACTGACAGTTCGGTAATTTTCACATCTGTCAACACCTGCTTTCTTTGGGATTGGAATTATTATATTCTTCTTGAAGTCTGTGGGTATTTCGCCTGTCTCATACATCTTGCTCACCAGATGATAGAGTTTTGTCAGGACTGGCTCTCCCACGGCCGTCAGTAGTTCCAATGGAATATTGTCTACTCCGGGGGCATTGTTTCGACTCAGGTCTTTCAGTGCTCTGTCAAACTCTTCACGCAGTATCATATCTCCCATTTCATCTTCATCTACATCCTCTTCCATTTCCATAATATTGTCCTCAAGTACATCGCCCTTGTGTAGACCCTCTATATACTCCTTCCACCATTCCGCTTTCCCTTCTTTGCTTAGAACTGGGTTTCCATCTGAGCTCTTGATATTCATACAAGTCGTTCTCTTATCTCCAAAGGTCTCTTTAATTTTCGTGTAGGCGGTATCTATCTTACCCCTAGTGAGATAGGCCTCCACATCCTTACATTTGTCCTCTAGCCACCCTGCTTAGCCATTTTGCACTTCCTGTCGATCTCATTTTTGAGACATTTGTATTCCTTTTTGCCTTCTTCACTTACTGCATTTTTATATTTTCTCCTTTCATCAATTAAATTCAATATTTCTTCTGTTACCCAAGGATTTCTACTAGCCCTCGTCTTTTTACCTACTTGATCCTCTGCTGCCTTCACTACTTCATCCCTCAAAGCTACCCATTATTCTTCTACTGTATTTATTTCCCCCATTCCTGTCAATTGCTCCCTTATGCTCTCCCTGAATCTCTGTACAACCTCTGGTTCTTTTAGTTTATCCAGGTCCCATCTCCTTAAATTCCCACCTTTTTACAGTTTTTTCAGTTTTAATCTACAGGTCATAACCAATAGATTGTGGTCAGAGTCCACATCTGCCCCTGGAAATGTCTTACAATTTAAAACCTGGTTCCTATATCTGTGTCTTACCATTATATAATCTATCTGATATCTTTTAGTATCTCCAGGGTTCTTCCATGTATACAACCTTCTTTCATGATTCTTAAACCAAGTGTTAATTATGATTATGTTGTCCTCTGTGCAAAATTCTACCAGGCGGCTTCCTCTTTCATTTCTTAGCCCCAATCCATATTCACCTACTATGTTTCCTTCTCTCCCTTTTCCTACACTCGAATTCCAGTCACTCATGACTATTAAATTTTCGTCTCCCTTCACTACCTGAATAATTTCTTTTATTTCATCATACATTTCTTCAATTTCTTCGTCATCTGCAGAGCTAGTTGGCATATAAACTTGTACTACTGTAGTGGGTGTGGGCTTCGTATCTATCTTGGCCACAATAATGCGTTCACTATGCTGTTTGTAATAGCTTACCCGCATTCCTATTTTCCTATTCATTATTAAACCTACTCCTGCATTACCCCTATTTGATTTTGTGTTTATAACCCTGTATTCACCTGACCAGAAGTCTTGTTCCTCCTGCCACCGAACTTCACTAATTCCCACTATATCTAACTTTAACCTATCCATTTCCCTTTTTAAATTTTCTAACCTACCTGCCCGATTAAGGGATCTGACATTCCACGCTCCGATCCGATGATACCCCTGTCTCTGACGAATACTCGCCATTCTGGATGATGTTCTAGGTTACTTGAGAAGTCTTCGAACTACTCATATACCTGGGTAGGCCTACCTATTCTGTACGGTATTCATCACCTGATATGAGTGATGGTGCTGCAAGCTATGCTGGACAGCAACACAAATGTAGCCTACGAATGCGGAGAATGTCACCTTAACATACACCATCTCCATGATGTCATCATGATGTAATTTAGCCAACTGGGTGCCATCCACTGGGCATAGAAGTATGAGCCTCACCAGTTTTATGGCAGTCAGACTTAGTCTCTGGCGATGGTGATGAAGGCTGTTAAAAAAAGCTTAGGATTTTATACAAATTTGATGTGGCCAGTTTACAGAACTTTTTATCCGTGTGAGTAAAATTATTGTGGAAAACCAATAGCTTAGCATCTTACAGAAATCTCTTCAGGGTCCTTGGGAATCTTACACTTACATGTCAATTTATTTACTGCCTGTTAGTAACAGGTGCAATTTTTATTATGTTCATTGAAATGAACTTGCAAAATACTGGAAGTAAAAATAATGTCCATGTAGACTATGCATCCCTACCTGTGATTCCTAATGGAATTTAACATTCCAATAAAAAAGTCCTTAACATGTTGATGCTAGACATCAGACGAAAACTGGAAATCGAAAGATATTAACAAAACACAAAGTAAAAAATTATTTTATTAGCCTCTCCTTCTATAATTAAGCATAATGTTTCAACTCTCAAGAATGCATCTGCTGGTTTACACTAAGGTTAGTATTAAACAGAATTTTAACGTTACTGTTATATGTAAGGCTGACTCTTTGTAAAATTATGAAATGCTTTGTATGAAGTGTGAGAGAAAAACAGCACTTGAATAAAAAGCTATTTCTAGCTTTCAGGACCATTAGTTCCTTCCTCTGGAAAGATGTATATATTTTGGAAAGTGGGAATGAGGAGATCACCTGTGTAGAACACTAGTGTGGCCCATTCCTGAGTACTGCTCAAGTGTTTGAGACCCACACCACGTCAGATTAAAACAACACATTGAAGCAACTCAGAGGCAGGCTGCTAGATAAGTTACCAGAAGGTTCAAACGACATGTGAGTATTATGAATATGCTTGGAAAACTCATATGAGAACCCGTGGAGGGAATGTTCTTTTTGTGGAACACTACTGAGAAAACTTAGAAGAAACGAGAAAGTAGGGCTCATATAGAGGCATACAGATAGCCTTTCTTCCCTCACTCTGTTTGTAAGTGGAACAGGAAAGAAAATGATTTGCACTGGTGCAAGGTACCCTCTGCTATACACCATTTACATAGTACCGTTTTTTTTAATTAATTTATTTATTTGGTCCTGTTGATTACATATTATACAACCAGTGTACAAGTAATATAGGACAAGTCAATTGATGCAATTACAGTAGTACATTAATATTTATACATCACATTGCACAGACATTGGTTTATTTTACAAGAACAATTACTTGCATGCAGTATTAAAGCCTGCATTATGCCAAAAACAGTTTAAATGATAGTTTAAAATAGTAGAATAAGTGACAGTGCATATTTTTATGCTACTGACATATATAAGGAAGTAAATTTTCTTCGTGGTCATGGTTTGAATGAATACAAGTTTTAACTGCATTCCTTAAGAACAGGTTTAAGTGAATGCTCAAGAGATTGGGATACATGGGAGTTCACATTTTCTCATAATGAAACAGATAAATTTACATTTTATCACCACAATTTCAGTTAAACTACAAGTAACAGCATCACACTTTATCTTTAAGGGAGTGCTTTTCTCAGGCAGTTTCCCCCACTCTTGTACATCATAACTCTAAGTAGTCATTCATTTTATAGAAAGTTTGTTTGATGAGAAATAATTTTAGTTTCCTTTTGAAAACCTGTACATTATTTATTTCATTTTTTATATTGATGGAGAGCTTATTGAAGACCTTTATACCTGAATCAGTAACTCCCCTATGTACTTTAGTGAGAGATGCAGGGCCTTGATGAAAATTTTTCATCTGTCTTGTGTCATGGTTGTGGATGTCACAATTTTCCTGAAACAGTTCCCTGTTGTTGGCTACAAATAACATCAGTGAGTATATACACTGACCTGTGATGGTAAGTATCCTGAGAGATTTGAAGAGACCTCTGCAAGATGTCCCATTAGGGACCCCACATATTAGCCTCACTGCTCGTTTTTGTATTCTGAAGACTTGTTCAACACCTGCAGCATTTCCCCAGACGATTATGCCATAGGAGAGAACAGAATGGAAATATGCAAAGTATGACAACAACATTATTTCTCTGTCTACTAACTGATGGAGAGCTCTTAGTGCAAAGCACAATGAGCTAAGTTTCTTGACCAGCTAATCAATTTGTTCTTTCCATCTTAGGTGACTGTCTATCTGGATACCTAGGAATTTTGTATGTGTGGTTTCATTAATTTTGTGATTGTTAACATGTATTTCAGTGGCTTTACTTTTTGTCAGAAACTGTATCATATTGGTTTTTGAAATATTTAAGGTTAGGCTATTCGCAGTGAACCATTTGTGTACTTGAGTAGAGACTGTCATGGCTGTATCCTGCATTGTGGAGTTGGGTCCTTTTACGAGGATACTTGTATTGTTGGCAAACATTACTATTTTTGCTCTGTTGTTAATTGTGATTGGTAGATCATTAATGTAGATCAGGAAAATTAATGGCCCAAGAATTGAGCCCTGTGGGACTCCATACTTTATATTTCCCCAGTCTGATATGTACATACAGGTTGAGTCACGAGGTTTTCCCCGGTTTCTGGAGGGTATTCGTTAGTTTATTTGGAACAAAAAATGTAAATAAAGTAATGGGATCAGATTCATAATTAAGGGGCTACAGTAATTGAAAAATTCAGGAAAACGGCAGAAAAAAATTTTTACTGTAGGATTTCACTATCAAAAATCCACAAAATAACTAAAATAATTTTGCAGCAGTCTCTTGCATTCAGAGTGGATTTAAAACACGTGTTTAAAATTTCCTCCCTGCATTTGAAGGCAAAGATCCGCATGGGAATGAACTGCGCGAGTAGCATTTCGTAATTTCACATGCTGGTTCCTTATAAATGGTGCTGCACCAAAAATGCATTGTATCAATTGTTCCCGTGTTTCCCCCTTAACTTCTTATACAATGTCTTTCATCCACTCCCAGATGCAGGGGTGTTAAATTTGTGGATCTGGCAGGCCAGTTGATAGGGCACCCACGATCTATCCACTGATGTGGGAATTGCAGATTCAGATAAGCTGTTACCAAATGGTGGAAGTGAACAGGTGCCCTGTCATGTTGGATATACATATGGCGTCTTGTTTCCACAGAAAAACCTTCAAGAAGCTGCGGTAAGTCTTCTTGAAAAAAGTTACCATTTAAATTTCCCAGGAGAATAAACAGTCCCAGTAGCTGGTCACACACACCACCACACCAGACATTGACACTGAATCTGCATTGAAACTGAGATAGTACCACTGCATGGGGATTTTCGTTTGCTCACACATGCATGTTGTTGATGCCATCTCTTGTAAAGGTTACCTCATCACTGAACCGTATGAAGCGATAGATCTGCAGATTTCTATTTAACCAGTTACAAAAGTGTAAACAGTTGGCGCAATGATGTGGCTCTGAGTGGTAAACTTTCTTCACATAAAAAGGATACAGTCCATTCTCGTGAAGAATGCTAAATACTTTAGATTGTGAAATGTTGAATCGGGTAGCTAGGCGTCTTGTACTCGAACAAGGACTGCGCTCTACTTAATTAAAAATGGTTTCATCTTCTTGAATGTGACGATGTCTTTCGGAGTGAATGCTGGGGAGAGTACCACTTTCTAGCAATGTTCGATATGTTCCACTAAATATTTTGGCTCTCGGAATCCTACGATTAGGATACCGATGGTGGTATTTGGCAACAGCAGCTTTCACACAACCATCACAGAAGCCCAAAATGTACAACATTGATGAAAACTTGTACAGCATCACAAAGTGTACTGTAGACAGGAGACAATAAAGATCGATTCACACTTAACAGAACATTGTGCCCTGCGTTTCTAATGGCGACGTAGACACTCGACGTCACCAGCCCGCATTCGTTTGGAGAATGTTTCCTGTTCATGACGACGGGTCGACGTGATGTATCGATTCTAAATAACCGAGAGCTTATGTGTGTGGACTCTGTCAAGTTTCTTGGCGTATGGCTTGAAGGAAATCTTAAGTGGGAGACTCACACAAATTATATCTCAAAAAAGCTCTCAACTGTGTGTTACATTTTAAGGATACTCAAAAAATCAGTCACAAAATCTGTTCTCATACATGTATATTATGCTTACTTCCATTCTACATTACAGTATGGAATCATATTTTGGGGGAACTCACCTGGAGGTAGATATATTTTCAAAATGCAAAAACAGGCAATACACATAATATGTAATCTAAGACATAACGAATCATGCAGACAACATTTCAAAACAAATGGCATTATGACACTGACCTCTGCTTACATTTATAATATCGTCTCATTTGTCAAGTCATACCTGTTAAACAATGACTGCACACTAAAATTCAATGGAGATATTCATAACTATGTAACAAGGCAGCAATCTGACCTACATATGATTCAGTCCAGAACTACCTGCTACCAAAAAAGTGTTTTAAATGTTGGGATACAAATATATAATAATTTACCCAATGAAATCAAAGCAACAAAGAACCCAAGAGCCTTCTCACATAAGTTAAAAAAATATCTCTTGGACCATTGTTTTTATGCAGTTGATCATTTTTTTGAAAGGGGTTAAAAATGTAAACAATATGAGAAATGACTACACTTCTCACCAAATAAGGAAGGCCATGCGCAACTATCATAACAAGAAGCAACGCACTGAGGACGGAGATGATGACTTTAAATCAACTGCGTTCCTTCCATACGCCGGGAATATGTCGTCGAAAATAGGCCGATTACTGAAGAAAAATAAAATCAAGGTTATCTTCCGTCCACCAGCAAAGAACCGGGCCCTGGTTGGATCCGTTAAAGACGATTTACAACTGAAGAAGGCAGGCGTCTACAAAATTCCCTGTGAATGTGGCGCTGCATATATTGGCCAGACGACAAGAACTGTCCATGAACGATGTATAGAACATGAAAGATACACCCGTCTGCGGCAATCGTCAAAATCGGCAGTAGCAGAGCACTGTATTTCTTTGGGACATTCAATGGAATACAATGCAACAAAAATTTTATCCCCGGTTTCCGGTTTTTGGGATTCCGTAATCAAGGAATCAGTGGAAATACGTCTTGCCAATAATCTTATAAATCGTGACAACGGCTTTCAGCTGGATAAAAATTGGAATCCTGTTATTAAAATTATACAATCACAGCGGAATCGACAGTGTCATTCGATACTCAATGACTAGATGAACCTTTATTTCCACCACTGAGGGCAGCACGTACAACTCGGCTATGCTGCGCATGTCAACACCTGACGCATGCGCTGTAGGATGCCAGTACATTTCACATGCGCGAGATTTGGCATAAATACCGCGACTGCACCTGGGCTCTTCAGTAGTTGTGTACTCACCTGATGATGGCCGGACGTCTCTGGGCCGAAATATCGTGGCAGAATGTCGACGGGATCCGGCTGCATACCCGGAAATTATTAGAAGAATATGAGAAATGTTCAATTAGGTCTGAAAATTATATACTGTGCATGTCTATGAAATATACTGGATTATTATATACTGTGCATGTCTATGAAATACACTGGACTACTTTACTATTACATTTGTATTGGCTGTTTGTATTTTACCATACAACATTTGTATTTACTGTTTTGTTAAAGATAGCTAACTTGCACATTGCAAAATAATGTAAAATCAATTTATTAAATATTACTTGTAAATATGTTCCCTTGACTTGTCCAATATCGTATGTACAACCTTACAATTCTATGATTTGTATTAACTGCTTTGTTTGAGATAGATTATTTCCTTGCTACAAAATAATGTAAACATCAATTTGTAAAAATCTGTATTAACTGTTTTGTTTAAGATAGATAATTTCCTTGCTGCAAAATAATGTAAAAATCAATTTGTAAAATTTACTTGTAAATAGCTCTCTTGACCTATCCAGTATCATATGTACAGCTGTACAATACTATGATTGCCTGGATCAATAAAAATACAATACAATATAATACAATACAATATCTCTGGTTCTTGCGGAGGACCGCCTCCATATTTGTTCGGTCCATGTAAATATTTGGAAAGAGTGATGCTATAGAGAGGAGAAGTACGAACGATTTGGTTATGTAAATATCAATTTTTTTTAGCCCAAAGTTTCGCTTTGTTATTTATTCTAATTGCATGTACCTTCCTGTGCGTATTATTTTATTTTATTTCGTTTTTTTGTTGAGACAGTGGACATCAACGAGCATTTAATACAATAGTTCGTTCACACTCAGAGCTGTACAACATGAGCGATCAGTGTGGAAGGAAATTGGATTAGACATGGGGCGTCCAGGAAAATGAAACACTTTGGAATTTTATATGGTACTTACATGTATGTCTTTTCAGTACAACGATAAATATCTACAAGTGGACTACCGTATGCAACGTGCCACGGTAAAAACGTTATACACGACCTTCTTTTTAAGCTTTACAAACACCAGGAACATAAATACACAGTGTTAATTAACCGCATTTTTGTTGTATTGACTTGAACCTATCATTTGAGGACCTGTTAAATTGTGTACTGCACGTGGATCCTATTTAGAACAGCAGATAGTTTGTCAGATTTTTTGTTGTGAGTATTTCCAGTATTTTTCTGAGCGTAGTATTCGGTAATTTAACAGAAATTTTTATGCTGTGCAGTGTACACATCCGAAAAGTAAAAGACATGCTTCATAAAATGCAACACTGTTCCTGTAATTTCGAAACATTCCAGTCTGTTAATATTACTGTAAAGAATATGCCATATAGAAAAGCTGGCAGTTTCCAGTGATGGAAAATGGACATGGGGCTGCACATATTCGCATGTTTTAAATTACAAAAGTATGATTGCCGTTTTCAACAGAAGGAAGCAACACTTTTAATGTATAAAAGGCACATTTGTGGGGCGTTAATTGTAATTTGAGACAGACACATTTCTGAAGTTCTTTATTATTTCCTATTAGCGGATAGTTATCAAAAAACCTTTAAAAGGATCACAGAGTATACCGTCACTGACTGCATTAATTCATTTGTAAAAATGAAGCTATGTGACAATGAAATACATAGGCAATCATTTAAGGAATCTCTGTTTGTCCTATTCTAATACATATTTGGAGCCAGAAATAGTCAACAGGATGCAAATATGTTTGTTTGTAGTTTAATACATTACTACATTAGGCCTATTAAGTTTCTTCAGCTGTGTATAGGCTATAATTGAAATTTTTGTAGTGTGTGTTTACACATGA
Source organism: Schistocerca serialis cubense (assembly GCF_023864345.2). Classification (NCBI taxonomy): domain Eukaryota; kingdom Metazoa; phylum Arthropoda; class Insecta; order Orthoptera; family Acrididae; genus Schistocerca; species Schistocerca serialis. The sequence goes on from NC_064646.1 coordinate 512,214,431, forward strand.
AAATTTTTGAACAACAATACATTTTTATAGACACCTGACAACTGCATTCCTATGTTAGCAAAAATACTTTAAGATATAGCAAAAGTTATATTATGGTGTTGTTAGGAAATAAGTCATTTCATTTGCAAAAGTGCTGCAGAAAATTAGCACAGTATAAGACTATGTGCTGCTTAACAGCATAGCAAATGAAAACTACCTCATATTCCTGGAAAGCTGTAAAAATAAAAGAAGCAAACCATAGTTGGTGTTCTTGTTAAAAGTTTGGAGTGTCCCTAAGTCATTTTTAAAAAAGATTTTGACTACTCCATGCACTCTATTAATGGCTGTACATGTTGTCTGATTTCAGGCCCCGAATGCAAGCAACGATGTGTGTCACTGAGAGACCAATTTAGAAAATGTGTTAATAAAAAGTTGAAGAGTGGCCAAGGTGCCGTACCCAAGAAGCCATGGAAGTATGATGAGGTTATGGCTTTCCTGCGCCCATACATGCAGGAACGGGAAACAGTTACTAACGTGACTGGTGACATTTGTTCAGATGAGGAAGAAAACAAGGATATGTCTTCATTGTCTATTCTGGGCAGTGAAATTGACAGTGATTTGAGGCCAGAGACAATTAATGTGCAAAAGCATAGTGCAAGAGGCATAAAGAGGAGAATTGCAGAATCTGTGTCAGCTTCTCTAATTAATAATATTCTAACAACACAGCCAAAGGGAAATCATATTGACAGTTTTCTTTCAGGGATAAGTGCCAGTATAAAAACATTGTCCACAATGCGACAGATAAAAGCTAAAGATGAAATTTATGGAGTAGTGTCTGCCCTAAAAAGGGAGCAAGTAATGGAAGGTATAAATGGTAATTCACCTTGAACAGTGTTGTTTGTTACAACCTGTAATGTTGATTGTATGTATAAACTGAATTAAATTAAAAGTCTTTTGAGAATGTAATTCTGAAACTTCCTGGCGGATTAAAACTGTGTGCTGGACCGAGACTCGAAGTCAGGACCTTTGCCTTTCACGGGCAAGGTACGAGATGAGGTACTGGCAGAAGTAAAGCTGTGAGGACGGGGCGTGAGTCGTGCTTGGGTAGCTCAGTTGGTAGAGCAATTGCCTGCGAAAGGCAAAGGTCCCAAGTTCGAGTCTCGGTCCGGCACACAGTTTTAATCTGCCAGGAGGGTTTCATATCAGTGCACACTCCGCTGTAGAGTGAAAATTTCACTCTAGAAACATCCCCCAGGCTGTGGCTAAGCCATGTCTCCGCAATATCCTTTCTTTCAGGAAACTGCAAGGTTCGCAGGAGAGCTTCTGTAAAGTTTGGAAGGTAGGAGACGAGGTACTGGCAGAAGTACAGCTGTGAGGAGGGGGTGCGAGTTGTGCTTGGGTAGCTCAGTCGGTAGAGCAGTTGCCCGCGAAAGGCAAAGATCCCGAGTTCGAGTCTCGGTCTGGCACACAGTTTTAATCTGCCAGGAAGTTTCATATCAGTGCACACTCCGCTGTAGAGTGAAAATTTCATTCTAGAATGTAATTCTGTCTTACCAACCAAATTTTTGACATGATCACCTATTCCTTACACCCAAAGTATTTTCTGTTGTGTTTGTGACTTATTTATGCTAATGATTAGTATTTTAGAGAACCAAAAAGCCAAGTCAATAGTGATTTAACATCATATTAAAAAGGGATTTTCTTTCAGGCTAGGCTCTTTTTTTGATGGATAGAGTTTGGGGAGGGTGGAATTACTTGACAGCTGAAGACATACTTACTAATCATGTTAATCCATTACAGTGACAAATTTTTTCTTGTGATACCAATTCCTTTTCATAGTGACAATGTACATGCCCCTAATGATACTACTTTTTCACTCGAATTCAAAGCAAAACATGTATGGAAAAGTGTATTGCCCAAGCCTAATTTCCAGGTTAGGGATGGGGAATAATTGTATGTGGCCACTTTTTAATAAATAAAACACAAAACTGTACTATTTCAATTTCTTTATTGCTCAGGTATCACTGTCCCAATGAAATAGGAAGCTACCAGAGTATTTAATGGTTGAATACATGGATGAAGATGAAATGGGAGATAAGATACTGCGTGAAGAGTTTGACAGAGCACTGAAAGATCTGAGTCGAAACAAGGCCCCGGGAGTAGACAACATTCCATTAGAACTACTGATGGCCTTGGGAGAGCCAGTCATGACAAAACTCTACCATCTGGTGAGCTAGATGTATGAGACAGGCGAAATACCCACAGACTTCAAGAAGAATATAATAATTCCAATCCCAAAGAAAGCAGGTGTTGACAGATGTGAAAATTACCGAACTATCAGTTTAATAAGTCACAGCTGCAAAATACTAACGCGAATTCTTTACAGACGAATGGAAAAACTGGTAGAAGCGGACCTCGGGGAAGATCAGTTTGGATTCCGTAGAAATGTTGGAACACGTGAGGCAATACTAACCTTACGACTTATCTTAGAAGAAAGATTAAGAAAAGGCAAACCTACGTTTCTAGCATTTGTAGACTTAGAGAAAGCTTTTGACAACGTTAACTGGAATACTCTCTTTCAAATTCTGAAGGTGGCAGGGGTAAAATACAAGGAGCGAAAGGCTATTTACAATTTGTACAGAAACCAGATGGCAATTATAAGAGTCGAGGGCCATGAAAGGGAAGCAGTGGTTGGGAAAGGAGTGAGACAGGGTTGTAGCCTCTCCCCGATGTTATTCAATCTGTATATTGAGCAAGCAGTAAAGGAAACAAAAGAAAAATTCGGAGTAGGTATTAAAATTCATGGAGAAGAAGTAAAAACTTTGAGGTTCGCCGATGACATTGTAATTCTGTCAGAGACAGCAAATGACTTGGAAGAGCAGTTGAACGGAATGGACAGTGTCTTGAAAGGAGGATATAAGATGAACATCAACAAAAGCAAAACGAGGATAATGGAATGTAGTCAAATTAAATCGGGTGATGCTGAGGGGATTAGATTAGGAAATGAGACACTTAAAGTAGTAAAGGAGTTTTGCTATTTAGGGAGTAAAATAACTGATGATGGTCGAAGTAGAGAGGATATAAAATGTAGACTGGCAATGGCAAGGAAATCGTTTCTGAAGAAGAGAAATTTGTTAACATCGAGTATAGATTTAAGTGTCAGGAAGTCGTTTCTGAAAGTATTCGTATGGAGTGTAGCCATGTATGGAAGTTAAACATGGACGACAACCAGTTTGGACAAGAAGAGAATAGAAGCTTTTGAAATGTGGTGCTACAGAAGAATGCTGAAGATAAGGTGGGTAGATCACGTAACTAATGAGGAGGTATTGAATAGGATTGGGGAGAAGAGAAGTTTGTGGCACAACTTGATTAGAAGAAGGGATCGGTTGGTAGGACATGTTTTGAGGCATCAAGGGATCACAAATTTAGCATTGGAGGGCAGCGTGGAGGGTAAAAATCGTAGAGGGAGACCAAGAGATCAATACACTAAGCAGATTCAGAAGGATGTAGGTTGCGGTAGGTACTGGGAGATGAAGAAGCTTGCGCAGGATAGAGTAGCATGGAGAGCTGCATCAAACCAGTCTCAGGACTGAAGACCACAACAACAACAACAATATGGGAACCCTTTTCTCCAAACTTTATCTTTAATTACTCACAGCTGAGCACTTCAAGTGATCTGATACTACGAAAAAGTTCCAGAATAATTTACACACAAACATAGGCAGTCACTCACTGTAACATATAGTGGAATTACAGACATTTAAAAAATAAAACAAAGAGAGGGAGTTGTTTGGAAACTTTTTAACACAAATTTAAATTACTCCCATGGAGTCCACCAGTAGGGGAATTAAAAAAATCTTTCATATGTTCCCTCACAATAAAATCAGATGATGTAGCAGAACCACCCTGTCCACCTAGTACCTGCAGCGAGTGGGTCCCATTTGCTGCTTCATGTTGTGCAGGAACATTTCTTTAATGTAGTTATGTAAAATACATTTCGTCCTAGCTATCCTGTCCACATTTTCTGGCATTGCGTTAATTCTCCTAAAAAAATTCTAAATTTCTGAGCTAATTGCCCAAACGCATTTTCAGAGATTCGACGAGCTCTGGATAGCCTGGCATTAAAAGCAGTCATGCTAATATCTCCACTTGCTTGATTTTTCATATATGGTCTTAGTAAATAATGTTTTAATGGGAAGGCTTCATCGCCAACAATCACATGTGGCACTACAACAATAGATCAGGAAGTCTCTTATCTTCTGGCACTTGCAATTTGCCAAGTTCCAAAGCTTTCCCCAAACTTGGAATGAGCAAATATGCCCCCATCACTATTTTTTCCATAAGACCCAATGTCTACAATTATGAACTTATAGTTTGCATCACCTAGTACAATAACTATAGAATATGTTTGTTTGTAATTAAAAAACTGGGATCCACTGTTTGGAGGAGCCACAGTCGCAATATGTTTTCCATCAATTGCACCTGTACAAATGGGAAAGTTCCAGACATCCTAAAACTGTTGTGCTATGTGTTGTCAATCTTCTTCTGTTGGAATTACTTCAGGCAACATTGTATCAATTATACTCTGGCAGATGTCTTTCACTATATAATGGACAGTTGAATGTCCAAGTTGGTAGCTGAATGCCATTGTCAGAAAGGAGTCACCAGTTGTCAAGTGCCTGAAAAACATTAGTCATGAATAAAGGACCATATAGAAAAGTTATCTAGCATAGCTTACAATGTACACAACTTTTCACAATTTGCTATATATGACAGAACATGCACGTACATTAGTATATAAATTGAATTTTCAAAAGTTTTGAAGTTCCCTGCTTCCCATCTGTTGTCACAGTTTATCTATAATGCAGTTGCACTGTATAACATCCTAGATTATAGCTAGAAAGTTGTTTCAATAGCAAAAATTTTTGTAACAGGTATGAAGAAGTATCTGATTCTTTACATTCGGCCAACCAAAGCATTCACTTACAAACTCAGACAAATTTCTAGTACAGATGGTGGAGCTTTATCGAATGTAATAGTGGCCTTCACAGAGTTAACAAGTGTTACATCAAGTACATTGTGGTACTTACCCATGAAACTATCCCATATTGGTTCAAATGGCAAAAATTTATAAACTGACAACAAGAGGTATTGTACGAGGGCAGTTCAATAAGTAATGCAACACATTTTTTTTCTCGGCCAATTTTGGTTGAAAAAACCGGAAATTTCTTGTGGAATATTTTCAAACATTCCCGCTTCTTCTCGTATAGTTTCATTGACTTCCGACAGGTGGCAGCGCTGTACGGAGCTGTTAAAATGGCGTCTGTAACGGATGTGCGTTGCAAAGAACAGGCAGTGATCGAGTTTCTTTTGGCGGAAAACCAGGGCATCTCAGATATTCATAGGCGCTTGCAGAATGTCTACGGTGATCTGGCAGTGGACAAAAGCATGGTGAGTTGTTGGGCAAAGCGTGTGTCATCATCGCCGCAAGGTCAAGCAAGACTGTCTGATCTCCTGCGTGCGGGCCGGCCGTGCACAGCTGTGACTCCTGCAATGGCGGAGTGTGCGAACACACTTGTTTGAGATGATCGACGGATCACCATCAAACAACTCAGTGCTCAACTTGACATCCTTGTTGGTAGTGCTGTCACAATTGTTCACCAGTTGGGATATTCAAAGGTTTGTTCCCACTGGGTCCCTCGTTGTCTAACCGAACACCATAAAGAGCAATGGAGAACCATCTGTGCAGAATTGCTTGCTCGTCATGTGGCTGAGGGGAAGGGATTATTCTGTTCGATGTCCTTCCCCATGGTCAAACGATCAGCTCTGAAGTGCATTGTGCTACTCTTCAGAAATTGAAGAAACGACTTCAGCGTGTTCGTAGGCACAAAAATCTGAGCGAACTTCTCCTTCTTCATGACAACGCAAGACCTCACACAAGTCTTCGCATCCGAGAGGAGCTCACAAAACTTCAGTGGACTGTTCTTCCTCATGCACCCTACAGCCCCGATCTCGCACCGTCGGATTTCCAAATGTTTGGCCCAATGAAGGACGCAATCCGTGGGAGGCACTACGCGGATGATGAAGAAGTTATTGATGCAGTACGACATTGGCTCCGACATCGACCAGTGGAATGGTACCGTGCAGGCATACAGGCCCTCATTTCAAGGTAGCGTAAGGCCGTAGCATTGAATGCAGATTACGTTGAAAAATAGTGTTGTGTAGCTAAAAGATTGGGGAATAACCTGGTGTATTTCAATGCTGAATAAAACAACCCCTGTTTCAGAAAAAAAATGTGTTGCATTACTTATTGAACTGCCCTCGTATAACCCCACTTATTTTTCGCAAAGTACTTCTTGAGAACTAAAACTGTATTAATACACAGAGTGGGAAAAGAAAGAAACTTCTTAAATTGAATTTAGGCATCTTCGCACTTCCGGTAGTTCCTTCGTCAGTCATCACACTAACTGCAAATAAACAAAGCCACACTGGTGAGAACCTTCTGTGACGTCACAGGGCGTTACGTTGACGTTCCAGTGCGAATGCTCGGACGATCTTATGGCAATTGACGTTACCTGAAGTGACAGAGACGTTCAGATAAGTGTGAAGCGACCTTAACAGTACACAGTGACTGCAGTATCAGCAAATAATTTCGCCAGTCGTTAGGTTCGCCCTGCAACTCTCGCAGTAAATTTACGTAAGAAAACTGCTTTCGCTTTAGCAGCCACTGTCTACACTATTTTGACCGCTTTCTCTGTTTCCTGCAGTTGGTCTGAATGTTTTTTGCAACACAAGTTGCGAACACAGACCACAACAGAACTTCCTCCATTTCTATATTTCAAAATAACTGAATTAAATTTTTGACGTTTATGTGGAGCGTAGTCGCTTGCCACTGATATTTCTTTTCTACACCTACAAATGGCGGGTGAGTAGTAGGTTGGGGTTTGTGTCGTGTGAACACACCACATTTGCAGCGATCTTTTGCATGTGCAGACATCTGCTCCGATGTCTGCGTAGACAGATCGTTGCGTGTGGACCGGGCTTTACTATTGGAGATCTCAGTACCCCCACCCCTCCCTCCGTCCTCCCCCTTTCCATAGAAACCTTGGCTGGAGCAACAAGTTTATCTGTAGCATATAGTCTTAGGTCTACATTAAGTTTAAAATGAAATTTTTGTGACAGTTTAGAACTCAGATAATGAGAAATAAGGTTTTGGTAACAGACAGACGTGTGGCATTGCCTAATATTTTGTTTGCGCCATATTTAAACGCACTTTCCCATATTTAACGTATTTTTCATAATTAAAAAATAAAACTACTAGGTCATGCCCGAACACCATATATTAGACAACGTGTTTTCATACATATTACGCACATACATCGTACACAAACTGCAAAAATGCAAGGGGTGTTCCACTAGATATCTTCTACCACATTTGATCTGTTTCTCCGCATTTGCTGCTGCTTTTATGGATGCAAAGACGAATTCGTAGTTAAGTATTGCAAACGTCTAAGTATGGTCTAATATATGTGTTCGGGCATGACCTAGTTTTTAATTATGGAAAATACATTAAATATAGGAAAGTGCATTTAAATATGACGCAAACAAAATATTAGGCAATGCCACACGTCTGTCTGTCACCACAACCTTTATTCCTCATTCTCTGAATTCTACAACTGTCAACAAAATTATCCCTTTTAAATCTAACGTAGACCTAAGACTATGCTACAGCTGCACTTAATATGTTAAAAAACATTTAGAGACCTAGTCCTGTAGGCGTAATACAGGGTGATTCAAAAAGAATACCACAACTTTAAAAATGTGTAATTAATGAAAGAAACATAATATAACCTTCTGTTATACATCATTACAAAGAGTATTTAAAAAGGTTTTTTTTCACTCAAAAACAAGTTCAGAGATGTTCAATATGGCCCCCTCCAGACACTCGAGCAATATCAACCCGATACTCCAACTAGTTCCACACTCTCTATAGCATATCAGGCGTAACAGTTTGGATAGCTGCTGTTATTTCTCGTTTCAAATCATCAATGGTGGCTGGGAGAGGTGGCCGAAACACCATATCCTTAACATACCCCCATAAGAAAAAATCGCAGGGGGTAAGATCAGGGCTTCTTGGAGGCCAGTGATGAAGTGCTCTGTCACGGGCTGCCTGGTGGCCGATCCATCGCCTCGGGTAGTTGACGTTCAGGTAGTTACGGACAGATAAGTGCCAATGTGGTGGCGCTCCATCCTGCTGAAATATGAATTGTTGTGCTTCTTGTTCGAGCTGAGGGAACAGCCAATTCTCTAACATCTCCAGATACTGTAGTCCAGTTACAGTAGCACCTTCGAAGAAAAAGGGACCAAAAACTTTATTGGCTGAAATGGCACAGAAAACGTTCACCTTAGGCGAGTCACGTTCATACTGAGTTGTTTCCCGAGGATTCTCAGTGTCCCATATACAGACATTGTGACGGTTGACTTTCCCGTTTGTGTGGAAAGTTGCTTCATCACTAAACACAATCTTTGAAACGAAAGATTCATCTGTTTCCATTTGAGCAAGGATAAAATCACAGAAATCAATTCTTTTAATCTTACCAGCTGCAGACAGTGCTTGAACCAATTTCAGACAATAAGGTTTCATAACTAACCTTTTTCATAGGACTCTCCATACAGTTGATTGTGGAATTTGCAGCTCTCTGCTAGCTCTGCGAGTCGATTTTCCTGGACTGCGAACAAATGCTTGCTGGATGCGTGCAACATTTTCATCACTCGTTCTCGGCCGTCCAGAACTTTTCCCTTTGCACAAACACCCATTCTCTGTAAACTGTTTATACCAACGTTTAATACACCACCTATCAGGAGGTTTAACACCATACTTCGTTCGAAATGCACGCTGAACAACTGTCGTCGATTCACTTCTGCCGTACTCAATAACACAAAAAGCTTTCTGTTGAGCGGTCGCCATCTTAGCATCAACTGACGCTGACGCCTAGTCAACAGCGCCTCAAGCGAACAAATGTACAACTAAATGAAACTTTATAGCTCCCTTAATTCGCCGACAGATAGTGCTTAGCTCTGCCTTTTGTCGTTGCAGAGTTTTAAATTCCTAAAGTTGTGGTATTCTTTTTGAATCACCCTGTATATGCTATGCTATTTATCACGTTGCCATTCAACTACTAATCCGTAATCAATTGGATTCAATCAATTGCGTAAGACTCTAATCTGTAACTCTGATTACGCTACAGATTAGTATGTCACCTTAATAGAGATTATTCCCGTTTGAACCTAGTTTCTATATTTAATTCTCATAATGGAAGCTTGTTCCAAGCAATTTGTATTGATTTGACGTTCTAAAATGACAGATGAAGGCAGGTTTGTATGAAGGCTGTGGCCAACACGCGAGGCCAAGTTGGCCTCGAGAAAGTTGGCACATGCGTCCAAGGGACGCCAAGGAATTGGGTCTGCTGATTGGTTGAGACTCATGATGTCATCATGGAGACAGAGAACGTGTGTAGCAGTGCCGCCTGGTGACAAGAAGTGTAACTAATGAGCTCTATTGACATTAGCGACGTCGCTCACCTGTTGTTTAAAAAGCCATTACATGTAGATTGCCCACAGCTGTCATTTTGGAACGTCAAATAAGTCCAGATTATTCACTGGAGCTTAACTTATGGGAATTAAATGTAAAAACCTGGTTCAAATGCGAATAATCGATAATGTGGTGACATACTAACCCAGTTGCAGCTGTGGAAAATGCGGAAAAGCGGACCAAATGTATGTAAAAGTTACATACCTATTTGTTGCATTTTCTGCAGTTTATGTATGATATTGTTCATAATATGTATCAAAATATTCTTTGAATGCTTATTCATTAACTATATTTTTCCATTTTACCTTGTTCTTTTAGGTTTTATTGCGAGAAGTGCAATAAATATGGTACCTTCAAATATAACGCAAACGTAAATATTAGGCAATGCCATATGTCCGTTTGTCACCACAACAATTATCCCGCACTCAAATTTTATGAGTTCCACAACTTTCGAAAATATCACCCTTCAACTAAGGCCTCAGACAACATTATAGAGAAGTCCATAAATAGATTTCCAGGGTGGGGGGGGGGGGGGGGGAGATCCCAATATTGTGCTCCTGGCAAAGTATGTGTTATGCTTCAATTTTGGTCGTTGTTATGTAAACAAAGAACGATACGTCAGTGTTATGCATGAAGTGCATCTTCCTATACCTTGTCTAGTTTTTCGGAATCCGGGTTATGTTCATATGGCATTGTGATAAACAATGCTGAATGAGAAATTATTAATAGATTAATAGGTCTAGACAATACTCACATCTCCAAATCGTGAGACTGTTATAGATGTAGGTCACTGGTAATCACAGTTTATCATTCACAGTGAAATGTGTAACAAAACATTTGAAATAAATCACAAAGTTTTTGAGTGATACCGTATGTTTTAATGTTTTAGACTCATAGTTCTTTTCCGTATTCTGTATTACAAACATAGGGCCCAGTCTGCTAGCTACAATACGGTATGTGGTGATGGGTACCCTGTATGACATTTCTCTAACTTTTCTCAATAGTGTTCCTTGTAAAGAACATGTTTGTCCAAGGTTTTCTCATTTGAGTTAATGAAGCACATCCATAATAATTGCATGTTGATTGAGCCTACCAGTAAGATATCTAGAAGCCCACTTCTGAACTGCTTGGCTTCTTCCTTAAACTCACCTGGTGGGGATCCCAAAATTCAAATGGTACTTCAGAATGAATTGCATCAGTGTTCAATGCAGGTGGGTTTCTCTCAACTTGTGGTCTGAGCGACACTCCCTTCATTCCCAGTCTTCCCAAATGTATTCATCTTCCTGGAGGAAGGAACTAGGAGTACAGAAAACCAGAAATAGTTTTTTTTCTCACTGTTGTTTCCTCTAATAGTTCATACAAACCATTTTATAATTTTTTAGAGAGCACCATCAGCTGTTCATATAACTGTAAAGTTAAATATCTGTTTAATATGAACATTACTGTTATCCAGTATATACATCCTTGAGTCCAAACATTATGATTAATCATAGGAGAGGAGGCTAATGAGATACTCTTTTACTTTATATTTATTTTCGATAATTTACTTTAAATCATTCTCGATCACAATATGAATTTATTTGCAGTCATTGGTTTTGACCACTTATGTGGTCATCTTCAGACCTGTTGGCAGTGGCTGTCTGTGGGGCAGAACTCCATATGGCAGTCAATCACTGTTTCAGAAGTAATTACATTTATTTAATATCTGGGGTTTCCAGTTTTCTGTCTGATGCCTGCCAGCATCCTGTTAGACTACAGGGTGGTAAATAAAGGAACAGTCATCGAGATCAGCACAGATAAAATTCTGATTTTGCACCAGAATGTAAATTTCTATTCTGAATCCCAGGTAGAGAAACAGTCTATGCACGTATTATGGCATTTAATTTCACAAATAATCCTAAATTCACACTTCTTATTAAACCAAATGAAATTAGGGGGTGAGAGTGAAAAACTCAAGGACAATGAGGGGGCTTCTATAAGACTCCTCTGATTCCTTGCCTGTTTACACTCTAACTTACCCATTGCACCACAGAATGGAAGCCATGCTGTGTCTTTGTCCTCATGACTTCGCTGATGATTTCTTCAACAGATTTGACCTAATTTCATATACAGAATGTTTGTTTGGAGGGTGGGGGGATTGGATTGTGAAAGAGCAATGGGAATATGAGGAGGTATGGTCAAGGGTATAAGTAAAATCAATAGTGACTAAATGGTGGTGGCAAGTGGGCAGGGGGTGGTTTTGAGTCGTAATAAATACAAAAGCACAAGAGATTATGTCACAGCATTATGACAAGACTATGGACTACATATCATAAGGCATAATCCCAATTTATACAGCAGTGTTCTATCTGAATTAATAGCAAACTTAATTCTAACTGGGAATTTGCACAGATAGCCAATACATAAATTACATGCCTAGTACTGCAAAGAATTCAAACATTATAAAGAATATCATGCTTTGCTGAATATGTAAACACACACAACAATTCAATAATAATCATGAGGATAAAAAAAATTGTTTGTACTATATATATACATCAAAACAAGTGTAGAAGGAAAAATGCCTTCAGCTGATTCCAAAATCACAGAGCAGACCATATCACAAAGACCATCATACTGCACCTAATGACTGCCAATACCAATCATTATAAGATGATAATCAAATTTACCTATCAAACAAAGATATACCCCTCTTCTGCTCTTATTTTGTACACCTCCATGCCCCAACCCTCCTTCCAATGACCCTTTAATCCACGTTCTGCTTACATCTTTCCTTGATCATGAATGCTCACTTGCTCACTTTACCATCTGCAATTCCCCCCCCCCTCCCCTCCCCCAATCGTCCCAATGATCTGTCTCAATGTTGACCCTTTGCGCCTCAAGTGATGGAAATGTGTTACTGACCGCCACTCACCCTATGGTCAGGGCAGACCCACCACATCAGATACACTAGAAGGTACCTGAACAGCAGAGCCTATGGTGAAACAAATGATACCTGAGCTGTTCCAAGCAATGCACCAGTTTCTCCGCCAGCATTACACCTGAATGCAACAGCCTGCTGACAGCTGACCATAGTCAGAAGCACCTTCAGCCAATCATGAACTGCAGCCAGCTCCTCTTGTGTCCAGCACACACCCTATCCATACTACCATTTCTAACTTAAGAATTAAAATATGAAAACAAACAAAAAAGCTAAGTATGTGACTTTCTACTGTTTGACAGAGGCTGATGGCTTCTCCCCACTCGAATAACATTATATTGAATATATTGTGTGTTCTTATCTAAGTGCTGGAATAATTTAATAACCTGGTTATGCACTTTAAAGAAATTTCACCGTCAACTTATCGTGTGTATGCACAATACCTAATAGACTTACAGTAACCATCTATTCCTTATTTTAAGTTTATTAATACCAGAGATAGCTGGCTCTTATTTACATAAGCTGAGATTAATTTGGAAGCCTCTCACCACATCCCCTTTGTGCCTTCCCTTCCCTCTGTCTCTTTCCCATACCACCTGTATTAATACTGTACCTTTGTTCCAATGTGATCTTTGCACTCTCAATTGAGATTATTAGTTTTCCTAAAGGAATAAAAAGTCATTTAGCATGATGTCCTGTTTTTATGGGTCTTCAGTTGATTTTTGTTAATTATCTGTCAAAATATGACATATGAACTCAGCACTTCTACAATCAAGGCAATTAGTGGTATGTTATAACAGGTAATTATGTGATGGCAGAATGCTGTGAGTTGAGAGCTCCAAAGTTATGATAGATAACACTTGGCATGATACTCTGAAGTAAAGTTTTTTTCTCTGGTATGTTAACTTATTTGCCTATGAATCTAAGTACGCTTAATGTGTCATACATATTTTGTGACGTTTCTGGACAGATATTCTGATGATGGGCAATGTCTGAAATGCATTACTAATTAATCATCAAAAGTGGGTAAAACATATACTGTTGTTTGCTTAACATTTTCTGGTGATTTACCCATAATTATTTAATCCTTGCACACTATTTCCTTTTGCATTTATTTTAAAAATAAAAGTAACTTCCTATACAGATACAATGGTACATTGTACATGGAAATTCAATCATTATTTTTTGTTTCATGGTCCTGCTAGTGTTTCAGCTTGTATTTATTTTATTTATTTTTAATTGAATTATTATAATTTTTGTCTGTTTTCAGTGTGTTCACTTAAATTATGAATTAAATTATTCATATTAAAGTACATAAAACATTAATCATATAACCTGCTGAAATATTAAGAAGTACTTCGAGAATTTCTGTAGAACGGGTTAACACCATGATTCTGATCACTTTACAGAAAACTATCGAAACAGTCTTTTAACTTTTTCACTTTACAATTTATTAGTATATTTGGTGGGATGAATTTGTATAAGATACATTACTTCTTGAAAAGCTGCTGGCAACCAAAACTTTTTTATTGAAAATGTTTGTACAATACTATGCAAGTGTTTATTTAGGCAAATAGTAACATTATTTAAATAAACTGAAAGGTAGTTAGTTTTGTACGCTGCAAGATTTTGAAATATTTTCCAATTAATTCACAAAATTTACTTGCTTTATGGAATTTTCAAGTGCATCTTTACTTCAATGATACTTACTCTTTACTTTCACTTGCCTCTTTTTTCGTATCACCTCAGTTAACTACCTTCATCTCTTTCTTTTACAAATGTCTGCCAAGTCATCAGGCATAGCCTATCTAACCCATAACCAGTGTGGTGGGGTGATACAGATGCCAGGGAATTTTGTTTATATTTTAGATTGAATGCATGTAAAATTTTAGTGCTTTAGGTGTGCATACTTTGCACTCTGAACTGTAAAACCAAGTGGTTGTGTTCAGAGCAGGTAAGTTTGGAGCCAGACTGACCCCACCATACTGCATGTGGGATTTCTCTAACGAACTGTTCCCTGTTCCTATAGATTGAAACGATGTTACATTCTCATAAAGAAATAAAAATAAGTGATCAACTCGATGAATGGCTACAGTCTATCCTTGACTAAGTACAGCTACACACACTGATTAACCAGAACCTTTTGACCACCTACCTAATAGCCGGTACGTCTATCTTCAGCACAGATAACAGTGATGATGCGTTTTTGCGCGGAATCAGCGAAGCCTTGATAGGTCGCTGGAGGGAGTTGGCACTACATCTGTGCAGACAAGTCCCCTAATTCTTGTAAATTCTGGGGAGTGAGTTCTGATGCCACGTTCAAGTTCAATCACATGCCAGACTGTGTGGTGGGCAAAATCAAGTGTGTCTGTATGATCACCCTGTGTGAATGAGTTCTTAAATGCAAAATTTAGGACTTCTGCCTTCCTTCTACAGAAAGTAACCATCTACAACACCGAGTCGGGCCTTTATCTGGGTTACATAGCACCCATGACAGTAATTCAGAGTTAGGTGAAGAAGAAGAAAATGAAAACGAGGTAGAAAATGAAGAGGTGTTGGAAGAGGTCATATTTTGATCTAGCACTTACCAGGCATTGGTCCTGCATAGGTCTCCAAAATTCTTGTTCTGAATGCAGCATCTGGTCATTCCATGTAATGGGTAATATTTTCGGAGAAATTCTTAGGGCAATGAATGATTTTTTCGTCTTTTTGTGAATCTATCAAAGGTGGGATATAAGACTGCAGCTGGCTTCAAATTCTTGTGAAAAACCTTGTACCAAACAGCTGTTTTACTTTTTATAAATCCTCTACTATATGCAACTAGTTTCGGAATCCCATTAATCTTAAGGCTATACATAAACCACCAGATGAATGTATCACATAGTTGGTCTGCATTATGCAGGTGCCACCAGCTTTTTACTAGATTCCACGGACTTCTTCAGACTGACGTGGACACCTCAGTCATAAGACAACTAGTTATGTTTCTACAATTATATGCATGGTATCCACTCTTTCAGATATCCGAGAGAACAGTCACAATGCATACAGTTGTTTCTATACATAGCCTAGCTTGGCATTGGGGAACTTTCTTCAGTTCAGATGCACTCATACACTCAGAGCCATTTTCAGGAATATCTCATGGATACGGCGAGTGAGATGGACTGCTGCAGTGAGGTTACTACTGCAGTAGTAGTGAGATATGGAATTTTTGGTCAGGTGGGAGACTTGCTGAGGTAATCCACATAGTCGTGATGGGCACTCTGTCTGGGTAGTGAAGTAGTCAGTGCATCTGCCTTGAGAGCAGGAGAGATGGTTTAAAATCCCAATCCAGTAAAAGTTTTCTTGTGTCACCATTGATATACGTCAACACAGCAAGAAAGCATTTAATAAAATTATCATAATACTCTTATGTCAGAGGCATCCACATGGAACTGAAGGATACATTCACAGAATCTAATAAAAAAACTGATGGGACCTGCACAATGCAGACCAACTATGTAGACATGTTTATCTGGTGGCCTGCATACAGCCTTAAGATGGCTGCCATTGGGTCACCAAAACTACATGCATGTAATAATGTATTGATCGTAGAAAAACAGCTGTTTGATACAAGGTTTTTCACAAGAACAAATGAAAAATTCTGAAAAACTAGACTATCTCTCCAACAGAAAATACCTGATTGGTGATGTGTGTCATGCAATTTAAGGCTTCTTTTGATTATTATTCTATTCAGCTTTCTTGAAGTAAAAATGTATTTACAATGATGCCTACACAAGTTTATCTTGTTGTCCATCTTTTCTATAACCTTTGCAAGCTTTATAATAAAATTTGTATGAAAAGTTTACTGTCCTTGTTTACTTATCCTGTAGCTACAGCTAATTGATGCATAGCATAGTGCTATTGTGATGGGTTTACTCATATGTTAATTCAACTGACAGGTTTGTTTCTTAAGGTTTCAAAAACATATAAAATTTCCATATATTATGCACATGTCAGAACCATTTCAATGTAAACAATTAAATTATGGTGAGGAGTCTGTGATTCTTAACATGCTTCACAAGTTTGATTTTAATTGCTTTAACCAAAGAAAACTAGTTTGAAACTCTGGCACAGACCTCTTTTGTATATTATCACTTAAATGTCACAAAGTTGCCAGCAGCTGTGGCAGATGGCTCTGCTGTGGCTGTTGTTGGCCTCACAGCACTTACCATGTTAAGTAATTACCAGGCATTAACTGAATTATTGGGCAAAAAAATTCCGTTGAAGGAAAATTCCTTAGACAGACATTAGAATTTTGGCTGCACTTTTTAAACAAGACTTCTAGATGCATATACTTCATGCTCAAGGTCCCGAAAAGCTGTTAACTCATCGACTGCAGTATTGTCACTAAAAGCCACACACCTGATGCGATATGCCTGGTGACTAAACATCCATCACTATACATGTCGTAACCGACATGTTAAATATAGAAAATTAGACCAAGAAAGTCAGCAAAATAGATTCTTGGGGACTGTTTTAATATAAAGAGTAATAACTGGAACTGAATAAACAATTTTCAGCTTGTCCACGCTAATTTTGCTTTTTGACTTCATTCAGTTGTCAACTGTAGGATTCTGGTGAATACTCATACTTTACCTGTGAAAAATAGCAAAACCATTTGAAATTACTAGGTACATAGTCCAATTAATGTTATAGTTTAGTAGATATTTCAGTTACATTTTGTTAACTATATGCAATAGGATAAGTGAGTCAGAAGAAACACACAAACAGTGACGTTTTCTTTGTTAAGTACACTCGGATTTCCACATCACCCTGAGGTACCGAGTATGACGCGTTATTCATTTTTTTACATGGCGAGTTTCCCCAGTAGGCCTATGAACCACGATACCCAAACATGCACACACAACTGTAGGACAGATAAATTTAATTCTTAGAGTAAGTGTGATCAAAGCCAGCATGTACACTCAACACTTCACTGTCAGGTTGCACCAAAGTACTAGCAACATTTGACGTTTCAGCCAGGGTTGGTTTACCAAGGACACTTTTTGGACTGAAGTTCTGTTTCTTAGATGTTCGTTGAACTGGCACCTCCTCATTGCTGGCACAGTGTTGACCTCCTTTCTTGGAGCGATAGTTAACAAGTGACAGCAATTTCTTCCCACAGCTTCAGAATTTGCTCACTATCTCCCGGTCCTTTTGCTAAGAGAAATCGGTTACACATGAAACTGGATTCCAATCTGGGTTCCATGCATTGAGCGATAAAAAAAAAGATAAAAAACCAGTTTCTACACAAATTATGGACAGTAAAAATAAGGTTAATTAATTACCCATTGTGGATTACAATGATTGTGCCAGTAATGTCTTCTAATACAAATAATCCTTTCATGTGAACTGAAAGAAACTTTGCAGTACAACATTGCACCAAATTACTGAATGCACAAAGAACGAAATTCTATAGTTTTACCAGAAACATTCCTACTATTGAATAGTAAAAACTTATTATTATGCGGTGTTTCTTACTGTCCATTGTCTGGAATACAATCTTTTCATCTGCAGTTTGAACCATGTGCTTTTTGTCCACATGTGCTCCCAAACTAGCCAATGTGTTGAAGAAATAGCTGCAGTCGTCTTGTGGGCACTTAATCTTACCTTCTGTATTTGGCTCTACATCATGTATTATCCTGATGTGCGGGTATAAAGTTTTTCGAAGCTGAAATGCTTTATCGCACACAAAACACGTGTTGGAATCTGCCATTATAAACACAGGCCTAGAACACACAACAGTGAAGTACTATAACGAGTTGGCCACACACTGGATCGACAGACGAGTGACCTCGTTTAAAGAACAGCGCGTTTCAGAAAGTAGCAACGATCTGGATTGGCTGGTGTGGGAGACGACGTCATGGCACGACGTGGCCAATCAGCAAAGCCAATTCCTCGGCGTCCCCTAGACGCAAGTAAAGTTGGCGGGACATAGAACGGCACTTCATAAAATAAGAGGGGAAAATGAGGGGCCTCGGTGGCTTTATGGATTCTGTTTTTGATCGACTCGTTATCAACATACTAGAAGACTTTTCCACTCCTGTAAAGTATATGTCGGATTCGGATAAGGAGGGAGTTAAGCGATTACCAGACTACTGACTGTGCTTAGTAGCTTCAGTTGCTTCAGTATTCAACAATACGGTGAAATATCTGCATTTTCCTTGTATATTACACACAGCTCGCTCGGAATAATTACATTATGTTTAACTTAAGGTTCACAACATGGCGTCAAGTAAAGAAGCAAGTGATGTGAATGTGACTAAAAGTTATAGTTTTACTGTAAAAAATGGAGTTTTTAATAATTGTAAAAGTGAAATCGAGACGCTGAACGAACGATTACACAGCATTCAGCTAGTCGTTGACATTCTGTGGCGAGATTCCAGTAATCTTCGAGACTAAAACTGCGAGCTACAAGCAGTAGCTTCAGGTAACATCCACAGCAAATTACCACGCATAAACGTGATACAGAAAACTGAAGCAGATCGAAAACTCATGTGCACAACTGGTTACCATGCATCAGTGGGAAATAATAGTAAAAAGTGCGTAAGAGAACCACTTACACTTCCGAGTGAAAATAATGGCCAAAACAAATCAAATAGACGTACTAGTAGGCCTACCAGTGTAAACAACAGTGGACAGTGTGTTCTAATATCTAATACGGAGTCTAAAGTAGGTAAGATATTACTTGTAGGAAATGTGCAGAAACATAACATGGCTTCTTGGCAAATACATGTGTTTCCGTAACATCGAGCGCAAAAAAACTAAAAAACGATCTCTGGATCGTGGAATTTCTGCACTGTTGACAGAAAAATGTAATTTAAAGGTATCAGGCTTTGTCAAACCAGGAGCTCCATTTCGTGAGATAGCAGAACAAACAAATTCCGCTCAGATATCGAACTTAAATAAAGTTGATTCTGTCGTAATTTTAGGTGGCTCAAACGATATTTACCAGAATGAAACGTACAAGTTAATAAAAGAACTGAAGAACTGTTTAAGCAAATTTATACACACCACTATCTGCATTGTAAACATACCACCTCGTTATGACTTGCCTATCTGGTCGTGTGTAAACTATGAAATCTGTGCTGCTAACAAACAAATCTCTGAAATATGTTGTGACTTTCAGAATGTAGAAGTTATTGACATACATGGCTTAGGTCGAAGGTTTTTCGCAGCTCATAGACTCCATTTAAATAAATTAGGAAAAGAACTTTTAGCAGAAAAACTATGTACCAATACCTTTGCCATGTGGACACACTGACCAAGCTTAACAATCGCCACAAAAACACGAATTATGGATTGGTTTAAACCAAAAACTACTACCTTGTTAGCAGAAGCAGATCACTCTCACCAACTTGACGACATATTATGTACTGATGCAGAAGGAGAAGCCATCCCACCATCAACAGCCACCACAGCAGCAGAAATCAATCCACTACCAACAGCCAGCATGACAGCAACAACCACCCGACTCCCAGCAGGAGAAACCATCTCCCCATCAACAGTCAGCGCAGCAGCAGAAACCAATTCACCACTAACAGCCAGTATGACAGCAACAACCACTCGACTCCCAAACAGAAAAATCAAACAACCATTGCACTTAAAGGATTTTTAGTGCCAGTGAGCCTAAGGCAAATACAAAGGCAAGAAAAGTTTTTATTCATGATTGTACTGGTTCCCATACATTTCAAACAAAAACTGAAAATAAGGAAGAAGAGAATAGGAAGTGTAAAAATCCTATAAAGAAAGCTATTCTTGAAACCTTGGGCAAAAACAGCACTTTTGTATAATGCACTTGAACATAAATGGCATGGTTACAACCCATCAAAATGAAAGAATGAATAAAATTGATCAACTACAAATTTTACTCTGAGAATGTAAAAATATTAAAATTGTTTATTTACATGAGCATTGGTTTACAAAAGATAGTATCATATTTTAAATGGGTTAAAAAATTTCAATGTAGCCTCAAGTTTTTGTGGAACAAATAGTACTCATGGGGGCTCATGCATACTTGTAAATAACTCTGTAGAGTATAAAGTAAAAGATTTTTTAATTTTCTAAATGAAGAAGGAGTATTTGAAAGCTGCTCAATTGAATTAGAAAAAAATATTATTATTGTTTCTATATATATAATACCAGGCATAGAGATAACAAAATTATTGTTACCAAAATTAAAAAATATTTTACAGAAAGTCATCAATGAGAAAAAGAAAAAGGTATCAATAGCAGCTGATTTCAATATAAATTTACTAAATCAAACAAATGACTCAATAAAGGTTATGGACTTAATCCAAAAATTTGGTTTCAAGGTAAACTTCATGGAAATCACAAGATAAAACGAAAATACAGGAGGCTGTACTGATAAAATTTTAACAAATTATAAATTTGATGATGCAAAGAAGTTACGTGTGGAACTTAGACTCTCAAACCATTCTGCTCTGTTCATTGAAATAGCAAATGCAAATGAACCAAGCACTAAAAGTACTTACAGCAAAAGACATTTTACTGCTGAAAATTTAAAACAGTTGTGCCCTAAATTAGAAGAGGTAGAGTGGCAAGTTTAAGATGATACTCCAATCTCTGTACAAGTTAACAGGTTTCTAGAAACTTTCTTACATGTGTTTAATGAAATATTTCCACTTAGAATATTCCACATAAATGTGACAAATAAGCTAAATTGGACCACCACTGGAATAAAAATATCCAGTTAGAAGAATAGACAAGTGCACAAGGAATTGAAATACAACAAAGACCCTGTTTTCATAAAGTATGCCGAACAGTATAAAGGCTTATTTAAAAGAGTAGTGAAGACTGCAAAAGAAATGGTAAATAAATAAATACATATTGGCTCATGAAAACAAATCAAAAGCAGTCTGGTCTGTCTTAAAATCAGAACTGGGGATGAGAACTAACAGCAAAGTTCTCTCCAAAAGTAAGGTGGGAAACAAAACTCTAACAAATCTTGGTCTGATTTAAGAATCTTTTAACATTTTTTTAAATGTATCAAAATCAGTTGTAGATGTAGATTGTTACACCAAAAAAGTAGAGAACGCTATATTACAGCTCAAAAACAAAAATTTCGCAGGATGGGATGGCATACCTACTAAAGTAATTAAATCAGCTGCCAGGATAATAGCTCACCCCCTTTGTTCAATAATCAATAAATCACTCAAAGAAGGCCACTTTCCAGATGCCCTGAAGCATGCAGAGGTAAAACCTTTGTTCAAAATAGGCTCAAGAGAAGATATGGGGAACTACTGCCCACTCTCTACTCTACCAATTTTCTCAAACATATTTGAAAAAGTTGTAGTAATGCAAATCAAAAAAATTGTAGAAAAATCAAACATACTGTCAGATAATCAATACGGCTTTCAGAAAGGCAAAAACACAATAGATGCCATAAATGAAATTTTGAAAAAAATTTATTCTGCCTTAGACAAGTCTGGTATAATTGCAGGATTGTTTTGTGACCTTACAAAAGCATTTGATTCTGTAAACCATCAATTGCTTGTATATAAAATAGAAAAATACAGAATTGGAGGTCATGTTTTAGAGTGGTTCAGGACATGTCTCACAAAGATAAAACAAAGAGTAGTTATATCATCAAGCAAGGGAAATTTCTTCTCTGAATGGATGATTATTTCACAAGGCATTCCACATAGCTCAATTCTGGGTCCAATTTTATTATTACTTTACATGAATGACTTGCCACTAAACATAAATTCACACTCAGTTTTATAAGCTGATAAGTCTGCACTCATCGAAAACAATCACTTAGAACAAATTCCCTCAACTGTCACAAATCTACTAGAAAACTGGTTCCAACTAAATGGGTTAAAATTGAATATTGGAAAAACACATTTACTACAGTTTCAAACTAAAAACTCTAAGATAAATGAAATTCATATTATCTGAAGAAACTAGGAACTGAAAGAATCAGATTGTGTTAAATTTTTAAGAACACATTTGGACCAAAATTTATCCTGGTCCTCACATATTGAATACTTAGTAAATAAGTTAAACAGCCTGACCATTGCTATGAAGATTTTGTCATATTCAACGAGCATGGAGATAAGAAAAGTAGTTTATCGCAGATATTTTGAGGCTGTTATAGGGTATGGTATTACCTTTTGGGGTAATACAAGCCAAATCTTTAGAATATTGAAATTACAAAAATCAATTGTTAGAAATATGTGTAGTGCAAGACCAAAAGAATCTTGTCTCCCACTGTTAAGAAATCTAAAAATATTAAGTGCCCCCTGTTCGTACATCTATGAACTGATAATTTTTGTATACAGTAACCATACATTATTCACAGACAACAATTTTAAACATCAATACAACACTAGGAACAAGCCAAATTTCATGCTTCCTACTCACAGGTTAAAGTTATATGAACAAACTCCAGAATATATGTGCATGAAAATCTACAACATGCTAAAAAAGAAACAAATAAGCAGCATGGAGCTAGGGCAAATGAAATCAAAGCTGCACAGGTTATTAGTGGAGAAATGTTATTACTCCATAGAAGAATTTATGAATGATGATGTGGAAGTCTGAGCAAGGAAACATCACCCGTAAATTCAGCTTAGCAGTTTCATGTCAAATAAATGATTGTAAAAGTATGTTCACTACATAAACACTGTTGTTATATATTACTTTATAATACATGTAAAATGGAGTGTTGATGTATTGTTTTTGTAATATTGTATATACAAATTGTAATTGTAATGTAAATGTAATGTTGACGAGTCCCCAGTATATCAGATCTGTGTTTTGACTTTGTATGTTATGGGATAATAAAAATTCTGATTCTCTTGTTGTAATTAGAATACTATATTAGGTAACGTACGAAGCGTGCAGTACTGCTGGAGTTCTGCCGAATATTGTCTCGCTCTCTTTAAAAATCAAATGACATTTGAAGCTATATTGTTTCTCTGATCGTTTCTTTTTACGTCTGAACTGCAACTGTTCACATCATTGCAGTTTATTTGGATCAGCTGGCTGGTCAGTTCTGCCGAAGTTAAATGCGCCGGTAAAGCTGTTGTCCCGCATTATCACTCGGTCTACGTGCGTGTAACACAGGATAAAACGTATCCTTATGACCGTACATGAGTGTACTGGACACAACTTGGCTTCCGCTCCATGTGAAACGAAATCCAGTGAGATTTAAGCAAAAGCGGAAGAATGATAGAGGTAAAAATAAAAACAAGGTGTAATGAGGTTCGCTTGAGCAGTTGCCGGCGGGCTCGTGCGCATGCGCAGAGCTGAATTCGCGTATGAGCAGTGCCTTCTCCGGCTTCTGGCTACTTGAAGCGTGGCTGTTTGCCGTATGAGCAGTGCCGGTAACAGCAAGTAGCCAGATGCTACACGGAAAAAATTTTCCGGCGTGCCTAACCTGCCAGTTTCGCGCATGCGCAGAGCAAGCTGAGTTATACTAGGGGGGCATCCTTCTCCAAGTGACCTGTGTATATGTTTCTACATATTACTGTTCTGTCGTCGGTTACAGCTCCCACGTCAAATGAAAACAAAACAAATGTGGCCGGGAGCCATCGAGTGAATTAATATACATTCTCATAATCATGAAAGACCAAAATAAGTTAGTAGCATAAATTTTCTGATTTTATATTATTTTCACGTTATTAGCAATCAACCATTAATGTCTTAATGAAGCTATTTCTGTTAGTTTTGTAGATAAATTTGCTTCTATTAATTTTTTCCGCTGAGGCAGTTAATTTATTTTAAACGAAGTGTTTCACTCCGCACTATTGGCTACTTTCAACTACGCTCAATTTCAAGTACAAATTTTCATTTTCTGGGACGAATGACAATATACCGTAATAAAGAACCAAAGATGAGAATACAGTACTGGATCTCTAAGAAAACTGGTATTACGAAAACCACATAGAAAGGCTGAATATCAGGTACTTCAGAGTGCATCTCGACATAGAAATGTGCAATTAGAGTGGAATGAAGCATTTTAGTATGATTTATGAAATTCCGATGCTACTGGAGTAGTCTGGTGTCCTGTTCCTTTTATGACACGGTAAGATCTCTTAATGCTAATACGTACGAACACACGTAAACATTGACTTGAAGCTGACTAAAGGCCTGGCCAGACAGAACCCGGCGCAGCGCGTGGCCGGGCCCGTCAGCGGCCAGGGACGCCACACCGTCAGATGTTACACTGTGGAAGGGGCCGAACCCCATTATTAAGCTTGCATGCGTAGCGCGCTAGACGATTTGGAAGCTTAACGCAGGACACTTTATCTTTGTGCGAGGTTTTTTCTTTTTTTTTTTTGTTAAGTGCAGAAATGAGTAGCTCACACTAGTGATACGAAATGGCACCAAGAAGAGGAGATGTTGGGTGCACGACATTAATAGCAAGAGGGAAAGCTTAGGAGAATACCATCGTCTGTGTATTGATCGAGAGTCTGACGAAGATAGGTTCCTCAAATATTTTCGTATGTCGCGAGAATGTTTCCAGGAACTGCATCGCCTGATAAAAAGGTAGCACCGAGAAGTGCACAACGAACTGGAGAAAGCCAATTGATACAAGGCACAGACTAGTCATTTGTTTGAGGTAACTTTTACCATTTGTGGCCTCTTTGTGCTTGAAATAGAAGTCATATAAATTATTCCATTTCAGTTTTGCTGTATCATATGAAAGGTTCGGCGGAAGAAAGTGCTATCCCGCAACGTAGTTACGAGTGCAGTGATAAATTTGTCTGCAGTGTTTACGAATACAGCAAACGATAGTAACATCTAGTTCCGTATGTCCCGTTAGAGAGAACTCTCTACTTAATAGATTGTTTTGTTTCATTGTATTCATAACATTGTCATTGAATTTAGAGAAATATATCTTTGGTCGTTAACTTATCTATTCGTTCTATCCGCATAATTTATTTTAACCTTTTCTGTATACTTGACAACAGGCGACAGTCACCAGACCATAGCTTTTTCTTTTCGGTTAGGACGTTCAACAGTCTCAGAAATTGTGAAACAAGTGTGCCAGGCAACCCAAGTAGTTACCTACTCCTACAACAGAGATGTGGAAGAAATCTGAAGAAGGATTTTTAGAACTTTGGGGATTTCCGAACTTCCTTGGAGGCATAGACGGAAAGCATATTAGGTTAAAATGCCCGAAGGATAGTGGATCCCAGTTCTTCTGTTACAAACAATTCTTTTCGATGGTTCTCCTGGCGATCGTTGATTCATACTACAAGTTTACAGTAGAAGACATTGGAAATTATGGACGTCACAGTGACACCACTATTTCTGAGAATTCAGCTTTCTATCAAGAGTATATCGAGGGCAAAATTATTCTACCTCGAAATCAGGATCGCGTGTATCATACAAAAAGTTGTATTGTCTCACCTCCTCTATAAGTATTTCTGTGTCCATGATGCATGCACTACGAACTGCGAGACAAAAACCGCCTCACGCCGCTGCTTCTAGTGTGACCACAGAGCAGTTGTGTGCGCCAACAGAGGCAAGCAGCCGCTCCGGCTAGAAACCTTTAGGGAGAGCTCGGCTCGAAACGAAAATAACCAATAGCATTTCAGGGTAGCGATATCCAATAGGATTGCTTCGTTTCGAAGGAGCCGTGGCGTAGACATTTTTATCTTTCCAAAGTTACACACACACGTGCGGTTTTGTCAGCAAATACGTATGGAATAAGTGTATTTTGCCTTTACTGTTACTTTGTGCTGTGGAGTTGTCCGTGTAAGCCGTGAACTTTTTGCTGTGTCCAACATGATTTTTCAGTGTCATGTATGCGATAAAGTCCATCCTAAAAAAGGAAATTTGAATAGACACCTGTTAGAGGTTCATGGACTGCAAATAGAGCAGAAAAAATTGTTTGTGTGCGCCCTGTGTAATGAAAGAAGTACTTCTGAAAAGTGCCTGATTGAACATTTACAGGCGGCGCATGAAGTAGATGTGAAATGTGAAATATTGTAGCACCGTTCATGAATTTCAGAAGTGGAAGGAGGAAACTGAGCAGACAACGCTCTCAAAGTTCTTCAAACGTCGTGGTTCCCATGCTAAGGTTGATTCAGAAGTTGTTTCTTATATTCGTCACCGGTCTGGTAATTTTATGTCTAGAGGAAAAAACGTGCGATGTCTTAAATTGCAAGGTAGTAGTAAGATTGATGCATTGTGCCCTGCTAAGATGAGAGTAGATATGAAAAAGAATGGAACCTGCTGTGTGAAATATGTTTCAACCCATGTTGGCCACAAATCCGAGTTGTGTCATCTGCAACTAACAAAAAGAGAAAGGGAAAGTATTGCTGCAGATACAGCAAGTGGTATACCACTCTCTGTCATATTAGACAAAATTCGAGATACAGTTGTATATTCGAACTTGGAAAGGATACATTTGATTACGAGACAGGATCTACATAATATAGATCAATTTTAGAATTTGTCCTTCAAGTCAATAAGACACCATAATGATGCAATAAGTGTAGAAGCATGGGTAAATGAAGTAAATGGTGGAGACAGTCCTTGTGTGCTTTTTTATAAACCACAGGATGTAGTCCTTGATTCGTACCCTCAATTAAAGCGCTCTGATTTTGCATTGATAATTATGAACAATGCTCAAGGCGAGATATTAAAGAAATATGGGAACGACTGCGTTTGTGTTGATGGGACACATGGTCTTAATTGATATAATTTTGAACTTATAACTCTACTAGTGCTAGACGATCTGAGACAAGGGTTTCCATGCGCGTTTCTAATATCTAACAGGAATGACTCCCAGATGCTGTCCATATTTTTCCAGCATATAAAGAGGCAGGTTGGATCAATTTCGCCAAATGTTTTTATGTCGGATTTGGCCGATCCTTTCTTTATTGCATGGAATGATGCCATGGCAGCTCCATCTATGCGACTTTATTCTACATGTCATGTTGATAGATGTTGGAGGAAGAATATCAGAGGTAAGATTCAAGGTGTAGAAAAACAAGATGAAGTATACAAGCAAATCAGAACATTGATACATGAGCAGGATGTAGTTTCATGTGATGAGATGTTAAATATTGTGCTAGAGAGATTGGAATGTGATCCTGATGCAGTTCAGTTTGCCACATACTTCCGAGACAACTATGTTGGGAATGCAAATTGTTGGGCATATTGCCATAGATTGAATGCTGGAATCAATACCAACATGCATATAGAAAGAATGCATCACACTATTAAATATATATATATATATCTAGGTAGTAAATGTGTCAAATGCTTAGACAAAGCTATTTTTGCATTGATGTCATTTGTGAAGCACAAGCTGTTTGACAGGCTTATTGCGCTAAATAAAGGTAAACTGACGAGTAAACTTAAGGACATTTGTCTTCGGCATAAATCAGGGAATAATATTAAGGAGGACTTCATTACTATGGAGTTTTCTGGTTGGAAAGTGCGTTCTTCTTCAAGAAGGTCAACAGATTATTTTGTAAATGATAATGACTTTCAGTGCAACTGCAGATTGATGTGCATTAAATGTAGGGCTTGCATTCATAGGTATTCTTGTACATGTATCGACTATACCATCAAATGGAATATGTGCAAACACGTACATAGTGTTTGCCAGTTTCAGTTAAAGCAGCAAACCTTCTGAACACCCAGGAAATAGTGAAGTTACACTTATTGAAAGTGAAGATATTTCTGTTGTAGATGAGAAGACAGAAATACTTGCGGAGGTAACGAAAAAAAGTGGTAATGATTCTGTACGTTTGTCAGTCCAAAGAAGGGAACTTATCGCAGAGTTTTCTGGTATTGTATCTGAACTAACCTCAAATGACTTGGAAACTGCTAAAAAAATGTTATCATCACTAAAGGCTACTATAGCCGTTGGAATGTTGCAGCAAAAACAGGCACCGATGCAAATAGAAAGGAAACAAGCACAAAAGATTTTACCTCAACGTAGACTGTACTCTACAAAGAAAAACAAATGCATCCCTGGTGCTACCAAATTCAGAAGAATCTAGTTTGATTAAATTATCGCTACTGGCAGACAAAGAAGATGCAGTTGTGGATAAAGGTATGTTACTAGTGACCCCCCCCCTCCCCACCCACCCCTCCCAACAACATACATCCCTGCAGCAAAAAATGCTTGTAATTAAGCAGTCTGGTAAAAGTCTACGTATGGCTCAAGTGGCATAGTGTGCTGATGTTGGCAATGATCAACCATGATGTAAATAATTAATGCTATTCCTGTTCCCTAGTTGTCAGGTTCTCGTATGTACCGTTGTTTGCTCAGTAATTTAATTATCCTTGTAAAGCAAACATTTAGAACAAGTAATTACAAGAAACAAGATATACAGAATAAATAAACAGTCATTGCCAGCATCACAGCACCACGCTGCCTGAGCTATATAGCGTCCCCAGTGCCATATTACGAAAAGACTTAAAAACAATATTTATAAATAAGAGACATTCCTAAATTTAATAATATATTTTTTTCATGTAGCTGTAAAACAATAATTTCTCTGTCGAGAAATGCAAAGAAATGCAATGCAAAGAAATATAACAAAGTGATCTAAAGAGACGACAAGATACGCTCTTTTGTTAATTTTTTAGTCGTCTTCACTTCCATTTTTGTCTTGAGTGTGTACAGATGGACATCTTGCGAATGCTGGCAAATGTAAGCATATTTGTATGAGTTAAGCATATAATATACTGATTTAATATTATTGTGCACTTTTAATTTGTAAGAGGTGATCCCGATTTCATGTCCGCCTTCCTTGAATCATCCTGCATTCAAGTAATTTACAGTTCAACAATCGCAGCAGCCGATGCAGCCAACGACGCCATTACGTGGCGATATTAACTTATGAAAAATTAGCGGAAGCGGAAAACTTGTCCGCTATTAACATAATATTAACTTTTCTCCACAGCCGCCCGACGTTGCAGAAAATACTTAGCTTTAAGATTCTTATTTTCAGTACCATAGCCGAGACCCAGAGTCAGGACTCTGACTACAATACAATGGTTAACGGAGGTAAGAGAAATACTCTCGCGCATGTGTGGGCTGCAATTTTAATTAATAACTAAAGATTTCTTGCTTTAAAGTGAACTGGCTAGTCGAGGAAATTAATATGAAAAGTTTATTACATTGTACAACTTATATGCTCATGTTTTAAGATTCAGCGAGTCTAACATTCATTAACGTAACAAATAATTTAAGATTAATATTGCTAAAATGGAGAACTTCAGGAAAGCATTTAATCGTAAAAATCAAAATTAAATGAAATATCATTTTTATTAAGGCCCACCACGTAAGTCGGCAACAATCAAAAAATAATAATAACCATAACAATATATTAAATTACGACGGCCGACGGACGCGAGATTGGCGCCGCAACTTTGGGGCCCGATCAAAGAAAATATGAAATTTACTAAATCTGACTCTATTGTAATGAATGTAATTATGTATGTGCCTAATTGTTGTAAAATATTAACGCCTATATGAATTCTTTTACATGTACAACAACAAAACCACACCCTGAGGAGAGCTGGAGAAGAAAAAGTGTAGGAAAGAAAAGGGATTACGAGAAAGAAAAATAAAGCTAAGGCCTATTGTGCAAGCATCCTGTGTAGGTCTGTGCGGAATATCGAACCCATGTGCACATGAGATACCTTCGGTGTTTTGTTTATTTATATGTTTATTTTTGGAGGGGCTAATTATTCGTTTTGTTTATTTATATTTTTAGTTTTGGAGGGGATAATTATTCGTGTGTGTATCAGTGTTAAAGATTCGTCAGTGGCTTAAAGTGAATTTATTATGGGTAAGATAGGACTAGCTAAAGCATCCGTACCAGACGAAAAAAATTTTGTTAATATGGAATGTGAGGGTCATTTGCAATACGCGAACGAATCCCAAGCCACCGCCTCGGGTAACATAATTTCCGGAGCGGGGGGCGAGGATCTGTGGACGGTGAATGACGCTCCACAGCAGAATGGGAATAGAGCAACAACTCCACTGCCTGGGCAGGCGGGCCAATCGAGTGCTATATTAAGCTGGGCACCAGCAGGCTCACCGATTGCAGACCCATTTGCAGAATGTCTGCGTAGGCTCGAAGAAAGAGATAGGGAGAGAGACGAAAAACTGGCTCAGATGCTACGTGAGCAAGAGCAGCGCAATGAAGCGAAACTAGATAGGCTCCAAAGCGAACTTGCCGAGATGCGGGACGCTTGCAAAGAAATCCCCGATCTTGTGCAAAGCTTAGCCGGCGAGATGCAAAAATTACAGATATCGCAGGCTAGGCTTGAAGACAATGTCCAGACTTTAACCAACCGCGTGGATAATGTGGAGATAGATTCACGGAAAAGTATTGACGCATATTTGGAAGTGCAAGCTCAAAAAGTAGAAAAAGAATTAAATGAATGGCTAGAAGTAAAGGATCGCGAGATATCTGCAAAGATTGAAAGCGACGTAAAAACAGCTGTAGAACAAGCGACTACGGCCGCGAGTGTAAATATTGACGCTAGCGCTGCTGCACTACATGCCGAATTAACAGAGATCAAATCCCGTGTGACAGCGGAGTTGCCAAATTGGCAACAGGAGGTCGCGCGGAGACTGTCTGCGTTGGAAAGCAATGTAAACAGTGGCGGACAGATCATGAATCCGACTCCGCGTACTGATTACTGTAATAACGCTGACGGTATGCAGGGTGCGAGTGCGCAACCGCAACCTAATGGGAATTATGAGCACGAACAACATGCGATACCGTGCAGCGCACATCACGAAGTAATGAATGTCCCAGAATGTAGCAATCAGATACGCAAAAAAGAGGACAATGTAATAAAACACAGGACATTCCAACCCTTCAATAGCGAAAAACGAAATGTCCACCCTGTTGTATTTATTAAGAGCTTCAGGAATGTGTTTCCCAGGACATGGACGGAAAGACAAAGAATACAGTTCGTGGTCTCCTTTATTCAAGGTGACGCGGCACTGTGGGCCACCGACGTGTCCGAAAAATGTCTAACGATGCAACAGTTTGAAGGTGCTTTCTCGCAAAAATTCTGGTCCGATAGCGTCCAAGAAAGACTACGAAAGGAATTGTACAGTCCAGAAATGTACAATCCTAAGATGGGAACGTTACGCAAATATTTCGAAAAGTATATAAACAAAACCAGGTACTGGGACGAGCCAATGTCCGATCGTGACATAATCAGATTGATAAAAATGAAGTTGCCCAGTGAAATTAAAAGATATTTCATCAATGTGCCGGAATACGATATAGAACAATTCATGGAAATAGTGGATTCTGTTGACTTATTGATCGAAGATATGAAAACCGAAAACAAGTGGAACCATGCAGGCTGTAATCAACAAAAAGCCGATTACAATAGCAGCCACAGCAACGGTAGTAACTTAGTACCAAATGGTAACGTAAATAGGCAAGAGCACCGGCAACAGAATCGAGGCACAAACAATGGCAATGGTTATAACGGCAATGGTTATAATCGTCAAAATCGAAAGAGACATCATGATGGACGCATGAGCAATGGATATAATGGTAACGGCAATCCGCAATGGCGGAACAACCGAAAGCAGTGGCGTGGTTGTAATGAACCAACACCACAGTGGCAACAAAACACAGCGCCACAATGGAACGCCAACCCAGGTCCATCACAGAACATGTCAGGGAGTTACAACCGACCACCGCAAAACCAGAGCCATACACAATATCAAAATACATCATCGGGGAGGCAGGGCAGCCAACCCAACAGTAGCAACAACAACAACCAGAACCACAATGTGAGGTTAGTGGAAGTGACAGACAACTGTCAACCCACTAATGCTCATCCGTTAAACTAAAGACAGCCACAATACGCTCTCCGTTGTTGGCTGCAGGATGGTGTAGTGAGGGCACATTCACGGATGACAGCCATAAACTTTGTATGGTGAGATACAATGAAGCAACAAAAATAGAAAAGGAACTTGTAGTCATACCGCAGAAATGTAACCGAACCGAAAAAAGTGTTGTGCAGGCTATATTGCAAGCAGATATGTATGGAGCACCAATACACATAATAGTCGATACCGGTGCGTCAACCAATGTCATGAGCGCAAATTTTTACAAGTACTTGAGTCAAAATAATAGAATACCAGCATTGCCAGTGAAGAATTGTCGTGTTACAGGTGCAATAGGTGCACAATCTCATATCATAAAGCACCAGGTGCAAGTCGAGTTTACGGTAGCAAATGAAGCAATGAAAAGCTCGTTCCTAGTAGTTAAGGGATTAGGTGTTGCTTGCATCCTGGGGATGAAATTTTTACGCCAGAGGGACGCAAAAATCGACCTCTTGTGCGGGGAAGGAAGCCTTATGAATGAGGATAGACGTGTAATTTTGCCATTGTTGAGGACACGGGAAGTGCACGGTAAATATTGCTGGAACTTTCAGTCGAGATTCGAAGGAATACAGGTAATGAATTTATATTCTGACTTAAGTACAAGACAAGCATATTATAAAGAGTTTATAAGACAGAGAGGAAAAAAGGAAACCGATAGCCATGAAAGTTAGGGAGTCAGAACATTTGACTGAAGCACAACAAAACGTATTGACTCAGCTACTTACAGATTACGAGAATGTGTTTTCGGAAAAACCCGGTGTTATCGAGGGCTACGCCAATAACATCGATGTGGTACTTCACGATACTTTCTGTCACGCAAACTACACCATCCCGTGCTCAAAGAAGGAGGCAACTACGAAGGAAATGAGAAAAATACTTACAAAGACTTAAAGAAGTTCGCTCAGTAGAGTAACTTTTACATATGTGAATAATAGGTTAAGTTTATAGTGTATTTTTCTCTGTGTGTGTAAATGTTCAGATTTTAGTGTAACATTTAAAGACAATGAGGCACACAAGATTAGTGCGATTCAATTTAGTAGATGTTAAGGAATAATAGTATTTTTAAGCAATTGCATTTTGAAAGAAAAAAAACGTAGGTTTAAGAATATTTTACAAATCTCATGTTTAAAAATGCTTTAAAAATATGTTTAAAAAAAATTCAACAGCATGTAACGATGAAACAATTTTTCATTAGTGTGTCATGAATATTTTTGAACTGTAGTAGTAATGCAACTTATGAAATTCAATATTATAGTGTATATGTCGTTTCATGTATTTATGTCTATACCGATCTTGAAATATGCTCAGTCATAATTTACTTAACAATATCAGTGCAGGGTGTACATCACCCAAGGTACCTCATGTGTTGTGGACAAGGTACAAAGCAAATCAGTAAACGCGACTACAGCTAAGCACTGTTAAAATATATTGCCATCTGCTAAGGCAGAGATTTGCACGAATTTGTAGTGTAAACAAAAGTCACAAATCTAACATTAATCTAGGAACTTGCACGCTAGGCCTAGATTATAAAATGTGTACAATAATGCGAGAGGCAAAGCTTTGTAAAGTCGAGCCTGGCTCTGGAGGGCAAGTACGCAATGAGTGGGCAAACATGACATGGGGATTTACCTCAGATGAGACGGAAATACAATTGTATAGTCAAAAAATCTGAAGGCAAGTACGACCCTAAGTGGAAAATGAAAAGACATAATTAGTGCGAGAGACTGGTAAAATCCAGCACGAGCCAAAATCCAGTTCAGACTGAATGAAATACTTTAGGGTTTGTGAACTAATCGAAACAGTTACTTTAAGCAGCGTGAAAAACTGTGAAGGTGAAACTGTAATATGGACAGTGAAGTGCTAGTATTGAACGTTCAACAGCGGTAAGGACGCCAAACGCCAATATTACGCACGAAAAACTGTGAATTTGCTTATAAATGTGAACTGTTAACGTGAAATGAACCCACAGTCAATATTTTTGGGACAGACTGTAATTTCAGTGAGTACAACAATGTGAGATTGGAATGCGATGCGTGGACTGTTGCAAAACAGCGACCGCAGAAACGGCGAACGTTTGTGCTAAGCTCGTATTGGAACACTCACCAGTGCCTGCGAGTGCGGCGAAAACAAATAATTTTGTCAAGACAAAAACTGACGTGTAATGGAAACAGTATTGCATCAAAACTGCATTTACGGGAGAAGGTCCATGTCATGATTCTGCAAGACAGTGCTAGCTTGACACTCGGAAACTGGCGAAAACTTAACAACAACTGCCGCACTAATAAATGCTCCTTTCCCACTAGCGTAACCATCTGCAGCGGGAAACAAATATTACGTTGGTTGTGTGTATGTTTCATGTACTACGTCGGAGATGCGTAGCAGAGCTGACTCCTGCCAACAAGCGCGGGGGCGAATATCATCCCACTCCGCCACGCCCGGGCGAGACAGAAGCGCATCGTCAATGGTGCAGCCGATCAGCTGATTCTGACGTTCCGCGACGGCGAGAGACACGCTGGCGTCGAGCGGGCGTTGACCTCTCCGCAGCCCCCGCGACCGCCGAGCACCAAACACACCAACCGACGCCGTCGCGAGCTAAACGCCGCGGCGTAGATCATCAACGACACCGCAATCAATTGTTATAATGACCTCATTTCTTTGCGTAGTGCAACAAAACATTATTTGTAATGTATGCACATCCTGTACTCCAATGACATCCGAGAAACGTTTAAGTGAAAGTGGCCCAAGCAGTTAGTCTGTCGCTCCGCCGAGGTTTTCCCCAGGTTTTCCTACGGCCGCGCCAAATGGGGAGCGAACAGTTGACACCTCTGGGACTTCAAATATTCCGGACTAACTCGTGGTTGTATACCTTGAACTTCATCTGTATTACACTTTGTGGGCAACACACCTCAGTAATTTAACGATTTAAATATATTATGTGACATATGTAGACTGAGAAAAAAAAATCTGCGTGTGGACACTGTGGACATGAAAGAGGAAATATTTATGTCAAAAAACACGAACATTTTTTATGACATAAACATTTCGGGGGGCAATATAGCGTCCCCAGTGCCATATTACGAAAAGACTTAAAAACAATATTTATAAATAAGAGACATTCCTAAATTTAATAATATATTTTTTTTCATGTAGCCGTAAAACAATAATTTCTCTGTCGAGAAATGCAAAGAAATGCAATGCAAAGAAATATAACAAAGTGATCTAAAGAGACGACAAGATACACTCTTTTGTTAATTTTTTAGTCGTCTTCACTTCCATTTTTGTCTTGAGTGTGTACAGACGGACATCTTGCGAATGCTGGCAAATGTAAGCATATTTGTATGAGTTAAGCATATAATATACTGATTTAATATTATTGTGCACTTTTAATTTGTAAGAGGTGATCCCGATTTCATGTCCGCCTTCCTTGAATTATCCTGCATTCAAGTAATTTACAGTTCAACAATCGCAGCAGCCGATGCAGCCAACGACGCCATTACGTGGCGATATTAACTTATGAAAAATTAGCGGAAGCGGAAAACTCGTCCGCTATTAACATAATATTAACTTTTCTCCACAGCCGCCCGACGTTGCAGAAAATACTTAGCTTTAAGATTCTTATTTTCAGTACCATAGCCGAGACCCAGAGTCAGGACTCTGACTACAATACAATGGTTAACGGAGGTAAGAGAAATACTCTCGTGCATGTGTGGGCTGCAATTTTAATTAATAACTAAAGATTTCTTGCTTTAAAGTGAACTGGCTAGTCGAGGAAATTAATATGAAAAGTTTATTACATTGTACAACTTATATGCTCATGTTTTAAGATTCAGCGAGTCTAACATTCATTAACGTAACAAATAATTTAAGATTAATATTGCTAAAATGGAGAACTTCAGGAAAGCATTTAATCGTAAAAATCAAAATTAAATGAAATATCATTTTTATTAAGGCCCACCACATAAGTCGGCAACAATCAAAAAATAATAATAACCATAACAATATATTAAATTACAACGGCCGACGGACGCGAGAGCTATAAGTAAAATTTAACCAGTGCTCTATTATCTGTTAATGTCAGCAGTCTAATATAATATTCTGTTTGCAGGTTCAACTGTTCAAAAGCCACCAGCAATAAGAAATACAGAGGGTGTAGCAGGCCCATCCCCCATTACAGCATGTGCCCTACAGCAGAGCCCGACGAATCGTGAGTATTATAAATTCAGGCGTTAATGTACCTTTTTGTTGTAAAATATCATTCTAGTTTTATGCCATAGTTCCTCGTAAGTTACAGCAATCCGGTTTGCAATTCTGCTTGCAGGCTCAACTCCCATGATTCAGCCAATAGCAAAACGGGCTGAGGTGGTATCTGGTCCGTCTCTCGCTACATCGTATGTGCTGAAACACAGCCCGAGGAATATTGAGTATTATGAATCAAGATATTAGTGCACCTCTGTGTTATGCTATTGTTTATTTTTGTCACAGCTCCTTATAAATTACTTACTGTAACTTAGTTTGCATTTCTGCTTGCAGGCTCATCTTCCACAATTCAACCAATACCAAAACAGGCTGTGGTGGTACCACATCAATCCATCAGTACAGTGTGTGAGTTGCTACACAGCTCAACAAATGGTGATTTTCTATGAATTCAGGCATTAGTGCATCTCTTTATTATAAAATGTTATTCCAGCTTTATGCCATAGTCCCTTGTAAGTTAGTTATAGCAATCTGGTTTTAAATGCTGATTGCAGGTGCTGTTCTCCCACATTTAAGCAGGATAAGATGGTATCAGTGCCTTCCCTTGCTACAGCGCATGTGCTGCAACACGGCTATGGAAAGGTATTATAAATTCAGGCAGTATTTGTGGATTCTTTCTGATCTGAAATTTTGCTTGCCAACTACAACCTTCCTTATGAAATTTCATTTCTCATTTATACCAAAGATGAGTGTCCTTTTGTTTAATTGAATTTTTTTTACCACTTGTCAGACTGGTTTTTCTTCACAAAATATATTAGTACAAATATAGCTATCTAACAGTGTGATGCATTCTTTCTGTATTGATGATATTATGGCCAATATTTCACATTACTGGCATAGGCAATTGTCTTGGTTACAAATTAAACTGTATCAGGATCACATACATCCTTGTTGTGAATCATGTTGTCTGCACTGGCGATTTGTTCATGTGTCCCAGTACACCTCGCACATTAAGTGCACTTCACTAGGGAAATTAAAAAATGTTGTCACTTTTGAATCACTGCAGATAGGACAAAAACCCTTTCACCCTAATCCATAAGAAACACTACAGTTTACATCCTTAATTGACTTTACCTGCAAGGTACACCAAGAATTATATTTAGCAATAGTTTTTAAATAAGGCTAAATTTCACTCCATAGTCTTCCTTATAATAATGTCATACACACTTTATTTTACTTCTGACTAAACTTGAATTCAGAGAATCTTACCTTCCTCACTGAGGAGAAAGTGTCAGATGCAGTAAACACCAAATGAAAAGGCTAAATAAGACAATGCAGTGTGGTAGTCAGTGCTCGGTATGATATAACCACCACTAGATATTGACGTCTTCAGCCTTTAGTGCATATTTTCAAAAATTTGATTAGTTGAACAATCTTTTTAGCTTGAAGTAAATGAAGTTGTCAACATAGAAAATACTCAACATTTTTATAATTTTCATTCAAGTTATGTCTCACTATAAATAGATTTTTAAAACACTGGATGGTTGTGAGACAGCATGGATGTGATAGATGGAACTACACCATTGACTATGCCTCTGAGAAGCACAAGCTGAATGTGGAGATGGTACAGGATGAAGCATGTATCATTGACCATGACACCTAGCCAAACTGCTAGGTACAGAGTTCGGCTGTGTGGAGATGTACTTCATAGTGTTTACAATCCCAACATCAAGGGCGCCTGCAGCTGCAGGGAATGATTCTCGGAGTGAAGGTCGAAGGTGCTGCACTTCATATTGGACAGATCGTGCTTCAGTAGTGTGGTAATTTGCTGTCAGTCAGTGTGACTGCACTAGACGTGTTGGTCAAATCTGGTCAAGTGCAGACAACTTTTTTTTAGTTAGGCTGTGTACTAGGATCTCTGAATTATTTTCAACTTAGAGCAACATTGTTCCTTTTATTTGATTATTTTCTCAGAATGTGCCGTATGGTATAAGGCAAGATTATGAACTCACTTTGTATGAGCGTTTTTCTCCATAATTCTCTCCCATGCCGCTCAGATGTCTAAAAATGTGTTCTTTGTGAAGATTGTCTCTGTAAGTCAAAGCAATGACCAGCAACACAATATTCTGTTTACTCTTGATTCAATGCTTAACATATTCTGCAATTGACACTTATTACAAGTTAATAGCACATGCATAAGCCAACAGTGAATGTGTTAATTGCTAATATTTGAAACTTGTGAGTAGCTAAATGACATAATGCTAGTTTAATAGCTTCCTACTGTCCTCACAAATTATAAACATTAGTTTTTGAAATTTTTCCCCCTTCATACCACTTTTCAGCACCTGATATGTGCATGCAACATTTTTGCTGTTTGGAAAGGTTTTAAAAAAATTTATTTCAACACAATTAGCCAAGATATTTTTAGCCAAAATTATCAAAGTTTAATTCTGCTAGCTGCCATGGTATACAGTGAACTTTTTAAATGCTATTAGTAGACCTTACATGAGGATTGATTGTTGGGGGATATGGTAGTTACTTTATGCATTGATTATCTCTTTGTCCTGTGTTCAGGAGTGTAACAGGCTCACACTGTATGTGATGAGACTAAAAGTTTTCCAATGAGAGTGTGGATGTGCAGTTCTTAACATACTAGACTTCCAGTTGTTGGTGTGACAGTCAATTCCTAATATAACAACACAGGTTGGTTTTTTCACTATTTTTGAAACTCCCTCCAGACTAATAGCCAGAATGCTTCTTTTGAGAATTTAGGGATTTTTCCTCCTGACTTTGGATGCCTGTTTCGTTGTTAGCCGTTTCACCCCATCAGTTACATACAATGGTAAAATTTTACTTGCGGTTCAGGTGGCGTGCTGTGCTAATGTCAACAGCGACCAACCATGAAATAAATAATTAATCCTGTTCCTACTCTATGGTTGACATGTTCTTGCATGTACCCGCATCTGCTCAGTAAATTAATTATCCTAGTAAAGCGAACATTTAGAAAAAGTGCTTACAAGAAATGAAATATTAGAGAATAATTTCCAGTATTGCATGGTCGTTGCCAACATCACCGCACGACGGCGCCTAAGCTGTAAGTAAAGTTTAACCCACATAAATGTGATATCTTCTTGTTTCTTCATTGTCATGCCACAAGGAGCATGAGTGCGCAAGCTAATGCGCAGCAATAAGTTAATAAGTTACCTGCCCTGTGACGAGTCGGAGAATTGAAGTGCCATAAGATTGCACCAAGATTCCTGGTACGACAGTGGCCACCAATAGACACTGTAGTATTCGTGAGGATGAATGTGTCAAGTTGACAGATTCTCAGTATGTCCTACAAATAATTATTTGATAGTGTGCACACTTGATTGTATTTGGGCCTAACTTTTTGTTCTTAGTATTGGTTATGTTGAGGCTGCTGTGCATCTCTTCTCTACTGTGATTTTCAGAGCAACTGTATTACCTAAATTTCTAATCCAAAGTTCCATTAATGTGGTTGTTGTTGAATCCTGTCGTCTAGGATTATCTTTTCACACAATTTCTTATAGTATTTCCAGTACTTGAGAAGGAACTCACAAATTGTTCATTGTTTTGAACACATATTATCCACTTACTGTTCCATATTGAAGCATAACTACTGTTTTGTAATAGGATTAAACATTTGGCTTGTAAATGTCATGTGACATTACACATTGTGCCACAATAATCTTTACTAATCGTTAACTGTGTCTAAAATTAATAAAGTCTTATGCCAACATTCATTACTACTTCCAAACTGCTTGCAGTTTTCACCACTGGCTTGTGAAATATACTTGATTACACTTTCCATACACATAATGCACTAGTACTACCATTGTGTGTCTGTGATCAGTGCATGTCAGGAGATCACCAAACTGGGCAGTGACTCTTTAAGTATTTTATTTACTGCCAGAAATATGTCAATAAATGTGTTCTTTAAAAACAAATAAATCACCAAAGTAAAATCTGAGATTAACCCATCTGAAACTGACAAACTGCCATTGCTCGACTGATTGCTGTGGGATGTTGACAGTTGGATAAAGTGGTGTCTTCTTCCTCCACAACATATGGTGTAAAACATCATCCTATCCCCTGTGTTAGTCTCACCTGCAAAGTTAACAAACATCCAAAGGTTGTACTGGACAGTATTACATTTCCAGATCAGGATGTTCAGTATTTAAATTCTTTACATTTTCTGTACATTTGAGGTGCAATAAGTTTCATTTGCCATGCCTCGTTGATGTGTTATGCTGCTTTCTCTTAGACAGGTAACTTATTGAAACTGAATAAGCTCACTGCACTGTTCATGGTAACATAACTTATTTATAGTTTCCATCAGATAATACTAAACTTACAAGAATTCTTGAGCTATAATTTATGGGTTGAAAGGCTGTGGTCAGTGTATAAAACTACTACTCCAAGTACAGGAGACATCTTCAGAGGTACAATGGTAACTTCCATTCTACCTCGGAAGATGTCTCCTGCAGTTAGAGATGAAACGTCGGGAAAAAGTAATTTTATACATCAACCATGGCCTTTTAACCTGGAAATTTTGACTCAATAAAATGCTGGCCATGAAAGTCTACATTGTATGACTTTGCAAAAATTGTCACCTGCTATGTCCCATAGAAGTACAATAGTTGATAGTAGTAACGTTTAAGCACATACTAAATAAATCAATTATATTCAGCAACAGGTTCAAGCATATTATTTAAGGATGTATCATTCAAAATTAAGCACAATTTGTTTGTTTTCACTGAGAGAGATATAGAACTACTCGATGTATTCTACACTATTCTAATCTTTATTTTACCTCTTTGTGCTGCTGTGGATTGGAAATAATACCTAGCAGAAGAGATATGGTGTGATTTGGATCCATTGTCTGAATGGAAATGTTGGTATACTTAAAAGCTTTATAGAAGAGGTCAGGACATGTCAAATTAGCAACAGATAAAATATTTACACACCGTTACTTCTAGATACTATTTTTGTACTACAATATACTAAGAGGGCAGATTCTCTATATTGATCTGTTTCGCCTTGTTCAAGTACTTAACACTATGTTGCCTACTATGTAGCCTTTTGACATTGCATACAGCTAAACAAAAGGACGATTTCATTTTGGGAACTGCTTTTCAACAATGAAATTATTTCAGAGATAGTACTCAGAACCATTGAAAAAGACTACATCATTGCCAGATAAGTAAATCAAAATTCTGTGTCAAAAGTAACTGACAATACGTAAATAAAGATAATTGTTGGTTTTTGTTATTTTTGGGGGGCTTTCAGATAAGAGTGTGAAGAACTGGATTGGTTATATGCTATAAACGGCACTGGTAGGCTGAATTTTGGAGCAACTATACCCTTGAAATGTCTATTATTTTGGCTTTGATTTGATGTTTCAGCAACCTGTGATGCCAGGAAACTCACAGATAAACTGTATCATGTGCCAGACGTCAAGCACCATTGTGTTTGGAAGTTCAATTGTTCTGTGTGCAAACGGTTTTGGAAGTTTGGATGAATCAAGTTTCTGAAACTTACTGGAAAGAAAGTTAATTTTCAAAAACTAAGATTTTATTGCAATTCATGATACTGTGAAATATTTTTATAATTGCAGTACATTCAGCTAAAAGTTACAGTAAATTCTCTTGTAAGTTATGCCTGCAGACACTTTTATACTGAATTTAATCTTTTCTTTTGGTTTATAATTTTGATGTAACATCTATTTTCTGTTTAAATATGAAGTTTCAATTGTGTATCTTAATATTTGTAGCTGATGTGTAGAATTTTTGTAAACTGTTTTTTCACATTCTGTATGTTTTGTACGTCACTGTAGTACTACATAAAGTCTATAAGATATGATGACAAATTATGAATATAGTCTTAAAATTGTACTAATAAATCCTAATTAAAAAATTAATATTTAAATTCCAATCAACTGTTTAATTTTTTCCCATAACATACTCAAAATGTAAATGTGTCCTGATGACCCAGGTGTATCTTACGTGTTGCAATGTTTAAGTGTGCCAAGTAACAGGTAATATTGAGAGACAATTCGTATGAGTGACTCTACACTGGCAGTGTAAGCTGTAAGCGCAATTTCATGTTAGCAAAAGCAAGCATCATCTGCAGGGAGCCAGCGACTGTTGGATATTGAAATTGTACACCAGCCACAAGTCACATGTAATTTTTCTTTATTTTGAGTAGTTTCACTCAACAAATGTGAGCAGCTTTAGAAAATTATGTGGCCAACGGCCACACATTACTTATGTCAGACTGTATACAGCACTGAATTCATACAAAAAGAAAAGAAAAAAGAAAACAATGAACAAATGGACATCCATGTTAGTTTTTGGGATTTGAAATAAGTCACAGATCTCACCTGATACTTTGATTCTGCCTTTATTCAATGCCAAAGAGCATATGCTTTGAAAGGACCTTTTAATTTGCATAATACTCCTAAAA
The DNA here is from genome assembly GCF_023864345.2 of Schistocerca serialis cubense. Lineage (NCBI taxonomy): Eukaryota > Metazoa > Arthropoda > Insecta > Orthoptera > Acrididae > Schistocerca > Schistocerca serialis. Next base: position 512,257,508 of record NC_064646.1, read on the forward strand.
TTTTGCAGCTTGGAAGTTTTTGAATAATGAAGTAAAATAAATTTCTGGTAACATGAAACTCTTGCAGTTAGGTGGTTGTAACCCGTATATAGTTCATTGCACTTTTAAAACTGGAGTGTCACAAACAAATTGGGAAAGACCACCATTTTCAGAGCCTTATATTGTGTGTTTCACGATTTGCCTAAACGAAGGTGTCAATATACAGAATATATAGTGTCTTCAGCTTTTCCTTTGCAATTTTGTGGCATAAAATGGATTGAAAATGTGGCCAAACTAGCTTTAAAATTCTCCCACATCTAAGAACTTATATTTCTCAATTGGCTTAAAATTAAACTCTTATCTGATTCAGAGTGTTTGAAAACTCTATCTTAGCAGTTGGAGACAAATTCTTAGGTCAAAAATTGGCTGTTTTTCACTGTGACAGCACATCCTTTCAAAAATATTTATGTGATTGTTTTACTGATGTACCTATGGCTTATTTTTGTGTAATGAGTTGTTCGCTTTTACCACCTCATTAATGCAGCAAGTTGTCAGTTCAGACATTTAGCATAATTGGAAAATCCCTCGTGTAGGCTGACATGAAGAATATTAAGAATCTGATCACTGCACAATGCTTCGTGTATTTTGGACTTTACTGCAAAGGTATCAAAAGAAAGTTAAGGACTTGACTGACTGACATTTTGAGGCTAAAAGAAGAAATGCATTCTTGTATTATTGGTATAATACAAAAGCTACTTGAAGGCGATCCACTGAAATATAAACCTACACACGCCATTTCATGTTTGGACCCATCAGCAGCATTAAATCAAAAAGCAGCTGCATAAAGATTGACATTATGACTTTAAATTCTCTTTCTGGTGAAAATTTGTGTTGTTTGTGTCAAACAATAATTTGTCAATATTTGTAACGATGCTCATATTCAAAAAGAAAAAATTGGCATTGTTCAAAATAAGTGAAACTTGTTTGGATGAACCTCATTACATTGCCACAAAAGAATCCTTTAATTTTGTAGATTTTCTTAAAATAATGTCAGTACTTTCACCTGGAAATGCTGTTGTGGGAAGAGGTTTTTCAATAAACTCTGAATGTATTTCCAGAATTGATGCTCACTCTGTAGCACCATGTGCGCTGATATGAAACTTCCTGTCAGATTGAGACTGTGTGCCAGAGCTAGACTCAAACTTGAGTAGGTGGTGACGTACTGGCAGAAATGAGGTTAGGGTTTGAGTCGTACACGGGTAGTTCAGATAAGAGCACTTGCCCGAGTTCGAGTCTTGGTCTGGCACACATTTTTAATCTGTCAGGAAGTTTCTGAGTGTATTGTTGAGAGTTAGAGTGGAAAGTATTCTTGCGCATAATGCTTGCACAGTGTTGACAATTTTAAAATCAACAGAAGTTTAATTCTGTGTATGTGTAATGGAAGTTGCTTGTACGTAGATGACAAAAGAAGCAACTAAGTGAAACTGAAAAACAACAAGAACAAAAATTATCCAGAAAAGGAATGAAATCTGAAATTAATGTGTTACAATCCCTGAAAACAAAAGAGTCAACTGAAGCACCTAAAATTATGTCAGAAATTGATGTTTGAGAAAGTATACATTGGTAAGTGTGCTACAGAATGGCCGGTCAAAGTCAAACATGCAGGGCAGCTAATGCAGATGGGCAGGGATATGCAGGGTGTATGTTGTACCTGTTACACACACTTGATCACTTGTCTTGACAGACTTGATGGGATGAAAAATCAGCTTTCTTGACAAACATTCAAACTGTCACATCACCAAGTAATCATTGATGAGTCGCCACAGTTTATTCAAATATAGCTAATACACAGTTCTGTAACTTCATATTGCATAGTGTAAGCGTAATGACAATTTGTTGCAAAAGGAATTTTTTTGCAAACAAATCAATGTAAGATTATGAATACCTTAACAAAATTCAACGAGAAACTTCAAGTTTTCTTTCAAGATTAACTCTAACATTCTACCATCATTAATCCATGAGATGTGACTGTGGATTTTAATCTGTCTGTTCTGTGTCACTTTTTTCGTGTACTGGCCATTTAACCCTTCAGTTGACCCTAATATGTCTGGCTTAAACAAACAGATAGTGTTGCGCAAATGCAGCTGTGTGAGATTTTGATGTGCACTATCCTTCAGATGATCACTCCACTTGGTCAGTCATGCTGTATGTGGTGTACATCTTGACATGGTTCATATCGGACATCATATATTTTTAAAACAAGCAATTTGTTCTTTCTAGTGTAGTATGTATGCCTAACCGCAAACAGTAAATATAATACATGACAACACTGAATTTGAAAATTCAAATTTGGTGGCCACCCTGATGTTAGTACAAAGAATAAATTGCTTTTCTGCAAATAGATTCTGAAATTATGTAAAGCCTCAGTTTCATTACAATAGGTAGCAGCCAAAAGCAAGGAAATGTCCGGCCATAGTGAGGTTTAATGTGGCAAAAATTGAGGAAATGTGCAATTTCATTTTCAATATTTTCGTTTGCTTCTGTTATATAATTTAGAACACTTGCTCCCCACAGAAATTGAAACAATAGAATTACTGAAGTAATCTGTAAACTAATTTTGTATAGCAATCGTACAACCTGCCTTGAATTGTCCTTAATGGGGCCGTCAGTGGTGCCTCGACCCTACTTATGTTAAGCTACCATGGAACATGTCATATCCTAGTCAGTTTGCTGCACCAACTGTAACACTTTCAGAACATAAGCCACTAAATATTACATGCAGTACATGTGTGTGAAGCTACAGTTAGGGAATGGGGCAACTTTGCTTTAAACCCTTTATGTGTAAAATCTTAACCACTTTCACTAGGTCCAAATATAATGAGAATTAAAACATGTCTAAAGTGCGAAAATTACGCAACAAACAAACCAGAGTCGAACACCTTAATCTCAAATTCCATTCTCTGTTGTGTACAAAATTGTTTCTTGTGATACGTACCGACACTGCATACAACATAATGATTTAAGTTTGTCACAGGAATAACTCTTTATTACTAATCTGGGGGGGATATCGAAAAAGTTGCAGAAGTGGATGGCTTTGAATATATCCACAAGAAACTAAACTGAAACTTTCAAAGGAATTTTACATTGTAATGTTACAAATTATTTTTCTACCGGCTTTACGTGATTTTTTCGCGGCATATACACTGTCATTTTTTTGTTATAACATAAATGATCATTTAACGACAAAATAAACAAATAATTGTAGCAAGCAACAAACTTCGTCAAGACAGATATTCATTAAACTAAGTGCTACAAATTACAAAAATATCAGTGGATCTAAACAATACGTGAATGTTCCAGCATGATAAGCACACACGTATTGAAAATATCGACCACATTATGTTTACCTGCCGTTTTTCACAAAAATAACAGCAGTGACAAAATACACCATTGCACTTCTTATAAAAACTCAACGAAACATTTCACTAGTATAGTTGAGAAATCGTCAAAAAGCTGTTGCCAAACAGGTATTTTGTCTTCCTCTCCTGAGTAATTGTACCACTAAAAGACTGTCGGTGCAAGGAAAACAGGCATTTACTGATGACGCGTAATTTTGTTGCTCGTAAAAATAGTTTTCAACACGTTTCACCCGGCCGCATGTAAAAACGGTAACTATCGTACTAACATAAGGAATTTCGCAGTAACTACGTTAACTGTATATCTATATGTGAAAAGGCAACATGACAAGTCTATTTATTGTTAAAATTAGTGCCTAATTTCAGCTATAAATGAGAAAAACAATAACTATCTCAAAAGATTGGCGCGTATGCATTCCATGTTATTGAAGATGACATGTAAAAACCAAAGATAAAGTTGTCCACGCCAGGTTCATCCAAAGCGAAGCAATCGTATTGGCTCTAGCTACCTTGAAATTCTATTGGTTGGTCTCGTTTCGAGCCGAGCTGTCCCCAACGGCAAAACTTGCATCTAGGGGACGCCAGGGAATTGGGTCTACTGATTGGTTGAAGCTCATGACGTCATCAGGGAGACAATCTGTGTAGCAATGCCGCCTGGTGACAAGACGTATAATGAGCTCTATTGACATTAGCGACGTCGCTCACCTGTTGTTTAAAAATTACATATAGATGGCCAACAGTTGTCATTGTGGAATGTCAAATAAGACCAGATTATTCAATGGAGCTTAACCTATGGGAATAAATGTAAAAAACTGGTTCGAATGCGAATAATCGATAATGCGGTGACAGACTAACCTGGTTGCAGCTGTGGCAAATGCGGAAAAGCTGACGAAATATATGTGAAAGTTACATACATATTCCATCATTTTCTGCGGTTTATGTATGATATTGTTCATAATATGTATCAAAATATTCTTTAAATGCTTATTCATTAACTATATTTTCCGATTTTACCTTGTTCTTTTAGGTTTTATTGCGAGAAGTGCGATAAATATGGTACCTTCAAATATAATTCAAACGTAAATATTAGGCAATGCCATATGTCCGTTTGTCACCACAACAATTATCCCACACTCAATCTTTACGAGTTCCACAACTAACGAAATTATCACCCTTCAACTAACCTAGGCATCAGACAACATTATAGAGAGGTCCATAGAATAGATTTCCAGGGGGGTGTCCCAATATTGTGCTCCTGGCAAAGTGTGTTATGCTTCAATTTTGGTCGTTGATATGTAAACAAGGAACTATATGTCAGTGTTATGCTCGAACTGCGTCTTCCTACACCTTGTCTAGTTTTTCAGAATCCGGGTTATGTTCATACGGCATTGTGATAAACAATGCTGAATGAGGAATTACCATAATTTTCTTTCTGACGTGCATGCTTCCATGCATAGCTTAATTATACTAATTAATTTGAAATTGTGTGAAAATATTGTGTTATATTCATATATGCTGCCTCATGTGCAACATGTGGTCTGTTCTTGTATTAGAAAATAGCAAATAAATAAACTGATAATTACATAGCCAGAGTGTATATTGTTGTGATCATACAGTCTAATTTCAGCTACTTTCGTAATTACAGAGACCCAACAGCTAGAAATATGGGCCAGATCTTCATCTGCTTAAGAGCTATCTTGCATTTACTCACTAAACAGTTCTCGGAAACTGCTGATTTTCATTTTTTCTTGCTTGAGATGATGATCAACACAGCAATTAGCAGTAGTTTGTATAGTTAATAGATTAATAGATCAAGACAATACTCACATCTCCAAATTGTGAGGCTGTTATAGATGTAGGTCACTGGTAATCACAGTTTATCATTTACACTGAAATGTGTAACAAAACATTTGAAATAAATCACGAAGTTTGAGAGTGATACCGTATGTTTTAATGTAATAGACATTCACTTATAGTTCTTATCCATATTCTCTACTACAAACATAGGGCCTAGTCTGCTAGCTACAATACGATATGTGGTGATGTGTACCTTGTATGACATTTCTCTAAATTATCTCAATAGTCTTCCTTGTAAAGAGCATGTTTGTCCAAGGTTTTCTCATTTGAGTTCATGAAGCATATCCATAATACTTGCATGTTGATTGAGCCTACCAGTAAGAAATCTAGAAGCCCACTTCTGAACTGCTTGGCTTCTTCCTTAAACTCACCTGGTGGGGATCCCAAAAATTCAAATGGTACTTCAGAATGAATTGCATCAGTGTTCAATGCAGGTGGGTTTCTCTCAACTTGTGGTCTGAGCGACACTCCCTTCATTCCCAGTCTTCCCAAATGTATTCATCTTCCTGGAGGAAGGAACTAGGAGTACAGAAAACCAGAAATAGTGTTTTTACTCAACTGTTGTTTCCTCTAATAGTTCATACAAACCATTTTATAATTTTTTAGAGATCACCATCAGCTGTTCATATAACTGTAAAGTTAAATATCTGTTTAATATGAACATTACTGTTATCCAGTGCATGCATCCTTGAGTCCAAACATTATGATTAATTATAGGAGGGGAGGCTAATGAGACACTCTTTTACTTTATATTTATTTTCGATAATTTACTTTAAATCATTCTCGATCACAATTTGAATATTTTTTGTTCATTGGTTTCGACCACTTATGTGGCCATCTTCAGACCTGTTGGCAGTGGCTGTCTGTGGGGCAGAACTCCATATGGCAGTAAATCACTGTTTCGGAAGTAATTACATTTATTTAATATCTGGGGTTTCCAGTTTTCTGTCTGATGCCTGCCAGCATCCTGTTAGACTACAGGGTGTTAAATAAAGGAACAGTCATGGAGATCAGCACAAATAAAATTCTGATTTTGCACCAGAATTTAAATTTCTATTCTGAATCCCAGGTAGAGAAACAGTCTATGCGTGTATTATGGCATTTAATTTCACAAATAATCCTAAATTCACACTTCTTAAAAAACCAAATGAAATTAGGGGGTGAGAGTGAAAAACTCAAGGACAATGAGGGGGCTTCTGTAAGATGTCAAACTATCACTTTTACACAATAATCTTACCCACATGGATAAAAAGTTCTCTCATAAGATTCCACATCAAATCTGGATAGAATCCCATGCTTTTGATTACTGCCTCCATCACTATTGTCAGGGGCCAAGTCTGACTGTCATAAAATTAATGAGGTTTACACTTATGCCCAGTGGACACAATGCAGTTGGCTGAATTACATCATGGAGAAAGCATATGCTAAAGCAACACCCTCTGCATCTATAGGTCAGATTTTTGCAAGCTGTCCAGCACAGCTTGCAGTGCCATCACTTGTAATAGGTGGTGAACTACGTGAAGTTTTCCTCTGTAATTTTTCCTTCCGACGTGCATGCTTCCATGCATTGCTTAATTATACTAATTAATTTGAAATTGTGTGAAAATATTATGTTATATTCATATATACTGCCTCATATGCAACATGTGGCCTGTTCTTCTATTAGAAAATAGCAGATAAATAAACTGATAATTCCATAGCGAGTGTGTATATTGTTGTGATCATACAGTCTACTTTCAGCTGCTTCCGTAATTACAGAGACCCAGCAGCTAGAAATATGGGCCAGATTCTCATCTGCTTAAAGGCTATCTTGCATTTACTCTCTAAACAGTTCTCAGAAACTGCTGATTTTCATTTTTTCATGCTTGAGATGATGATCAACACAGCAATTAGAAGTAGTTTGTAGAGGCTGTCCCACATAACTGGTACCTTGTATGACATTTCTCTAACTTTTCTCAATAGTGTTCCTTGTAAAGAACATGTTTGTCCAAGGTTTTCTCATTTGAGTTCATGAAGCACATCCATAATAATTGCATGTTGATTGAGCCTACCAGTAAGATATCTAGAAGCCCACTTCTGAACTGCTTGGCTTCTTCCTTAAACTCACCTGGTGGGGATCCCAAAAATTCAAATGGTACTTCAGAATGAATTGCATCAGTGTTCAATGCAGGTGGGTTTCTCTCAACTTGTGGTCTGAGCGACACTCCCTTCATTCCCAGTCTTCCCAAATGTATTCATCTTCCTGGAGGAAGGAACTAGGAGTACAGAAAACCAGAAATAGTTTTTTTCTCAACTGTTGTTTCCTCTAATAGTTCATACAAACCATTTTATAATTTTTTAGAGAGCACCATCAGCTGTTCATATAACTGTAAAGTTAAATATCTGTTTAATATGAACATTACTGTTATCCAGTATATACATCCTTGAGTCCAAACATTATGATTAATCATAGGAGAGGAGGCTAATGAGATACTTTTTACTTTATATTTATTTTCGATAATTTACTTTAAATCATTCTCGATCACAATATGAATTTATTTGCGGTCATTGGTTTTGACCACTTATGTGGTCATCTTCAGACCTGTTGGCAGTGGCTGTCTGTGGGGCAGAACTCCATATGGCAGTCAATCACTGTTTCAGAAGTAATTACATTTATTTAATATCTGGGGTTTCCAGTTTTCTGTCTGATGCCTGCCAGCATCCTGTTAGACTACAGGGTGGTAAATAAAGGAACAGTCATGGAAATCAGCACAGATAAAATTCTGATTTTGCACCAGAATGTAAATTTCTATTCTGAATCCCAGGTAGAGAAACAGTCTATGCACGTATTATGGCATTTAATTTCACAAATAATCCTAAATTCACACTTCTTATTAAACCAAATGAAATTAGGGGGTGAGAGTGAAAAACTCAAGGACAATGAGGGGGCTTCTATAAGACTCCTCTGATTCCTTGCCTGTTTACACTCTAACTTACCCATTGCACCACAGAATGGAAGCCATGCTGTGTCTTTGTCCTCATGACTTCACTGATGATTTCTTCAACAGATTTGACCTAATTTCATATACAGAATGTTTGTTTGGAGGGTGGGGGGATTGGATTGTGAAAGAGCAATGGGAATATGAGGAGGTATGGTCAAGGGTATAAGTAAAATCAATAGTGACTAAATGGTGGTGGCAAGGGGGCAGGGGGTGGTTTTGAGTCGTAATAAATACAAAAGCACAAGAGATTATGTCACAGCATTATGACAAGACTATGGACTACATATCATAAGGCATAATCCCAATTTATACAGCAGTGTTCTATCTGAATTAATAGCAAACTTAATTCTAACTGGGAATTTGCATAGATAGCCAATACATAAATTACATGCCTAATACTGCAAAGAATTCAAACATTATAAAGAATATCATGCTTTGCTGAATATGTAAACACACACAACAATTCAATAATAATCATGAGGATAAAAAAATTGTTTGTACTATATATATACATCAAAACAAGTGTAGAAGGAAAAATGCCTTCAGCTGATTCCAAAATCACAGAGCAGACCATATCACAAAGACCATCATACTACACCTAATGACTGCCAATACCAATCATTATAAGATGATAATCAAATTTACCTATCAAACAAAGATATACCTCTCTTCTGCTCTTATTTTGTACATTTCCATGCCCCAACCCTCCTTCCAATGACCCTTTAATTCGTGTTCTGCTTACGTCTTTCCTTGATCATGAATGCTCACTTGCTCACTTTACCATCTGCAATTCCCCCCCCCCTCCCCTCCCCCAATCGTCCCAATGATCTGTCTCAATGTTGACCCTTTGCGCCTCAAGTGATGGAAATGTGTTACTGACCGCCACTCACCCTATGGTCAGGGCAGACCCACCACATCAGATACACTAGAAGGTACCTGAACAGCAGAGCCTATGGTGAAACAAATGATACCTGAGCTGTTCCAAGCAGTGCACCAGTTTCTCCGCCAGCATTACACCTGAATGCAACAGCCTGCTGACAGCTGACCATAGTCAGAAGCACCTTCAGCCAATCATGAACTGCAGCCAGCTCCTCTTGTGTCCAGCACACACCCTATCCATACTACCATTTCTAACTTAAGAATTAAAATATGAAAACAAACAAAAAAGCTAAGTATGTGACTTTCTACTGTTTGACAGAGGCTGATGGCTTCTCCCCACTCGAATAACATTATATTGAATATATTGTGTGTTCTTATCTAAGTGCTGGAATAATTTAATAACCTGGTTATGCACTTTAAAGAAATTTCACCGTCAACTTATCGTGTGTATGCACAATACCTAATAGACTTACAGTAACCATCTATTCCTTATTTTAAGTTTATTAATACCAGAGATAGCTGGCTCTTATTTACATAAGCTGAGATTAATTTGGAAGCCTCTCACCACATCCCCCTTGTGCCTTCCTTTCCCTCTGTCTCTTTCCCATACCACCTGTATTAATACTGTACCTTTGTTCCAATGTGATCTTTGCACTCTCAATTGTGATTATTAGTTTTCCTAAAGGAATAAAAAGTCATTTAGCATGATGTACTGTTTTTATGGGTCTTCAGTTGATTTTTGTTAATTATCTGTCAAAATATGACATATGAACTCAGCACTTCTACAATCAAGGCAATTAGTGGTATGTTATAACAGGTAATTATGTGATGGCAGAATGCTGTGAGTTGAGAGCTCCAAAGTTATGATAGATAACACTTGGCATGATACTCTGAAGTAAAGTTTTTTTCTCTGGTATGTTAACTTATTTGCCTATGAATCTAAGTACGCTTAATGTGTCATACATATTTTGTGACGTTTCTGGACAGATATTCTGATGATGGGCAATGTCTGAAATGCATTACTAATTAATCATCAAAAGTGGGTAAAACATATACTGTTGTTTGCTTAACATTTTCTGGTGATTTACCCATAATTATTTAATCCTTGCACACTATTTCCTTTTGCATTTATTTTAAAAATAAAAGTAACTTCCTATACAGATACAATGGTACATTGTACATGGAAATTCAATCATTATTTTTTGTTTCATGGTCCTGCTAGTGTTTCAGCTTGTATTTATTTTATTTATTTTTAATTGAATTATTATAATTTTTGTCTGTTTTCAGTGTGTTCACTTAAATTATGAATTAAATTATTCTTATTAAAGTACATAAAACATTAATCATATAACCTGCTGAAATATTAAGAAGCACTTCGAGAATTTCTGTAGAACGGTTTAACACCATTATTCTGATCACTTTACAGAAAACTATCGAAACAATCTTTTAACTTTTTCACTTTACAATTTATTAGTATATTTGCTGGGATGAATTTGTATAAGATACATTACTTCTTGAAAAGCTGCTGGCAACCAAAACTTTTTTATTGAAAATGTTTGTACAATATTATGCAAGTGTTTATTTAGGCAAATAGTAACATTATTTAAATAAACTGAAAGGTAGTTAGTTTTGTACGCTGCAAGATTTTGAAATATTTTACGATTAATTCACAAAATTTACTTGCTTTATAGAATTTTCAAGTGCATCTTTACTTCAATGATACTTACTCTTTACTTTCACTTGCCTCTTTTTTCGTATCACCCCAGTTAACTACCTTCATTTCTTCCTTTTACAAATGTCTGCCAAGTCATCAGGCATAGCCTATCTAACCCATAACCAGTGTGGTGGGGTAATACAGATGCCAGGGAATTTTGTTTATATTTTAGATTGAATGCATGTAAAATTTTAGTGCTTTAGGTGTGCATACTTTGCACTCTGAACTGTAAAACCAAGTGGTTGTGTTCAGAGCAGGTAAGTTTGGAGCCAGACTGACCCCACCATACTGCATGTGGGATTTCTCTAACGAACTGTTTCCTGTTCCTATAGATTGAAACGATGTTATATTCTCATAAAGAAATGAAAATAAGTGATCAACTCGATGAATGGCTACAGTCTATCCTTGACTAAGTACAGCTACACACACTGATTAACCAGAACCTTTTGACCACCTACCTAATAGCCAGTACGTCTATCTTCAGCACAGATAACAGTGATGATGCGTTTTTGCACGGAATCAGCGAAGCCTTGATAGGTCGCTGGAGGGAGGTGGCACTACATCTGTGCAGACAAGTCCCCTAATTCTTGTAAATTCTGGGGAGTGAGTTCTGATGCCACGTTCAAGTTCAATCACATGCCAGTCTGTGTGGTGGGCAAAATCAAGTGTGTCTGTATGAACACCCTGTGTGAATGAGTTCTTAAATGCAAAATTTAGGACTTCGGCCTTCCTTCTACAGAAAGTAACCATCTACAACACCGAGTTGGGCCTTTATCTGGGTTACATAGCACCCATGGCAGTAATTCAGTGTTAGGTGAAGAAGAAGAAGAAGAAAATGAAAACGAGGTAGAAAATGAAGAGGTGTTGGAAGAGGTCATATTTTGATCTAGCACTTACCAGGCATTGGTCCTGCATAGGTCTCCAAAATTCTTGTTCTGAATGCAGCATCTGGTCATTCCATGTAATGGGTAATATTTTCGGAGAAATTCTTAGGGCAATGAATGATTTTTTCGTCTTTTTGTGAATCTACACTCCTGGAAATGGAAAAAAGAACACATTGACACCGGTGTGTCAGACCCACCATACTTGCTCCGGACTCTGCGAGAGGGCTGTACAAGCAATGATCACACGCACGGCACAGCGGACACACCAGGAACCGCGGTGTTGGCCGTCGAATGGCGCTAGCTGCGCAGCATTTGTGCACCGCCGCCGTCAGTGTCAGCCAGTTTGCCGTGGCATACGGAGCTCCATCGCAGTCTTTAACACTGGTAGCATGCCGCGACAGCGTGGACGTGAACCGTATGTGCAGTTGACGGACTTTGAGCGAGGGCGTATAGTGGGCATGCGGGAGGCCGGGTGGACGTACCGCCGAATTGCTCAACACGTGGGGCGTGAGGTCTCCACATTACATCGATGTTGTCGCCAGTGGTCGGCGGAAGGTGCACGTGCCCGTCGACCTGGGACCAGACCGCAGCGACGCACGGATGCACGCCAAGACTGTAGGATCCTACGCAGTGCCGTAGGGGACCGCACCGCCACTTCCCAGCAAATTAGGGACACTGTTGCTCCTGGGGTATCGGCGAGGACCATTCGCAACCGTCTCCATGAAGCTGGGCTACGGTCCCGCACACCGTTAGGCCGTCTTCCGCTCACGCCCCAACATCGTGCAGCCCGCCTCCAGTGGTGTCGCGACAGGCGTGAATGGAGGGACGAATGGAGACGTGTCGTCTTCAGCGATGAGAGTCGCTTCTGCCTTGGTGCCAATGATGGTCGTATGCGTGTTTGGCGCCGTGCAGGTGAGCGCCACAATCAGGACTGCATACGACCGAGGCACACAGGGCCAACACCCGGCATCATGGTGTGGGGAGCAATCTCCTACACTGGCCGTACACCACTGGTGATCGTCGAGGGGACACTGAATAGTGCACGGTACATCCAAACCGTCATCGAACCCATCGTTCTACCATTCCTAGACCGGCAAGGGAACTTGCTGTTCCAACAGGACAATGCACGTCCGCATGTATCCCGTGCCACCCAACGTGCTCTAGAAGGTGTAAGTCAACTACCCTGGCCAGCAAGATCTCCGGATCTGTCCCCCATTGAGCATGTTTGGGACTGGATGAAGCGTCGTCTCACGCGGTCTGCACGTCCAGCACGAACGCTGGTCCAACTGAGGCGCCAGATGGAAATGGCATGGCAAGCCGTTCCACAGGACTACATCCAGCATCTCTACGATCGTCTCCATGGGAGAATAGCAGCCTGCATTGCTGCGAAAGGTGGATATACACTGTACTAGTGCCGACTTTGTGCATGCTCTGTTGCCTGTGTCTATGTGCCTGTGGTTCTGTCAGTGTGATCATGTGATGCATCTGACCCCAGGAATGTGTCAATAAAGTTTCCCCTTCCTGGGACAATGAATTCACGGTGTTCTTATTTCAATTTCCAGGAGTGTATCAAAGGTGGGATATAGGACTGCAGCTGGCTTCAAATTCTTGTGAAAAAACTTGTACCAAACAGCTGTTTTACTTTTTATAAATCCTCTACTATATGCAACTAGTTTCGGAATCCCATTAATCTTAAGGCTATACATAAACCACCAGATGAATATATCACATAGTTGGTCCGCATTATGGAGGTGCCACCAGTTTTTTTACTAGATTCCACGGACTTCTTCAGACTGACGTGGACACCTCAGTCATAAGACAACTAGTTATATTTCTACAATTATATGCATGGTATCCACTCTTTCAGATATCCGAAAGAACAGTCACAATGCATACAGTTGTTTCTATACATAGCCTAGCTTGGCATTGGGGAACTTTCTTCAGTTCAGATGCACTCATACACTCAGAGCCATTTTCAGGAATATCTCATGGATACGGCAAGTGAGATGGACTGCTGCAGTGAGGTTACTACTGCAGTAGTAGTGACATATGGAATTTTTGGTCAGGTGGGAGACTTGCTGAGGTAATCCACATAGTCGTGATGGGCACTCTGTCTGGGTAGTGAAGTAGTCAGTGCAACTGCCTGGAGAGCAGGAGAGATGGTTTAAAATCCCAATCCAGTAAAAGTTTTCTTGTGTCACCATTGATATACGTCAACACAGCAAGAAAGCATTTAATAAAATTATCATAATACTCTTATGTCAGAGGCATCCACATGGAACTGAAGGATACATTCACAGAATCTAATAAAAAAACTGATGGGACCTGCACAATGCAGACCAACTATGCACACATGTTTATCTGGTGGCTTGCACACAGCCTTAAGATGGCTGCCATTGGGTCACCAAAACTACATGCATGTAATAATGTATTGATCGTAGAAAAACAGCTGTTTGATACAAGGTTTTTCACAAGAACAAATGAAAAAATCTGAAAAACTAGACTATTTCTCCAACAGAAAATACCTGATTGGTGATGTGTGTCATGCAATTTAAGGCTTATTTTGATTATCTACATCTACATCTACATTTATACTCCGAAATCCACCCAACGGTGTGTGGCGGAGGGCACTTTACGTGCCACTGTCTTTACCACCCTTTTCTGTTCCAGTCGCGTATGGTTCGTGGGAAGATCGACTGTCTGAAAGCCTCCGTGCGTGCTCGAATCTCTCTAATTTTACATTCGTGATCTCCTCGGGAGGTATAAGTAGGGGGAAGCAATATATTTGATACCTCATCCAGAAACGCACCCTCCCGAAACCTGGCGAGCAAGCTACACCGCGATGCAGAGCGCCCCTCTTACAGAGTCTGCCACTTGAGTTTGCTAAACATCTCCGTAACGCTATCACGATTACCAAATAACCCTGTGATGAAACGCGCCGCTCTTCTTTGGATCTTCTCTACCTCCTCCGTCAACCCGATCTGGTACGGATCCCACACTGATGAGCAATACTCAAGTATAGGTCGAACGAGTGGTTTGTAAGCCACCTCCTTTGTTGATGGACTACGTTTTCGAAGGACTCTCCCAATGAATCTCAACCTGGTACCTGCCTTACCAACAATTAATTTTATATGATCATTCCACTTCAAATCATTCTGTACGCATACTCCCATATACACTCCTGGAAATTGAAATAAGAACACCGTGAATTCATTGTCCCAGGAAGGGGAAACTTTATTGACACATTCCTGGGGTCAGATGCATCACATGATCACACTGACAGAACCACAGGCACATAGACACAGGCAACAGAGCATGCACAATGTCGGCACTAGTACAGTGTATATCCACCTTTCGCAGCAATGCAGGCTGCTATTTTCCCATGGAGACGATCGTAGAGATGCTGGATGTAGTCCTGTGGAACGGCTTGCCATGCCATTTCCATCTGGCGCCTCAGTTGGACCAGCGTTCGTGCTGGACGTGCAGACCGTGTGAGACGACGCTTCATCCAGTCCCAAACATGCTCAATGGGGGACAGATCCGGAGATCTTGCTGGCCAGGGTAGTTGACTTACACCATCTAGAGCACGTTGGGTGGCACGGGATACATGCGGACGTGCATTGTCCTGTTGGAACAGCAAGTTCCCTTGCCGGTCTAGGAATGGTAGAACGATGGGTTCGATGACGGTTTGGATGTACCATGCACTATTCAGTGTCCCCTCGACGATCACCAGTGGTGTACGGCCAGTGTAGGAGATCGCTCCCCACACCATGATGCAAGGTGTTGGCCCTGTGTGCCTCGGTCGTATGCAGTCCTGATTGTGGCGCTCACCTGCACGGCGCCAAACACGCATACGACCATCATTGGCACCAAGGCAGAAGCGACTCTCATCGCTGAAGACGACACGTCTCCATTCGTCCCTCCAGTCACGCCTGTTGCGACACCACTAGAGGCGGGCTGCACGATGTTGGGGCGTGAGCGGAAGACGGCCTAACGGTGTGCGGGACCGTAGCCCAGCTTCATGGAGACGGTTGCGAATGGTCCTCGCCGATACCCCAGGAGCAACAGTGTCCCTAATTTGCTGGGAAGTGGCGATGCGGTCCCCTACGGCACTGCGTAGGATCCTACGGTCTTGGCGTGCATCCGTGCGTTGCTGCGGTCCGGTCCCAGGTCGACGGGCACGTGCACCTCCCGCCGACCACTGGCGACAACATCGATGTACTGTGGAGACATCACGCCCCACGTGTTGAGCAATTCGGCGGTACGTCCACCCGGCCTCCTGCATGCCCACTATACGCCCTCGCTCAAAGTCCGTCAACTGCACATACGGTTCACGTCCACGCTGTCGCGGCATGCTACCAGTGTTAAAGACTGCGATGGAGCTCCGTATGCCACGGCAAACTGGCTGACACTGACGGCGGCGGTGCACAAATGCTGCGCAGCTAGCGCCATTTGACGGCCAACACCGCGGTTCCTGGTGTGTCCGCTGTGCCGTGTGTGTGATCATTGCTTGTACAGCCCTCTCGCAGTGTCCGGAGCAAGTATGGTGGGTCTGACACACCGGTGTCAATGTGTTCTTTTTTCCATTTCCAGGAGTGTATTTTACAGAAGTAACTGCTACCAGTGTTTGTTCCACTATCATATAATCATACAATAAAGGATCCTTCTTTCTATGTATTCGCAATACATTACATTTGTCTATGTTAAGGGTCAGTTGCCACTCCCTGCACCAAGTGCCTATCCGCTGCAGATCTTCCTGCATTTCGCTACAATTTTCTAATGCTGCAACTTCTCTGTATACTATAGCATCATCTGTGAAAAGCCGCATGGAACTTCCAACACTATCTACTAGGTCATTTATATATATTGTGAAAAGCAATGGTCCCATAACACTCCCCTGTGGCACGCCAGAGGTTACTTTAACGTCTGTAGACGTCTCTCCATTGATAACACCATGCTGTGTTCTGTTTGCTAAAACTCTTCAATCCAGCCACACAGCTGGTCTGATGTTCCATAGGCTCTTACTTTGTTTATCAGGCGACAGTGCGGAACTGTATCGAACGCCTTCCGGAAGTCAAGAAAAATAGCATCTACCTGGGAGCCTGTATCTAATATTTTCTGGGTCTCATGAACAAACAAAGCGAGTTGGGTCTCACACGATCGCTGTTTCCGAAATCCATGTTGATTCCTACAGAGTAGATTCTGGGTTTCCAAAAATGACATGATACTCGAGCAAAAAACATGTTCTAAAATTCTACAACAGATCGACATCAGAGATATAGGTCTATAGTTTTGCGCATCTGCTCGACGACCCTTCTTGAAGACTGGGACTATCTGTGCTCTTTTCCAATCATTTGGAACCTTCCTTTCCTCCAGAGACTTGCGGTACACGGCTGTTAGAAGGGAGGCAAGTTCTTTCGCGTACGCTGTGTAGAAACAAATTGGTATCCCATCAGGTCCAGTGGACTTTCTTCTGTTGAGTGATTCCAGTTGCTTTTCTATTCCTTGGACCCTTATTTCGATGTCAGCCATTTTTTCGTTTGTGCGAGGATTTAGAGAAGGAACTGCAGTGCAGTCTTCCTCTGTGAAACGGCTTTGGAAAAAGGTGTTTAGTATTTCAGCTTTACGCGTGTCATCCTCTGTTTCAATGCCATCATCATCCCGGAGTGTCTGGATCTACTGTTTCGAGCCACTTTCTGATTTATCGTACGACCAGAACTTCCTAGGATTTTCTGTCAAGTCGGTACATAGAATTTTACTTTCGAATTCACTGAACGCTTCACGCATAGCGCTCCTTACGCTAACTTTGAAATCGTTTAGGTTCTGTTTGTCTGAGAGGTTTTGGCTGCGTTTAAACTTTCGCAGTAGTTTCCTAACTTTGTTGTTGAACCACGGTGGGTTTTTCCCGTCCCTCACAGTTTTACTCGGCACGTACCTGTCTAAAACACATTTTACAATTGCCTTAAACTTTTTCCATAAACACTCAACATTGTCAGTGTCAGAACAGAAATTTTCGTTTTGATCTGTTAGGTAGTCTGAAATCTGCATTCTATTACTCTTGGTAAACAGATAAACCTTCCTCCCTTTTTTTATATTCCTATTAACTTCCATGTTCAGGGCTGCTGCAATGGCCTTATGATCACTGATTCCCTGTTCTGCACTTACAGAGTCGAAAAGTTCGGGTCTGTTTGTTAACAGTAGGTCCAAGATGTTATCTCCAGATGTTATTCTATTCAGCTTTCTTGAAGTAAAAATGTATTTACAATGATGCCTACACAAGTTTATCTTGTTGTCCATCTTTTCTATAACCTTTGCAAGCTTTATAATAAAATTTGTATCAAAAGTTTACTGTTCTTGTTTACTTATCCTGTAACTACACCTAATTGATGCTTAACATAGTGCTATTGTGATGGGTTTACTCATATGTTAATTCAACCAATGGGTTTGGTTCTTAAGGTTTCAAGAAAATATAACATTTCCATATATTATGCACTAAATTATGGTGAGGATTATGTGATTTTCAACATGCTTCACAAGTTTAATTTTGATTGCTTTAACCAAAGAAAACTAGTTTGAATTTATTGCAGAGCCCATTTTTGTATATTATCCCTTCAATGTCACAAAGTTGCCAGCAGCTGTGGCAGATGGCTCTGCTGTGGCTGTTGTTGGCCTCACAGCACTTACCATGTTAAGTAATTACCAGACATTAACTGAAGTATTCGGCAAAAACATTCCATTAAAGGAAAATTCCGCAGACAGACATTAGAATTTTGGCTGTACTTTTTAAACAAGACTTCTAGATGCATATACTTCATGCTCAAGGTCCCGAAAAGCTGTTAACACATCGACTGCAGTATTGTCACTAAAAGCCACACACCTGATGCCATATGCCTGATGACAAAACATTCATCACCAAGCATGTCATAACCGACATGTTAAATATAGAAAGTTAGACCAAGAAAGTCAGCAAAATAGATTCTCGGGGGTCGACAGAAACGTCCAATCCCACGCGTCGGCTTTGACCCGTGACGTAAGGGTGTTGTCGTGTGTGACGTCATGACGGCGCGGAGTTTGGTTTGAGTGTGGCTGTCTCCATGGTTTGAGTGTGGCTGTCTCCAGTTCTGTTTTATCTTATTTTATTTACTTTTCTGATCTGTTCGTTCTATCTCGTGAGATTTTTTTTTAATTTAAAAACACTTATTACTTATTTTAATTATCTGTTTCCTCGAATTTCTGTTTTAGTTTATTATATTTATCTTTCTGATCTGCTCGTTCTATCCCGTGAGATTTTTTTTTTTTAAAGACAAAAAACACTAATCAGCTACTGAAGCATCTTTATCTTCTATGGGTTGCAGGGGTTACGACCCCTGGAAGGTGGGTGGGTATTCATGCATGGCTGTCTTCACTTATACATTGTAGCTACACAAGGCGTCTAAATTTGTTTATATTTAGTTTGCCTCCCACCCAAAACACCCCGTTTCCCGCGCTTGTCCCGTTAGTGTCATTAGGCTTCTTGTGGAAAGTGAGTGTGTGTTTGTTTTTGTTTCCACCATATTTGTGACGTCATGAGTCAAAGCAGACGGGTGGGATCGGATGCTTCCGTATTTCCATTCTCGGGATCTGTTTTAATATAAAAAATAACTGGAACTGAATAAACAATTTTCAGCTTGTCCAAGCTAATTTTGCTTTTTGACTTCATTCAGTTGTCAACTGGAAAACATTTGTACTGTAGGATTCTGGTGAATACTCATACTTTACCTGTGAAAAATAGCTAAACCATTTGAAATGACTATGTACATAGTCCTATTAATGTTACAGTTTTGTAGATATTTCAGTTACATTTTGTTAACTATATGCAATAGGATAAGTGAGTCAGACGAAACACACAAACAGGGACATTTTCTGTATTAAGTACACTCGGATTTCCACATCACCCTGAGGTACCGAATATGACGCGTTACTCATTTTTTTTACATGGCGAGTTTCCCCAGTAGGCCTATAAACCATGATACACAAACATGCACACACAACTGTAGGACAGATAAATTTAATTCTTACAGTATGTGTGATCAAAGCCAACATGTACACTCAACACTTCACTGTCAGGTTGCACCAAAGCACTAGCAACATTTGACTTTTCAGCCAGGGTTGGTTTACCAAAGACACTTTTTGGACTGAAGTTCTGCTTGTTAGATGTTCGTTGAACTGGCATCTTCTCATTGCTGGCACAGTGTTGACCTTCTTTCTTGGAGCGAGAGTTAACAAGTGACAGCGATTTCTTCCCACAGCTTCAGAATTTGCTCACTATCTCCCGGTATGTCTAAATTGTTCCTTTTGCTAAGGGAAATCTGTTACACATGAAACTGGATCCCAATCTGCGTTCCATGCGTTGAGCGATACGAAAAAAAAAGAACAGTTTCTTCACAATTTATGGACAGTAAAAATAAGGTTTGTTAATTACCCATTGTGGATTACAATGATTGTGACTTAAATGTCTTCTAAGATTAGGCCGTTAATACAAATAATCCTTTCATGCGAACTGAAAGTAACTTTGCAGTACAACATTGCACCACATTACTGAATGCACAAAGAACGAAATTCTGCAGTTTTACCAGAAACGATCCTACTACTGAATAGTAAAAACTTATTAGTATGCGGTGTTTCTTACCGTCCATTGACTGGAATACAATCTTTTCATCTGCAGTTCGAACCATGTGCTTTTTCCTCCACACGTGCTCTCAAACTAGGCAATGTATTGAAGGAATAGCTGCAGTCGTTTTGTTGGCACTTAATCTTACCTTCTGTATTTGGCTCTACATCGTGCATTTTCCTGATGTGCGGGTAAAAAGTTTTTCGAAGCTGAAATGCTTTATCGCACACAAAACACGTGTTGGAATCAGCCATTATAAACACAGGCCTAGAACACACAACAGTGAAGTACTGTAACGAGGTAGCCACACAATGTATCGACAGACGAATGGCCTCGTTTAAAGAACAGCGCGTTTCAGAAAGGATTGGCTGGTGTGGGAGACGACATCATGGCACGACATGGCCAATCAGCAAAGCCAATTCTTTGGCGTCCCCTAGACGCAAGTGTCCCCTAGACGCAAGTAACTGCAAGTGCTCTGGCTTGCGGCGAATCTGTAATCTGTGTAGTGATGGGCTAAACTGCGATATTCCGATATCAGTGATTTCTGTGAATGCTACTTTTCAGTATCTGTTATTCTTAACTGTGATTTGTCGCAGTTAAGAGTCGCAGTTAAGGAACATAGGTCGTGTATCCCTCCGCCACTGCTATTTCTGCGATTTCTGCTACTTCCGCGATTTCTGCTACTTCTGCGATTTCTGTGACTTCTGCTACTTCTGCGATTTCTGTGATTCCTGCGATTTCTGCGACTTACCACCGTATGTAAAAGTTACATCTGTCAACACAGAAAATTGCATCTCAACAAAACTGTCATTGGCAAGTATGTTTTACGTTTTTTCTTCCGTTGGCTTTAATTTTGTATTATAGAAGCAACTGTGAAAATATTAATAGTGTAATTAATATGTAAGTAGCCGTACAATACCGTAATAGTTCGTATTTAGAAAATGAATTCTAACATATTGTTATGTTCACAGGTACCTGAACTACATTTCAGTCACTCAGTAAAGTGATAACTCAAAATATCTTTGTCAACAGATCTGAAGAAATTGTTACTGCGTCTTTAGACCGTTTTTGTCAGACGAGAGGTTAGTTTGTAAGCGTTTCGATGGACTTAATTACTTCAGTGAGATCGTTCTTGCAAATGTAATATTCATTATAGCAAATATTAGCAATCTACTCTGTCAATTATATTGCTAGTCATTAATGACAGCAACAATTGTTTAATAATCCTCGTGTTTTTGCAGACAAACATTTGCAAAAGGTATGTTAATTCAAAGAATTAAATTCTTAGTTTTCAAGTTCACGTTTCAGTATAATACGTACGTATCGTCGATAATCGAAGTGTTGAGTAACTCACTTTGTCTTCATCATGTACCAAATTAAAAGCTAACACTACATTAACTGGCGTAAAGTACAGGCCTAAACAGGACACTGTGTAGATTTGCCATTCTATGTACCGTATTTTAGTGAATATTGGTGGTAATGAACAGTGTTTCCCAGTTCTGTAACGTAACTGAAATGTCCCAGTATGTATTACAAACAAGATGTATTTATGGGGCTTCGGAGGGAGGGTATAGCTAACTTAGTTTTCAGTTTCTATTATTTAGTTTGTGATACACGTTTATTACTGAATTAACAAAATTGTATCGTTTACATTGAAGGCTAGCTATTTGTAATATTACATTAAAAACTATTTTTAATCAGAAGAAACGCGGAATTTCGCCTTTACGAGATTTTATTTTAAACAAAAACTTCGAAACAACCAATCTGATGACGTTACATGCGTATATGGTGCAATTAGCGACCGTAATACACGCAGCGCTATAGCACGCTGGCAATGTTTTGGTCAGAGTGTCATGGCAGCGAGCCACGCCCCCATGGCTTCAAAACGTAGTACGGCTGGGATACGTAGCGCCATCTCCCCTTATTCTTACCTCCATGGCTACTTGCGACTCTTAGTTGCGACTTGTCACTGAAATCGCAGAAAGCAGTGCTAAATTCGACCAATAGATGGCTCACGTCTTTGAATGTGAAATACTACTTGCGACTGCTAACTGTGACTGAAATCGCAGTTAGATTCTGTAAAGTTGCTACTGTGATATCTGTGACTTCTCAGTCACTGTGATTTCTAACATACGCGATTTCCTGCCCACCACTAAATCTGTGACAACCCGGCGGCAGGCCGGTTGCCGGTGCGTCAGAGCCGCACTGTGTGTGACCGCCGCCATACAATAACGAGAGATTCAACAGTGCGGCCTGCCGGATGCGGTTCAAGGCCACAGGCCGGACGTCCAGGCTGCATTGTCTGGCCAGGCCTTAAGCAGGCAAATTTGGTCAGTAGTTTTGAACTAAATATTTTGCTTCAAACATATTGACGGCTGTAGCAGAATTTTACAAATCTGCTTTCCGTGAAACAGGGTTTCTTCCATCACAAGACACTTGTCTAATACTTCCCCTAGGTCTGAAGCTATTTCTTAATTTGTGTTTACATCTTAAATTTATAGATTGCCATTCTATGCTAAATTGTAGACTGGCAGCGTACCGTGTTTTATCGTTTTAACTCCCCACATGGCTTTATATTTATTGCCTCACAGACAACTTTGTTAATTTGTAACACATTTTGAAATAGTCATGAAAGTTATTGTCATTTATTCTGGTGTAAGCTACAAAAGGAACTGTTTTTTTTAAATTTTTTTTTGCAAGTAATTTGTATTCCTTCCTACTAGCTTTTTTCGGTGCTGTGTAGATGTAAACGTGATTGCAAATGCTACATAACAATATTGCAGAGTACGAATTAAACAAGAAATCTGTCAGTCACCACATAGCAAAACGTTATGGTACTTTGAGCTGTAGAGTCTAGTTTTGAAATGAGTAATACGCCAAGAACTGCTCCCTTATTTGCATTCCTTATCTGGGTAGAACTGATAAAACAATTGCTACAGGTACAACGCCGTAGTTCCTTTCAATAACATGCCGCTGGGCTGCACATCGTGACGTGATGCCCCCACCACGTACGAAATTCCACACAGAAATGCGACGAAAAGCGTATGGCAAGCACCAAGCACGGGCCGTCTACGTCATCGTAGCTGCGCATGTGCAATACGGTGCGGTGTCTGGCGCTACCGAAAGATGGCAGCACGGTAGGCAAGCGTGTATCAAATAAAAGTGGCGTTTGCGCGGCTGAGGAGTGTGCGTCTGCGATGGGGTTTCTGCGAAATAGTGATTGACGGATATGAATTTTGTTGCTAACACCAAGAAGATATTACAGAGACGTAGCTACGACTTTCTCTCGCAGAAATATTCTATTTTATTGATTACTTTAATCATTTTTTCATTGTTAACCACTGTAATACAATTTGGTGAGGTTAGTAAAACAATCGTATCCGGTTGTACAACGATTTATAAGAAGTGCAGATAATATTTCGAGATTTTGTTCAGTGTAATTACGATTCGACAATTTTTTTCTCTTTGAAGCGTTCATTTGTGTGCAGGTGTGGTTACGTTGGAGCAAGGAAAAATACGAAGCTGCGTTCAATCCATTTAGTGACAATGTCATCAAAAAACCACTACAAGATAAGCTTTGCCAGCATGTACCTATTGATGTTGTTTACACATGGGTTAACGGTTCGGACCCTTTACTGCAAGGGCAACTTCGTGAGTATGAAGAGAAGCTGCGAGAGGAGAAGCCGGCAGAGTGCCCTTACGCAGTCTGTTTGCCGTCACACATTGTCACAGCGAGGTATGGCTTATTAACCAGGGTATTTTCCATTTCTTAATGATACATTACTTCAAAGTTATTTATCATCCATTGTTCTGGAGATCTTATCACCTGTTTCATGAATGACAGTCATTTTCAAGGTATGAGCCCTCATTCTTAACCTGTTGTTAAGTGTGGCTCATGATTCGTAGTTAATGATCAACACCGTTCAGTTTACAAATACTGCAAGTTATTGTTTTGTAATTGAATCTGAATTTTAATATTAGTGCAGTTACTGTACAGACGATCTCGCTGCTTTACTGAATGGAATGCCATCTACAAATATGTAATATTTCTTTCTTACAGTGGTGATAAATGGACCTCACAGTCTAGGCTCCGAAATACATTTGCAGTGTTGTAAAGAATTTTGATGAAATTGAACTTTTTCGCTTTACTCTCTTTGAATGTTTGACTTTACCAACATAATTTGTGTTCCGTTATTCTTGTAAAATATGCTTCATGAGACTTCTATGGTATTGGAATGCGAAAATGCTTCTTAGTTAAGGTTTCCCGCTACATTTCGCGTAGCAGAAAATCTGTTTCAAATACATATTATGTTACGGTCAGTTGTAGGCAAAATTTTGCCAGTTTGTAGCCAAAGTTGTAGGTATGTCATACCAGAAAAAGTAGATGATAACTCCAGTGTATAACTTGGAAGCTGGTATGCTTCCAATTTCTATAACCAGTCAAGGACATGTATGATTTAGTGTCAATGGTATCGCCCGATTCCACCCGCCTGAATTTGTGTGGTATTGAGTTCATGTGAGCTTTGTCATCGTGCTTACATGGTTTTGAGTTTAGGTAGTAGGTGCGGTAACGTACGGTAGGTTGTGGAAGTGTTTTCAGCTAGTCACTACAGTTATTTTGTTGATGTATTTGGAGTTTTTGTTAAGTCTGATTAGTTTGGTGTTTGTTGTGCGGAAAGAAGTCTAATTTTTTTGTTGCTTTTTTGTTATATATGAATATGGCAGTGAAGACAAGTGTGTCATTACGTTTGGAGATCGGTGATACAATTTCTGACAAACAGTTTCCGTAATGTTCAGACTTTTTGCTGAATATGTTAGGTGTCAAGTTTGTGGCAACAACGTGGGGTTGACGGAAGTTCCTTCAGCTCGGACCAGGGACATGTATGTGTGGCATTGTCGGCGTGCGCGCCCCCGTGCGTGTGTGTGTGTGCGTGTGTGTGTGTGTGTGTGAGTGTATGTATGCGGGGGGGAGGGGAAGTAGTTTTGGTTTTTTCCATAGTAATTGCGATTTGTGTGTTGTATGTTTATAGGGCCTAGTTGTCTTTTAATTGATGTATTGAGTATAGGGTATTTGGATTTTTGAGAAGTTGGGGGTTTTCATTCCACTTTTCAGAGTTGTAGGTGCTGGTCTTTTGGATGTACATAACTGCTGGTTGAGCTGTGTAGGTCACAGGAAATGTCCGATTTCACTTTTCGGGGCTAAGGGGGTTGAGGTGTTGGGTTTTTGGTGTTGATGCATGTGGTTTAGCTGTATAGCTCAAGAGAAATGTCAGGTTACTGTGGTTTTGTTGCTGTGGTGTGGTGGGGAATTTTGTAATTTCAAGTTTTTTAAACTTATTTGTTGTGTGATGGTGCGGTGTTTTTTTTTAATTGTTGTACACATATATTTAGCCTGACCCCACCGTAAACACCCAGTTTTACCTGGTTGTCCTGTCATCTTCATTTTACTTTTGGAGTGAGATGTTATCGTGTCATTTTTATTGTTTGTTTGTTGGCATGTGTAGGTAGTGACGTCATCATCATCATTTTGTATATGCTAAAAGCAGCTGTTCCTGCTGTATTGTTGACATCATGGGTCAAAGCAGGCAGGTGGAATTTGTTGTTACTGTGATGTGCGTATTCTAGTATTTCTGTATTAGCTATTTAATTTGCAATGGGCACCTCAGTTAGTGCAAACATTACTTGTAACTTTGATATTTTTAGAGCTCAGTGTGCCGAATGTATGTGTAATTTGTGGTGGTCTTTGTATCACTTTGGGCATAGTGCTCTCCTTTATTATTGCGTCGTATCCAGCACATCTAATTCACTTCTCCTCAATATATTCGGGATCTGTTCATTCGTTGTGGCCTATCTCCATTTGATTCCGTTCTTCATCTCATTCACTGGAGCTAAGATTCATCTCATCAGCTTCTGCCTTCCTGGTGGTACATATTTCTGTGCCACAGAGAGAAACTGCATCGTGATTCTTGTCCAATATTAGGCTGAAGTTCAGTAGGGCCTCCTCCACAACCAGATTTCAGAACTATTCAAATATTGATCCTCTTTAATTTTGGTTGTCCTTGATTCAGTGCTATCCAGTACCACATTCCAAATCTAAAACTTGACATTTTTGCCATCCACAAACCTTTCATGTTTTCTGAAGGTGTCTTATCCATACATATTTAACTTCTAATTTTCTCCATACAGCTTGCATTTCCTGTCATCAAACTCCCTAAATACCCAAAAGATATTACATCTTCTGAGGTCTTTTCTTTCAAGTATATTTTTCCAGAGCTCTCGTGTGTGCTGATTCTCATCACTTTTGACTTTCCTACATTTATTGTCATTCCATACTCTCTTCCCCACTTTTATGATCTTCTACATCATAAATTGTAGTTTTTTATCTGATTAAGCCAACACTGCTTGATAATCTGCATAGTTAATTCTCTTTATTCTTTCTCTTCCTATTGTTACGTATTTTGCTTTTTCTATTACTTGGTATGCTTGTTTTTGAGCATAAATATTGACAAGGATTGTGACAAACGACATACTTGTCTAAATTCTCTTCCAAAGCTTGCCTTACCCGTTTCCTCATCTTCCATCTTCTGTCCTTCTTGTGTACACCAAGTTTTCAGTACCTTCAGCAAGATATTCCAGTCCACCAAGCTGTCACCAAAACATTCTGGATTGTTCACAACCCCATTAACTTGTAGCATTATGTGTCCTGTCATCTTCGTTCGGTAGCATCTTGTTCTCCATTTCCTTTCCTGAATCCTAACTGATCCTTATCCTTGCTTTCCTCAGTTCTTCATTCTAATCTTCTGAATTAAAGATTACACATGACCTCTGTGATATGGTATATGAAATTGTCTTGTAATATTTGCATTCTTTGGTGTTTTATTTCTTAGGGTAAAGGGAGTAAAATACTTTCGAGTTGATATTCAGGCCAGTGCCCTGATGATGTATCATACTGATGAGCTTTCTTAGTCAGGATATTGCTCTTCAGCTGGTATCTTATCACAGCCCGTTGCTTTCCTCTTTCTAACGTCTTTAATGGCATTTACTTCACGTATCAATAATATTGAGCCCCCCCCCCCCCTCCCCATGAACCATGGACCTTGCCGTTGGTGGGGAGGCTTGCATGCCTCAGCGATACAGATAGCCATACCATGGCTGCAACGACAGCAGAGGGGTATCTGTTGAGAGGCCAGACAAACGTGTGGTTAGAAAATTTAAAAAGGGAAATGGATAGGTTAAAGTTGGATGTAGTGGGAATTAGTGAAGTTTGGTGGCAGGAGGAACAAGAGTTCTGGTCAGGTGACTACAGGGTTATAAACACAAAATCAAATAGGGGTAATGCAGGAGTAGGTTTAGTAATGAATAGGAAAATAGGAATGCTGGTAAGCTACTACAAACAGCATAGTGAACGCATTATTGTGGCCAAGATAGATACGAAGCCCATGCCTACCACAGTAGTACACGTTTATATGCCAACTAGCTCTACAGATGACGAAGAAATTGAAGAAATGTATCATGAAATAAAAGAAATTATTCAGATAGTGAAGGGAGATGAACATTTAATAGTCATGGGTGACTGGAATTCGTCAGTAGGAAAAGGGAGAAAAGGAAGCATAGTAGGTGAATATGGATTGGCGGTAAGAAACAAAAGAGGAAGATGCCTGGTAGAATTTTTGCACAGAGCACACCTTAATCATAGCTAGCACTTGGTTCAAGAATCATAAAAGAGGACTGTATACATAGAAGAAGCCTGGAGATACTGACAGGTTTCAGATAGGTTATATAATGGTAAGACTGATATTTAGGAACCAGATTTTAAATTGTAAGACATTTCCAGGGGCAGATCTGGACTCTGACCACAATCTATTGGTTATGAACTGTAGATTAAAACTGAAGAAACTGCAAAAAGGTGGGAATTTAAGGAGATGGGACCTGGATAAACTGACTAAATCAGAGGTTGTAGAGTGTTTCAGGCAGAGCATAAGGGAACAATTGACAAGAATGGGGGAAAGAAATGCAGTAGAAGAAGAATGGGTAGCTTTGAGGGATGAAGTAGTGAAGGCAGCAGAGGATCAAGTAGGAAAAAAGACGAGGGCTAGTAGAAATCCGTAGGTAACAGAAGAAATATTGAATTTAATTGATGAAAGGAGAACATATAAAAATGCAGTAAATGAAGCAGGCAAAAAGGAATACAAACGTCTCAAAAATGAGATCGACCGGAAGTGCAAAATGGCTAAGCAGGGATGGCTAGAGGACAAATGTAAGGATGTAGAGGCTTGTCTCACTAGGGGTAAGATAGATATTGCCTACAGGAAAATTAAAGGGACCTTTGGAGAGAAGAGAGCCACTTGTATGAATGTCAAGAGCTCAGATGGCAACCCAGTTCTAAGCAAAGAAGGGAAGGCAGAAAGGTGGAAGGAGTATATAGAGGGTTTATACAAGGGTGATGTACTTGAGGACAATATTTTGGAAATGGAAGAGGATGTAGATGAAGATAAAATGGGAGATATGATACTGCGTGAAGAGTTTGACAGAGCACTGAAAGACCTGAGTCAAAACAAAGCCCCGGGAGTAGACAACATTCCATTAGAACTACTGACAGCCTTGGGAGAGCCAGCCCTGACAAAACTCTACCATCTGGTGAGCAAGATGTATGAGACAGGTGAAATACCCTCAGACTTCAAGAAGAATATAATAATTCCAATCCCATAGAAAGCAGGTGTTGACAGATGTGAAAATTACCGAACTATCAGTTTAATAAGTCACAGCTGCAAAATACTAACGCGAATTCTTTACAGACGAATGGAAAAAGCAGTAGAAGCCGACCTTGGGGAAGATCAGTTTGGATTCCGTAGAAATATCGGAACACGTGAGGCAATACTGACCCTACGACTTATCTTAGAAGCTAGATAAAGGAAAGGCAAACCTACGTTTCTAACATTTGTAGACTTAGAGAAAGCTTTTGCCAATGTTGGCTGGAATACTCTCTTTCAAATTTTAAAGGTGGCAGGGGTAAAATACAGAGAGCGAAAAGCTATTTACAATTTGTGCAGAAACCAGATGGCAGGTTATAAGAGTCGAGGGACATCAAAGGGAAGCAGTGGTTGGGAAGGGAGTGAGACAGGGTTGTAGCCTCTCCCCGATGTTATTCAATCTGTATATTGAGGAAGCAATGAGTGAAACAAAAGAAAAATTCGGAGTAGGTATTAAAATCCATGGAGAAGAAATAAAAACTTTGAGGTTCGCCAATGACGTTGTAATTCTGTCAGAGACAGCAAAGGACTTGGAAGAGCAGTTGAACGGGATGGATAGTGTCTTGAAAGGAGGGTATAAGATGAACATCAACAAAAGCAAAATGAAGATAATGGAATGTAGTCGAATTAAGTTGGGTGATGCTGAGGGAATTAGATTAGGAAATGAGACCTTTAAAGTAGTAAAGGAGTTTTGCTATTTGGGGAGCAAAATAACTGATGATGGTCGAAGTAGAGAGGATATAAAATGTAGACTGGCTATGGCAAGGAAAGCATTTCTGAAGAAGAGAAATTTGTTAACATCAAGTATAGATTTAAGTGTCAGAAAGTCATTTCTGAAAGTATTTGTGTGGTATCAGGGAGGATGCTTGGCACATGAAGCGTGTCACGCTGCAAAAATCTGCCCTTTCTGAAATGGCCATCTCTTTGAATGGTGAAGGATCATTGAATGCTGCTTTATGTGACCTAGCAACCTTCCCTTCCCTGGCTACACCATGGGAGGAGGGTCAGGCTTACTGTCTTGGGATTAAACCCTTTCCTTGTTACCTTGTCTTCCAACAAGCATGGTCTCGGTTTTCTTTTTGTCTGAAATAAACACTACCGGATCTGAAGTACTTTCAGCTAAAAATTATATTTATTCGTGCTTTTTGTTTAGTAACTACACCATTTTCAATATGAACATTACTACTCTAAATGCATTATACTGCACTGGTCACATAAACACATCCATCTCCCTCCAATACTGACAAAGAAGTGGTGGGCAAGCCAACATGTGCCCGGAAGTTGCAGACATTCCTGCATTCTAGATTCTTTGGTCTACTGACCTTAATAAACTCCAAAGATACATGTAAATAAATACATACAAATGTACAGCATTTAACATCTCAAACGAATCCATTACTTATCATAAAAGAAAATATTCATAATTAAATAAATTAAACACATTTTCTGGCAGCATAATGAATTTCCTTAACTCTTTACTGCGGGCATCGTACTTTTCGCATGAGATAAACTTTATCTCCGACAGTTAATTACATTACAATAGCCCACCCTGGTCCACTTGCCAGTCCGATACAGAAATTGCATCACTGTCTTGGCTTGTATACAACTTTTTATCACAACTCTAGTAAAATGTTTATTCTTGTGGTGTCACTGCCAGACACCACACTTGCTTGGTGGTAGCCTTTAAATCGGCCGCGGTCCGTTAGTATACGTCGGACCCGCGTGTCGCCACTACCAGTGATCGCAGACCGTGCGCCGCCACACGGCAGGTCTAGAGAGACTTCCCAGCACTCGCCCCAGTTGTACAGCCGACTTTGCTAGCGATGGTTCACTGACAATATACGCTCTCAGTTGCTGAGACGATAGTTAGCATAGCCTTCAGCTACGTCATTTGCTACGACCTAGCAAGGCGCCATTATCAGTTGCTATTGATCCTGTTAATCATGTACCGTCAGACCGACGTTCACCATTAATGGATTAAAGTTAAGTATTCCACCAGCTACGTCCGTTTTTCTACATTCTAATTTCCCTGTCCTGTTCCAGACCTCACGCCAGCCTGCGTGAGCTAAAACGCGTGCCTTTCGGCTTCCTCTAATATTCCTGGGTTGGCTCTCCTGCCAATCCACAATAATTCTTGCATCACCCGTTGACTTCCTCCTTTGCCTCACAACATAAATTACATAAACACACACACCGGTTTGTTGCTCAGAAATTTACTATAAAACAATACTAAAGTTAAAACATTTTCTCATATTAGAACAAACATAGTACTAACTCCTATATCATCAGTGAGGTTGCAAAAGTATTTCAATTCAACAACACTATTCTCTCATGAGCCTTGTAGATTATGTGATATCAAAATTAAGAGGCAGAATAAGCCAACATAAAGTATCTGTGTTGTGTTATCAACACAGCTGAATGAAAACAGTTATCATGGTGAGCATGATGTAAGACAAAAGCTCACTTGCATATACAAGAAAGTATAGTCTATTAACTATAGAACATTTTTTTAATATAAGCATTATGGTCTATTTAAGTGAATGAACAAGATTTCAAAAATTGTGAAATTTGCTATTCTCAAACTGCAGGGGTGGGTGACATGTCTTGTCTCCTAGCATCATCAGTCAAATAAAATCCCTCATTTATCAAGTTTACATATTTTGCAATTCATTAAGTACTGTACAATTACTTAAACAAACATGTTGGCATCATGAAATCTAATCTTATAATAGAATTGAGCGACAATCAGTCAAGATACATCATCATTTTGCATGATGTAGGTTACACGGGTTAGTATGGTGATTGCAATTTGTTCCCGTGACTTTATTTCACAGCATTTAGTTCTTTTTTTTTCTTTTTTTCCAGTAAAATTCTTTCCAGATAAAGGCATGTTTGTATGCTCAATTTGCTCTTTTCTCAATATATGGCTTCAGAGAAACAACATTCCTAAGACCAAACAGCTTTCTCGACTTGGGATATACTAATGGGTACGTATTTGGGTGGGGGTTCTCAATAATCTCAAATGGCCCAATGTAAATATCAAAAAACTTCTTGAGTTCTGCTGTTAGTAACTTCGATCGTTCGTGGGATTTCACTAAGACATGGTCACCTACTCTGAATGTGGTAGCATTTATTTTCCTATCATGTCTATTTTTCCTAGCTTCACCTACTTTCTTCATGGTTTTCTTTACAATCTCTTCATGTTCTTTCATGGATATTAAGCTACATCGTGGAAAGTCTATTAATTCAGAAATAAGATTCGCTGGGCTGAGATGAAACATAATTTCATATGGTGAAAACCCAGTAGAGCTATGCTGCAAGCTGTTCATGATATCCTCGAAGTTGTTTACATGGTCAGACCAACTAGGGTGTTTGTGACTACAATACGTCCTACAAAGTCTCCCTATTTCTCTCATGTACCTTTCTGCTGGGTGTGAAGATGGGCTGTACACGGATATCAAGATGTGTTTTGTGTTAGTTTTTTCCATGAATGCTTTCCAGTTTTTGAAACAAATTGTGAACTATCAGATAGTATAGCTTTAGGTTTCCCTACACTCTTGAAGTAATCTCTCTCAATCTTTGTAATGATCTCTTTACTTTTAGCTTTTCGAACAGGATAAAGTTTAATTAGTTTGGAAAATACACCAACCATGACGAATATAAAACAATGGCCGCCTTTGCTTTTAGGTAAATGACCATAAAAGTCTACAGCTACTAAATCTAATGGCTTATCTGGAATAATGTTCTGCATTTCTCCCTGACATGTTCTGTTATTATTCAGATAGTGAAGGGAGACGAAAATTTAATAGTCATGGGTGACTGGAATTCAGTAGTAGGAAAAGGGAGAGAAGGAAATGTAGTAGGTGAATATGGATTGGGGGTAAGAAATGAAAGAGGAAGCCGCCTGGTAGAATTTTGCGCAGAGCATAACTTAATCATAGCTAACACTTCGTTCAAGAATCATCAAAGAAGGTTGTATACATGGAAGAACCCTGGAGATACTAAAAGGTATAGATTATATAATGGTAAGACAGAGATTTAGGAACCAGATTTTGAATTGTAAGACATTTCCAGGGGCAGATGTGGACTGACCACAATCTATTGGTTATGAACTGTAGATTAAATTTGAAGAAACTGCAAAAAGGTGGGAATTTAAGGAGATGGGACCTGGATAAACTGACTAAACCAGAGGTTGCACAGAGTTTCAGAGAGAGCATAAGGGAACAATTGACAAGAACGGGGGAAAGAAATACAGTAGAAGAAGAATGGGTAGCTTTGAGGGATGAAGTAGTGAAGGCAGCAGAGGATCAAATAGGAAAAAAGACGAGGGCTGATAGAAATCCTTGGGTGACAGAAGAAATATTGAATTTAATTGATGAAAGGAGAAAATATAAAAATGCGGTAAATGAAACAGGCTAAAAGGAATACAAACATCTCAAAATGAGATCGATAGGAAGTGCAAAATGGCTAAGCAGGCATGGCTAGAGGACAAATGTAAGGATATAGAGGCTTATCTCACTAGAGGTAAGATAGATACTGCCTACAGGAAAACTAAAGAGACCTTTGGAGAAAAGAGAACCACTTGTATGAATATCAAGAGCTCTGATGGAAACCAGTTTTAAGCAAAGAAGGGAAAGCAGAAAGGTGGAAGAAGTATGTAGGGGGTCTATACAAGGGCGATGTACTTGAGGACAATATTATGGAAATGGAAGAGGATGTAGATGAAGATGAAATGGGAGATATGATACTGCATGAAGAGTTTGACAGAGCACTGAAAGACCTGAGTCAAAACAAAGCCCCGGGAGTAGACAACATTCCATTAGAACTACTGACAGCCTGGGGAGAGCAGTCCTGACAAAACTCTACCATCTGGTGAGCAAGATGTATGAGACAGGTGAAATACCCTCAGACTTCAAGAAGAATATAATAATTCCAATCCCAAAGAAACCAGGCGTTGACAGATGTGAAAATTGCCGAACTATCAGTTTAATAAGTCACGGCTGCAAAATACTGACGCGAATTCTTTACAGACGAATGGAAAAACTGGTAGAAGCCGACCTTGGGGAAGATCAGTTTGGATTCCGTAGAAATATGGGGACACGTGAGGCAATACTGACCCTGTGACATATTTTAGAAGCTAGATTAAGAAAATGCAAACCTACGTTTCTAGCATTTGTAGACTTAAAGAAAGGTTTTGACAATGTTGACTGGAATACTCTCTTCCAAATTCTGAAGGTGGCAGGAGTAAGATGCAGGGAGCGAAAGGCTATTTACAATTTGTACAGAAACCAGATGGCAGTTTTAAGAGGTGAGGCACATGAAAGGGAAGCAGTGGTTGGGAAGGGAGTGAGACAGGGTTGTAGCCTCTCCCCGATGTTATTCAATCTGTATATTGAGCAAGCAGTAAAGGAAACAAAAGAAAAATTCAGAGTAGGCATTAAAATCCATGGAGAAGAAATAAAAACTTTGAGGTTCGCCAATGACATTGTAATTCTGTCAGAGACAGCAAAGGACTTGGAAGGGCAGTTAACGGGATGGATAGTGTCTTGAAAGGAGGATATAAGATGAACGTCAACAAAAGCAAAACGAGGATAATGGAATGTAGTCGAATTAAGTTGGGTGATGCTGAGGGAATTCGATTAGGAAATGAGACACTTAAAGTGGTAAAGGAGTTTTGCTATTTGGGGGAGCAATATAACTGATGATGGTCGAAGTAGAGAGGCTATAAAATGTAGACTGGCAATGGCAAGGAAAGCGTTTCTGAAGAAGAGAAATTTGTTAACATCGGGTATAGATTTAAGTGTCAGGAAGTCGTTTCTGAAACTATATGTATGGAGTGTAGCCATGTATGGAAGTGAAACATGGACGATAACTAGTTTGGACAAGAAGAGAAAAGAAGCTTTCGAAATGTGGTGCTACAGAAGAATGCTGAAGATTAGATGGGTAAATCACATAACTAATGAGGAGGTACTGAATAGGATTGGGGAGAAGAGGAGTTTGTGGCACAACTTGATTAGAAGAAGGGATCGGTTGGCAGGACATGTTCTGAGGCATCAAGGGATCACCAGTTTAGTATTGGAGGGCACCGTGGAGGGTAAAAATTGTAGAGGGAGACCAAGAGATGAATACACTAAGCAGATTCAGAAGGATGTAGGTTGCAGTGGGTACTGTGAGATGAGGAGGCTTGCACAGGATAGAGTAGCGTGGAGAACTGCATCAAACCAGTCTTAGGACTGAAGACCACAAGAACAACAACAACAATGTTCTGTTGCTTACTTTTACTCTTTGGCATTTGTCGCATGTTGATATTTCGTTCCTCACCTTCCTTACCATGTTATAAAAGTAGATATTTTCTTGTAACTTTTTTACACATTTCTGTATTCCACAGTGACCATAACTCTCATGGGTGTACTTTATTAACTTGTCTGCTTCGCACTCTCGCCAACATAGCTTCCAATTGTCAGAGTCCACATTTGTTCTTCTAAAGAGTATTCCCTCAAAGACCTTATAGTATTTGTCAAGTTTAGCATACCCTCTTTTGCCTAAACAGTCCTTAACCAATTTCCAATTAGGATCGTTATTTTGTCCCCTCCTGATGTTATTGCAAAGTGTCCTTATGAGCTTTTCATCTTGGATTCCCTTCATGTATCTTATTTTAAATTCCCTTTCTTCCTCTTGATCAAACATTTCCTGATCTCCTCCTACTTGTAACCTGGATAAAGCATCAGCTGCTACATCTTCTGACCCCTTAATATACTCAATTTCGTATTCAAACTGTTGCATGAACTTTGCCACCTGGTTAATCTACTGTGATACAGTCTACACTCCTGCAAGTAACTTAAAGCTTTGTGGTCTGAATACACTTTTATCTTGTGTCCTAACAGGCAGGTTTTAAATTTTGTAAGTGCCCAGTGTACTGCGAGTAATTCTTTTTCTGTGACTGTGTACGTTCTCTCATGTTTAAATAACATTCTGCTGGCAAATGCAATAGTACAATGAAGATTTTTTCCATTCACAACTTTCTCCTGAAATAGTTCTGCTCCTAGTCTATAATCACTACTGTCAGTGTGAAGACAAAGTGGCAAACTAAAATCTGGTCTGTGTAAAAGTCTGTTCTAACAAAGTTCATTCTTAATTTTATCGAATGCTTTCTGACACTCTTCAGACAAATTCCATGTAGCATTTTTTCTAAGTTAGTTGCTTAAACATGTTACATTAAGGCATTGTCCATTTATGTTTTCGATGGAATCCACAGAGTCCATAGAAAGATTTTATTTGTTTTCGGTTTCTAGGAGATGGAAAGTTTACGATAGATTTTATTTTCTCAGGATCTGCACCTATCCCTTCCTTAGTAATGACATGACCTAAAAATTTGAGTTCTGTCACAGCAAATCTACATTTTTCCAGTTTTAATGTCATTCCCCCTCTTCTGAGTTTCTCACACACCTTTTTTTCAATAACTTCAAATGATCCTCCCAACTTTGATTTGACACTAATATATCGTCTACATAAATTGTTAATTCTGACACAACTTCTTGGCCAAGTACATAGTCTAATGCCCTTATAAATTCGGCGACTGATGAGTTTAATCCGAAAGGCACTACACGATACTGGTAACATTCCCCATTGTATAAGAAAGCAGTGTACTTTCTAGAACTAATTGCAAGAGGTACTTGATGAAAACCTGAAGTTAGGTCAAGGCTTGACATAATTTGGATATTTTTAAATTTGTATAACAACTCATCGATGTTCTTTGGGTGGTCAGTTTCTCTGTATAAACATTTGTTTAACTGTCTGGAATGTAGTACTAATCTCACTTGCCGATTAGGTTTATTTACAATCACTAAGGGATTATTATAAGGGCTGATACTCCTCTCAATGATTTCACACACTTCCATCTTTTGTAATTCTTTCTCCACTGCTACCCTTTTCGAGATTGGAATATTGTATGGTTTTGTAAAGAAAGGTTCATGTGGCTTCAACTGTAAAGTACATTGGTATCCAATTACTTTACCTGGTATATTGCTAAATACATCACTATATTCCCACAAAAATAATTTCAAATCTTGTTTTTGGTTCTCAGTTAGTTCTCTAGCTTCGGCTACTTTTTCATTTACCAACTTTTCAAACTCTATCACATCTGTATCAAAATCTGTGGCACGGCTTTCAATGTACTTACCTTCTTTTGTAAATTCAATACTGTTCACAGTCTTATTCATACACAACATATTTGATGTAAGAAGTTTCGTAGCGATGACTTCACCACTTGGTAGAGTCATCATTAATTTCTGTCCAGCCCAATCAAATGCTGCACTTACTTTTGTTATCCAAGACATACCTAGGATAAAATCCTCTGTGAGATCAGGAATGGCAAGACACCCATGTGACCATGATACTCCTTCAATTTCAAAAGTAATAAAAGTCTGACTCCTTATTGATTTATTGTGCTTCCCAGTAGCACCTCTTATTTTAATTCCTACTACAGGTAACTCAACATAATCCTTATTAGTTTCCAGTTTTTTACTTAATGATTCTGATATCCCAGATACTTGACTTCGTATGTCCACTAAACACTTTCCTTTCCATGATCCTATCTGTACATCAGTAAACAGACTGCTTACATCAAAGTTACCTAATTGCATTTTCTTGGGTCTGATTACTATTCCTGAATATTTCATTAATCCAACTACATTCATTTGTGCTATTGTGTGTCTCTCCTTTATATTTATCTCTTGCCATCTGAGCAATGTGATACTTAATTCTATGCCACCATTCTGGATACAAAGTTTCACATATATCAAGTGTTACCTTTCTGAAATTTTCATCATCCTTAATGACACTACCTTTAACCCATAAGTTAAACAAAAATTGCTCACTATCTGACATTTCATCATCTACTCCCTTAATGCTGTTAAGATTACTTGTTGTCAATTCCTTCTCGTTTTTCTTACATGTATCAAGATCAAACAACTCATTGACTAAAATTCTGGCATCCTTATCATTCAAATTGTCAACTGCGTTCATGTGTACCTCGCTAATTTCATTACTATCCTCTTTTTATATTAGTAATCCCTAAAGCTTCCAACTCCTCACTTACACCAATAAAACATCTTTCTTCACTACTATCCTCAATCTCCTTTTCTTCCCAATCAACATAACAAAAATTATCCTCATGATCCTCTGCACTCTTACCTTCAGTATGCAGATACACATTTAAATCATCTTTACTAGGTGCAATTTTCATTCCTAGCCCACCAGACTCTTCCATAAATTCTCTAATTCCCAATACACTTTGATCATTTGAACAACTATTTTTCAGCAAGGTGCCCCTCTCAACCCACTCATAGGATGAATCTAAGTTTAATTCTTCAGTTTTCTAAGCAATCAGTGTCTTTAAATAACTTACCTTTTGTTTCTGGTTTATTTGTATGACATATATTATTTGTAACAGATACTACATTAATGGGATAACACTTCTCTTTAAAATAATTACTCATTATGTCACAGGTATCTTTCTGTTTAGTTTGACGGTTTGGGTTGGCCCTTTACATTTGTGTATAAGTAGCTCCTACCTTGCGGACCGCCAATGGAGCCCTATTCAGTGTTTCAACTCCTGTTCAGTTCTCCCCATACCACTATGACTATTCCACGCCTTTGGTTTATTTCCAAAGTGTCTGTTACCAGATTGATTATGACTATTTCCATACTGACCTTTGTAATGGAAATTGTGTCCTTGTGATCCCTTGAAGTTGTACTGGTGATTTCTCTGATGAGTGTCACTACTTCAAAAATTGTGTGGTTCCTTTTTATTGTGTTGTGTGTTTCCCCAATTTCTATGCCCTGTCTTTTGAAAATGGTTTTGACTATGGCGTAGTGGTTTACCCGTTTTCTCAATAATTCTGTCTAGTTTGTCAACATATTTCAAAAACTGATCTATTGTATCATCTGGACCATAAGCTAACTCCCATTGTGGTTCATATGGTAGTCTCCTTTTAAGTGCATCGATTTGAGTGAGTTCACCAAAAGGTTTGCTTAGGTGAGTGAGTTTCCTTAACTGATTTCTGCAAAATTGCTTCATGCTACCAAACTCATGTTTATAAACAGGTCCATTCAAGAATTCGCTTTTTTATTCTTGCTTGTTCTGTCTCTGACCAGAATTTACTTAAGAACCTCTCCTCAAACTCTGCAAAAGCCATTCCCTCCGTACAATAATGATTAGTCCATGACAATGCTTCACCTTCTAGAAATCTTTTCACAAATTTAATTTTCAAATTATCGTTCATATTTGGAAAAAAGTTATTTTTGCAATGCTGCAGGAAATCTACCGGATGCATACTGGTCTCATCTGAAAAGTTTTTTACTGGAATTGTGCACCACAAAGTGCCAATGTTGTTCGGCAAACTATTGGTGACAATATTGCTACTAACACTTTCAAGTTTCTTAGTGATGTCATTAATACTACTTTCTAAACTATTGACTTCCTTTTTTGCTTATCTGATTATTCACATCTATTTTTTCAGTAATAATTCCTATCTTTTGTTCAAATTTGCTTTCTACTTTAACAATTTTATCGTCTACAAGAAAAATACGATCAGATACTGTTTCTTCTAGATGTTTGATATCTGAATGCACAACTTTAAACGCATTACGGATTTTTTCTCTACCTGTACTAACTTCAGTTTTCAGATTTTTTACTTTTTCATCTACATTTTTAACTTTTCTCCCGACATAATTGATGAGCTTAAGATTCTGGTCTAACTGAGCAGTGTTGTTTTGCTCTATTTGTTCCAAACGAATCTCATTAGCACCGAGTCGGTCTTTAATATTTCCTAACCACTGCCCATTTTGTCTGTTAGTGTCATCAATTGCCTTAAATTTTCCTTCCATATAATTCATTTTGTTTATAACGTGTCTTTAACTTCATCCTGTTTTTCCGTATGAGTTTCAACTTTGTCTACAGGATCCAGACTATTACTGTTGCACTCACTTTCGTATGATAAATTTACATCGATACTAGCATTGGCGACACCATCGTCAATAATTTCCTCTTT
Organism: Schistocerca serialis cubense; assembly: GCF_023864345.2. Lineage (NCBI taxonomy): Eukaryota > Metazoa > Arthropoda > Insecta > Orthoptera > Acrididae > Schistocerca > Schistocerca serialis. The sequence goes on from NC_064646.1 coordinate 512,297,669, forward strand.
TACAATAGTCATCTTTTAAATAGGAATAAACAAAACACAAAAATTTATCTTTTCTAAAGGATACTAAATAACCTTACTCACAGTTTACTGATTTTCTTATCTTATAACATCTTCTTTGTTGATTGGTGCATTATGGAATTCACAACACTGAAACACTAGACTTATATGAACATTGCTTCATTTTTGGTTGCACAACACTTTACACTTTTTTCTTGACTTATTGCGCCATTATTCTTGCTCCAGTAACTGCATTCCGTTGTCTTGAAGGTATCGTCATATGACTTCCTTTGTCTTGAAGGTATCAGCATACAACTTCCTTGAACATTTTCATCCAGGATGTACGAATTCTGTCGTTTTCTTCGCAATCTCGGTGATAATTTATTTCGGTAACGTTTTCAATAATCCCGGACGACGCCACCATATTGTACTGGTTGTTACCTATCTCGTTTCTTAGATAACTGAAAAATTGTGGAATCTTATGCGGTATATTGTGGTAGGACCACACTCTCTTACGTGTTTCTGAATAAGAATAATATGAGTAGTTCCAGCACAATTTCAGCAAGACTTATTTATTAGTAGTTGCTGAAAGATTACACACTGCAGATCTCGTTTGTCTAGGGGTTCTCGAAGTTTTGTCTGCAAAATAATCCTTCCAACAAGCATGGCCTGGGTTTTCTTCTTGTTTGAAGTAAACACTACTGGATCTGAAGTACTTTCAACTAAAAATTATATTTATTCGTACTTTTTGTTTAGTAACTACACCATTTTCACTATGAACATTGCTACTCTAAATGCGTTATACTGCACTGGTCACATCAACATGTCCATCTCCCTCCAATACCGACAAAGAAGTGACGGGCAAGCCAACATGTGCCCGGAAGTTGCAGACATTCCTGCATTCTAGATTCTTTGGTCTACTGACCTTAATAAACTCCAAAGATACATATAAATATATAGCATTTAACATCTCAAACGAATCCGTTATTTATCATAAAAGAAAATATTCATAATTAAATAAATTAAACACATTTTCTGGCAACATAATGAAATTACCTTAACTCTTTACTGTGGGCTTCGTTCTTTTTGCATGAGATAAACTTTATCTCCGACAGTTAATTACATTACACTGTGATAGTCTGAAATATCCCAGTGGCTATCCCTCCTCACCAATCTCTTTGGTCCAGGGAGTAATTTTTCATAGGGACTTCATCCTGCAAACTGATGAGGAACTAGGGGCTAATCTGGAGCGGCGTGGCGTTCATTTTGTTTGAAGTGTGCAGAAAGGTCGCAAAGACAAACGGACTAATACTGGCACCTTCATTCTGGCTTTTGAGGGGGATATTCTCCCAGAAAAGTCAAGGTTATGTGCTACAGATGTGACGTGAAGCCATACATCCTTCCACCTAAGCGGTGCTTTCAGTGCTTGTGTTTTGGGCATATGTCTTGTGTGGTGACTGTGGCCACCCACTCTGTGAGGGAAGCCTCTGTGTTCCGCCACCTGTGTGTGTCAATTGTGCTGACCGCCACTCCACTCACTCGTTGGATTGTTCAGCCTGCAAAAGAGAAAAGAAGATAGAAGAATACAAGTCTCTGGATCACCGTTCTTATCTTGAGGCTCACCAAAAGTATGAGATACTCCACCCAGTGTCACTATCTTCAACTTTTGCCTCTGTTACTTCATTTCCTCCTCTTTCCTCGTCCTTACCCCAGCCCCGTATCTCTCCCCCCTCCCCCACCTCTGCAGTTCCCATGACATCCTGTCAGGGAGCCGCTCCCCCTCCCGGCCGAAGAAGTTCCCCACTTCCTCGGCTTCTGCCGGTAATTGGGCTCCCTCGCAGGACCCCTCTCCCCAGCGCCTCTCCCCCTGCCTGTCCGGGGGTCAGAATAGGCCCAACGCATTCCTACCTTTCGTAAGAGGTGACTAAAAGGAGCCTCACACATTTCGGCATTATGCGATGGTCTCCTTTAGGGTTTGACCTCCATTTTTCAAAATTTTCTCGAAGAGCGAGTCAATTGGGGAATGACGCCTTTCGTGGTGCACAGTGTCCGTCGTGCGCTGAGACCTCTTGCATCCTTCGTTGCTGTGGATCTGCACTTCTGCTCATTCTCCCACTGTTGGGTGAGGTCACCCTCCTGGGTGAGTTTTCCTCCATCCTCTGTGCACTATTGCTTTCTGCACTGTTGACGATAATGGACTCCTTAGTCTGTTTGCGCCTGATACCCAGCACGGTAGCCAGTCTGTTGCAGTGGGGCCACCGTGTACCCTGTCGGTTGTAGCCCCCTGACCACACAGGGATTGCTCTGCTGATGCCCCACGTATGCCGAGGAGTAGATGCTCATCTCCCTGGGGCATCGGGACTTGCGGCAATGGCTGTCCTACTGGGTGGCCTTTGCTGCGGCTGGGTGACACCTGTGGGGAGGGCCCCTGGTCAGAGTGGGTGGCATCGGGGCGAATTACGCGCTGTGAAGCGTGGTACATAATCTCTTGCTGGTAGTCAAACACCGTCAGTCTGAAGTGGTCGAGGTCTAACTTCAGTGCTAAGAAATACGACACCAAATTGTCCCACCCCCGCGGCCACACCCTGGGAGGAACACCAAGCTAAGGATGGCAGCGAAGCTTATTCACTCCAGTACCTCGTATGTACGAGAGTTGATAGGGAATCTTTCTTGTCAATGAAACCTCAGTTTTTTTGTGGAGCATTTAGAGGATAAGTTTGGGGAGGTGGAGGGCTTATCCAAAATGCGGTCAGGGTGTGTCTGGATCAAAACAGCATCCTCTGCCTAGTCACGAGCACTATTCGTCTGTGACAAGCTGGGGGATGTTTCTGTTTCCATCACACCCTATAAGACCTTAAATATGTTCCAGGGTATCATATTACACAGGGACCTTCTTTTGCAGTCTGCAGGCCAATTTAGAGCGGCGAGGTGTCCATTTCGTCTGGCGCATCCACCGGGGTCCGAGGGATAATGAGGTTGCCACCGGCGCCTTCATCTTGGCCTTCGAGGATGACACATTACCCAAGTAGGTCAAGGTGATGGTCAACCACTGTGACGTAAAGCCATATATCCCTGCCCCGATGCGGTGCTTTAAGTGCTGGAAGTTTGGCTGTATGTCATCCCACTGTACTTCCAATGTCACCTCTTGGGAGTGTGTACATCCTTTACATCCCAATACTCCATGTGTCAGCTGCAGAGAGCACCATTCGCCTTGCTCGCCAGACTGCAGGATTTTCGAGAAAGAAAGAAAAATAATGGAATACAAGAGTCTGGACTGACTGATCTACACTGAGGCTAAGAGAAAATATGAGAGGCTACATCCTGTGCATATGACGTCAACCTACGTCACCACTATGACAACAGTTCTACCATCTTCCGTTCTGCCGTTTAAAGTTGGCTCTCAGAGCTATCAGACTCCACTTACCTCCTTGATGGTGGGGGGCACTTCCCTCTCTGTTGCTCCTGCACAAGCTACTTCAGGAGCAACCCCCCCCCCCACCCCCACCCCGCCCCTCCGACAACCATCGGGGACGTCAGTCCCCACTTCTCAGCCGAAGAAGTATCAGTTGTCTTTGGCTCCTTTCACCAGGAAGGGATTCCTTGGGTCACTCCCTTCCCAGGTTCCTACCATTGGCAAATCTGACATCCGCCAGTGGCTGAAGCAACCACAGGTAGTTGGTCGTAAGGGCTTCATGGTCCTCCTCAGTCCCTAAGACTGACTCAGTGAAATCCTCCCAGCCGGACAAACCTAAAAAGAAAATAACCCCCAAGAACCAAGACACTGCCATGGCACCCACACCACCACTACCTACAAGCTCTGTGTCTGTGGATGAGGTGGAGATTCTGGTGTCCACTGAGGACCTAGATGTCGCTGGGCCCTCTGACACAGCAGATGACCATGAGGTGTAGACTGCCTTTCCAGTCTCTCGTATTCCTCCAGTGGAATTGAGACGGTTTTTTCCACCACTTAGCTGAGCTACAGCAGCTGTTAAGCTTTACACCTGCTTTCTGCATTGACCTACAGGAAACCTGGTTCCCGGCAATGCGGACCCCTGCCTCCACGGCTATAGGGGATATTACAGGAACCGTAGCAACTATAATTGAGTGTCAGGTGGGGTTTGCATCTATGTCCTGAACTTAGTATGCAGTGTACCTGTACCCCTTCAAATCCCTCTTGAAGCTGTGGCTGTCAGAATAAGGACGACGCAGGAAATAACTGTCTGCAGTGTATATCTTCCTCCAGATGGTCCCATACCCCTGAACCTATTGGCAGCACTGATTGCTCAACTCCGTAAACCTTTCCTACTTTTGGGAGATTTTAATGCACATAACCCACGCATACTCGCACCACGCATACTGACCGAAGTATGGAGGTCGAAAATTTACTGTCACAACTCAACCTCTGCCTCTTAAATACAGGTGCCTCAACAGATTTCAGTGTGGCACATGGCACATATTCAGCCAATGATCTTTTGGTCTGCAGTCCTGGTCTTCTCCCATCTATCCATTGGAGAGCATGTGATGACCTGTGTGGTAGTGATCACTTCCCATCTTCCTGTCACTGCCCTGGCATCATGCCCACAGACACCTACCCAGATGGGCTTTAAACAAGGCAGACTGGGAAACATTCACCTTTGCAGTCACCATTGACTCTCCCCCACGTGCTAACATCGATGTGATAGTTGAGCAAGTGACTACGACAATCACTATCGCGGCGGAAAACGCAATCCCTCACTCTTAGGGTGCCCTCATCCAAAGACAGTCCCTTGGTGGTTGCCGGAAGTCACTGAGGCAATTACAGTGTGTCAGTGCGCTCTACAGTGACATAAGTGCCACCCTTCTCTAGATCACCTAATAGCCCTTAAGCGGCTCTATGCCTTCATTTGCCAGCTTATAAAACGATCAAAACAGGAGTGTTTGGAGAGGTACATTTCGACCATTGGATGCCGTACATCGCCTTACCAAATTTGGATGAAGATCAGATGTCTCTTTGGATACTAAACCCCCAACTGGTGTTCCTGACATTAACATCAATGGCGTGTTATCTACTGACACAAACACAGTTGCTGAGCGCTATCCTCGAGCCTCTGTGTCAGAACTATCCCCCCCTCCCCAGCCTTTTGCACCCTCAAACGTCGGATGGAAAGGAAAGTTCTCTTGTTCACTACATGCTACAGTGAACCCCATAACGCCCCATTTACAGAGTGGGAGCTCCTCAGCACCCTTGCACATTGCCCCGACACAGCTCCTCGCTGGATCAGATTCACAGTCAGATGATGAAACATCTCTCATCTGACTACAAGCGACATCTCCTCGTCATCTTAAACTGGATCTGGTGCGATGGCGTCTTTCCGTCGCAGTGATGGAAGACCACCATCATTCCTGTGTTCAGACCTGTTCAAAACCCACTTGATGTAGATAGCTACCAGCCCATCAGCCTCACCAACTTTCTTCCTAAGCTGCTGGAACATGTGGTGTGATGACGGTTGGGTTGGGTCGGGTCCTGGAGTCATGTGGCCTACTGGTTCCGTGTCAGGGTGGATTCCGTCAGGATCCCTCTATCACTGATAATCTTGTGTCCCTTGAGTCTCCATCTGAACGGCCTTTTCCAGATGCCAACATGTGGTGACCGCCTTTTTTTACTTACGTAAAGCATACAACACGACCTGGCGACATCGTATTGTTGCCACATTGTATGAGTGGGGTTTCCAGGGCCCGCTCCTGATTTTTACCCAAAACTTCCTGCCGCTCTGTACTTTCCATGTCCAAGTCTGTGCCTCCCATAGTTCCTCCCCATATTCAGGCGAATGGCGCTCTGTAGGGCTCCATATTGAGTATATCTCCATTTTTAGTGGTTATTAACGGTCTAGCAGCAGCTGTAGGGCCATCGGTCTCACCTTCTCTGTATGCGGATCACTTCCACATTTCATACTGCTCCTCCAGTACTGGCGTTGCTGAGTGGCGCCTACAGGGAGCCATTCACAAGGTGTAGTCATTGGCTCTGGCCCACTCCAGTTTTCAGATGCGATGTCGTGTGTCGTGCATTTCTGTTGCCATCACACTGTTCATCCTGTACCAGAACTTTACCTTAATGATGATCCACTCACTGTAGTGGAGATATATCGTTTCTTAGGACTGCATTTTGACGTCCGATTGACTTGGCTATCTCACCTTCGTCAGCTTAAGCAGAAGTGCTGGCAGCATCTCAATGCCCTCCCCTGCCTGAGCAACACCAACTGGGGTGCAGATCGCTATACACTGCTGCAGCTCTACAGAGCTCTTGTTCAATCCTGCCTTGACTACGAGAGTATAGTTTATGGTTCGGTGGCACCTTCAGCTTTGCGTTTACTCTACCCAGTGCACCACTGTGGTGTTTGCCTAGTGACAGGAGCTTTCAGGATGAGTCCTGGTGGAGGCCAGAGTCCCTCCACTGAAGGTTAGGCATGCACAACTGCTCGCCAGTTACATTGCACACATTCGTAGTTCTCCTGTGCATCCGAATTATTGTCTCCTTTTCCCAACCACAGCAGTTCATCTCCCACATCGGTGGCTCAGTTCAGGGCTTACGCTTAAGATTGTGGTACGGGTCCGGTCCCTTCTGTCTGAACTGGAGTCCTTCCCATTACCACCTCTCCTCGAGGTCCATTCACGTACACCTCCATGGTGTAAATCTAGGCCACAGATTGTTCTGGACCTTTCGCATGGTCCTAAGGACTCCTTCAAACCTGCGGCTCTCCACTATCACTTCCTCTCGATTCTCGACATGTACCAGGGCCACGGAGTGGTTTACACCGATAGCTCAATGGCTGATGGTCACATAGGCTTTGCGTATGTTCATGGAGGACATCTTGAACAGCACTCCTTGCCAGATGGCTGCAGTGTTTTCACTGCAAAGCTGGCGGCCATATCTCGTGCTCTTGAGCACATCCACTCGTGCACTGGTGTGTCATTTCTCCTGTGTACTGACACCTTGAGCATCCTACAAGCTATCGACCAGTACTACCCTCACCATCCTTTGGTAGCATCCATTCGGGAGTCCATCTATGTCCTGGAACGGTCCCATTGTCAAGTGGTGTTTATGTGGATCCCAGGACACGTCGGAATCCCAGCCAATGCACTTGCTGACAGGCTGGCCAAACAGGCTACACGTAAACCACTTCTGGAGATGGGCATCTCCAAAACTGATCTGCGTTCTGTCTTGCACCGCAGGGTTTTTCAGCTTTGGAAAACAGAATGGTATAACAGTACATACAACAAACTGCATGTCGTTAAGCAGACTACGAATGTGTGGATGTCTTCCTTGCAGTCCTCCCGCAGGGAATCAGTTGTATTCTGCCTGCTCCACATTGGCCATACATGGCTAATGGATGGCTTCCAGTTTTCTCCCTCCAAAACACGGGTTAAGCATTTTTGTTGTCAACCCACAGTACAGCCTGATCCAGAACTTTATTTAGGGAACCAGCTCCTTGATGCTCCTTGTAACACAGTCCCGTTTCTTAGGCCTTATTTTTGATAACAAGCTGACATGGCTGCCCCACATTTGCCACCTACAGACTACATGTATGCAGAAGCTTAATGTTCTCCGCCTCCTGGCCTACACTTCGTGGAGTGCATACCATTCCACTCTTCTCCATTTTTACTATGCTCTGGTCTTGTCCAGACTAGATTATGGCAGTCAGGTTTATGGCTCAGCAGCTCCTTCCACTTTGCAACTCCTTGACCCTGTCCATCATTGTGGAGTGTTTCTGGCTATTGGTGCCTTTTGCACTAGTCCTGTTGATAGTCTCTTCACGGAAGTGGGAATTCCCCCTCTACACATCCAACAGAGCCAACTCCTTCTTTCTTATGCAATCTCCATTTGTCAATTCCCTAGCCACCCTACGTCCCTGTGCTCTTTGCCAGTGAGGGGTGTCGCCCTCCTAACACCTGCCCACAGGTGGGCTTGCCAGTTGGCATGTGTCTCACTTCCCACTGTCGGGATCTCCATTTCCACTCACTGGACTCCACCCCGTGTCTTTCCTCCGATACCCCCCCTTGGATAGTGGCTAGATCACAGTTTAGGACCGATCTATTCCAGGCTCCTAAGGTCTCTGTTGCTCCTGTGGTTTACCGGCGTCTTATATGTGCCATCCTTGCAGAGTTCCAGGGTGCCACCATTTACACTGCTGGATCTAAGACAGTCGATAAGATGGGATACGCTTTCACGTTTCCTACTATTTTCGACACACCATTTATTGTTGGGATCGTGTAGTGTGTCCACCTCAGAGCTTCTAGACATTCAAAGGGCCCTCTTTTTGTTTCTCAGGCCTCCCGCCACAGGGTTTTAATTTTTTCAGACTCTGTGAGCAGCCTGCAGACTATCGACTGATGCTACTCTTATCACCCATTGGTCTCTGCTGTCCATGACCACCTCTCTGCCCTTGAGCATGCCGCCAGTTCATTCGTCTTTCTCCAAGTCCCAATTCATGTGGGAAACCCAGGGAATGAATTGGCTGACCGTTTGGCTAGAGAAGCAGATACTTACCCCATTTTCCTTTCATGATTCCCATGATTCCAGATGTGGGTGTGCGGATCTATGTCAAATCTCTCTTTGCCCAAAAGTGGAATACCATCTGGAGTGCTACTTCTCATAGTAAAAAACTCCACACAATCAAGGAGTCTACTTCAGTTTGGCACTCTTCCATCCTCTCCTTTCAGAAAGATTCCAATGTTTTATGCCGTTTACACATTGGTCGTACTCGTCTCACCCATTGTTTCCTCCTATGTAATGACCCACCGCCACAATGTGATTGTGAAGCCAAACTGACGATATCTCACATATTGGTCTTCGCAATTCCTTAAATTTATCATTACCAGATGGTCCACGGATTGTTGAACTGGTCCTCAGTTTCCTCTGTTAAAGTGGCTTTTATTTCCAGATATAAGGTTCTACTTTAGTCTTGGAGCAGTGACAGGTTGGCTGTGGTTGGGACTTATTTTACAGTCTTCTCGGTCTGTGACCCCATGACTGCCCCCTTTTTTCCAGTCTTTAGATTTGGTCTCACCTTTTATGCCTTTACTGTGTGTGTTTAATGATAATTATTTTCTAATTTGACTCCCCTGACTGGATCCGGCCACTTTTAGCAGATCCTCTTCCTTTTGTGATTCACTTCGGAATTGCGAGACTGATGAGCTCACCATTTGGTCCCATAACCCCTCCAATCAATCGGGCTCCCTCCCCAGCAGAAAAGACAGGGTGAAAGTGCTACACCTGTGATAAATGGGACTCATACTGCAGTGCAACATTAATGGATTCAGGACACTTGTGGTGGAACTACAACTGCTAGCACAGGAATGCCCCCTTGTGTTTGCAGGAAATTCATTCTAAAGGAGCTGATGCCCCTGTACTGTGGAGTTATACCCTCTGTCGCAAGTATGACCTGACTGAGGAATGGGTAACTGTGTTTGTCAGTAATGCACACCAGCCCTTTGCTCTTCTGCTGGCTACTGACCTGAAAGCAGTTACAGTTGAAATTAGTGTATGTCATAGACTCTGAAGCTCTAACAGATCTCATAGAACAACTCCCCTGACCATTTTTACCGAGCGAGGTGGCGCAGTGGTTAGCACACTGGACTCGCATTCGGGGGGACGACGGTTCAATCCCGTCTCCGGCCATCCTGATTTAGGTTTTCCGTGATTTCCCTAAATCGTTTCAGGCAAATGCCGGGATGGTTCCTTTGAAAGGGCACGGCCGCTTTCCTTCCCAATCCTTCCCTAACCGGAGCTTGCGCTCCGTCTCTAATGACCTCGTTGTCGACGGGACGTTAAACACTAACCACCACCACCACCTGACCATTTTTCCTACTGGTACCTCTGCGCTGCACATCCTCATCACAGGCAGTCTCACTCATTTCTGTGCTGCTACGTAGTCATTGTCAGCCATCAACATCTCTTTCTGCTCTCTAGCTCTTGCAGACTCAGCTCAGTGGGAAACGATTGATGACCTTCATTTGAGGACCACTTCCCACTGTGGATCTACCTATTAGATAGAGCATTACCTGAACAGAAGACACTGAAATGGATTGTCAGTAGGTCTAACTGGACGCTGTTCAGCGAGCTGGCTGCGTTTGAATGCCACGAGTGTCCAGGAGTGGGAGGACTATATCACACAAGTGGTCCACCACGCTGCTGACACCTCCATCCTGAGGTCCTCCGGTCATCTTTGGAGGCAATGTTGGTGGACTGATGAATGCCATTCAGAAAGCCAAGCATGTGTGCGGCTCTGCGGCAGTTTGAGTGCCACCTAATGGTGGGAAACTTCACAACCTATCAACTGGCGGGGGCCAAGGCTTGAAATGAAATGTCATTGAGGAGAACAAGAAAAGGTCCTGGAAGGCATTTCTGGACTCTTATCTACTGTTCCATTTGTTCTAAAATTGTGTATGAGAAGACATCAGATGGATTTTCAGTAAACACAGTTGTTGGCTAATAGTGGCAGTGCTGAATTGGAGGTATTGCGAAACATCCAGAGATATCTCCCAGACAATAACAGAGCATTTCAATGACTACTGGCAATAAAAGCTGGGATCTGGCATTCTGCCAGCACCGTACGACTGTAGAGATGGACTGGTTGGACTTCATATCCAGCAATTCTGAGTCATAACAAGTGCCCCTTCTCCATGGGGTTGCTCAGTTCTACATTGACCCCTGTGGGTCTGGGGATTAGAATAGGCCCGAGGTATTGTTGCCTGTTATAAAAGGCGACTAGAAGGAGTCTCACACGTTTCGGCTTTTATGTGATGGTCCCCTGTAGGGTCTGACATCAATTTTTCAAAATTTTCCCGAAGAGCGAGCCATCTGGGGAAGGGCGCCTTACGTGGTGCATTGTGCCCATCGTGCCTAGAGATCTTTAGCCCACTTTCTCATTGTCGCACTGCAGTCCAGCTCATTCTCTATCTCTTGGGTGAGGAAGCCTTCCTGGGTGTGTTTTCCACCATGCACTATGCAGTGTTGCTTTTTGCATCGACAGTGACCGTGGACTTCTTGGCACCTCATATCCAGCACGGTAGCCTATCCTTTGTGGTGGGGCTGCCATGTACCCTGTTGGTTGCAGCCTCCTGACAACACAGAGATCGCTCTGCTCGTGCCTGCGCCGTTAGCTCCTCACATATGCCAAGGAGTAGATTCCCGTTACCCTGGGGCATCGGGACTCCCAGCAATGGCCATCCTGCCAGCTGGCCTACGATGCAGCTGGGTGGTGCCTGTGGGGAGGGCCCCTGGTCGGTTGGAATGGGTGGCACGAGGGAGGATGACGCGCCATGAAGCCTACCACGTCATCACTTGCTGTTGATCAAACACCAACAGTCTCTAAGCATTCCAAGTCTCAGTACAGTACAAGAAAGTACAACCCTAAATCATTGCCCTCTCTGGCCACATCATGGGAGGAACACCAGGCTAAGGATGGCAGCAAACCTTATTCACTCCAGTACCTCGTATGTACAAGAACTGATTAAGCCTCAGTTTTTTGTAGATCATTTAGGATTGTGTGGAGTTTATTACTATGGGGAGGTGGAGGGCTTGTCCAAAATGTGATCTGAGTCAATCTTGATAAAAACAGTATCCTCTGCCCAGTCATGGACTTTACACGCTTGTAACAAGCTGGGGGATATTTCTGTTACTGTCACGCCACATAAGAGCTTAAATATGGTCCAGGGTATTTCTTCCACAGTGATCTTCTTTTGCAGTCTGAGAACGAGCTACGCGCCAATTTAGAGCGGCGAGGTGTTCATTTTGTGCGGCACGTCCATCAGGATCCGAGGGATAATGAGGTTGCCACCGGCGCCTTCATCTAGGCCTTTGAGGGTGACACCTTACCCAAGAAGGTCAAGGTGATGGTCTACCACTGTGATGTAAAGCCATATATGTCTCCCCCGATGAGGTGCTTAAAGTGCTGGAAGTTTGGCCATATGTGTTCCATCTGTAAGTACAGCGTCACATGTCGAGATTGTGGATGTCCATCACATCCCAATAATCCATGTGCCTCACCTCCCATCTGTGTCAGCTGCGGAGAGCATTATTCACCTTGCTCGCCAGACTGCAGGATTTTACAGAAAGAGAGGAAAATCATGGAATACAAGACCCTAGACCGACTGACCTACATTGAGGCTAAGAGAAAATATGAGCGCCTACGTCATGTGGCTATGGCTTCCTCATACACTGCCGCTGTGAGAACAATTGGAGCCCCATCAGTTCAGCAAATTCCAGTCGGCTCTCAGAGCAAGAAGGCTAACTTGCCCCCTTGATGGTGGGGGGCATTCCCCCCCTCCCCCAGTGCTCTCACACCACCTACCTGGGGTGCTCTGCCCCCCCCCCCCCCCCCCAACCGTTGGGGACACCAGCCCCCACTCCTCAGCTGAAGAAGCGTAGGTCTTCTTCGCTCCTCTCAACAGGAGGTGATTGCCTTCCCAGGTTTCTGCTAATGGGAAAGATGACACCCGCTAGCAGCTAACAAGACCAAAAGCAGCTAGTCATAGGGCTTCACGATCATTCTCAGTCCCGGAGGCTGAATCAGTGAAACCCTCCCAGCCAGAGAAGCCCAAGGAGCAGTGAGAAAAGTCCAAAAAGAAGGCCCCTAAGACCAAGGAAATTGTGGTGGCACCCACACCACTGCTACCTACAAGCTCTATGTCTGGGGATAAGGTGGAGATTCTGGTGTCTGCCGAGGACCTAGATCTCACCAAACCCTCAGACACAATGGATATAGATTGCTCAGGCAATAAGTAGGGAGCAGCAGGTGACCCTGAGGCGTAAACTGCCTCATTGAACATTCTGTGCCTTCCAAGTCTCAAGATAACCTCATCCTCCAGTGGAATTGCGACAGATTTCTCCACGTCCTGTGACGGTTTTCTCCACCTCCTGGCTGAGCTATGGCAACTCTTAACTTCTACAGCTGCTTTCTGCGTTGCCCTCCAGGAAACCTGGTTCCCGGTAATGAGGACGCCTGCCCTCTGTGGCTGTAAGTGATATTACAGGAACTGTAGCAACTATAATCGAGTGTCAGGTGGAGTTTGCGCATATGTCGTAAACTCAGTCTGTAGTGACACTGTGCCCCTACCAACCCCTCTTGAAGCTGTGGCTGTCAAAATAAGGACGATGCAGGAAATAACTGTCTGCAGTGTAGATCTTCCTCCAGATGGTGCAGTACCCCTTGATGTATTAGCTGCTCTGATTGATCAACTCCCTAAACCTTTCCTACTTTTGGGAGATTTTAACACCCATATCCCCTTGTGAGGTGGCACCTAACTTACGGGATTAGGTAGAGATGTCAAAACTTTACTGTCTCAGTTCAACCTCTGCCTCTTAAATACTGGGGCCGCCACACATTCCAGCGAGGCTCGTGGTAGTTACGTGGCCATTGATTTCACTTTGCAGCCCAGGACTTCTCCCATCTATCCACTGGAGAGCACATGATGACCTGTGTGGTAGTGACCAGTTCCCCATCTTTCTGTCACTGCCCTGGCATCAGGCCCACAGATGCCTGCCCAGATGGGTTTAAACAAGGCAGACTGGGATGCTTTCACCTCTGCTGTCACTGTTGGATCTCCCTCACATGGTAACATCGATGTTTTGGTTGAGCAGGTACCTGTGGCGGAAAATGCGATCCCTCATTCTTTAGGGTGCCCCCGGCAAAAGACAGTTCCTTGGTGGTTGCCGTAAGTTGCTGAGGCAGTTAAAGGGCATCGGTGAGCTCTACGTTGGCATAAGTGGCACCCTTCCTTGGAGCACCTCATAGCCTTTAAACGCCTCTGTGCCCGTGTTTCCTCCACCTGTGGGTCCTGGTGTTAGAATAGGTGCAAGGTATTCCTGCCTGTTGTAAGAGGCGACTAAAAGAAGTGTCATGTTTCGGCCTTTATGTGATGGTCTGCTGTAGAGTTTGACATCCATTATTTAAAATTTTCCCATAGAGCGAGCCAATTGGGAAAGGGTGCTTTACATGATGCATCGTGTCCATCATGCGCTGAGAACTATAACATCTTTCATCGAGGTGGATCTGCACTTCTGCTCCTTCTCCAACTGTTGGGCGAGGTCACCCTCCTGGGTGTGTATTTTTCCATCAACTGTGCAGTATCGTTTTCTATGCTGACGATGATAATGGACTTGTTTGCTTGGTTGCACCTGATATCCAGTACGGTAGCCAGTCTGTTGTGGTGGGGCCGCCATGTACCCTGGTGGTTGTAGCCCCCTGACCACACAGGGATCGCTCTGTTGATGCCCATGTATGCTGAGGAGTAGATGCCCATCACCCTGGGGCATCGGGACTCCTGGCGATGGCCACCCTGCTGCGACTGGGTGGCACCCGTGGGGAGGGCCCCTGGTCGGAGTGGGTGGCATCAGGCCGGATGACACGGCATGAAGTGTAGCACATCATCTCTTGCTGTTGATCAAACACCAGCAGTTTCTAAGCATTCATGGGCTCAATTCAACGCACAGAAGTATGACCCCAAATCGTTCCCCTCCATGGCCACACCCTGGGAGGAATGCCAGGCTAAGGATGACAGTGGCTCTTATTCGCCCTGTTGTATCAAACACTCGAGGGATTGGTGTGTGTGTGTGTGTGGGGGGGGGGGGGGGAGGGGGGGGGGGAGTGGGGGGGGGGGAGGGCGGGTGGCGCCACTATCTTAATATTGCCCCAGTTCAGAAATATCGTAGATCCGAGGCTGATGTGCAGAGCAGTCTGAGTTATAGTGGGGAAGTGCGTAGTCTCCACTTGACCCATGTTTACATTTAGTTTACTGCTCTCATGTCAAATGAAAACAAAATGATGGATTTCTGTGGCCAAGAGCTATCAAGTGAATTAAAATACATTCACATAATTACGTAAGGCTAATTGTGGTGTGCGTACTGTAATACCTTCGGTACACACACCATCAGACTATTTGACTTGTCGCTCTAACAAAGTAGGCGAGTGTCAGCAATATGTCTCGCGGTCTTATCGTGGCGTGTTCATCTTCTGCCGTTCGGTCAGACGATAGATATGCCACTTGCACGCTTAGAGTAGCAGATCGACGGTGACCAACTTTAAACAGAACTTGATTAATTTTCACACACATTTATTAAAATAATAAAAATCATAGAAATTACTTAACTTGATTCTGGATGCTGTTTACAATTGACAATCTGAAGTTCCTTTGGTCTTGGTATGTTAATCATATCCTCACATATCTCTGATACTTGACAAAGTGTCTATTCATTTATCTTCATGGCTATGTACAGGAATATGATAATCTTATTAGGTGCAGACTGAAACTTGACTACATACTAATGCAGTCTAATGCAGACTGACTAATCGGAGGTCTGTACACTCGTTATAATACCTCGAGGGTTCAGGTGATCCATGAGGAGAAAAGGTTCTATGTTAGCAGCTATCTCATTGACTGTGAGACATATTAATACGCGGATTGGCAGAAACAGAATTTGGTCCGTCTCTAAGACAGCGCCATCTCGTAGTGCGGAGACGGACGAGCGCTGCACCTGCGCTGTTGTGCTTAGAGAGGCACACTCTATTGGGAAAGTTGTGTACGCGCTGACTACACGGAACTATGTACACAACACTAATATACGTTATTAGTTTCAGATTTTATTCTATTTCCAATTTTCTGACAGCCATGCATTAATCCCCTTGTAAAACAATGAAGTTATTTTTGTCGGGTTGCTAAAGGAATTTGGTTTTTATTAATCTTTTACACTGAGGCAGTCAATGTGTTTGAAATTAAGTGTTTAGTTCCACACTATTGGCTAATTTCAACTGCTTGCAGCATTTTAAGTGCATGTTTTCATCTTCTAGCACACATAGCATTATGCTGTAATAAAGAATGAGCTAATACAGTACTGGTACTCCAAGAAAATTTACATCCAGAAAGCCACACTGAAAAGCTTAATATCAGGTCGAGGCCTACTTCATTGGGAATCTGGACATGTAAATGTGCTCTTTAAGTATACACTTTAAATGTGCCATTTTAGAATGGTTCACGAAATTGCGATGCTCTTGGAGTATCCTCTGATGTCTTTTTTTTCTTTTATGACATAATGTTAGATCTGTCATTGTTTTACACGTACAAACATATGGAATTCCTGCATCATAGCAGCTGCCAAAGCGCGGTGGCGCCTGTTATCTGGCGCTCTCTGACGACTACTGAAACAAACCTATTTCTAACAGGTTTCGGGAAAATATTGCGAATGGTGGTTTGAAAAGCATTACTTTCAAAGTAAATTTCCTTTTATGCAAGTCGAACAATGCGCGAGAATGTATGATGAATTTCTTAAATCACAGAGCGTTTGATGACGAGCCATTTAGAAGTATTTTGAGCCCAGAAGATCAGACATTCATGTCGTTATTATGAGCAAATTGATGTAGTGCTACAGAAAGCTCTCCTCTGCGGTAGTTCGTTCTTTTGTGGAAAACTTTGAGGACAAGTCACTGGACTCGCCTAAAAATTTTACTGGCATGTTTCTGCGATATATCTTAAATGGAAATATCAACATTATATGTGAAAGCTTTGCATTTGTTGTAGCAACACTATGTATATTAATTTAAAACATTAACTTTTCCTGTTTGTGTATCTGCGCTACTTAACAGTGATGTTGCTATTAGCTGACTACTTCACGTGTTCTGTGCTCTGAATATCTTCTGTCATCGGCTGGCGGGATCACATGACATGAGCTAAGACCCACTTACAAAAGCGCATCGCAATCTCGATTACAATGGTTTGGAAAGTAACATGCAGTGTTTGGTGGAATTCGAATTTATACTTTCGTAATACAAAAATATGCAGTGTACATGTTGCTGCGCACCAAAAATCTTTCCAAAAGGAGTTTTCTTCCCTGAGTTTCATTTTCTAAAGCAGCGGAAATTCAGCACCCATGTATAAAGACCTTACCATTCAAAGGATTGATAAGTTTTACAGTTCCAAGGGAAAATATACGGTCACTTAATAACACAGAAAAAGTGTGTTTTCATCTGGGAGAAAGTGTATTTTTATCCAGGAAATCCGGGAAAATTCCGGGAATTTGTTTTCCTTGTCCGCGTATACACACTGATACAAGCCATCAAGCCATGCTTTGGTAGCGACTATCCAGGAGTCCATCTATGCCCTGGAACAGTCAATTTGTTCAGTGGTGTTTGCGTGGACCCTAGGTCACGTCGGAATCCCTGGCAACGAACTTGGTGACAGGCTGATCTAACAGGCTACACGGAAACCACTTATGGATATTGGCTTGTCTGAAACTGACCTGCGTTTGTTTTTACGTCGCCAGGTTTTCGGCTTTAGGAGATGGAATGGCATAATCTCAGTACACACAACAAACTGCATGCCATTAAGCAAACTATGAATGTGTGGAAGACCTCCGTGTGCTCCTCTCGCAGGGTATCTGTGGCTCTCTGTTGGCTCCATATCGGCCCCACATTGGCCATTGGCCTTACGTGGATGATGCACGGTTACCTGTTCTGTCGCAAGGACCCACCTTGGTGTCGCTGTTGTTCTCGAATGAAGGTCGTCCATCTCTTGCTGGACTGCCCACTTTTAGCCACTCTGCGGCAGACTTTTAACTTTCCCAGCACCCTACCTTCGGTGTTGGGTGACAATGCCACAACAACAGCTTTAGTTTTAAGTTTTATTTGTGAGGGTGAGTTTTGTCATTTGCTCTAAGTTTTAGTACATGTCCTTTGTCCCTGTGTATTCTCCACCCTAGTGCTTTCAGGGTGGAGGTTTTAAAGTGTTGCAGAGTGGCTGACTTTTCCTTTTTATCCTCATGGTCAGCCAGCCATGGTAACCTGCTTTCTTGTTGTAACCCCTTCTACCTGTTTCTTGTGTCTTTGTCGTTTTCTTGTCCCCTTTTGTCCATTTAAGTGTTTGCTGCCCTTCAGTCATTGTTGTGATTTTTTCTTTCATTCTGTTTTGTGTAGCAAGTCTCATTGTCTTATTCTCACCCATGTGGCATTGTTTTCTTTGGAACAAGGGACCGATGACCTCATAGTTTGATCCTTTCCCCCTCTTTTAAACCAACCAACAAGTTCTACGTTGTCTGAGGCCCTTAGTACTGCACACGGTCTTGAGCAAATCTGGTACAGCATGCTCTGACATTTACCTATTGTGTTGAAGAAAATTCTCCTTGAATATTTTAATTTGATATGGCAGAGAGGTCACTTTTCCAACTAGTTGGGAGAGGCAATTTTGATACCTCTCCTCAAACTAGGTAAGGACTAAACGTGTCCAGTAGTCACTGGAGTGTCACCTTAATGAGCTTTGTGGGAAAGACTCTAGAACGAATGCTTACCTTACCTTCCATCTAGTCTGGACGTTGGAGACTAGGCAACTGCTTAACTGCTCTGTGTGGATCGACGAGATTTCAGTCCACTGTCGACAACCTGACATTGCTAGAGGAGTCTACCCAGCAGGGTTCCCTAAGTAAACAGCACTGTCTTGCTATATTTTTTCACAACAGTGAGGTATACAACACTATTTGGGCAGCTCCAGAAATGGGGCTTTTGTGGCCACCTCCCCATCATCATATTGCCCTTCCTGTCTAAGACTTTTATTGGTCCAGAGTAGATGATGTGTTGTTGGATTGTTTTGAGGAGCAGAATGGTGTTCCTCAGGGCAATGTTTTAAGTGTTACCCTCTTTGCCATAGGCATAAACGGTATTATGTCTATGGTAAAGGGTTGTGGACAAATTTGCAGTTTTCTGTTCCTCCTCTAGTATTGCAACAGCAACTTGTCAGTTGCAACTTACACTGCAGCAGTTAGAGAAGTGGGCTTCAAAGAGGGGTTTTCAGTTTCCTGCAGATAAGTGTGTATGTGTGTTTGCAATCTGGATTCGCAGGACAGAGCACATCAGGTTATGGTTGCGAAGGGGGCTGTAATCGGTTACTGTTAGTTGCACAAAACACAAAATCTTTTATTTTCCTACGAACCACTTAGTTACACATTGCCTTAAAAGGATCAAATTAAAACCATACCTCCTAAGCTGAAGGCGCAAAACCACACCAAAAACAAGAATGGCTGAAGGCCTGAACACAAGTTATAAAAATTGCTTTAAAGAGTACACGCGGCTGAAGGCCTTACTTACAAATATTTCACATAAGTACTCAGCTGAAGGCCACACGCAAGACATTGAACAACTCAGGGCTTAGGGCCAGAATAACGACAATTTCAGATAGAGCAAATTAAAAAAAAAATAGTTTTAAGCAAATCAATCTCCAATATTTTAATTTAAGATATCTTAAAAATATTTTGCGTAAAAGCTCGGCTGAAGGCCACACATGGGACATTGAACAACTCAGGATGTAGGGCCTAGATAACAAGAATTTCAGGTAGAACAAACTTTCAAATTTTTAGTTATTATACAAATCAATCTTCATACTTCAATTTAAGTCGGCTGAAACCTTATCTTAAAATTAAAACAAACTAAATTAATAGACGGCTGAAGGCCTCGCACAGTACATCTGACTGAAATGAAAGTTACAATCTAAAACCAACAGAACAGTGGTGCTCGGAATTGTTCCAAGGTAGCTCTAACATAAGGTGCGGTGAGACAGGCAGCCTAGAGTAAGGTTAAGTAATCAGATGGCAGCCCAAGCCAGGGACGGCTGAAGGAGGGACCAACAACCTGATCAATTTCCTTCTGCCTGACCAACGGTACGACAACAGAAAAAATTAGCCGAGGACGAACTTACCAGCTGCACTACGTCTTCAAAATTGGCGTCTAAAAACAGCCAAGCCACAATAACCACTCTTAAGAAAAAAATACGAACAAACAACTAAAAGGCTGCCGAACTACACACCGTGCCAGACAACATCAACATGGCGAGGAAAAACACACTGCTGGAAAACTACGCTAACGACCAGGGCCGGTAACTGGCATGTTAACGGCCACAAGGCAGACAATACTGCTGGTGCACTTCACTGATAAGTAACAATCAATTTAATAGTTAAAGACCATACAGGAAGACGGCTGCAAAAATTCGCCAACTCCAACACACCATATGTTGCTGTTAGCTGGAATGGTCCAGGAAGCAACAGCTGACATTGAACAAAGAGATGTCACAGCAATTGAGGTTTCATAACAGGTTAACTGATCACTCAGCTTCAGTGTCCAGGTTCAGTGGGCAACAAACTTTGTAGCTCTCGCAGCCAGCGCCTCACAATCCGACCACGTGTGCATGCCGCCAGCGGTCCCGGCCTGACCTCAAGCCTCGGAGACTTCTTCGCTGCTCTGTCCCGACTGACCAACTACCACAATCCAGCACGCAGACAGCGTTAAAATAACTGCTCAGTCAAAACCACACAAGATACACATGGTTCCGTGAAAACACTTCCACAAACAACTCAAACAATACTAAAACCAGTCACTGTGGAACAACTAGGAGGAATCACAAGTCGACGCATTCGGAGAACGCGGAAGCGGTCGGCAACCAAATACACATCGTCCGATGAGACGACCAACTAAGGTCGTCCCCATTGAAGTCACGTGTTCCGTCAATGGTCGGGCTAGTCGTGGCTGTCCGGACCACACTGCTACTCCGTCCCCACTGAACTCCCGACACATGACGACCTGGAAACACTTGTGGTCGCTCCAAAAACAGTACGACAATGCTATTATCGATAAGTGCTGCTGATGCCACTCGTGGGCAGGCAAGCCAGCAACTTAGTAATGCCAGTAAATTGAATAAGAAACAGGACGGCAGTACTGCAAAGACAAGATATCGAGAATAAATGGCACAAACACGAGCCGCGCATGGCTGAGTGTTCATTGTAATTTCTCCACATATTTTTAATTTACCTGACTTGCATATGAGGGACAACATTCAACAATTTAAAGACTCAGTGAGGTTTCTGGGCCTCAGTTTCTACTCCGTAGCTTGACTACAGGTACATAGTGTATGGATCAGTGAGGCCTTCTTATCTGAGGATCACTGATGCTGTCCACCATGACAGGATCACACTGGCCACAGGTATTTCGCGACCAGTCCCTTACGCAGTCTACCACGGGGCCCCAGCCTTTGTAGCATTTTTTCCCTTCAGTGCTGCATGTTTATCCTCTCACTGTTTTCTTTTCCCTCTTGGGTGTTATTGGGAATATTCTATATTGACTGTCACTGACAAAAGAACAGTCTTGCCTCTGTTTTTCGCTCCCTTTTCCTTTCTTTGTTTCCCTTCTCCTATCATTCCTCTGCTTCGGCATTTGAAGTTCCTCTTTTTCTCCTTCCTCCCTATGCACTCCTGAAGGCCGGCCCACATGTCTGACGTGTAACAGGTGACTGGGTAATGCATAGTTCCCAGCCCCAGATCAACAGGTAGGGTTTGCACATACCTCCTGGTACAGGCCAAGCCCAGTGAGGGGTGATTGCCTGAGCTGCAACCTTCCCAAATTGCCGATTGGTCCCTCTGTCAGGTGTTCGGGAGGTGTGACCGGAGGTGTGAACAATCACCTAAGGCGGGTGCACTCACTTGTGAAGGGGCCCCAGTTGGAAGAAGCGTGCCATTGGAGATGCTGGCAATCACGGGGGATTTTCAGGCAATGAGCCAATCATCCTCTCCATCGACGAAACGTAAACGTAATGAGGTTACTGATTCGAAGACCCTTCCTGCTGCACCGTGGTTCCTCATGGTCTCATGTACTGAAGACGGTCTGTCTCTCACCACAGTAAATCCGTTTATTATCCAGAAAGGTACTGATGCAATTGCCGCCCCTCTGAAAACCTGCTCTCATTTACAGAATGGTACTTTGCTTTTGGAGATTACTTATGATTCTCAAGCCCAGCAACTGTTTGCTGCCTCGCTTCGCCACAGCTGCCCTGTTCATGTCGAAGCCCATAGAACTTTGAATTCTTCCTGTGGCGTAATTTACACCAGGTTGCTCAACGGTCTAACAGAGGCCAAAATCCAATCTTACCTCTCTGATCAGGGTGTCATTGTCATCCATCGGAAAATGGAAAAGGTATATTCGTCCTTAGTGCCCACCCACACTCTTTTTGTCACCTTTGACAGAGTGGTGCTTCTGTCCAAGATCAAAGCAGGCTATGAAAATATCACAGTCCGGCTGTACATTCTGAACCCGATGCGCTATGTTTCAACCGTACTAGAATGTCTTGTCGACACCCAACCAAATGTGTCATCTGTGCTAGGGATGTGCACGAGGGCAATTGTCCGCCTCCTACTCCCCGCTGTATCAACTGCAATGGTGGCCATGCTACCGCCTCTCGGGGTTGTCCCATGTATCATGATGAGCGGGCTGTCCAAGAGATCTGGGTAAAGGAAAAAGTGCCTTACCGAGTTGCTCGCAAGTTACTGTCTAGTAGCAAACCTTGTGTTCTCCTGTCTGGTACCTATAGTTTTGTTCGTGTTACCCCTCGCTCTATGGATATGGCCACACAGACATGCAACCTCCAATTCAGCTCCAAGGTTGTGAAATCGCCCAGTGTCAAGGGGCAAAGCAACACCCGAGTCTTCCTCTAACCGGAAAGGCTTGAAGAAGTCCTCCAAAGGCAAATAGTCTTTTCTTTCACCAACTCAAAGATCTTCTTCAACAATGTCGCCACGTGATACCTTAGCCCGGCCGGCCTCCGTGTCGCTGGTGCACACTACCAACTGTTTTTCAGCACTGTACTCCACAGACCGACCACACAAGCAAGCCGATGCTTCTATGGAGCCCATGGAACAGGATCGTCCTGCCTCTGTGCCCTGTAGTAGCGACTCTTCACTGGCTGACACTTGGCACTCGCAGGAGTGACATCCCTACGTATCTTCCTCACCATGACTTCCTCCAGTGGAACTTTTTCGGCCATTGATCCCATGAAGAGGATTTACAGCTGCTTTTAGCATCGCAGCACCCCCTATTACTCTGCCTTCAGGAAACCAAATTGTGCCCTCATGACTGCTTTGAGCTTTCACATTTCGTACCGATCTGTTTTAACCTTCCCCTTGAGGTCGACATTCCATCTTATGGGGGTGTGATGCTGCTCACACGGGATGACATTCATAGTCAACCCATCTCCCGGACTACACATCTTGAAGCTGTTCAGTTTGCCGCCCCGCCCCCCCCTCCCCCTCCTACCCTGACTTTTCCACTCTATACCATTTATGTTCCTCCGTCATTCGCTGTCACCAGGGGAGACTCCATTCAGCTTATTAGGCAGCTACCTCCCCCATTTTTTCTACACAGTGACTTTAGTGTGCATCATTCCCTTTGGGGTTCTCCCAGGTCCTGTCAGAAAGGTGCCCTGTTATCTAACCTTATTAACACCATGCCGTCCGGCAACACCACTGTGGTGTCGTGCGTGAAATAGCAGTCGACAGCCGGCGATACCACAGTGGTGTTGTGTGCATAGTATCGTGCAGTGGCCAGTGACAGCATTTTAGTGTCTTTTGCATTCTGTTGGTGTTTTGTTTAGGTAACAATAAGTTACACATGTCAATAAGATTTTTAAGTACTTGTGCCATTTCATCATGGCAGACAAAAGAGATGATATGATTATTTATGATGAATGCGTGGACGTCTTGTCTGATGTTCTGGACGACTAGGCCGATTGGGAAGAAGACATTGGATATCAAAAAAATGAAAGTGAAGCAGAATTGTTGGAAGTTAGTGATATACACCCAAGAAGAATTCGGCAAACGCTATGGTTGCCAACTGATTCAGATGAATCAGACAAAGTAGACAGTGCGCCATGGTCAGACTTTGATTTACCAAGGACCAATAACAAATCTGAAGGATCTTTGGGTCCAAACATATTTCCCAAAGATACACAGAGCTTCAAGGATATAATAGAATTATATATTGAGAACAGTCTATTTGAATATATCAGCAACGAAAGCAAAATTGCAATAGAAGGAAACTGGATTAAAAAAGAAAAAAGAATGCCAAATTTGTCAATGTTACGGGACCCCAACTTAGAGAATGGTTTGGGCTTGCTATTCTTATGGGAACTGAAAAAAAAAAAAAGCTAGGATCAATGATTATTGGTCAACGAATCTGTGATAGATACATCGATATTTTGAAAAATGATGTACCGCAACCGATTCAGACAAATATTATCCTTTTTACGTTTTTCCGACAACAACAATAAACCAGATAATGCCGACTGGCTTTTAAAAGTGCAATTCATAATTGATTATGTTTCTAAGAAGTTTCAAGAAACTTTTTGATATAAGTCAAAACATCTCAGTTGATGAAGGAATGATACTGTGGCATGGACGGTTAAATTTTAAAGTTGACAATCCGTTGAAAATCATTAAATATGGCATACTCATTTGGATGCTGTGTCATTCTAGTACGGGATACATTTCCCCATTCAAGATATATTCCGGCACTGGATAGCCTGTAGCAAAAACAGTTATGGAACTGTTGGCACCTTCTTATGGAAAGTGGCATCACCTCTACATGAAGAATTATTATAACAGTGTAGAGCTTGCAGAGAAATTACTTGAAAAGAAAATTCGAGTTTGTGGTACGATATGGCAAAATAGAGGATTTCTGGAAAAATTAAAACATGCAAAAGTCAACGAGTTTGAAGCTTGTCATCAACGGAAAGGTGAAGTATTCGCACAGGTATGGAGAGCTTCGAAAACTAAAATGGTATGAATGATCACTACAATACATAATGCCACTTTGACTGACAATCAAAGAAAATGTAGAAAAATCAATTGCACAATAAAAAACCTGAAAGTGTATTAGACTATAACAAATGCATGAAAGGAGTGGATCAGGCAGACCAGTATTTGAGTTATTACCCCATAAACAGAAAAACTATAAAATGGTCAAAAAAGGTTTGCATGTACCTCTTTAATTGCGCATTATTCAGTGCATCCCATATGTGTCAATATTTCAATACAGAACACAAAGTCTCCGATCTCAAGTTTTTTGATTGAAAATGTGATTCGTGGATGAAAGACCATGTACCTGCTTATGAGCAAAATTTGGAGGTTGCCACTACATCGCGTACATCTCATCATGATCTGGTTGACAGACTTTCCGATCACATAAAGCAACACCAACTAATACTTATTTCCGAAACAAATAAACAAAAATGAAGAAACTGCCACGTATGTTCCAAAACCGAGAAAAGAACAACAACAAACTTTATGTGCAAGTCTTGTGGAGTTGCGTTACATCTTGGAGACTGTGCAGCTACGTATCATATGAAAGAGAAATACTAAGTACCAAAGACAATGCAAATAAACAAATATGTGAAACAAACAAATTTTGTATTTATTTACATCTGCATATTTTCGAAATTTCATGAGAGTAGGGGAACAGGGTTGAGAACTTATGAGAACTAGCAATGAGATTAGTAAAACTGAACAATTTATAATCTTCCAATAATGTCGAGAACAACCAGTGACAAGCCAAGTAATCAGAATTAGTGCTGGTGGTGCCAAGCGAATCAGTTTGTTTGAGATGTGCGGACGGTAAAGTGTTAATCAACTTAACCTCTTCTGCCTTAACACTATAGCACCCACTTTCCTTTCCGACTCCTTGTACACCTATTTTCATTTGGACCTATCCTTCTGCACTGCCCAGCTTGCCCATCATCTTGAGTGGTCCTTTCTTTCTGACACCTACTTGAGTGACCATTTCCCGTGCACTATCCGTTTGCTGACTCCTACCCCATCCACATGCATTCCCAAGTGGCAGCTTACTAAGGCTGACTGGCAGCTTTACTCCTCCCCAGTTGTGATGACCAGGTGAAATATTTCACAGACAGTATCCTTACTTCTACAGAACATTCCATTCCTCACACTTCCTCTTTACCACCCTGTGCCTCAGTCCCTTGGTGGACTGAGGCATGCCGTGACGCAATTTGTGTACGTAGACGTGCTCTCCACATTTTTAACCGTCATCCTACAATGGGAAACTGCATTCATTATAACCAGATGCGTGCAAATTGTCGTGGTGTTCTTCGGGTAGCAAAAGAGCTAAATGGATTTGATTCACTAGTTCTTTTAACAGTTCCACCCCTCTGTCTATTGTGTGGGCCAACCTCTGACAGCTCTCTGGAACTACGATCAGATTTCCCAGTTTCTGACCTGACAGTTGCAGACAATGTCATAGTGGACCATATTGCTATCTCCAACACCATTTTGCTGAAGTTTTGAGCTCTTGCCACTATCACCCTGCTTCCTTCATTGGCGCATAGGAGGCTTATGCGATACCCTTCTCTTCTCCAAATCTTGAGTGCTGCAATGCCACCTTTACTGTGAAGGAGCTAGATCATGCTCTCAGTTCATCCCAATCCTCTGCCCCAGGAGCAGACACCATCTGCATTCAGATGATGCAGCATTTTTCTCTTGCAGGCAAGAACCTTCTGCTTAACATGTACAACTGCATCTGGGCAGAAGGCACATTTCTTGGATGCTGGTGTGAAGCCACCGTCATACCCATACCTAAGCCAGGTAAGGACAAAAATCTTCCTTCTACCTACTGCCCCGTCTCTCTTACCAGCTGTGTTTACAAGGTGATTGAACACATGATTCGTGCCAGGCTGGTATGGCGGCTAGAGTCCCGCAATTTACTGATGAATGCACAGTGTGGATTTCGAGCGTGGTGTTCTGCAGTTGACCACCTAGTTACTTTGTCCACCCATGTCATGAATGATTTTCTGTGGAAATCTGTCTGTGGCCGTGTTTTTTGATTTGGAGAAGGCCTACGACACCTGCTGGAGAACTGGTATTGATTTGATTTGGACCGGGAAGCTAAAAATTGCTTTTGTCTAACTCGCCACTGCCTGCACCAAAACAGAGTTTATTGTGTGGTATCACTCCCTGTATATCTAGTAAAGCCAACCAATGCCGTTAAATAGTGCAAGGAGCCCCTTTCCCAGTTTTTTGTTAGACACAATTTCTTCAGGTCTAGTTGTCCTGAAGATTCTGTATCTCTTGCTCTCCAGTGACATGCGTTCAAAGATCAGGTGTGATGCAGTTTCTTCACCTTCAGCACAGATCCTACATTTAGGGTCTTCTTCCCTTATACCCATTGTATGTTGGTGTTTTTTGAAATTCCCATGCTGGTCATTAGTCCAGTCATGAGTTTAATCTTTTTTCTGTTCAATCCTAGGATTACTGAGCATAGGCATCATTAGCTTACCATGTTTTTGTTTATAGACCTTGGTCCATTATTCTATGTGCTGTTTCCTAAGCCAGTTTCGTAGTTCTAGTTAGATCATAGCCTTGGTGATTGTCAGGACAGGTTCTGGTCCAATAAATGGAGTCGTTGCCTCCATCCTGGGCAATTTGTCAGCTTGTTCATTGCCACAGACCCCTGTGTGACCAGGGACCCACACTAGGTTTACCCTATTGCTTCCTCCTAGCTCCACCAGAGAGCTCTGTGGCATTCTGCAACAATCTTAGATATCGTTTCAGGAGTTGCGACTGACTTCAGGGCTGCCTGGCTGTCTGAATAGATGTAGATGATATGGTCCTTGTAGTGCCTACACATCTCCTCCTCCACACATGCCCTGATTGCAGTAGTTTCAGCTTGGAATACTGAGGCCAGTTTTCGTAGAGAACCCCGTACACCCCTGCCCCAATGCCTTGGTCCGATTTCAACCCATCGGGGACCCAAACAGTGTCCCCTGTATGGTGTTGAACTCTTTTCTTTCTTACTGCTCCTGCCTCCAATTATTGTATTGTAAGGCTTGTTGCAGCAGGTGGGAGTTGTTATATAGTCGGCTGGCATTTCCCCAGCCATTCTTATGTTTACCTCACTTACTATCTTAGTATGTGATTCTGGATATCCCAGTGAGATCAAGTTTCTACCAATTTTTAGACTGTATGCCCCAGCTGCTGCCTCTATCTTGACCCAAAGGTGTAGTGGAGGCATGTCCAGCATGGTTTCCATCCCAGTAGTTGGTGTGCTGCTAATTCCGTCTATTATGGCTAAGCAGGCCAGTCTGCGCATCTTAGCAAGCTCCTTAACTGCAGCCTGCTGTTCTACCTTCTTCCACCACACTGCAGCCCCATAGGAAATCCTAGGTCTAACCACCGTGGTGTATATCCAGTGCATACCTATGGGGCTTAGCCCCCAGTTTTTACCACAAGCCCTTCTGGTACTCACTAGAGTACCTTTTGCCTTGGGGCAGATGCTCTTAATGTGAGGGGCCCATGTTAGTTTCTCATCTAAGGTTTCCCTTATATATTTCACTATCCCCTTCACAGGTAGAGTTTCATTGAAGAGCTTTAGATTCCAACTTGAGTGTTGGATATGCCTCTTCGTGAATGGCACCACAACAGTCTTCTTGGGATTAATCCTCAGAGCCTGTTTAATGCACCAGTCTTGCACAATGTCCAATGCACCTTGTGCCATATTTCTAACTGTGTCAGTAAATTTGCCAAGTATTACTAAGACAAGGTCATCTGCGTATCCTTGGCAAAAGTGTTTTCTGGAATTTAGTTCCTCAATGAGTTCGTTCACCACTAGATTCCACAATAAAGGGGACAGAACTCCTCCTTGTGGGCAACCTGTAGTGGCGTTAATTACCACATTTTCATTCATCATGGTAGCCTCTACCTTCCTTCTACTAAGCATGGCTCTGGTACACCATGGAATCGTAGGTCGCATTACTGAAGGGCCCCTCGATGTCCATCAAGATGCAGAGGGCTATTTCTTGAAAATGAAGTGCTTTCTCCACCCTCCCAACGAGTTGATGGAGAGCTGTCTCACACGATTTACCTGGTTGATATACGTGTTGGTTTGAATGTAGAGGGGCCCTAATTAGCTTCCTCTCCCCAGTGAATACATTAACCAGTTTTTTCAATGTTTTGAGAATGGGGGAGGCAGACAGACTGATTGGTCTCACATCCTTGGCCTTGGTATGATCAGTTCTCCCTGGCTTTGGAATGAAGACAACCTTCACTGCCCTCCAAGCATTGGGAAATGATTCCTACTGCTAGGCTAACCCTAAATAACCTGCATAAGATTCTTATGAGATTCTCTCCTGCCTGTTGCAGGAGAGCTGGATCGATTCCATCTGGGCCAGGTGACTTGAGCGGTTGGAATGTTCCCACTGCCCATTGGATTTTATTGAAGTTCACACACTCCTTGGCTGATTGCCAGTCCTCTCTTCAAGTGCATGAGAACCATTGTCTCTCCGGGATCACATTCTGGTCTGTGTTGTCTGGCAGAGCATATTGAGGAAAGTGCGTTTTGAGGAGCAGTTCCAACATCTCGTGTGCTGTCTTTGTATATTACCTATTCTCCTTTGTCAGCGTACCTCCTGGATTGGTTGGTACTCTAGTGAGGATTCTGTGAAGTCTGGCTTGAGCAGCTCTCCACTTCCTCACAGAATGCCTTCCAGGATGCCTCCTTTGCTTGTCTAATTGCAAGGTTGTAGTTGACAAGGGTCTCACAATATTTTGCCCATTGTCCTTTGTCTCGCAAGGTTAAGCAGTCTTCGTACCTGTTTTCTTTGCATTTCCAAGTTGTTATTCCACCAAGGCACACTCCTATTTGTGCACTTCTTGGTTATTGTGCAGTTGTCCTGATATGAGGTCACCATGGCAGAGGTAACAGGCTTTGCTACTTCCTCAAACTCTACTTGATTTCTTATCGAGGTTTTAATTTCCGATAAGCTAAAGTCAAGGTCCCTCCAATGTGTCTCCCAGTCTTTTTTGGGTCATGGTCTGTCTAATTCCCATTTCAACTTTGAATTTAATGTACATGTGGTCCGATGAGGATGTCTCTAATGCCACACGCCTTTGTTTGACATAGCTGCCCATTCTCATGGAACCAAAAGTTATGTCAGTTACTTCTTCCCTTCTGGTATCCTGAATGTAGGTTCATTGCCCCTATTCAGTACCTCCAAGTCGTTAGCTAAGAGAAATTCAAGAAGGTACTCACCTATACTGTTGGTGTCCTTGCTGCCAGACACTAGGTTGTGGGCAGCAGCGTCACATCCAACCAACAATTGGTTGCTGTGCTGATGGCAAACGTAATACCTTTCTCACATTGCTGCATTCTGATGGTCACTAAGTCTCTGGAGCAGAAATCCATCATTGGCATGAAAGAAATTCCATTTCTTACATAGATGCTTGTTCTGGAGTTTCTTAGATTCCTAGCATAAATCGGCTTACCCTCAGATTAATCTGCAGCACCTCCAGTCTTTGTCTTGCTGCCATCATTCCCTTTGAGTTCTTGGATAACACTGACGGTGACCTACGAGAACCCTAGAAACAATCTCAGGTCTTGCTCTCGCATCGCCTTCAGGGACTTCTCTCTGACCTCCACCACCAGGGATTGTCCTTCCGGTACAGTCTTCTGGTCGATTACTCTCCAGTCCTCTGTCAAGACTTTAGGTTTCTGGATTACTATTTTCTCGAATTGAGTCTTAGGAGAGACATCCTTAAAGATCTTTGGTACCTTTGCGGTATTAAGAAGCTCTGCTGCTGTTTTGACCAGCAGCTTTACATCTTCCCACGGGGATATAATGGGCACCTTGTCCTTAAGCCATGCCACTGTGTGCACCCCCTTACAGACAAAAATAAGGGCACCACAGTCTCGATAGATGCTCTTGAAGTTGGATCCTGGACCAGCGTCCACCCTCCCCCCTTTCCCTATCTTTCCAAGAGGGCCATCTGTACATGTCCCTCCTCTTGGAAGGTGATGGCTACCAGTGGATAGCCTTCCAGGATAACTGCCATCTTAAAAACAGAGACTGCAGTACTGTAGATCTGTTTCCCTATTTCTTGCCTCAATTTTTCTGGGTTCACTTATCCAGGGAGGAGGGGGTCTTAGATTCCTCCCATATCTTCTTGCTGGCTGTCTTTGACGTTGTGGGGGTCTGCATATCCCCTTTAACTTGAGACAGTTTTTTCTTGGGGTTCTTGGGCTCAAGCCCTTTTAATTCCCCCCCACATGTGTTTGGGAAACCATTGTGTCCCCTCCTTTTGTCTCTAGTTTCCTAAGGAATTTCCTCATCTGGGCTCCAGACAAGGCTTTAATCTTGATCTGGTCTAACTTCTCAGTTACAGTTCCCACTTTTGGCTCAGGTCTAGACCCTCATTCAGTAGTGGAAATGCATTCCATTGGTCCTCACCCCGACGTTTGGGTGTCCGAGGTCTCAGTTTGCCCCTCAGTTTGTTTTAATTTATTGTCTTTTGTTGTGTCCATCTTGGTCGCACGAGAGTTGGGGATCTACGTGGTCCACACCACGAATACCCCGTGTGGTGTAAGGCTACTTGCTCAGGGAGGTCGCCCGGTATCCCTGAGGCTTTGTTTGTGACACATCGTTCCGTGTGCCACGAATCCCTCAACATGGATCGCATCAGACCTTAGGTTGGGAAAGGGAATTGGGTAAGGACTAGGAGTGGATAAGGAAGATAGGATGTTGTGGGACACTTTTAGCCTGATCCATTAACTAAGGCCTTTCCAGCAGTAGGGCCTCTACCTTCGGCATAGCCCTCAGCTCTGTTTATCACCTTCAGTTTCACGACCTTTACATGGGACTTAGCGATAGTACCTTTGTATACACTGATGACTCAGACTGACCGTGGGGTCGGGTGTGCCATCGTCATTGGCACCCGTGGCTACTGCTGAGGCTGCAGTCCTCGTACCGCAACCCGCGAGTTCTTGTATTCCCTCCGGTGTTGCCGTCTGTCAGGAGGTGGTGCCCCCGTAGCATCGCAATTGGTCCTCGCTTCATGGGAGTGAACTCTGGGTTATTAAGCCTGTCCCAGCGACTTGGACGACTTCCTCTCGGCCCTCCCGCCGGTAGGAGATCATTTTAGCTACGCTGCGTGTTGGGCACTGCCTTTTTAGCCATCTTCATTTGATAATTGGCCCTACACAACCACTTTGACACATTGCGCCCAAGTTTTAACTGACCGCCACTTCCTGATGTAATGCCTATTTTTTAACTATTTCAGTTCCTGCTTGGGTTTGCCGTCTGAGTTATCAGCCGTTTTAATAAATTATGTGCAGGCTGTTGACCGTGTTTTACTTTTTATCGATGAAAGCAGTATGGTGAAGGCCATTTAATTTTTAGTTTTGGACCTCCGTTCCTGTATGGTGTTTTTCAGCCTTTTCTTCACATGCCAGTTTTTGCTTTCTTCTCTTATTTCAATCAGGACTGATGTGTAGTTGTTTTTTAGTTCCTCTCTGCCTTCATGTTCTATAGTTTTGACTTGGGTGCGTATGACCCCAGTTGTTTTTTGCGCCCTAAAGCACAACAAAACCAAAACCCGTACCCAGTCTCTGTGCTGAAGCCCGGGGAATCACCACTTACTACCCGGCAGCAGCTCCTCATTTTGTGTCAGGCATGCAAGTTCCTTGCTGCTCTAAATTCACCAGCCTAGCAAAGTGTTTTTCGTCCATCTCTGGAACACATTTTCTCTCATCATTCATGAGCAACAGGGCCATTTTGGATCTGTGCACAGCATTTGCTGGAATCATTTGGTGTGGAGGTAGCACAACCCCAAATCCAAGGTTTTAACCCTGGTTACTGCGGAGGCCCAGTATCATTTTAGATTTAGTGCAGTACACATATTTTTAACACATTATTTTATGACATTTCAACTGAGCACCATAACTATGTAGCTGTATTTACGGGTGCTTCTAAACAATGGAGCTTTCGCAGTTGCTCTGTTGCATTTCCTGATTGTGTCCTCAATATGTGACAGCAGAGCAGGTGCAGCGTGTTTAACAGTGCTAAATGTTTTCTCTGTCACAACATCCTGAGTGCCCTTCACACTCTACAATGATGTACCCAGCAGATAAAGTAGTCCAGAATATCCAGGACAAGGTCCTCAACCTACAAAGACTGTGGAAGGAGGTTCTTGCTGCTGGGTACCAGGATGGATGGATATTGCATGGAATGAAAGGTTTACTGTGGCAGCTAAGCAGATGTGTGTTGTGATCTTCAGATACTCCAGTGTGCCATCCTCCTACATGCTATCACTTCTTTGTTAAGGTACAGACTTGTGCATGATGGAAGAGATTGGAAATGATAGACATTAAGTTGTGTCTAATAAATTCCACTAAGCGACCATGGCCTACCTCCTTCCAGCCGTACGGGCGAGATGAGCAGGCCTATGACCCATGGCGTGTTGCTCTGGTGAGAGGACACTCCAACGAACAGTGCTTGTGGTGTACAGACTAATAGCATACCACATTTTACTAGACTGTTTTGTTTTCGGACCATAGGGCGGCAGCTCTTTTGCCGACAGGCTTCCCTCTTATTTTAATTGACAATGAAACAAATGTGAAATGACTTTTAAGGTTTTGTGAACTGACAGATTCACTCCCTAAAATTTTAGGATGCCATTTTTAATGTTTTAGGGTGGCCAGCTTATCCCTGTTTCTTGTAAGTTATAGGTTTACGTCATCTGAACAATTGTGACCCCCCCCCCCCCCCCCCCCACACACACACAAATAAAACTAAGGTTTTGAGGGTACATGACAAACAAGTACAAAAATAAAAGCAACAGAATGTCAAATTGAGCATTTTGCACAACACAAATATTTAGGGAGCATACTAACTAATGATGGGATGGGTGAAAGAGCTGCAATGGCAAAGCAAGCTTTCCATAAGAAGAAATGCTTATTATGCAGCAAATTGGGGTTGGGGTTAAGGGAAAGGTTAGTTAAATAGTTTATGTGGAATGTTTTTCTGTACGGCCGTGAAAGCTGGATGTTGAATTAGACAGAGAGAGCCAGAATTGAAGCATTCGCAATGTTGGGTTGTAGGGCAATGGAGAAAATAAAATGGATGTTGGATAAAGTTAAGGACTGCAAAGGATAAAGGAATAAAGAACTCTACTAACCTTGAATAAGTAAAGGAGCGCTGACTGTCTAAGATGTATATTGTGAAGAAACGGAGTTCTAACAACAGCTATCGAAGGTAGAGTGGAAGGCAGGAGAAAATAGGAAGGATGGCATAAATGGTGGGTTAAGTAAAAATGGGGAAAGGTGTCTGGGAGCTGGAAATAGTTACAGCACCATTTGGTGGTGGTGGTGGTGGTGGTGGTGGTGGTGCAGACTCATAACAAAATTCTGCAAACTAATGATGAGAGGTGGTGTCATGGGGAACCCTGTAACTCCTACCTGCAGTGAGAATATTTCTGATTGCCACATTGTCCTCAGGCTTGGAGAAAACATGCCTGAGGCTGCTGACAAAGACAGTTCCTCTATAGGCCTGCAGAAGCCCTTGCTTGTCACAATGACTACAGTAGTATATTGCACCACTATCACTATCATTCTGAATAAAATTGCTCTCCAGATTGAAATTGGGATCAGTCACTCATCCGACAATCTACCCCGGCAAGTATAAGCTCTGATATGATGCACTGTTTTAACTTGTCACATATTATGGACACAACATGTACTCTGTGTAGAGTAACAGAATTTAAGCTCAGCAGTATGTTTCTATTTAGTATCACTATGTTCATTTTTAATCTTTATTGGTTTATAGACATGTTTCAAGAATATTTCTGGTTGCTTGCATGCTCTCTCCCCCTCCTTTGCCTGTTCGAAATTGTGCACAGACATTATATTTCTGACACTACTGATCCAAATTATGTAATTAAGGTTTTAATTTAGGGATGTGTTGTATATCTTTGTAAGTAGGCTAAACGTGGCGAACCTACACTGCACCGCACTTTTCAATATCCTTCTTCCACCTAAGCTCCACTAGCCCAAAAAAAGATAAAGAGTGCCCACCTGGACCTTATTGACTCCTGTAAGTAATTGAATTTTGTTCACTGGCATCCCCCTCCCCCCTCCCCCCAACAACTCACTCACTCTACAAACTGAAAAGTCAGTATCAGTAATAAAGTCTATCTGATACCTGAATAATGTATGTACTTACATTAAGACCAATTGTAACTAACAGACACTGTTCTGCTGAGGAGATATGTGAATGTTTGGAAGTGCTTAAAAATCGCTATTTTAGCAACTTGAGGTGATGTAAAACATTTTAGTGAATACCAAGTACTAAACGAACCATTCCTTGATTGTTATCTTGATTGATCTGTTACATAGGTTCCCTAATGAAGGGCCAGAAAAGGAATATGACATCGCTCTGACCAACCTGTGGAATAGAGAGAAAGTGCAAAACCCACCTGAGAAGAATCATTCTCTGAATAGAACAATCATTTACTTCTCTGATCCAGAAGAGGCAGGTGATGTCGTCCAGCAGACAGTGATGGTTAAGAAGGCTAATGTTACTCTTTTTCAGGCTCACTGGACATCAGGTATTTTTCTTACAGAAATGACAATCTCGATTTATATCAAACGTATGTTCTTGTAATATTAAATTTCTTTTTTAGAAAAATTTGCCCCAGCTTCTTACCCTGTGAAGAATACACTCATAATTACTGGCATACCATCAGTTGTCATGCACAACATAGAAAATGATATTCGTGCTTTATTTCAAAAATATGTGGGAGATAACATTGTCAATGTTTGGATGTACCCCAACAATGGGACATCTGTCATAGAGCTGGGTACTGAGAAAGCGGCTACAGCAATGATGGAGGTATTATCACAAATAATTAATTTAGTTTTTATATGAGAATGCCATTTAAACTGAAAGAAAAACATAGGATATAGTGATAGAGTCAGCACAATTTCACATCTAACTGTTTTCTTTCACGTAGCTATCGAGTGGCACCCTGTATTTGGAGGAAATGAAAATAACGGTCAGTAATGCGTACATAATAATGGAGCTGCCTTTTGCTAATACGGAGAGTTTGGCACCATCAAGATTCGAGGACAAAGAGGTTGAGACTAAATCTATTTTTCAGACTTTTTCAGCAGCAAAATACAATGTGAAACCACATTCACATTTCACAACTTCAGTTTTCTATTCTGCTTCTAGGAATTGCGGTATTCCCTGCGTTCTCTCGAGAAATTTGCCCCGTGGGTTCGCCACGTGTATGTGGTGACAAACGGCCAGATACCTCACTGGTTAAACCTGGACAACCCACGTCTTACTGTGGTCCCTCACAACAAAATATTTCCCGACATGTCTCATTTGCCGACATTCAGTAGTCCGGCAATAGAAACTCACTTGCATAGGTACTTCTACATTGTGTTTTATATTTATGTCATAACAATGCAATTTCACAAATAATTTGTGTTACTCTTAGCCATAGATGCAAAAGGCAGTAGAATGAAAATGATAAAGTATGATTTGTTTCTGAAACATCGTGTCCAACCAAGAACTCAACTCCTTGTCAATATGACGCACAGTTGACAGTTATGTCATATCAGTTTGTCTTAGTATCCATAGAAGTGATCCTGCCAATAGTACATTTAAGTATCATTTTGAAGATACGTATATTATGAGGGCTAGCTAGAAAGTAACAGACACTTTGATCTGTTGTGGCTATGGGTGGGAGCCACCATTTTAGTGCCATAACTAGGGCCCGGATTTCAGTTACCTAAAAAACAGTGAAATATGCAAGCATTTATGACCTAAAACTTACATAAATATGACCTTAAAAATAAAATATGACTCAATAGAAGTTTATTTAAAGCATTCTTGTTTGTTTATTTAATTTTTTATTCACCATAAAGTAATACAAAATTTGTTCCATAAAAACACGGGAGAACTGCCGGATATCAGTAACGTCCTGCCACGATATTTCGGCGCAGAGTCTTCTGGCCATCACGCTGAGCAGCGCACGCGCAATGTCACCACAGAAGGCTTTAAATAGCGGAGCTCAGCTCGTACTCGCCAGTACTACTACAGTGGCACTCACCTGAAGATGGCCAGAAGACTCTGTGCCGAAATATCGTGGCAGGACGTTACTGATATCCGGCAGTTCTCTCGTGTTTTTATGGAACAATCAGTATGCCGGGAAAGCTTTAAACATCACATCAGTACAAAATTCACTTCTCAAAATATTGTAAGTATAGTTCTTTCTTTCTGTAGGGTTTGTGGCTAATTTGCACTTATTTTTTGAATGTCTGAATGTTCTATTTTCTAAATACAAATTACAGTGAAAAGGTCATTTATTGAAACAGTAAAACAATGTTTTTATTTCTACATAGTATTTAAAGCATTTAACATTATTTAACACCGTATATCAATCTTCAGTATCTGCAAAGTTGCACTGGATCACAAGGTGCATTTTCAGGTTTTCCATTGTCAAAGATATACGGTTGTCACTGAGGATAGTTTTGTACCTGGAAAAGCTCCTTTCCACTTCACAAGACATCACTGGAGCGTATTTGAAGGCAGCCAGGTCACTGGAGTTCAGCTTTGTTTCCGTATATTCAAATGTTGTGGCATTCCTTGAAAGACTGTCACTAATTTGCGCAATGTACAATATCCAGGATTCCGGTGGAGAACGCTTTGCTATTTGGTTTTCACTTTGTCAGCCACATGACCACGAGCTCGACCCAACTCACTCTGCACGTGTTGCACAATACTCAGCGCCTCACATAGCTGAGTGCCAACAGCTTCCAGTCATTTGATGGCTTTTGATATCACTGAAAAATTGGCGTTGATATATGCCAAGTTTCGAGACAATGTATCTGTAAAAACTTCTTTCACAATTTTGATAGCACTTGATTCATCACTATCAAGCTCACAGAAGATTCTTTATTTGGGTGTAGTTGGTGCAGTAATACTCAGCAGTATTAAGCCAAGAACCCCATTGTGTAAGAACAGGTTTAGGTGGGAGGGGCATTGAAGGTGCTTGTTCCTTGAATTTCTGCACCTGTAGCGGAGCCTTCACGTAAGATTTTCTTGCCACAGGAAATTAATTTGTCCACGTCAGGGTAATTTGATAGCACCTCTTCGGCAACTCTGTGCAATGCATGTGCAAGGCAAGTGGTGTACACCATGCTGGCGTAGAGAATCTGAAGCCCTTCGGCTGCTTTAGCCATATATGAAGCACCATCTGTTACAAGCAGCAAAACATTCTCTCTTTTCACGCCATCCGACCACAGTAGCTTCAGAGAGTTGTCAAACAAAATAGCAATCGTCGAATTGTTTACTCTATCGAGAGCTTCACACGTTAGTATGAACATATCTCCAGGGCCATTAACTTTTAGAACACCAACAACAACATTTGCAATACATCACCCACTAATATCCGTAGTTTCATCTATCAACAGCCAGATCTTTTGCTCAGCAATAGTAATTTGTATTTTGTTGAGCACATCATTGTAGCATATGGATAAATAGTTCATTCATCTGGAACTGGATGTGTTGTGTACTTCTCCAAGAACCATCTGCAGCATGGATTCTTCATCTTTTCCTATGGGATGTTGCAGGACACCATCATTTCACACAAATCCTTGCAGAATGATTGCACGGTTGACGATTGACCTGTCTGTTCAAATAACAGCATTTGCCTGCTGTTATTTTCAGCACTTCGTTTCACATAGCTGCTGTGTTTAGCGGTATTACAGTGTTGTTACACATTAAAGCACTTTTCTGCACTAACTTCAACTTCACAAAGTTTAAAAAATAATATTTTCCCACAAATACTAAAGAACTCCTCTCCAAATTCTTGAACATATCCTCGCAACTTCACTCTGTCGGAGCACTTTGTGTTAGGTGTGATGAACAAGGCAAAGGCTGTATTCAAACTGGTTACTGAGAACACCTGTGTGACTGTGATGATTATTATGGCAGAAGCCGCCTTTGTTGGCTCTGAGAGCGTATTGTCGACTCTGCGCAACAATGTTTTATGTTCATGAAATGACTGTTGTGGTACGCCGATTTTCTGCTATAGTCCTGAGAAATAAAGCTGTGTACTAATTTATCTGTTTATCTTTCATAATAGCACATTAAATATTGTCTCGTGAGCAACATTTTCATTTTCTTATTCCTGTGTCCTGTAAGATACGAGAAAAACGGTATATGCATTTTTGGCAAAAGTTGACAGAAATATGACCTATTACTAAAATTTGTTGAAATATGACATTATATGCACAATCAAAATACATCTTTCGATACTAAAATGCCTAGATTTGTGTATAAATTGTTCTAAAATTCACCCTATAGTTCAGAAAAATATATGACTTGTCATTAAAATCCAGGCCCTAGCCTTAATGTTCCTACACTCAGTAGGCATCCAGTTGTAGCATGTGGTCTGGCTCTCTTCTGCTTTGCTTTATACGATGTGTTAAAATGTGTGCTGCGATAGAAAATCCCATCACTTGTGAGGTGCGTTCTGTGATTAGGTTTTTCTTGGCAAAAAACTACGAATCGGTAGAAATTTATTGCAACCTTTGTTATGTGTACCGAAAAGGAATAATGAGTGAAAACCAAGTAACACAACAGTGCATTGATTTAAAAAATGGCAGTACCAATATTCATAATGAAGACCAGTGTGGTAATCTTGGACTTCTGACTGAGTAACTGATGATAAAAATCAATGATGAAATTCGTGAAAATCGTCTTTTCACGATTATGGAACTTTCACAACATTTTCCCCAAATTTCAGTATTTCAGTGTTTGGCGCATGAAATTGTAGTGCATAAGCTTGGTTAGCGCAAGTTTTATGCTAGGTAGGATTCAAAATCTTAACAGAACACTACGAAAACAGAGACTGGCTGAAGCACAGACCTTCCTCAAAGATAACAAGAAAAACTGTAACAGAGTTATCAATTGTGTTGTAGCAGGGAACAAGATTTGGGTGAAGCATGGCAATTGTGAAACAGAATGACTGTCAATGGAATCGGCACACACAAATTCTTCCAAGGAAGTGTTTCCAAATGCTAACAGCAAGAAAGACCATAGCTACTGTGTTTTGGGACTGTAAGGGAGTGATTCTCCATTGATTTTCTTGAACGTGGCTCAATAACTAACGCAGAGAGGTATTGTCAAACACTGTGCAACACGAAACAAGCATCAGGGAAAACTTACCACAGAAGTTTTGTAGTTCTTTCAAGACAATGCACGTCCGTAAATGGCCAGTTATTCCCATGGGGTCCTATGGGGATTTGGATGGGATTTGGCACCGATCGATTACTGCCTCTTCTCAGCAATGAAGACTTGGCTCGCTACAATACACTGCTTTGACACTTGACACCAAACTGCATGTCGGTATAAAACAGTGGTTGCAATTGCAGGTGGCTGATTTCTACAGAGATGGTATTGAAAAATTTGTCAGATAGTGCCATAAGTGCATCAGTTTGAATGGTGATTATATAGAAAAGTAGGTTAAGAGTGTACCTTTGAAATGTACACAATAAAATTTGGTTTTTCCATATTTTTAATTGTTTATTTCAAAACATCTGTTTTTTTTTTCTGGATAATTCTCACATATGTGTTACATTATACTACTCCTCGGCTTTAGATGTGCCCTTATTCACTGTCTGAAAAGCGTATGATTTAAGCAACATATAATTATTATTGATACAAATGTTTAAAGTTTCAAACTATTGCAACCATATTACTCCCAAAAACTTGGCAGTTTGTGACTGTACCAGGAATTTTAATACAATTTACTGTATATCAAGACATGAAATCGGTGATATGTTTCATATGTT
This sequence comes from Schistocerca serialis cubense, assembly GCF_023864345.2. Lineage (NCBI taxonomy): Eukaryota > Metazoa > Arthropoda > Insecta > Orthoptera > Acrididae > Schistocerca > Schistocerca serialis. The sequence goes on from NC_064646.1 coordinate 512,338,147, forward strand.
AGTGAGTTATCAGTGCTTCAGATTCATTGTGACTAACTACAGGAGGACACTGTTGTTTCCAGTTTGATTATATTAGGCTAGATATACTTTGTGTTCCATAGATCCAAAGTTAGGTAATCTTCAATAATGTTGAACATATCATAATCGAGAACTACTCAGTATAACAAATGGTAAAAAATCAGGGATGGATTAACAATATTAATTCCTACAGACTGGTACTCACCAAATAGAGGAGTCGAGTGGCAGACAGGCACATTTATACACAAACAATTATCACACGAACGGCTTCCATCATCTCTGGAGCACCGTGACCCATCTGACCCCAGTAGGACTACAACTCGCTTCCAGCAAGCTGAGTAGACGTGGCAGACAATGCAGCTCTGAGCAGTTTCGACAGACTAAAGCAATATTAGGAAACGCTGTTCTGAGATACGCTGGAAGGATTACGTGGACAAACAGTGAAAAGATAATCTCTGGGGTGAGGTATATAAAGTCTTCACTGGGAGAATAGAAATACCATTATTATTGTCCCCCCAGGGGGCTCGCAGCTCGTTGGTGGGTTCGTGCTCGGCTACCTCGGAGCCCCAGCCATTGCAGCAGCTTTTTCCTTCTGTCAGTCCTCTCGCTATTCTTTTTCCCCTCCCTTGTGAGACATGTCTGGGATGTTTTTGGGAATGTGTTCTGCATTTTCAGTAACTGACATCAAAACAGTCTCTCCACTGTCTGTCATTCCTTTTTTCTTTCTTCGCTCACCTTCTCCTGTCCTTCCTCCCCTTTGGCATTTGAGTTTTCTCTCATTTTCTTCTTCCTCCCTTTGCACTCCTGAAGGCCGGCCCGCGTGTCTGATGTGTAACAGGTGACTGGGTAACACGTAAGTCCCAGCCCCGGGTTGACAGGTAGGGTTTGCACGTACCCCCTGGTACAGGCCAGGCCCAGGGAGAGGTGATTGCCTCAGCTGCTACCTTTCCAAATTGCCGATGGTCTTCCTGTCACGTGTCCGGGAGATGTGACCCTGAGTGTGAACAATCACCTACGGTGGGTGCACCCTTACTGAGGGATCCTCCCCCCCTCCCCCTCCCCCCCCCCTCTCCCCCCTCCGTTATTGGAAGGAGTGCACCATCGAAGATGCTGGCAATCGTGGGGGATTTTCTCGCAATGAGCAAATCGTCTTCTCAGCAGTCAGCATCTACTAAATGTAATTGGAATGGGGATCACAATTCAAAGACCCTCCCAGCTGCCTTGTGGTTCCTCACGGTTCCGTGTACTGAAGACAGTTCATATGGTAAATTCATTTAGTATTCAGAAATCAAACAATGGAAAATCCATGATGGTATGTAACAACATTTGAAAAGGAAAGTTGCCACTCACCGTATAGCGTAGATGCCGAGTTGCAGATAGAAGTAACGTGTTTATCTGCGACTCGGCATCTCTGCTATATTATTCGGAAAGGTGTCGATACAATTGCCGGCCCGGTGAAATACTGCTCTCATTTACTCAGTCACTCTTTGCTTTCGGAAATTACTTCAGATTCTCAATCGCAACAACCACTCGCAACTCCGATCCTCCGCGGCTATCGCATTCGTGTCTCTCCCCGCCGAGTGCTTCCCACAGTGTCACGTACGCTAGGCCGCTCGTCGGTCCGACCAAGGCAGAAATCCGAACGTACCTCTCCGATTGGGGCGCGATTACGGTCCGTCGGGTGATGAAAAAGGTAGATGCATCCTTAGTGCCCAAAACACACTTTTTTCTCACTTTCGATAGAGTTGTCCTCCCGTCAAAGATGAAAGCAGGCTACAAAATGATCAGTCAGACCGTACCTGGTGTGCTGCTACCAGTGTCATCATTACAACCACACTCGAGAGTCCTGTCGACAACGGGCCAAATGTGTGTAACCTGTGGCAGGGACGCTCACGAGGGTGATTGTCTGCCTCTGCCTGCTCCCCACTGTATCGATGCAATGGTGACCGTGCAGCTTCCTCCCGAGATGAGCGGGCCGTCCGGGAGATCTGGGTGAAGAAAAAAGTGCCGTACCCCGTCGCTCACGTGTTGTCGACTAGTCGGAAACTTTGCGTTGTACCCTCCGGCACTTACAGTAACACTCTTGCTACATCTCGCCCCACAAATGACGTCGCCACACAGATGTGCAACTTCAAATTCGGCACCACAGGTGTAAAATCGCCCAGTGTCACGGTAGCGTCTCCGTCTCCTGCTCCAGCAGTGCGTCGAGACGCCGGACTTTTGCCTCGTGGGGCAGTCAGCTGCTACACGACCGGCAGGCCGGAAAGGACAGGAGGAATATTTCTGCGAAGGCTTTTTGTGACCCTCCGGCCGGCAAACGTCTTTCCAACTGGAAAGGCTCCAAAAAATCGAATGGAGGCAAACCGTCTTCTCCTTCGCAGACCCGGAGATTGTCTTCGACAGTGTCACCCGGTGACCTCTGTGTCACCAGAGTACACTGCCGAACATTTTTCTGCCCTGGACTCCGCAGACTGACAGGAGGAGAATGCCGAAGCCTGTGTAGATCTCGTGGAGCATGATCCTCCGGCCTCTGTGCCCTCTATCAGACAATATTTGGAGGCTAGCACTTGGCAGCCACTGAGGTGTCCCTCGTTAATTTTTTTCCTCCCCTGCTGTCTTTGTCACGACTCTCCTTCAATAGAACATTCGTGGCTTTAGATCCGAGAAAGATGAGTTATGAATCAAACAATGGAAAATCCAGGATGGAATGTAACATGCTTCGTGGCTTGTTCCACAGCTGGAGGAGGAGACGGAGGTGCTACTGTGACACTGGGCGATTTTACACCTGAGGAATTATGGCTGCTCTTAGAATTGCAGTGTCCGCTTGTTCTCTACCTCCAGGAAACAAACTTGTGTCCTCACAACCGCTTCGAGCTCTCGCATTTCTTTCGTGTCCGCTTTGACCTTCCACACGAAGACTGCATTCCATCTCGTGGAGGAGCCGTGCTGCTCACCTGGGATGACTCATGTCCATGGTCAAACCGTCTACCTGACTCGAGCTGCAGTCTGGAGTTTTCTTCCTCGCTTCACCTCTTCTCTTTGTACTGTTTACATCCATCCATCATTTGGTGTCACAAGGGCAGACTTTCTCCAGCTTATTGGGCAACTCCCTCACCCCTTTCTGCTCCCCCCAGGGGGCTCGCCACTCTTTGGCGGGTTCGTGCTCGACTACCACAGGGGCCTGGCCCTTGCAACACTTTTACCCTTCCGTGCTGCATCTCTCTCCTCTTGCTATATTTCCCCCCCCCCCCCCCCCCCCCCCTCACTTGGGGAACACGTCTGGTGTATTATTGGGAATGTTCTGAATTCTGTCGCTGACCTGCAAATAGTCTCAACTTTCTTTTTGGCTCCCTTTTCCTTTCTTTGTTTCCTTCTCCTCTCGTTTCTCTGCTTTGGCATTTGAGGATCCTCTTTTTCCTTCTTCCTCCTTGTGTGCTCCTGAAGGCTGGCCGACGCATGTGGTGCAAAACAGGTGACTGGATAACGTGTAATCCTCAGCCCCAGGTCGACAGGTAGGGTTCGCCCCTGGTACGGGCCAGGCCCTGAGAGGGGTGACTGCCTGAGCTGCAACCTACCCAAATTCCCGACTGGTCCCTCTGCCAGGTGTTATGAAGGTGTGACCTGAGATGTGAACAATCACCTAAGCTGGGTGCATCCCCTGTGAAGGGAGCCCCCAGGTGGAAGGACCACACCAACAGAGAAGCTGGGGATTCCCTTGCAATGAGTCAATCATCTTCACAATCAACGTCTACGATATGTAAACGTAATGAGGCTAACGATTCAAAGACCCTTCCCATTGCAACACGGTTCCTCGTGTTATCACGTACTGAAGACGGTCAGTCCTTCGCCACGGTCGATCCGTTTATTATTCAGAAAGGTGTCAGTGCCATTGCTGGCCCTGTGAAATCCTGCTTTCGTTTACGGAAGGGCACTTTGCTTTTGGAGATGGCTTCTGATTCTCGAGCAGAAATACTACTTGCTGCCTCACTTCTGCATGACTACTCTGTTCGTGTCGAGGCACGTAGAACTTTGAATTCTTCCCGTGGTGTAATTTACACCGGGCCGCGTGACGGTCTAACTGAGGCCGAAATACAATCTTACCTCTCCGATCAGGGTGTCATTGCCGTCCATCGTCTAATGAGAAAGGTCGATTCTTCCTCGGTCCCCACCCGCACTCTTTTCCTCACCTTTGACAGGGTGGTGGTGGCGTCCAAGATTACAGTGGGCTACGAAATCGTCACAGTCTGGCTGTACATTCCGAATTTGATGTGCTGCTACCAGTGTCATTGGTACAGTTGCACTAGAATGTCTTGTCGACACCCAGCCACGTGTGTAACCTGTGGCAGGGACGCACACGAGGGCGAATGTCCGCCTCCTTCTCTCCGCCGTATCGACTGCAATGGCGGCCGTGCCGCCTCCAAGCGGGATTGCCCCGTGTGTCTAGATGAGCGGGCAGTTCAAGAGATTCGGGTAAAGGAAAAAGTACTGTACCCAGTAGCTCGCAGGTTACTGGCTAGTCGCAAACCCCGTGTTCTCCCGTCGGGCATCTACAGTTCAGTTCTCGTTAACCCTTGCTCCGTGAAGGACACAGCCATGCAGATGTGCGACCTCAAATTTGGCTCTGAGGTTGTGAAGTCGCCCAGTGTCGAGGTAGCATCACCGTTCCCCTGTCCCACTGTGAGACAAACTGTCCAACTCTTGCCTAAAGGGGTGAAGCTACCCGCTATACAACTGGCAGGCGGAATGAATCCCTCCATCCCTCTAGCCAAACAACACCCCAGTCTTCCTTTAACCGGAAGGGCTTGAAGAAGTCCGCTAAAGGCAAATGGTCCTTTCCTTTACTGACTTGAAGATCCTGCTCGACAGTGTCGCCACGCGCTCACTTAGCCCCACCGGCCTCTGTCTCACCGGTGCGCACCGCCGACCGTTTTTAGTGTCAGACTCCATATTCCGACTGCACCAGCACACCGATGCTTCTGTCGACCCCGTGAAATGGGATCTTCCTGCTTCTGTGCCCAGTAGTAGCAGCTCTGCACCAGCTGTCCCTCGGCGTCCACAGAGTTGACACCCCTACATCTCTTCCTCCTCCTGACAGTACTCCAATGGAACGTTTGCTGCCTTCGGTCCCACAAAGAGGATTTACAGTTGCTGCTAGCATCGCAGCATCTCCTTGTACTCTGTCTTCAGGAAACGAAATTGCGCCCTCAAGACTGCTTTGAGCTTTCCCATTACTTACCAATTCGTTTTGTCCTTCCCCCTGAGGTCGGCATCCCATCTGTCTCATGGGGTCATTATGTTGCTCGTACTGGATAACATTCATAGTCAACCCATCTCCCTGACTACCTGTCTTCGAGCTGTTGCCATTCGCCTTCTCCTTCGCCACCTTACTTTTTCCCTCTGTACAATTTATGTACCTCCGTCCTTTGATATCACCAGGGCAGACGTCCTTCAGATTACTGGGCAGCTACATCCCCCATTTTTGCTACTCAGCGACTCTGATGCGCATCATCCCCTTTGGTGTTCTCCCAGGATGTCCCAGAGATTTTCCCTTTAGGCTGACCTTCTGTACCAACCCAACCTCTTCTTTCTTAACACTGGAGCACCCACTTTCCTTTCTGACTCCTCGCACATCTATTCCCATTTGGACCTATCCTTTTGCACTGCCCAGCTTGCCCATCATCTTCAGTGGTCCATTCTTCCTGACACCTACTTGAACAACCATTTCCCATGTGCTATCAGTTTGCTGGCTCCTGTCCCATCCACATGCAGCCCCAAATGGCAGCTTACTAATTCTGACTGGACCTTTACTCCTCCCTGGTGACCTTCGAAGAACAGGATTTCCCCAGTTGTGATGACCAGGTGGAATATCTCACAAACATTATCCCTATTGCTGCAGAACGTTTCATTCCTCGCACTTCCTCTTTACCACGTTGTGTCCCATTTTCTTGGTGGACTGAAGCATGCTGCGACTCAGTTCATGCACTCCACATTTTTAACCACCACCCTATGCTGGAAAACTGGATTCATTATAAACAGATGCGTACAAAGTGTCTTTGATTTCTTCGGGAGAGCAAAAGAGGTAGTTGGATTTCATTCACTAGTTCTTTTAACAGTTCCACACCTTCGTCTGTCATGTGGGCCAACCTCTGATGGATCTCTGAAACCAAGATCCATTCCCCCATTTCCGGCCTGATAGCAACAGGATCCACGATGACACCGTCTGCTACGATCTCCAATACCTTGGGCCGCCGTTATGCAGACGTTTCGAGCTCTTTCCACTATCACCCTGCCTTCATCCATCAGAAAGGAGTGGAGGAGGCTTGGGTGATACCCTTCTCTTCCCCAAATCGTGAATGCTATTCACCTTCACTATGAGGGAGCTAGATCATGCTCTCAGTCTCCCCCCCCCCCCCCCCTCCGCCGGGGGTCCACAACTCTTTTGTGGATACGTGCGTGGCGAGCACGGGACCCCGAGCTAGTGCGGCCCTCTTTCCTTTCCAGGTTGCATACCTTCCTTTTCCACATCCTTCCCCATCCCCTATCCTGCCCCTGCCCCTCCCCCCTCACCTCCACCTCTTCCCTTCCCCTTCTTCCCCTCTGGGAGTATGTTTTGTGCCTACGTCTGGACACGCTCTCTTGTAACTGTAAGACAGTCTCTCTTCTTCGCTTTCTGTGCTGGAAAGTCTCTGTCCTTCCTTCGTCCTTCTCTTTTCCTTGCCTCTTCTCTTTACCCTGTTCTCCCCTGCAGCATTTGAGACACCTCTTCCTTCCTTTCCTTTTCTTTGTTCCTCCCTTTCACGTTTTTCCTCCCTGTGCATGTCTGAAGGTCGACCCACGCATTCCCACACATAGCCAGTGACAGGGTAACGCATAATTTCCCGCCCCGGGTAGACAGGTAGGACACTTACGTACCTCCTGTTAACGGCCAGGCCCAGGGAGGGTTGATTACCTGAGCTGGTACCTTCGGAAAGTGCCAATTGGTCCGTCCGACGTTTCTCGGGAGGTGTGACCTGAGGTGTGAACAATCACCAAAGGCGGGAGTGCCCTCAGAAAGTGCCCCCACAAGGAAGAAGTCCGCCATCTGAGACGCTGGTAATCGTGGGGGACACTTCCACAATGGTTTCCTCATCATCTACTATGCCTGCTCACAAGCGAAAGTTAAATGAGTCTCAGCCACGGACAATTCTTCCATCAGTGCAACAGTTCCTCGTTGTTTCTCGATCGGACGAAGGTCAAGACTTCCCCACAGTCAACCCTTTCATTATTCAGAAAGGTGTGGATGCAATTGCGGGTCCTGTAAAGTCTTGTTTCCGATTACAAAATGGCACCTTGTTGTTAGAAGCAGTCAGTGCCCTCCAGCCACAAAAATTGCTGTGAACTTCTCTGCTACGCACCTTTCCTGTCCGGGTGGAAGCGCACCGCACTTTAAATTCATCACACAGGGTGGTTTATACACGCTCCATCGACGGATTGTCCGATGAGGAAATTCAAAGCTACCTGTTTGCCCAGGGCATAACGGCTGTTCATCAAGTCGTGAAAAGGGTTGACAGGGACTTGGTTCCAACCCGTACTATCTTCTTGACATTTGACAGAGCTCAACTTCCATCGAACATAAAAGCGGGCTATGAGATAATTTCAGTTCACCCTTACATCCCCAACCCTAAGCGTTGCTATCGGTGCCAGCGGTTCAATCATACCAGCCTGTCATGTTCCAATCTGGCCAAATGGTTATATGTGGAAGGATGCCCATGAGGGTGCTTGTCCACCTCCATCCCCTCTTTGCATCAACCATATGGGTGACCAAACTGTTTCCTCTAGAGATTGCCCCATTTTCAAAGATGAATGGCTTATTCAGGAAATCAGGGTTCGCCAGTCGAAAGCCCATTGTGCCTCCCGTAGGTAAATATAGCACTGTCGTTGCATCTCCTTGGCCTACTAAGGAGGCAGCCATGCAGACTTGTGATCTCACCTGTAGTGCCACGGTTGTTAGATCGCCCAGCGCAAAGATCGCCGGTCATCTTCAGTCTTCAGGAAACAAAGCTGTGTCCCCACTATCGCTTTGATTTCCCTCCTTTTCAGTCCGTCCAGTTTGATCCCCTCCTGTTGTTGGCACTCCAGCACATGGAGGACTCATGATTCTTCTCCATGATACTGTCCATTATCACCCAATCCCCTTAAACAGTCCCTTCCAAGCTGTTGCTGTCCGTCTTTCCCTTTCTGGTTACACCTTCTCTCTTTGTACTGTATACATTCCATCATCCACACCAATGGCAAGAGCTGATCTCCTTCATCTCCTTGGTCAGCTATTCGCTGGTTGGGGCTTCAATGCCCACCACCCACTTTGGGGATCTCCGTGTCCTTGTCCGCGAGGCTCCCTATTGATTGATGTCTTCCACCAAGCGGATCTTCTTTGCCTCAACACTGGGGACCCTACATTTTTGTCTGCCTCCACAACAAATTTCTCTCATTTGGACTTTTCGGTCAGTACTGTTCAGCTAGCTCGGCTCTTTGAATGGTTCGCTCCTGCTGATACACACTCGAGTGACCATTTTCCATGTGTCCTTAGATTACAGCCACAACTGCCATCTATGCGCCTGAGACGCTGGAAGTGTGCCCAAGCCATTTGGACACTTTTTTTGTCTCTAGCGACATTCAATGACCATCACTTTCCTAGTGTCGACAACCAGGTCACTCGTATTACAGAAGTTATTCTTACAGCTGCGGAACGTTCAATACCTCCCACCTCCGATTTGCCCTGGCACCCCCCAGTTCCTTGGTGGAACGATTTGTGCCGTGACGCAATACGTAAGCGGCGACGTGCTCTTTACGTTTTCCGCCACCATCCTACTTTGGCCAACTGTATTCGCTATAAGCAGTTACGTGTGCGATGCCGTCGCATCAACAGCGACAGCAAGAAGGCAAACTGGGACTTCTTTACTAGCTCATTTAACACCTTCACTCCCTCCTTGGAAGTTTGGAGTCGAATTTGACGGTTATCTGGTGCGCCTAGTTCCTCCCCAATCTCTGGACTCACTGTTGCTCATGATATCTTAGTGGACCCCGTCGCAGTTTCTAGCTCATTGGGTCAACACTTTGCTGAGATTTCGAGCTCTTCAAATTACCCGCCAGCCTTTCTCCTGAATAAACATGGAGCGGAATGTGACCTCTTGCTTTCTCCTCTCAAAATCGCGAAAGCTATAATTCTATTTTCTCCATGCGGGAGCTCCAGCACGCACTCTCTTCTTCTCACTCTTCCACCCCAGGACCGGATGGTATCCACATTCAAATGTTGCTGCATTTATCATACCATAGTCTGCGCTACGTCCTTTGCCTTTATAATCGAATTTGGGCTGACAGTACTTTTCCAAGAATGTGGCAGGAAGCTGCTATCGTTCCTGTTCTGAAACCTGGAAAGGACAAACAACTCCCATCTAGCTATCATCACATTTCTCTCATGAGTAGTGTAACTAAGGTTTTGGAGCGTATGGTGAATTGCCATTTAGCCTGAAGGCTGGAGCCCCAAAGCCTTTCAACACCTGCCCAATGTGGTTTCCGAAAGCATTGTTCTGCAGTTGACCATCTTGTTGCTCTCTCCACTTGTATCATGAACAATTTTCTCCGGAAACGCCAAACAGTAGCGATAGTTTTTGATCTGGAGAGAGCATACGATACCTGTTGGAGGACAGGCATCCTCTGCACACTGTTCTCTTGGGCTTTCGAGGTCGGCTGCCCCTTTTTCTTTGTGAATTTATGGCAGAGCGCACATTTAAAGTGCGGGTGAACACTACTTTCTCCCGTACTTTCTCCCAAGAAAACGCGGCACCCCAGGGCTGCGTGATAAGTGTTGTACTGTTTGCCATTGCCATAAATCCAATTATGGACTTTCTCCTTCCTGATGCCTCGGGCTCCCTCTTTGTGGACGATTTTGCAATCTACTACAGCTCTCAACGGACCAGCCTTCTTGAAAGACGTCTTCAAGGATGACTCAATCGCCTCCACTCTTGGAGCATCGAAACCAGCTTCCACTTTTCTCCCAGTAAGACCGTTTGTGCCAATTTTTGGCATCGTATGGAGTTTCTTATGCCTTCCCTACGTCTAGGCTCTGTCAACCTTCCATTCACATATGACCCTAAATTCTTTGGTCTTATGTTTGACAGAAAACTGTGCTGGTACTCCCACGTTTCCTATCTTTCGGCTCGCTGTCTGTGATCCCTCAACACCCCCTGTGTCCTGAATGGTACCTCCTGGGGAGCAGACCGAGTGGTTCCTCTCCGCCTCTATCGCGCCTTAGTGTGCTCGAAATTGGATTATGGTAGCATAGTTTACTCCTCTGCTCGGCCGTCTATTCTTCGGCGTCTCGACTGTGTCCACCACCATGGATTACATTTAGTGTCTGGAGCTTTTTACACCAGCCCTGTGGAAAGGCTTTATGCTGAGACTGCTGAACCTCCACTGTCCAATCGGCGAGCTGTCCTTCTGAGTTGTTATGCTAGCCATCTGTCTTCCATGCCTGCTAATCCGGCCCATGACATTTTTTTTATGTCTCCTTGGATTTAGGGTATGCAGGCCACCCTTCCTCTCTACTACCATCAGGCGTACGCGTCCATCAACTGCTACGTTCTCTTTCCTTCCACTTTTCTAAAACATTCTTGACAACTTGGGGTACAGCACCGCCTTGGCTCCGCCCCTGGATCTGCCTGCTCTGTGACCTTTGTCAATTTTCCCTTCTCTCGTTTATCGTCGGGCTTTTGCTGCTATATGTGCACAAATGAAGGATGCCACATTTATTTACACTGATGGCTCAAAAACATCATTTGGTGTAGGGATTGCGTATATTGTTGGCGACACCCCTAATTGATTTTGGCTTCCCGGCCAGTGTTCGGTTTTTACTGCGGAGCTTTACGCTGTTCTCCAGGCTGTCCGATACATCCATCGCCATCAGCGGATACAGTATATTATATGCTCAGATTCGCTCATCTCTCTCCTCAGTCTCCAAGCTTTTTACCCTGTCCACGGGATTCAGGACTGCCTCCACTTGCTCCACTTGGGGGGCGTCTGTGTGGCATTCCTCTGGATCCCAGGACACGTTGGTATCCATGGAAACGAGGCGGCTGATATAGCGGCCAAGGCTGCAGTCTCTCTTCTTCAGCCTGCTGTTTGCATGGTTCCCTTTGCCAATGTACAGAGTGTTTTATGTCATCATGTTGCTCTTTTATGGCACGCACGTTGGTCTACACTTCCTAGTAATAAATTGCGGGACGTGAAAGCTCTTCCCTGTACTTGGAGCTCTTCCTCCCGACCTCGTCATCTGGAGGAGGTAATTTTAACTAGACTCTGGATAGGGCACTGTCTTTTTAGCCATCGACATCTTTTAAGTGACAATCCTTCCCTGCTCTCAACTGTGGACGGTGAGACACCTTTTACTTGAGTGCCCCTATTTTACTCTGTTACGTGCCTGTCTACAGCTGTCGCCTGATATATCTTCCCTTTTAGCAGATGACACGTCATCAGCTGATCGCATTCTCGAGTTTATTAGTGTCAGTGAGATGACGTCAGTCATTTAAAGCTCTTTTTGTGGACAAACAACCCCCTCTTCTATAGTGGTTTTCTAAGCTTTCCTTCTGTTTTTTAGTTTCCCCACTTTTTTGAGTTTCGCTGCCATTGCTGCTGATTTCCAGTTTGCTTTTTTTTTTTTTTTTTTTCCCTAGGCCACAGACCGCATCTGGGCTGAGGGCACATTTCCTGGATGCTGGTGTGAAGCCACCGTCATACCCATACCTAAGCCCAGTAAGGACAAAAACCTTCCTTCCAGCTACCGCCCCATCTTTCTTATCAACTGCGTTTGCAAGGTGTCGGAACATATGATTCATGCCAGGCTGGTTTGATGGCTGGAGTCTCGCCATTTACTCACGAATGCCCAGTGTGGATTGAAAGTGCAGCGTTTTGCAGTTGACCACCTTGTTACTTTGTCCACTCGTGTGATGAATGGTTTTCTGTGGAAATCCAGACTGTGGCTGTGTTTTTTTATCTGAACGAGGCCTACGACACCTGCTGGAGGACTGGTATCCTCCGTACTCTTTACACGTGGGGCTTCCGTGGGTATCTGCCATGTTTTCTTCAGACATTTTTACAAGACCAAGTTTTCAAGGTACGTGTTGGTTCCGCCTTGTCGGACACCTTTATTCAGAAAAGTGGTGTGCCTCCGGGTTCCATCCTAAGTGTCATCATCTTTGCTATCGCCATTAGCCGTATAACGGCCTGTCTCCCGCCGAACATCTCTGGCTCCCTTTTTGTCGATGATTGTGCCATGTATTGCAGTTCTCCACAGATCTGCCTTACTGAGCATTATCTTCAGTGCTGTCTCGATTGTCTTCATTCCTGGAGCATCAACAATGGCTTTCGCTTTTCCACTGACAAAACCGTCTGTATGAATTTCTGACAGCGCAAATGGTGTCTCCCACCACCTATACATCTTGGGCCTGTTGCTCTTCCATTCATTGACACTATGAAATTCCTGGGGCTCATGCTTGATAGGAAACTCTCTTGGTCCTCCCATGTCTCTTACCTGGCTGCCCGCTGTACACAGTCCCTCCATGTCCTCAGTGTTCTCAATGGTACTTCTTAGGGTGCCAATCAAACCACCTTCTTCCTTTTGTACTGGTCCCTTGTCCATTTGAAACTTGACTATGGGTGTTTCGTTTATGCATCTGTACACCCATCCCTTTTATGCCGTCTCGACACTATCCATCATCATGGCATCCGTTTAGCCACGGGTGTCTTTTACACCAGCTTGGTTGAGAGTCTGTATGCTGAAGCTGGTGAACTACCACTGTCCTACTGCCGTTTGTCTGCCATTCGTGGCCTTCCCTGCTATGCCTCCTTCTTTGATGACTCCTTAGCTCGCCAGTATGGGGCTCGTCCCTCTTCTCTGTTACCTCCTGGAGCCCGCTTTTGCCACTTGCTACGGCAGCTTAACTTCACGCTACCTGTCACTTTTCCATTGGGTATGAACCCTTCACCACCTTGGCTTCGTGAAGCAGCCCATGTTAACCTTGGCCTTCATTCGCTTCCTAAGGACACTACTCCAGTCTCTGGCTGTCGCCTTCAGTTTGACGACCTTCGCATGGAACTTAGCGATAGTACCTGTGTATACACTGATGGCTCTTGGACTAGCTGTGGGGTCGGTGTGCTTTCGTCATTGGCACCCATGTCTTTCGATATTGGTTCCCGGCACAATACTCAATATTTTCAGCCGAGCTTTTCGCCTTGTATCAGGCCACGGAGTACATCCGGCGACACAGCCTTCCGAATTGTGTCTTCTGCGCAGCCTCACTCCGCGCCCTCCAAAGTCTGTGTGTGCTGTACACTGCTCATCCCTTAATGCAACGGGTCCAGGAAAACTGTCACTTGTTCACTCTTGGTGGAGCCAATGTCGTGTTTCTGTGGATCCCTGGTCATGTTGGTCTGGCAGGAAACAAGGCTTCTGACACTGCTGCCAAGGCTGCAGTCCTTGTACCTCAGCCCACAAGTACCTCTATTCCCTCCATTGATCTCTGCGTTGCCATCTCTTAGGAGGTGGTGTCTCTTTTGCATCGCCAGTGGTCCTCCCTTCAAGGGAATAAGCTTCGGCTAATTAAGCCTCGCCCAGCACTTTGAACAACCTCCTTTCGGCCCTCCCGCTGGGAGGAGATTATTTTAACTTGGCTGCATATTGGGCACTGCGTTTTTAGCCATCATCATTTGCTCTGTGGTGCTGCCCCACCTCTTTGTATGTATTTTGGCCATATTTTAACTGTCCGCCATTTCCTGCTGGAAGGCCTTTTTTTTTTACCGATTTACGGTCCAGCTTGGGTTTGCCATCTGATTTATCAGCTGCTTTAGCGAATGGCGCGCGGGCTGTCGACTGCATTTTAATTTTTATCCGGCAAAATAATATGGTGAACGCCATTTAATTTTTAGTTTTGTACTTCCATTTTTGTATGGTGTTTTTCTTTTTCCACGTGCCTAGCGTAACTGTCTCCTATTCTGTCCATTGGGACTGACATATAGTCGTTTCCCTCATCTCTGGGTTTGTGTTCTATAGTTTTGACTTGGGCGCGTATGACCCCAAGTTGTTTTTTGCACCCTAAAACAAAACAAAAAACAAAAATCCCTTTCTAGTGCTCAGTGGTTTTAATGGGCACTGTCTCTGGGGTTCTCCCAGAACCTGTGAGAGAGGTCCCCTCTTGGCTGATCTTCCTAATCAACTCAACCTCTTCTGCCTTAACACAGGAGCACCCATGTTTCTTTCGGACTCCACGCACACCTATTCCCATTTGGACCTCTCCTCCTGCACTGCCCAGCTTTCCACTCATCTCGAGTATTCCGTTCTCTCTGACATCCACTCAAGTGACCATTTCCTGTGTGCTACCCATTTCTTGACTCTTACCCATCTGCATGCACACCCAAATGGCAGCTTTCTACGGCCGACTTTCTAAGGCTGTACACACATCTGGCAAGCTTCGACGAGCAATATTTTCCCAGTTGTGATATCCAGGTAGAATATATTACCAGTGCTATCCTCTTCATCACACTGTGTCCCGAGCCTTTGGTAGACTGAGGCAAGCTTTGACTCAATTCGCACGTGGAGACATGCTCTCCGCATTTTTAACCGCCAACCCATGATGGCAAACTGCGTTTGTTATAAACAGTTGCGTGCACAGTGTCATCATGTTCTGTGGGATAGTGAAAAAGCTAGCTGGATTTCATTTACTAGTTTTTTTAACAGTTGCATTCCTTCCGTCATGTGGGCCAACCTGTGACGACTCTCTGGGACCAAGGTCCGTTCCCCAATTTCCTGCCTAATTGTAGCAGATGATGCCGTAGTAGATCCTATTGTTATCTCCAATACCTTGGACAGTTATTTTGCAGAGATTTTGAGCTCCACCCACTATCACCCTGTCTTCCTTCATTGGGAATGAATGGAGGCAGCTTGGGCAATAGTCTTCTCTTCTCAGAATTGTCAGTGCTGCAATGCAGCTTTTGCTCTGGGGAGCTAGATTATACTCTTACTTCATCCCGGACCTCTGCCCCAGGGCCAGATGATGTTCACATTCAGATGTTGCAGCACCTCTCTCTTGTGACCAAGTACTTTCTCCTTCATATGTACAACCACATCTGGGCAGAGGGCATGTTTCTCAGGTGCTGGTGTGAAGCCACTGTCATACTCCTACCTGAGTCCAGTAAGGACAAACACCTACATTCTAGCTACTGCCTTATTTCTCTCACCAGCTGTGTTAGTAAGGTGCTGGAACAAATGATCCATGCCCGGCCAGTATGGTGGCTCGAGTCTTGCAATTTATTAACTACTGCACAGTGTGGATTTGGAGCACACCGTTCTGCAGTTGACCATCTCGTTTCTATGTCCACTCATCTCACGAATGGTTTTCTGTGGAAATCCCAGACTGTAGTTGTGTTTTTCGATTTGGAGAAACCCTATGACATCTGCTGGAGGACTGGTATCCTCTGTATTCTCTAAACGCTGAGCTTCCAAGGCTGCACGCCGCGTTCCCTTCAGGAACTTTTAAAAGACAGGGTTTTCAAGGTACGTGTGTGTTCTGCCTTCTCGGAGACCTTTATCCAGGAAAATGGTGTGCCTTAGGGTTCTTTCCTGAGTGTTATCCTCTTTACTCTCATCATTAACCCTATTATGGCCTGTCTCGCGCCAGGCATCTCCGGCTCTCTTTTTGTTGATGATTTTGCCATCTATTGCAGTTCTCCACATACTTCTGTCCTTGAGCTGTGTCTTCAGTGTTGTCTTGATCGTCTGTACTCATGGAGCATTGACAATGGCTTTCGCTTTTCCACTAACAAAACCTTTTGTATGAATTTCTGGTGGCACGATTTCATTTCTTCCACCGTCTTTACATCTTGGGCCTGTTACTCTTCTGTTTGTTGAAACTTTGAAATTCCTGGGGCTCATGCTTGATACGAAACTTTCTTGGTCCCTACACGTGTCTTACCTGACAGCCCACTGGAGGCTGTCCTTCAATGTCCTACATGTCCTCGGTGGTACTTCCTGGGGAGAAGATTGATTGACCCTCCTGTGTTTGTACCAGGCCCTTGTCCGTTCAAAACTGGACAATGGGTGTTTCATTTATGCATCTGCATGTCCGTCCCTTTTATGCTGTCTCAATGTAATCCACCATCGTGGCATCTGTTTAACCACTGGTGCCTTTTATATTAGCCCGCTTGATAGTCTGTATGCAGAAGCTGCTGAACTACTGCTGTCATATTGCCATAATTTTCTGCTCAGCAAATATGCTAGCTGCTTGTCTGCCGAACCTGGCCACCTATCCTATGCCTCTTCCTTCGATGTGGGGCGCGTCCGTCTTCTGTTACCTCCAGAGTTCACTTCCAGCTATTGCTCTGGCAGCTTAACTTCATGCTACCTGCCACTTTTCCTGATGGGTGTGAACCCTTCACCACCTTGGCTTTAGGCGGCAGCCCGTGTTTACCTTGGACTTCGTTTGCCTTCTAAGGACACTACTCCAGCCCCGGTCTATCACTGTAAGTTTCTCGACCTTCAGACGGAACTTTACAATAGTTCCTTTGTGTACACTGATGGCTCTTGGACTGGTCAGGTGTTGGGTGTGCCTTTGTCATTAGCACCATCAGTTTTCAGTATCGGCATCTGGAACACTGCTCGGTATTTACAGCAGAGCTCTTCGCTCTGCATGAGGCCACGCAAAACATCCGGTGACACAGGCTTTTGAATTGTCATCTGCTGTTACTCTGTGCGTCCTTCAGAGCCTCTACGTTCTCCACACCGTCCACCCATTAGTGCAGTGAGTCCAGGAAAGCTTTCACTTGCTCACTCTTGCCAGAGCCACTGCGGTGTTTTTGTGGGTCTCTTGTCACATTGGTCTGATGGGAAATGAGGCCGCTGACACTGCTGCCGAGGCTGCAGTTCTTCTGTTCCCTCTGATGTGGTCTTGTGTTGTTGTCCGTCAGTAGGTGGTGTCACTTTGGAATCACCACTGGTCCTCCCTTCACTGGAACCTCCGGGGAAGTAAACCTCTCCCAGTGGCTTGCCCTCTCGCTGCAGGTAGATCATTTTATTTATATTGTGTATTGGGTACTGTCTTTTTAGCTGTCGCCATTTTTAAGTTGTGATCCCCGACTACTTTTGCTCATTGCTCTCAATCTTTGACTGTTCGCCATTTTCTGAAGGAATGCGCTATTTTTAACCACTTATGTTCTCATTTATGTTTGCCGTCTGAGTTATCGGCCATTTTAGCAAATGGCGCATGAGCTGTTGACCGCATTTCACTTTTTATCTGTCGTAGCAATATGGTGAAGGACATTTAATCTTTACTTCAGCAGCTCCATTGTCTCTATGGCGTATTTTATGACCCTTTCTCCAAGTCCCTGTATTTAGCTGCCTTTCCTTCCATCGATTGGGCTTAACATGTGGTAGTTTTTAACTCCTTTTTTGTCTTTGTGTTTTACGGTTTTGACATGCGTGCGTATGACCCTAGTTGTTTTGAAGCCCTAAAACAAAACAAAACAAACTGACCATTAGTATTGTCAACATTGAGTTAGGACAGTGGTGAAATGACTCGAGGATGGAGGCACACCATGGAATTTTTGCTGTATAGACTCCTCCCTTTGCACAAGAGGAAGCCGCTTCAGCTATTAAGAAGCAAAGGAAAGGGAAGGCATCTGGACCTGACAGAATTGTCGGAAGTGCTACAGCTGGTTGCTCTGCAAGTCACCCTGTACCTGACTCTGGTAAACCCACAGTTACCACTACCTTCGCGGTCCACCTCGCTCTAGATCTATATGCAGTGCTGGCTGCAAGTGTGTGACCACTCCAGGACACTGCAGATATTATGCAAAGCACTGAGCTAAAGCTCGATAGCTGCAGATGTGGGGATCGACACTAGAGGTTCCACCTTCGGACTCAGGTGCTAGATTACAGCACTAGCTGCACACCCCAACTCGAAACTGGCACCGTCGATGTCACTGATGTCTATGCTTGAATGTATCTAGGCTGATGTGAGCCCCCTGTCCTGAGCCAATGTCGTGCTGTCAGCTGTGACTTATCATGCAGCCCTTGAGATTTTAACGTTGTTACACTATAGATCTTGTATCACCTTTGGGCAGTTTCATGTTATTGTACCTAGTGCAAAAAGGGAGGCACAGAGCTCCATGTGAAGCAGCTGTTATATAACAGTAAAGCAGACAGTAGCTCACAGATGGTATGGGCTACCACTGATTTTGATGACTGCCATGAAATTTGTGAAGATATCATAGCAACTACAGTCCCAGACTGTAGCCCTCCTTCAGCAGGCTACCATCGTGAACTTCCAGTGAGAGGCAATGATTGTCATCTGGCCTTCTTTGCATTACAGCTGAAAATCTTTTCCCTTGACTTGCTCACTTACTGATTGTGTAATTGACTGAATGTGAAAACACTATTATCATTAGCCAACATGAAGCCTACAATGAGAACAACATATTTTAGCATAGAATACTTCAGAGGTTTGTGGTAATTGACAGAAAGTCATCCAGTAAAACAGTAGAGATATCAGGCATTCCCAATAGTGTTATGGGCATTATGTAGTTCTTAATCTATATAAACAATTTAGGGGACAATCTGAGTAGTCCTCTTAAATTGTTTGCGGATGATGATGTCATTTACTGTCTTGTAAAAGTCAGCAGATGATTGAAACTAATTACAAAACAATTTAGACAAGATATCTGTATGGTGCAGAAAGTGGTAATTTACTATAAATAATGAAAAGTATAAAGCCATGTACATAATACTAGAAGGAATCTACTAAATTTTGGTTTCACAATAAATGACACAAATCTAAAGACTTTGAATTCACTTAAATACTTGGGGAGTCTACTAGTCTACCACTGTGTGCTTGTCTGTCCTCTTCTGGAGTATTGGTGTGCAGAGTGGAATCTGCATCGGAGAGGACTGACAGAGGACAATGAAAAATTTCAAAGGAGGGCAGCTTGTTTTGTATTATTGTAAAATAGGGGAGAGAGTTCCACAGATATGACAACAAAAGTTGGGGTGGCAGTCATTAAAAAGAAAGGCATTCTTCATTGCTGCATGATCTTTACTCGAAATTTTAATCACCAATTTTCTCCACCAAATGTGAAAATATTTTGTTTTGAGCCCACCTATATGACCATTGTAATAAAACAAGAGAAATCAGATCTTGCACTGAAAGATTTAAATGTTTGTTTTTCCTGTGCACTGTTTGAGAGTGGAACACAGTAGAGAAATAACATGAAGGTGATTTGATGAACCCTCTGCCAGGCACTTAATTGTAAATTGCAGAGTAGTCATGTAGATGTAGAAAGACATCTCTGATTCAGTGCTTTTTCAGAAGCTCATTTTTCTGCTCATAATAACTTCAAAATTGCTCTATTTGTTGCTGTGATTTTGATGTAATTACCAGGAACATCAGCTACTAAAATCGTTGTCATTTATAGTATCAAGGTGTGTGTTGTCCTTGTGACCTTTATGGTTTCTGGAATCTTTGGTGATGACAGTCCTGAATAAAATGTTCCCTATTTTCAAAGAACATCAAACTGAATAAGATTCTTAAGTTTTCACTAACTGTTACCACCATTTTCATCAGCAGTAAATATATGTATTATTGGAATTGATATTGTATCCTTTTACAGGTGAAGTGGATGAAGCAACAGAGTCCAGAACTTTTCAGAATTGGGCCGAAAATATGCAAAGTTACAAGAATGGTATTTACACTTCCCAAGCATGGTAAATTTACTCACTGAGCATTATGAAGAACAAACAGTCAACTCCATACCAATTTGCTCATCATCTTTACTGTTTCCTTGATATAGCTTCAGGGTACAATACTACTGGGTTACAAGAACAGTTTTACTGCGTAGGTGGAGAGATATGCCAGACTACATTCCTTAAATATGCTAGTTCAGCAGAAAATAATCGGTAACCACATGTTGTATACAAAACTAGTGCCCAAAAATTGATACTAGAATAAAACAGTTTTAATCATCCTGTCCTCAAACTGTGTTGCACACATAAAAATAACATTATTGACTGTTGTGTAATTTCAGTGAAGTGAAAAGGCATTTCTAAAACCAAAATTGCGCAAATGCACACACAATTATACAAACACATACACAATGTGTATTCAGTGCTCACAGAACGTAATAGAAGGAGGATCAGTCACAACAAAACATAACAAGCTACCCGTGCAGGACACTGTACAGATGGTCCTGCAAAACTATGTAATGTAAAATCACATTAGCAATAAATAAAACCCACTGGTGATGGCACAGAGGTGCCGAAACGTGTTTGGGTAATGAGAGAGAGAGAGAGAGAGAGAGAGAGAGAGAGAGAGAGAGAGAGAGATGTTTTTGCATAAAAGATGGAACCTGTATCTGACAATGGTCCATAAGAATCCTGACCTTGACTATATGAGAGGTGTTCAAGAAAAATATTTGTATAAAGTCGAGTATTGTACACACTTGCAGGTACAGTTGTTAAAGAATGACTGTTAATATGGCAGTATCTTTGGATAAACAATACACTTATTGCTGAGAACTGATTTGAAAACAACACATGCATAACATAAAACAAAGTGGGTTGGATCAAACAACTTCAGTGAAACACAGGTGGGAGAAAGGATCAAACCACTTCAGTGGAACACAGGTGGGAGAAACAGAACAAAATACAGTTTGAAAATTGTAGGAATGTTTGCCCATTCAAATGCAATACTTCTAACAAGGCTGAGATGATATGGACACATTAAGAGAATGGAGGAGAAGAGGATACCCAGGAGGATACACGAGATGAAGCTGGAAGAGACAAAGAGGAAGAGCAAGAGACAGATGGCTGAAAGGAGTAGAGGAACGTGTCCAGACGAAAGGAGAAGACTGGACCAACGTGAAGATCGAGAGATGGTGGCAAGATGGAAGACGATGGAGAGGCCTATGTTCCATACAGACCTGGCCAGAGGCTGGAAACTGTCAAAGATGATGATGATGATGATGATGATGATGACTTCTAACAGAGAATACGATACAACTTAGAGGCAACAAATGATGGTTTTGAAGAGGTTGACAGTCCTTCATGCCATGTGACACCTACTTGTGAAAAGTCCTGAGATATAGAAACATTTTCATGAATTAAGGAGGTGGGCAGTGCCGCTCTCAGGTGAGAGTGCGTTGCAGCTGTAGATAAATACAATTTATGTCTACAACATTTAAACTGGTGAATCTGTGCTGATGTTCTTCTGAATGAGTATGATAAAGAGGAAGTCTTCACGAAAAGCAATAAACTGGAGTAAATGTAACAACTCGTCTAACAGGAGAGGTGTTGAGTTGTCAACAGGCACATAAACAAGACTGAAAACTTCAGTAGCTGCAGCAAAGCTGGTACATGACTGCTTTTTCATGGGTGTCCCTTCCTGTAATGGGGTAGGATGAGCGTGTGGTAGATCTGAAAAACGGTGGGGTGCTAGGTGGGTGTACCTGACATGTCTTGCACCCGGCACTCGATTTCAGTGGCTGCTTCAGGACCCTTGCCTTCTGAATACTATCGCTAGACACCAGCTTCTCCAAACTATGTACGTGGGATTCGTCCTCACAATACATTCTCTGTTCCCGTAATCTATTGGGCCTCGATGTCCGCTATACACTGCCCTGCTCCCCTGTCCACCCTGCCCCAGGACCCTAACTTCGCTCATTCTGCACCAACACCCTCCTCCCTGCAAATCTCCCCTTCCTCTGTTCTATCACACACTCCCAGTCCACTCCTTTCATCAGCCTCCCTTCCTGAACCCATCCTGCACCCCATCTCGTCTTCCTGTGCCGACTCCACCTGACACAACCTTCCACCTTAGTCAAGCTGCAGAACAGCGGTCCCGGTAGAGTGTATTAGGCCAGCACGGTGTAGCATTACGTGTGTGCGTGGGTGGGTGCACGCATACAGCCCTCTTTATGTGCCTGTTGATGACTTGACATTACTTCAATGGGCAACATGTCATTTGTTTATCTTGGACCAATTAGACCTTGCATGTTAGATGCAAGCAACTTAGCACATTATGTGCCAGGTTTTTGTTGAATCACTTTAATGAGCACTGTTTTGTTGAAGGGCATACTGAGTCTTCACCTCAAAGTGAATAATACTGACTTCATTAACTCAGAAAGCTTATCTAGTTTTTTTATGTGTAACAGCACAAGAATGTAATAGGTATGTGTTCCTAATTATTCCTGGTGGTTCTTGTTCTTTTTGATTCTGATTGCAGGATTCCTGGCTTGTCAGATAAATTCTTATATTTCAATGATGATGTTATGCTTGGCAAGGAAGTTTGGCCGGAAGACTTTATTACCTATTCTAAAGGGCAGAAGGTAAGATAAACAACAGTTAATAGGCTTCTATTGATTCTGCAGCAGCATAATCAAGTGTTATTTGTTGTATCTTCGTGTTGGTACCTTAGTAATCTTTCAGAAGATTAGGATAACCTGGCTCTGGTTTTTGAGAATGGGGGTTCACTATTTTTATCCAGGCTATTTATTTGTTATGATTTAGATACATTATACTCTATATCCTGGACATGCATCATGTCCTGGTATCCAATGAGCCGACACTAAAATCAGTAACCTCTTTACATCAATATTAGCACCACCGTGACATCAAATGGTACCTGTATTGTGTGTTTTAAATGGCGTATTGATTGGGAAAGTAGTGTATATTTGTGGTGGTGAAGAGTGAGGAAGACAAACTCTTGTGCGCAATGGCATATTTATGTTCAAACTTCAAATTCTCCTGTAAATCATTCATGAATTATGCATTTTAGGCTAATGTGCTTATTGGCAAGAAGTTGATGTTTGGTGAATTGTGTACGCCTGGTTGCGCAATAGGTAAAACACTGGAATCAGGGACTAGCCTTGAGTGAAAGATGTAATTATTAAATGGCATGGAGGTGATAGGGCATGTAAGGAGACAAATGGATGGTAAATATGAATGATGGGTAGATGACATTATGAAACATTTGTCATTTTTCCTCTTCTCTGAACTTACGGTCCTTATTGTTTCTTCTCTCTCTCTCTCTCTCTCTCTCTCTCTCTCTCTCTCTCTCTTTGAAATCTTCCCATCTTCCCATTCTTCCTCAGTCTTGGTAGAGTTCCACTTCTTACGGAATTTTAATCCTTATCCAAATTTTCATTCCAACACCCTAGCTTGTGTTTTTGCATAAGGCCTGCCAAATCCTTGAATACTTTTATGAGTCTCTGATTTCTTCCCAGCTGTTAATCTCCAAATTAAACAGGTTTTTGAGGTACTTACCTTTGTTCTGCTTCAGTGTCTCCATGTTGATTTTAGGTTTCTTGTTTAAGTTGGCATTGGTCTGTTCAGCTGAATCTTACTTTCATCTTTGACAGGTAGTGATGCGAGTAGATGTTGGTGCTTTTTCTTACTTTGATCTTTAGTATTTCTTTTTGATTTTGGGCTACTTAATGGCAACATGATCAATTTGTATCTCTCCTAGTATTGTGTTGGGAGAAACCTGTTTTCTTCTTCTTCCATGGGAGGGCTTTGACATTTGTGGACATTACTTGTAGATCGAATTGTTACAGAAGGTGATGACTCATTCCTGTTTTTATATGTACGGTATGTCAAATGTTTTCCCAGTATTGTTCTGCATTTATTATTGCTGTCCACTTTACCCTCCAGGTGTCTCTCAACTCTTTTGTGAGTACATGCTTGGCTACCGCGGTGCCTCAGCCTTTGCAGCATTACTTTCATTTGCATGCTGCAAGCTTATACTTCCGCTATCCCTTTCTATCTCTGTCTCTCCATGTCTCTCCATCAGATGGCTTCCTCGGTGCAGACCCTGCTTGGACCTGGTTTATGACTGGACCTAGAGTTTCCACTTCCGGCATAGCCTTCAACTTTTCATTAAATAAACACATGGTCCCCACTGTTCAGTTTGACCTGCCACTAATTGTAACGCGTGCATGAATAATGTTGTATGGCACATTGACATTTTGTAGAATCGCCTTGAGTAATGTTGTATATGGCAGTTTCGACCACCTGCTGCAATAGCCGCAGCAGTAAACCATGAGGAAAGAAGCAGTTTTCACATCTCTGCGCGAACAATGCTACATGTTACAAAAATGGCATAGTGTAGCAATGTTACATTTACTGCAAGTGGTTTGAAACGTGCAATAATGAAATTTTGACTGGGCTCTGATTTGCGAACACATTTCGAGTTTCCCACAGAATATGAGCCATTACAGCAGGAATAAATTCTCAAAAGAATGTCTGCACCCCAATCTCAACTTTTGCAGAATGATTTAATTGTTTACCGAAAATTTTCCTGATAAATCAACAGACAGGTCATACTACCGAAGTGTGTGTCAACAGATTTTGATTAGCATTTCATAACACCAAGGTCAGATATTTGCAGACATGTGATTTATTGTTTGACAAAATAATCACAACTTATGATAAAATAGAACCACACAATACCGAACTGGAGAGTCAGTTGCATCATGTGACATGCAAAAGCAGACCAAGCAAACAAAGGGCTAAGAAGCGATACGAAATGGCCAAAAGGAACATAATATACATGACGTACCACAGGTTTTACTTTGTCCTACATTGACGCGTTCTTTGGTATTCTACCAGAGATGGCTGTCATCATATAATTTCATATTTCACGATTTTGATACTGGTAGCATCACAGTAAATGTGTGGGACGAATCCACCGCTAGGAGAGGTTTAGCGGAAATGGTTTTCTGTGTGCTTAAATTTGTGATGAACACTTAGAATAAG
The DNA here is from genome assembly GCF_023864345.2 of Schistocerca serialis cubense. NCBI lineage: Eukaryota > Metazoa > Arthropoda > Insecta > Orthoptera > Acrididae > Schistocerca > Schistocerca serialis. Next base: position 512,362,994 of record NC_064646.1, read on the forward strand.
CTTGAAGAAGGTATGGCACGTAAACTGATTGTATGGTCTGATCACTGCACAATAACTGGAGAGTTTTAGTGCTTTTCTTCTATCTGGTCAACGGCAAGTACTTCACAGAAATGCATTAGAAGTTTTTATGTTCAGGTCACAGTTTCCTACCTTGTGACAGGGACTCTCTGGTACCGCGCGCTGCGGAATTTGAATCCGCGCCAGACGTCTTGGACGCTGAAGACCTATAGAGGTCTCTGCACCATCGTGCCGTAAGCTGTGGTGGCGCGTGCCTCCTGGCCCGCTTTTAGTGTGAGGGCGCTACAGTGGAACACTTGGTTCCAGCGGCCAATAGGGGTGCCCCCGATAGCGTACTTAAGCACGTGCCTCTCGCTCAGCCAGCCAGTCTAATCTCGCGTACGTCGGTTGACACCTCGCCTCGTGTTAGACAGTTTACTTCCTTGTTCTGTGTATGAGTGAATGTGTTTGTTTCCTTGTGACTCTGTTGTTCGATCTTGTTTTATTCGTTCTGTCCTTCGTTGGTCGTGTCCGTCCTCTCCCGTTGTGTTGTTGTTCATGGATCCCGCCACGCTTTGTCATTGCTACCCTGTGACCGTCCCGGTCGCAGTTACAACATTTTGGCGACAAGGTAAACGGTGGTCGTTGTTGGTATGGAGGCGAAGTTTGTCTGTCTGCTGGAGCAACAGCAGCAGCAGCAGCAGCTCCGGTTAGACATCTTACAAAAGTCGCTGCAGTTACTAACTGCCAAAGTCAATGCCCGGGACATGTTACTGCAACAGCTTCAGAGTCCTCGTGTGTCCGATGCTTTCCCGCGTCCGCCGTCGTTTCCACTCTTAAATGACTCTAAAGAGGACTGGGAAACCTACTTACATTGGCTGAAACAACATTTCACGGCTTTTCAAATCACGGACGACTCCTTGCAGCGGTCATTGTTTTTGTCTTGGGGCCTCTCCGGACACATTCTTTCTTCTCCACAAGTTGGCACCGTTGTCCTATCCTGTGGCTTTCCAGGAGATCTGCCTTTTGCTGGCGAACTTTTGTTCCCAATGCTACCATGTAGGCACCTCTCGGCTGGGGTTCCACCCGTACCATAAAGAGCCTGGTCAATCGTATCGTTCCTGGGTCACGGACTTGCAGGGTCTCAGCCATCAATGCAATTTTATATGCACCAATCAGCAGTGTAAGGCTTCGTATGCGGACTCCCTGATCAGGGATGTGGTGATTCAGCTGGCTCCCAACCCTGTGGTCCATACTGCGGCGTTGAAACTCGACAACCCCTCCTTGGAAGAGATTCTCCGCATTGCCCACTCCTTTGAAATTGCTCAATCGGCTAACGATCGTCTTATGGCACGACTGCAGGTGGCGGCGATCGTGGGGTCATGGCGACCCTCACGACGTCGATGTGGCCCGGCCGACAGAGGCCAGCGCTGCCGGGACTCCTCATGTTCCGATGTCTCTATGGCGTCGGCGCCTTTGGTCGCCCCTCGTCGCCGGTCGCGCGGCCCACTTCCATCTTGCCCACAGTGCTTTACTGCCCATTCGCGGGCTGTTTGTCCCCACCACTGGAAAACGTGCACGCTGTGTAACAAGGAGGGCCACTTCCGATCGGTTTGTCATAGTCGTTAGACTCGATCCAGTCCTGCCCCTCCTGAGCCTCAAGATACTGTCGATGCTCTGCAATCGGTCGTCCCGCAGGACGACCTGTCAGCATGGAAGCTTTTCCTGACGCTCCGCATTTTCACCGAAGATGTCAGTTTTCAGGTCGACACTGGGACCACCATCTCCCTGATTAACATGGAGACATATACTCGGCTGGGCTCTCCTGCATTGTCGCCTCCCTCTTTCCGTTTGGTCTCCTATGGAGACAGTTCCATTCCCCTTCGTGGGCAGTTCGTCGTCCAGGCGACATACAAGTGTGTTCCCTGGCTCTTTACCCTCTTTGTCATCGACCGTCCGTCGGCTTCTAATATTTTTGGCCTGGATCCGTTTCAACTGTTTGGCTTTTCAATTTCCGATGAAGTTAAGGTTGTTTCCACGGCTGTTCCCTTTCAGGACTTGGACGATCTGTGCTCTGCTTTTGTGTCGTTGTTTGCACCGGATCTCGGATGTACTTCTGGCTTTCAGGCGCACATCGCTCTACGGCCAGATGCACAGCCTTGCTTTTCTGGGCTTGTCCCCTTCCGGTGGCCTTACGGCCAGCAGTCAAGCAGGAACTTTATCGGCTCCAGGCCGCTGGCATGCTGGGACCTGTCACATACAGTGCATGGGCGACACCACTGGTGATCATACGGAAACCAATGGGTCCCTTCGCCTGTGTGGGGACTTCGGCGCTACAGTCAATGCTCAGTCCCTCGTTGACACTTACCCCATTCCCCGACAGGAAGACCTTCTTGCCAAGCTTGCCGGGGGAGAGTATTTTTCCAAGATCGAGCTGGCTGAAGTGTACCACCAGTTGCCCTTGGATGCCGAATCTCAGATAATCATGGTTATCAACACGCCTTTCGGATTGTATAAGTACAAGCGCGTTCCCTTTGGTATCTCTTAGGTACCGGCCATTTTCCAGCGATTCCTGGAGCAGCTTACACAGCTTATCCCTTCATGTGTGAATTATCTGGACGACATCTTGGTCACCGGGCATTGCCGCCAGGAACATTTGAAAAACATCAGCGCCTTATTTCACACTCTGAGATCTGCTGGTCTATGCTGTCGGCTGGACAAATGTTGTTTTTTTTCAACCGGAGGTGGAATACTTGGGCCAGTGGCTCAGCAAAGATGGCATTCACCCTTCGGGTAGTAATGTTGCGGGCATTGAGGCCCTTCCTCATCCCAAGGACTTATCTGAACCGCAGGTGTTTTTTGGCAAGGTTACTTATTACTTAAAGTTCTTGCCCCAGGCTGCCTCCGTTGCTCAACCCCTCAATCACTTGCGTCACAGAGGGGTACGTTTTGTTTGGACTCCTGCCTGTGACCAGGCTTTTCTCCATTTACAGGCGATGCTGAAGTCCGTCCCTTACCTTACTCCTTTCTCTCTGGACCGCCCCTTGGTTGTGGCACTGATGCATCGGCATACGTCATTGGGGCCATCCTCGCGCACGGGGATGCCGATGGCTCCGAACAGACCATTGCTTATGCCTCTAAGACATTGACCCCAGCACAACGGAACTACTCCCAGATTGAAAAGGAGGCCCTGGCGATTGTGTTTGCCGTCCAAAAATTTCACACCTATCTCTTTGGGGCAAAGTTCACCCTCCTGACGGACCATAAACACTTGGTTACATTTTTCGGCCCCACTCTCACCTTCCCGAGCGGACGACTCAACGTCTCCAGCACTGGGCATTGTTTTTACGTAATTACACTTACACCATCCAGTATAAGCCCACTGCCCACCATGATTATGTGGACACTTTGTCACGTCTCCCAGCAGGCCCTGAGCCTGCCTTTGACCAACAGGAGGTCCTCTGCTTTCACTTTCATTCCACCCACCAGGATGTGCTGGACTGTCTTGCCTCTTATGGCTACTCACATTGCTGCAGCTACCCGCTGCGACCCTGCCTTGCGGCAGGTTCTCAACTACGTGGTCCACGGGTGGCCGTCCTACGTTACTCGTCGGATGCAGTCTGATTTCAGCCCCTGGCGCCACCTGTCCCACAGACTCTCCGTGGTCGATGATGTCCTTCTGTTGGCCATGAAGTCGGATGCCCACTGGGTGGTCATCCCTCCGGAATTGAGCCTTCAGGTGCTCAGTTTGTTACACCGCGGGCACTGGGGTATTTCCCGTATGGAAGTTTTGGCTCGTCAGCATGTGTATTGGCCCGGCATCGATGGCGATATTGAGCGCCTGGTCTGTGGGTGCACTGTCTGTGCGTGTCACCAGGCAAGCCCCCCTCAGACGTTTGCACCCTGGCCTGTGCCTCGCCGGCCGTGGGATCGCATCCATATCAATTTTGCTGGCCTGTTTTTGGGGTCCATGTGGTTACTCATTGTTGATGCCTACTCCAAATACCCATATGTTGTCTGCTTGGCATCCACCACCACGGAGGCTACACTCACGGCCCTGGCCCAGGTTCTCGCCATTGAGGGCCTGCCCCACACGATGGTCTCCGATAATGGTCCCCAATTCACGGCGTCCTCCTTCCATGACTTCTGTCAGGCCAATGGTATCAAACATATCTGTAGCCCCCTTTCCACCCTTCGTCCAATGGCGCGACGGAGAGCTTGTCCGCACTTTTAAACACCAGTTGACTAAGGGGGTCGACACATCTCCGACCACATCGGCCCCCACCCTGTTTTTGAGCACCTATCGCACTACGCCAATTGACCCCCCCAGGGGGTCCACAACTCTTTTGTGGACACGTGTGTAGCGAGCACGGGACCCCGAGCTAATGTGGCCCTCCTTCCTTTCTGGGCTGCATACCTTCCCTTCCCTTTCCGCATCCCTCCCCATCCCCCATCTTCGCCCCCCCCCCCCTCACCTCTGGCTATTTCCTTCCCTTTCTCCCCCTCTGGGAGTATGGTTTGTGCCTACGTCCGGAGACGGACGCTCGAAACTTTTCCAACTTACTTGCTTTCTACACTTACAAGTCCTCGTCCTTCCTCTGTCCTTCTCTTTTCCTTCCCTCTTCTCCTTGCCCTTTTCTCCGCTGCGGCGTTTGAGACCCCCTCTTCTTTCCTTTCCCTTTCTCTTTTTTCCTCCCTGTGCGTGTCTGAAGGCCGACCCACGCACTTCCATGCGTAGCCGGTGACGGGGTAACGCGTAATTCCCCGCCCCGGGTAGACAGGTAGGACACGTACGTACCCCCTGGTAACGGCCAGGCCCAGGGAGGGGTGATTACCCGAGCTGATACCTTCCGAAAGTGCCGATTGGTCCCTCCGTCCATTTGTCGGGAGGTGTGACCTGAGGTGTGAACAATCACCTAAGGCGGGTGTGCCCTCGGTGAGGGCCCCCACAAGGGAGGAGCGCGCCATCGGAGACGCCGGTAATCATGGGGGATTCTTCCGCAATGGTTTCCTCACCTTCCACTATGTCTGCTCACAAACGTAAGTTCACTGAGTCTCAGCCACAGACGGTTCTTCCATCGTTGCCACAGTTCCTTGTTGTTTCTCGGTCTGACGAAGGTCACGACTTTTCCACGGTCAACCCTTTCATTATTCAGAAAGGTGTCGACGCAATTGCGGGTCCTATAAAGTCTTGTTCCAGATTACGGAATGGTACCCTGTTGTTAGAAACACACAGTGCCCTCCAGGCTCAAAAATTGCTGCGTACTTCTCTGCTCCACACCTTCCCTGTCCGGGTGGAACCGCACCGTACCTTAAATTCCTCGCGTGGAGTCGTTTATACACGCTCCCTCGATGGATTGTCTGACGAAGAAATTCAGCACTACCTGTCTGACCAGGGCGTCACCGCTGTTCATCGGGTTATGAAAAGGGTTGACTCGAACATCATTCCGACCCGCACTGTCTTCTTGACATTTGACAAAGTTCAACTCCCATCAAAAATCAAAGCAGGCTATGAGATAATTTCCGTTCGCCCTTATGTCCCAAACCCTACGCGTTGCTATCGATGTCAGCGGTTCAATCACACCAGCCAGTCCTGTTCCAATCCGGCCAAATGTGTTACGTGTGGCAAGGATGCCCATGAGGGTGCTTGTCCACCTCCATCCCCTCACTGCATCAACTGTATGGGTGACCACGCTGCTTCCTCTCGAGATTGCCCCGTTTTTAAGGACGAAAAGCTGATCCAGGAAATAAGAGTGAAGGAAAAGGTGTCGACCTTTGCTGCTCGAAAGTTACTCGCCAGTCGACAGCCCACCGTGCCTCAGAAAGGAAAATACAGCACTGTCCTTGCTTCTCCTCGGCCAACAAAGGAGGCGGCCACGCAGACTTGCGACCTCACATTTAGTACCACGGTCGTCAGATCGGCCAGCGCAAAGATCGCCCGTTCAACCTCACCCCTTTCGCCTGCCCACTCTATGGCTCACCCTTCGTCGGGTTCTGCTAAATCTCGAGCCCAAAAGTCAGACGCCAAGTCTTCAAAAAAAGAGCATTCTCGTGAAGAGTTTTTACGTACTACAACTTCACAACCATCGGTTCCTCCTTCATCTAAACATACTTCCAAGAAGGCTACGAAGAAACACAGTTCCTCTCCTTCTCCGCCAAGGCGTGTCCCATCTACAGCACCACCTGGCGGAAATCGCCCTCGGCCATCTTCTGTGTCGCCGAGGCGCACTGTTGGTGGCCGGTCAACTGGCCGATCGTTGGTGGCAGGAGCTGCTCCTGACCAACCTATGGATCAGGATCTTCTGCCTTCGACTGAATGCCATTCCATGCTGTCGGTCGCAAGCTCTGAGCAGTCGTTGAGTTGACAGCACCCTTGGTCACGTTCCTCCATTTTCTGTTCACCCAATGTCCATTATCCACTGGAATATCCGCGGCATTCGCGCTAATCGGGAGGAATTGTCGATCCTCTTACGATCCTACTCGCCGGTCATCTTCTGTCTTCAGGAAACAAAGCTGCGTCCCCATGACCGCTTTGTTCTCCCTCATTTTCAGTCCGTCCGATATGACCTCCCCTCTGTTGAAGGCACTCCAGCCCATGGAGGACTCATGATTCTGCTCCATGATACTCTCCATTATCACCCAATCCCCTTAAACACTTCCTTCCAAGCTGTCACTGTCCGTCTTTCCCTTTCTGGGTACACGTTCTCTCTTTGTACGGTATACATTCCATCGTCTACACCAATGGCACGAGCTGATCTCCTTCATCTTCTTGATCAGCTTCCACCCCCCTATTTGCTGGTTGGGGACTTCAATGCCCACCACCCGCTTTGGGGATCTCCACATCCTTGTCCACGTGGCTCACTATTGCTAGACGTCTTCCACCAAGCGGATCTAGTCTGCCTCAACACGGGGGTCCCCACATTTTTATCTGCCTCCACGGCAAATTTATCCCATTTGGACCTTGCGGTTGGTACTGTTCCGCTAGCTCGGCGCTTCGAATGGTTCGCCATTGATGATACACACTCGAGTGACCACTTTCCATGTGTTCTTCGACTGCAGCCTCAACTGCCATATATGCGCTCGCGACGCTGGAAGTTTGCCCAAGCCGATTGGACACTTTTTTCGTCTCTAGCGACATTCGATGACCGTCGCTTTCCCAGCGTCGACGATGAGGTCACACATTTTACCGACGTTATTCTCACAGCTGCGGAACGTTCAATACCACGCACCTCCGAATTGCCCCGGCGCCCTCCAGTTCCTTGGTGGAACGAGGCATGCCGTGACGCAATACGTGAGCGGCGACGTGCTCTTCGCATTTTCCGTCACCATCCAACTTTGTCCAACTGTATCCGATATAAGCAGCTCCGTGCGCGATGCCGTCGCGTCATCCGCGATAGCAAAAAGGCAAGCTGGAAATTCTTTACTAGCTCATTTAACAACTTCACTCCCTCCTCGGAAGTTTGGAGTCGGCTTCGACGGTTCTCAGGCGCGCCTAGTTTCTCCCCGGTCTCTGGGCTCACTGTCGCGCATGATACCTTAGTGGACCCCGTCGCAATTTCTAACTCATTGGGTCAGCACTTTGCTGAGATTTCGAGCTCTTCAAATTACCCGCCAGCGTTTCTCCCGAAGAAACGTGCAGCGGAAGTGCGACATCTTGCTTTCTCCTCTCAAAATCGCGAAAGCTACAATACTGTTTTCTCCATGCGCGAACTCCAACATGCACTCTCTTCTTCTCGCTCCTCCGCCCCAGGACCGGATGGTATCCACGTCCAAATGTTGCTGCATTTATCAACCCATAGCCTGCGTTACCTCCTTCGCCTTTATAATCGAATTTGGACCGACAGTACCTTTCCCAGGCGATGGCGGGAAGCTATTGTCGTTCCCGTTCCGAAACCTGGAAAGGACAAACATCTCCCCTCTAGCTATCGCCCCATTTCTCTCACGAGTAGTGTCTGTAAGGTTTTGGAGCGTATGGTGAATTACCGTTTAGCTTGGTGGCTGGAGTCCCGCAGTCTTTTAACACCAGCCCAATGCGGATTCCGAAAGCATCGTTCTGCTGTTGACCATCTTGTTGCTCCCTCCACTTATATCATGAACAATTTTCTCCGGAAACGCCAAACGGTAGCAATCTTTTTTGATCTGGAGAGAGCGTACGATACCTGTTGGAGGACAGGCATCCTCCGCACACTGTTCTCTTGGGGCTTTAGAGGCCGGCTGCCCCTTTTTCTTCGCGAATTTATGGCAGAGCGCACATTTAGGGTGCGGGTGAACACTACTCTCTCCCGTACTTTCTCCCAAGAAAACGGGGAACCCCCGGGCTCCGTGCTGAGTGTTGTACTGTTTGCCATCGCCATTAATCCAATTATGGATTGTCTCCTTCCTGATGTCTCGGGCTCCCTCTTTGTGGACGATTTTGCGATCTACTACAGTTCACAACGGACCAGCCTTCTTGAAAGACGTCTTCAAGGATGTCTCGATCGCCTCCACTCGTGGAGCATCGAAACCGGCTTCCGTTTCTCACCCAGTAAGACCGTTTGTGTTAATTTTTGGTGACGTAAGGAGTTTCTTCCGCCCTCCTTACGTCTAGGTCCTGTCAACCTTCCGTTTTCCGACGTCGCTAAATTTTTGGGTCTTATGTTTGACAGAAAACTGTGCTGGTCCTCCCACGTTTCCTATCTTTCGGCTCGCTGTCTGCGTTCCCTTAACACCCTCCGTGACCTGAATGGTACCTCTTGGGGAGCGGACCGAGTGGTCCTTCTCCGCCTCTATCGCACCTTAGTGCGCTCGAAATTGGATTATGGAAGCATAGTCTACTCCTCTGCTCGGCCGTCTATTCTTCGGCGTCTCGACTCTATCCACCACCGTGGATTACGGTTAGTGTCTGGAGCTTTTTACACCAGCCCTGTGGAAAGCCTTTATGCTGAGACTGCTGAACCTCCGCTGTCCAATCGGCGGGCAGTCCTTCTGAGTCGTTATGCTAGCCATCTGTCTTCCATGCCTGCTAATCCAGCCCATAACCTTTTTTTTGACGCCTCCTTTGATGTCGGGTATGCAGGCCGCTCCTCCTCCCTGCTACCCCCGGGAGTCCGCTTCCGTCAACTGCTCCATTCTCTTTCCTTCCGCTTTCCTAAAACCTTCTTGACAACTTGGGGTACAGCACCGCCTTGGCTCCGTCCCCGGATCGACTTGCTCAGAGACCTATGTCAATTTCCCAAGGATGGTACCCCTACACTTGTTTACCGTCGGGCATTTGCTGCTCTATGTGCACAAATGACGGAAGCCACATTTATTTACACCGATGGCTCGAAAACATCGTTAGGTGTAGGGAGTGCCTATATTGTTGGCGACACCCCAAATCACTTTCGGCTTCCCGACCAGTGTTCGGTTTATACCGCGGAGCTTTACGCTGTTCTCCAGGCTGTCCACTACATCCGCCGCCATCAGTGGATACAGTACGTCATCTGCTCAGATTCTCTCAGCTCTCTCCTAAGTCTCCAAGCTCTTTACCCTGTGCACCCTCTGGTCCACCGGATTCAGGACTGTCTGCGCTTGCTCCACCTGGGGGGCGTCTCAGTGGCGTTCCTCTGGCTCCCGGGACACACTGGTATCTGTGGAAATGAGGCGGCCGATATAGCGGCCAAGGCTGCAGTCTCTCTTCCTCGGCCAGCTCTTCAGTCTCTTCCGTTTACCGATCTACGGAGCGGTTTATGTCGCCAAGTTACTCATTTATGGCATGCGCATTGGTCAACAATTCCCCACAATAAATTGCGGGAAGTGAAAGCCCTTCCTTGCGCTTGGACCTCTTCCTCCCGAACGCGTCGTCGGGAGGAGGTAATTTTAGCTCGACTCCGGATAGGGCACTGTCTTTTTAGTCATCGACATCTTTTAAGCGGTGATCCTCCCCCACTCTGTCCCCACTGCTCTCAGCTGTGGACGGTCAGACACCTTTTAATTGAATGCCCCTATTTTAATCCGTTACGCTCCCGTCTACAGCTATCGCCTGATCTATCGTCGATTTTAGCAGATGACACGCGCTCAGCTGACCGCGTGCTACAGTTTATTAGTGACAGTGAAATGACGTCAGTCAATTGAAGTTTTTTTTTTTGGGGACAACCAACCCCTTTCTATAGTGGACTTTTAAGCATTCCTTCTGCCTTTAGTTTCTCAAATTTTCTGACTTTGTTTCCATTGCTGCTGATTTTAAATTTCGTTTTTTTCCTGTTTTCTACGTCACGGGCTGGGCGCTAATGACCATAGAAGTTTTGCGCCCAAAAAAAAAAAAAAAAAAAAAAAAAAAAAAAAAAAAAAAAAAAAAAAAAAAAAAAAAAAAAACTACGCCAATTGACGGATGCAATCTGGCAGAGCTCCTTCATGGGCGACAGCCGCAGACCCTGCTCTATTTGCTGATGCCATCCTCCTCCAACCTCACTCCCGGCCCTCGCAGTGGTATGCCCCTGGCACGGCTGTGTGGGCCCACAAGGAGTACAGGCGCAAGGCGTGTTGGACACCCGCCATGGTCGTTTCGGCCCATGGGTGGCGTGTGACGTCGGTGCAGACATCGAAAGGGTTGGAGCGCCGCCTTCATAATAAGCTCCGCCCTCGTGCTACCACGCGACTCGCGCCGCAGCCTCTTTCCCTACCTCCTTCGGATACGGACGTGGTCCTCGAGTCACCGTCCCAGCCCCCAGTTGCTGTCTCCCTGTTGGCCTGCCGCAGGCCCTCTCCGCCTCCGGGTGGATCGGCGTCTCCCTCCCCCGCCCTGGTCTCTGGATCGGCTGTCATGGATACCTCGGGCGTCCCTTCCTCCCCGCCAGCTGCGGTTGATACGCCCAGTTCCTCTTCCCACTGTCACCCACCCCGGCACTGTCCGGTGCATTTCCACCCCTGCGAGCGAGTTTCAGGGGCGAGGGATCTGGTACCACGCGCCGCGGAATTTGAATCCGCACCAGACGTCATGGACATTGAAGTCTCGTAGAGGTCTCTGCACCATCACGCCGCGCCGTAAGCTGTGGCGGCGCGCGCCTCCTGGCTCGCTTTTAGTGTGAGGGCGTCACAGTGGAACACGTGGTTCCAGCGGCCAATTGCGGCGCCCCCAATAGCATACTTAAGTGCCTGCCTCTCGCTCAGCCAGCCAGTCTAATCTCCCTCACATTAGACAGCCTGCTTCCTTGTTCTGTGTATGAGTGGACGTGTTTGTTTCCTTGTGACTCCATTGTTCAATCTTGTTGTATTCGTTCTGTCTTTCGTTGGTCGTGTCTGCCCTCTCTCGTGTTGTTGTTCACGGGCCTCTCCACAGGTCCCGCCGCACTTTCCGTCATTGCTACCCTGTGACTGTCCCGGTCGCAGTTACAACAGACTCTGTTGTGTCGGTATCTGGTTCGACACCGTGAAGTTGAGATGGCTGAAAAGGCAAGCTAGACTAACGCAGACGGGCGTGAAGTACTGGAACAGGATACGTAATTAATGTTAGGAAGAAAAGTACGGAGCAGGTTTAATACTTAACTTTACTCAATCATAGTGGTACATCGATCTTGACGATACACAGGAGACTTTAAGTACAATCACTGTATGGCTAATGGCGCCTTGCTAGTTCGTAGCCATTAACTTAGCTGATGGCTATTCTGTCTCTCGGCTAATGAGAGAGAAAGGCTTCGTACATCTGGTCGGTAGCTAGGTTCTCGTACAACTGGGGCGAGTGCTCTCTCGTATCACGAGACCTGCCTTGGTGGTGGCGCTAGGTCTGCGATTACACAGTGGCGACACGCGGGTCCGACATGTACTAAATGGACCGCGGCCGATTTAAGCTACCACCTAGCAAGTGTGGTGTCTGGCGGTGACACCACAGACTCCACAATGATTGAGAAAAGAAAGAAGTGTCAAAGAGTTATTGTTCCTCCAGAACGGAAGGATGTCATTGCTGAGGCCTTTGTCGATCCTTCAAAACTGACCATTCAGGAGATGATGATGGAAGACTTCAAGGACATAGGATCCATTGAGTTGTTTTTAAAAAAGCTCCCTCTTTTGAAAAATAATGATGTGCTCTGGTTGAAGCTGTGTAGTGATGATCCTTGTGGTATAAGTGTGCGCCATAGTCACAACTTGCTTCGCCCATGGGAAAGACATTGTATTCTAAAACATGGTTGTTAAAATCAAGTAAAAAGTTTTCCATTGCCTTCTGGTTTTCGGCCACTGTACAGTGGGGTCTCAAAACTTCATATGGAGAAGAAAAGAGATCTACTGGACATGATGAAATATATGGAGGCAAAGTACAGGACTTTTAACAAAAACTTGCAGTTTAATGAACCAGACTTGTGTCTCGACTTGATAAAAACTCATGTTCAATTACTTTTTGAAGACCAGTGTAATCAGTTTACAATAAACATTATTTTGTGACTTTTTATAATTCTGTTTCTTACAAATTTTAGATTCTGGACAACTTTCTCATTATAACAGAATACAGTGATTGGGAATAATGCTGTATGTCCATTTCTATGCAGCATTTTTCTATTTTAATACTTACTTATTTTGAAAAAGACTATGCTTAGTGGAATTTTAAAAAGCATAACCAAATATTTTCAACAGTCCGTTTACACAAACAATACATATCTGCTGCTACATTATTATTTTGCAATAATTCTGTAGAATTAACAGTTTTAGTCAATTTCCTAAAAACTGGAAAATGTGCCATAGAGCATTATTTGTGCACATGCTTCAATTTTCAAAATACACCAGGGGGGTGGGTTGTGCAGAGGTGGTCACCCAATGTGGTGTGTGAGCCACCTTTGTGCTTTCTATCTGTGCACCCTTCTGTATAATGCAGTAATACACCCAAAACCCAGCACAGTAGCCGTCCCATTGCGTGGGGGGGAAGGGGTTTGTCAAGTATGTGCACAGTGGTAGCCCCTGACCACGCAGGGATCACATTGTTGTTATCTGAGTTGAAAACTCCCCAAACATGCCAATGAGTAGGTGCTTGTTATGACAGGGGCACCAGGATTCCAAGCAGTGGATTACTGGCCACGTAGCTATTGTCCAGGCTGGGTTGCACCCATCCATGAGGAGAGCCCGCATTCAGAGTGGGTGGCACGATGGTGGATCAGTTGCAAATGAAGCAGATGAAGTTAACTCCTGCTGGTGGCCATACCGTGCCAGCAAGCTCTATGAAAGGATAGTCCTCTTTCAATACAGATAAATACAACCCTAAAATGTTCCTTTCCCTGGCTACACATTGGGAGGAACGTAGGGCTAAGTGTCAAACAGAACAGTACTCCCCTCACTACTTGGCCACAAAGCCTTTCTTTTTTGTTGAGAACCTGAAGACAAGTTTGGGAAAGTGGCAGCCATCTGCAAAATGAAAAGTGGATCAGTTCTGATCAAAACAGCATCTCCCGCCCAATCGAGGGCACTTCACTGGTAAAAAGCTGGGTGACATACTGGTGTCTGTCACTCCCTATTACAATCTAACTTTAGTTCATGCCGTTGTTTTCCACAGAAACCTGCTCTTTGCCAACTAAGAGAGGAAATTTTTTTGGGGGGGGGGGGGGGGGTCACATTTTGTCGGTCTTGTACATAGGGAGACAAAGGACAATAGGGCTGCTACCAGCACCTTCCTCTTGGTTTTTGAGGGTGATTCATAGCCTGAAAAGGTCAAGGTCTTAGTAAACCATTGCAATGGAATACTGATGGTATACTGCTGCAATGCTTCAAGTGCTTGAAATTTGGGCACATATCTTTGCATTGCAATGCTAGCTCCATCGGTAGAGATTGTGGATGGACGCCACATGCGAACAATCCCTGTGCACCTCCCTCCTTCCATGTCGACTTCCCTCCTTCCGTGTCGACTTTGGAAAGCACCAGTCTTCGTGCTCTCCAGATTGAATTGTCCTCCAGAGAGAAAAGAATGCTAGCCTCTAGACAAACTCGGTTACCAAGAGACCAAGAAGTAGTACAAGCAGTTCCACGCAGCATGTCAAATAATGTCATATGCTACAGCTATGACAACACTGCCCCCTTTGGCGACAGTACTCCTGCCTGATACACCACCTAAAGTGTGCTTTCAGGGCCAGTCAACTGTACATGCCATCGTGATGGTCGGAGGCTCCTGTCTAGCTGCTTCCCCATACCTACTTTGGGATCGATGGGTTCCCACCCATCAGGAGCATTTGTCCGCACCTCCCAAATACAGACAAATCGTCTACTTCCAGCTTCCCTCGCCAGGAAGAGATCCCTCAGGACACTTTCTACCAAGGTACCTCTGGTCTACAACCTACACCAGCCAGTGTTACCTAATCAGATATATGAAATATTTCATGAAAAATTGCAAGATGAACATATTTTTAGGTTTTGTCAAATGTAATTATGCTGTTGAATTTTGTACAAATACTAATTAGCAATATTAAAAAAAAAAATACTTACACGAAGACAAAAATTGTAAAGCAAATATTAGTGCATTAGGGGCACCTAAACTAAAACTAACAGTCAACAATCAGTAAGTTTTAACTTGGATACAGAAAATAATAAGATAAATGATTTGTTCTCTTACACACGTGACTTCCTAAAGTTACTCATTTTTTGAAAAGTTAATACTATTTCGGAAACGGTCTTTTCTGTTATGCTCATCATAACTGTGAAATACGATACCCCTTGTAATATATGAAGATGCTATCTGTTCTTTTGGACATGTCCGAAAGAACAGATACCATCGGTGACCATGCAGCTCTCTTAGAATGAAATGATAATTAAATCAAGACCCTAAGCTGCCAACAGGCGTTGATATACATCAACGGGATCAGTTGAAAATGTGTGCCCCGACTTGGACTCGAACCCGGGATCTCCTGCTTACATGTTGAAAGAACAGATACCATCTTCATATGGGTAGGGCTAGTCGGCCATTGACCTCCTTCTGTGCTGGAAGCACATGCATTGCTCAAACTCTTACGGGACTAGGTAAGATTGTCTGCCACGAGTAATGAGTGTAATGGGCAGGGGCACTATGAATGTAGTTTGTGGACGTTAAGTTGGGAATATGGGTCTCACGGGGAGCATGCAAGGGATAAATCCCTGCCGTCACACTATCGTCTGTGCCCTAGGTGGCTCAGATGGATAGAGCATCTGCATTTAAGCAGGAGATCCCAGTTTCGAGTCCTGGTCGGGGCACACATTTTTAATTGTCCCCATTGATGTATATCAACACCTGTTGACAGCTAGGGTCTTGATTTAATTATCATCCCTTGTAATATAGTATATTATGATACCAATTTCACTAACGAAAAATGCGATACCATATCTTTGAAGCAAGTCCTCTGTTCTTTTTTACATACAGTACCATTTTACATTGTTCATACCATTACAATACCATTTTACATCGTCAGTAGCTCATGAAATACTGTGTGCAGCATAGACACAACTAAAACGTCGAAGCTTTTGATAAAGTTGTGTCTGCTACATAAGCACTACTCAGTTCCAGGATACTAGAGTATGTAGAGTATGTAGTTCAAATATAAGTCTGGTGTGCTAACCTAGCACAACTTCAATTGGAAATACCATGTAGTCTGTTTAAACAAACACACGCCCAAATTCACTATCAGTTTGGTTCAACTCATGGCTTAGGATACTATACAACATCAATGAAATAAGGTATTTATAAGCACTATGGTGAATGTCCATAGAAACATGTCACATAACTAACACTTTAATCACAAAAATGAAAATGTCCTCTCCAGATCATGGGGTTGTCTGAAATTTACATACCATTTCTGGTTGAAAATTCACCTAAAACTAGATAGAATTGGAAAATGTCTACTTAGGTGATACACAATATATATATATCTAATTTTTGGAAGTGCCCACAGATTTCAATAACTCTCCTGATATCTTTTACACACTTCGGTGAAGTAGCATTTGTTTGTTACAGGGTTCTGTGTCATAGAAATCTTTATAAAATTGCATGGATCATTCTTCACTGTTTACAAGTAGTTCAAAGACAAAGAATAGTATACATATATTACTAGTTATCAGACAGTATCTTAAAGGTATTTACAAAAATGATAAAATGTTGTGCAATGTTTATGGGATATGAGTATAGTATTTAATGGTAAATTAGTGTTGTACCTGTTAGTATCATTCAAGAATCAGCCCCCATAGTTGGTTACATAAATAACAAAACATAAAAAAACGTGTAATAGCACTAATCAAACAATGGAAAATAGCCTTAAGATATTTAAAAGTCATTGTGTGGGATATGGTTGTGTTGAAACTCTTAGAACTATAATTTCTGTACAGATAATTGTTGATAAGTACATGTTTCAGTAAGTCACTATATGGTTGTAACACTTGGTGCACTTCAAGCGTGAGACAAATTCAGTATAGAGGCTCCCACCTGGGGTAAAATGTTTTAAAAACTTAGTATTTACCTCGGCATGTTTCCAGAAAAGTAACAAAATAACTCCCACCTCTCATTATATTTTCAGAAACAGTAATGTAACAGTTATATGTCTCAAGCACATAGTCTGATACAATAAGTAGTTCAATTCATATAGCCTTTCGAGTACAGAGTACATCAACCATTAAGTGTTCAGATTTGTCGTCCTGACTTACTTTGTGATTCAGTGTAAGTATAAAAATTTTCATAAGTTCATAAATGAACAGTTTTCTTTTATCGTTACCTTTCAACAGTGTACAAGAATGTAGTGGTGTATAGGTATAGTTGTCAATTCACTGAAAACATTCTACATTTAACTTCCTATTTTCAAGTGTTAATGTTCTTCAAATTAATTGCCAACAAGATGCTTAAACACTTTTCAGTGTACAGATTACTGACATGTTGCCTAATTACAAAAGATGTCGCACTTCACATAGACTCAAACTTTCTGCATTAATATAAATGAGTGTTTACTTGCATCTGTTTCTTCAAATCAAAAACAACTTGCATTACAAACCTTGCTGACTATGTGTGTCTTTTATAAACTTTCTTCACAGTAAGAAAAAGAGTGTTCCCTAACCAGTCCCTACCTAATATCATTCTCCTCATTGCATCAACATAATAACTTCATAATATCACCTCATTTCTCCACTAAATACTCGATAATAATAATCACCTAAGAAAAATCACCTGCTTCATCATACACAATAGATCAACCTCACAAAATAACGCTACATAGCAGCAGATCTCACAACTGGTGTAACTTTTCCTCTAACAATAGAAACAGACATTACACTATTTACATATTTTATTTCTTTACTGTTTCTAATCATTGCATTGCTTGCACAACTCATTACTGTATACAATCATATTAATTCAACTTTTTGGTCAGAAAGGTAATACTCCATACAATCACTTCATTACTTTCAAATACACTTCACTAGGCAACTGTACTTTCATTTGTCATATTATACAAACACTTTGAAAACTAGTGGATGACACTAAATATCTCAAGTGTTCTCTTCTGCTAATATGTACTATATGTACTACTTCCTCAAAAATTTACCAAAAATTGTGTATACACTGTGTAGTAATCTCATTACTCCTGCAATAATACAACCTTTTATAATTTCATGTTTAGTGGTTACTCAGGTTGTTCAACATAATTTGATACACTTAAAGATTTTGTAAAATTCCATTACCTTACTTTTTTGGTATAATTGATAAACTTTTTTTCATAACAAACAGAAAAGCATCCTCCTGCATTACTTTTGTACTCAGAAAATAATCAAATATGTGTTAGCACTCTGAATTTTACATAATCAGTGTTGCATAGGTATTATGTTTCTGTTTATTGTCAAAAATGGCTGTTCACCAATGTTTCTCCTCAGAATATATGTGCCACTCTCTCATAAAGTTAACCACACATTACCTGAAATCGAAGACAGTTGAAGATACTACCTAACTTATTACAAACTAGTGACAGCATGGAAAGAGGAATAAGTGACATCACCACTGAAGCGTCCCAGACAGATCTTGGGACACCCTTCTTGTCTTTTGCAAATTTTGAAAACTAAGGTTTTTTTATTATTATTATTATTTTTCAGGAACTGGTCTACAGAATCGTCTGGTCTGTAAACTAACCCCATTTGAATTCTTTCTGGCAGCCTTCTCTTAAGTGCATCCATTTGAGTTAATTCATCAAAGGGTTGGTCTATGTGTGCAAGTTTCATGATCTGGTCTTCGCAAAACTCTTTCATACCCCCTTTCTGCTCCCTGTACATCGGACCATTTAAAAACTTACTCTTTATCCTTGCCTGTTCAGTGTCAGACCAAAACTTTTTCAAGAAACACTTTTCAAATTCATCTATGGATAAATTGCTACAGTCAAGTTAGTTGGCCCATGACAAGGCTTCCCCTTCTAATGATCTTTTAATGAACTTAATTTTTAATTCATCACTCATACCAGGGAGAAAACTATCACAGAAACTTTGTATAAAATCAACTGGATGAAAATGTTTGTCACCAGGGAAACACTTCAGTGGCATAGCAGGAAAGCTTGGATATCCTACATTACAGAATGTTTTTTGATAAGCCCCATCTTGTTTTTTTGGTAATGGTGACATCATTATGTTATCTCAGCTATCTTCTGAACTTTTTCATCTACATCTGAAGCAACGACGTCTGTTTTTTCATTTAGCTTATTTATAAAGTTTACAGATTGTTTACTAGTGTCTCCAACAGCATCTTTACGTCTTAACTTCAACAGCATGTATCTCAGATGTGAGGTCCTTGTCTTCTTCTTATATTTTTGTTTATAATGATCGTATTTTGGATTCTGAAGCCTCTACCCTCCCCTCAACTTTTTTCACACGTTCATCTTTAGCTTTCACTGGAGAAAAGCTCAGTCTTTTTTAATATTTGAAATTTGCACATTAAGCTCTGGTCTAATGAGATTACTTTGTTTTCCACTACTTTTTTCCATTGATGACAGGCTTTTTGTTTCAAGTTTTTCACTATTTTTTCCTTTGATGACATTAATGCAGTAAACATGTCTTGTAAATTAACTGTTTGGGATTTTCACTCAGCATTGTTTTACTTACATGCAACTGTACTTGTTTCTCATGGTCTGGACTCGAATCTAACACGTTACTGTCTAAAATTCCTGAGTCTGCACTGATTTCGTTTAATCTGCTTTGGTCGACTATTGTCTAATACATCTTGAAACATGTCTTTATCGGCTATGTCTTGTCTAAACTCACTAGTTGAAGCTGGTAGGTTCGGCATATTTATTTCATTGTTCGGATCATGATTCACTTTTTGTAAATTTGTTTGTAAATTATCAATGCTAAAAGAAAAAAAAATGTTGGTCAAAATGTCCATACAGCACAACACTGCACTGAGAAAATACAAAAATTAATATTTTAATTGGTACTTAGCTGCTTATTGTCCTGGATTAGGTAGCTGGCGTCAACTTTATTAATAATGCCTCAACCTTTTACAACCACGTATGTCCATAGTTTTGCGTCTTTCCAAAACTTCTCCACATGGTAATATGTCAAACTACATTTGGTTTAAAATCATTCCACTTTGCAACACAACTATATGCTTTTTGGTCACTTGAAACATAAACACTGTCAAAAATCCAAACGTACAAGTATCCTGGTCCCAATAGCACCACTTTAACAACCTCCTTTGTTACACACATTGGATGACTATTAATTGTAAATAATTATTCATGGAGTAATTACATATTGTTGGCTGGGTCCAGTTGTAGTTTTAAAGAAAATATTCTGATCTTGTTTCTTGAGGATCTCCTTAAATTTGTTGCTTGAACTTCTATCTAAAAGCCAGGTTCTCTTGTCGGTCTGGAAGCCCTATAGGTTGATGTGTTTGTAGAATAATGTAGATGACGAAACTGATTCGTACGTAATTTTCACATTTGATAGTCCTAGATGCCTTGCTGCCATAAATTTACAATGTTCACTCAGCGAAATACGTTCCATTTGTACACAACTCCAGAAAACTTTACATTTCTCCTTCCTTCCTGCCATACACACATGCAAGCCAACTGATCCCAGTTAACATTGCTCCAAAGTACATCAGTAAAATTATATTCATACTAAGATCGAAACATAGATATAGAACATTAAATTGAAAATAATGTACAAAAAATGAAATTTAGTCAACAGTACAATACAACAATTATGACAATATATATCACATAAACAAAAATATATCTCTTTTTGTAGTGCAGTAATTTTATGATTTTTTTTTAAAAAATCACAGGGGTTTATTGTGTTAGCACATCATATACTGTTTTACAGTTGAAGTTTAAAACATTTCAAATAAGATTGAAAAAAGGATAAGATTGTAAATTTGTGAATATACATGGTCCAGACGTCTTACTGCACGTTACAGCCTGAGGTGGAGACTCCAGTGGTTCCTGAGGCCCCAGTTCACACCACACAACAGAACCCAAAACTCTGTGTAATATGATGCCGTAACCCCTCAACCATTGGCAGCAGGTCACCCAAAGGCCTAACTTTCCCCTTGGTCCCTTTATGGCATCACTGTACACCGAGAACATTATTCTCCAATGGAATCATAGTGTTTTTTTCCACCACCTGGGTGAGCTACGACATCTTTTAAGCTCATCACCTACCTCCTGTATTGCCATTCAGGAGATTTGGTTTCCAGCAGTGCAGACTCCAGCCATTCATAGATACCGGGAATATTGTAAGAATCATGCTGTCTATGACAAGGTAGACACTCTATGTAGTGAACTCGTGCCTCTTAGTGCACCTTTGGAGGCTGTGGCTGTTCAGGTAAGGGCATTTCAGGATATTACCATTTGCACGGTTACCATCCTCCCGATGGTGAAGTGTCTCACAGTACACTGTTTGCATTGGTTTCTCAGCTCCTCCCTCCCACCTTTTCTAATCTTGGGTGATTTCAACATCCATAACCCTTTGTGGGCTGGAACCATGTTCACTAGCCACGGTACAGACCTCGAAAACTTAGTGGCACAACTTAAACATTGCCTCTTGAATACGGTACCCTCACACACTTCAGTGTGGTGCACGGAATCTTCTCAGTAGTAGACCTTCCCATTTTGCAGGCCTTGTCTTCTTCCACCCGTCCACTTGGGGATCCACGATCACCTGTACCCCCCTAATGACCACTTCCACATCTTTTCGTCCCTCCCTCAATGTCAGCCCCTGGACACCTGCCTGGATGGGCTCTCTCAACAGTGCTGACTGGAATGTTTTCACGTCTGCTGTCGAGCTTGGCTTCTTGCTGCATGGAGATATCAATGAGGCAATCCAGAATACGATTACAGCAATTCCTTCAGCAGCCGATTTAGCAATTCCCTTTTTGTCAGGTTCTCCCCAGTGGAAGACAGTACCTTGGTGGTCCTTGGAATTCGCAGAGGCCATTCGAGATCGTAGGTGGTTCTCCAACACCTTAAGCGTCACCCACGAATGGAGCATCTTTAAGCTGCTTTTGCCTGGGTCTGCCACCTAATAAAAAGATGGAAGCGTACCTCTCCTTCGCAGGTTTGGGTTAAGATCAGACATCCCTGTGGACACCAGACAACCTGCAGGTGTATCTGGCATACTGTAGACGCCATCGCCGAACATTTTGCTCTACACTATGCTCGAGCCTAAGCATCTGAAAATTATCGACCTGCCTTTTGTGTCTTAAAACAGCAGTTGGAGTGAAAGCAATTATCTTTTACCACACATCACGTATGTCCATATAATGCTCCATTCAGTCAGTGGGAATTTGTCAGTGTTCTTGCCCACCATCCTGATAGAGCCCCAGGGCCAGACTGTATCCACAACCAAATTATCAAGTACCTGCCAGTGGATCATAGCGTCATACCCTTGCCACATCTAACTGTATCTGGTACAACGCCAAGTTCCCATCACAATGGTGAGGAAGCGTCATTGTCCCGCTACTGAAACTGGGTATGCACCCTCTAGAGATGGACATTTGTTACCCCCAGGGCGTCCACAATTCTTTTGTGGATACGTGTGTAGCAAGCACAGGACCCCGAGCTAGTCTGGCCCTCTTTCCTTTCCGCCGGCCGCGGTGGTCTAGTGGTTCTAGGCGCGCAGTCCGGAACCGCGGGACTGCTACGGTCGCAGGTTCGAATCCTGCCTCGGGCATGGATGTGTGTGATGTCCTTAGGTTGGTTAGGTTTAAGTAGTTCTAAGTTCTAGGGGACTGATGACCACAGATGTTAAGTCCCATAGTGCTCAGAGCCATTTGAACCATTTTTTTTCCTTTCTGGGGTGCATACCCACCTTTTCCACATCCTTCCCCATCCCCCATCCTTCCCCATCCTCCCCCCCCCCCCCCCCCTCCACCACCACCGCCTCTTCCCTTCCCTTCCTCCCACTCTGGGAGTATGTTTAGTGCTTATGCCTGGAGAAGGACGCTCAAAACTGTCTCTTTTCTTCGCTTTCTCTGCTGGCAAGTCTTTTGTCCTTCTCTTTTCCTTACCTCTTCTCTTTATCATTTTCTCCGCTACGGCGTTTGAGACCTCTCTTCTTTCCTTTACTTTTCTTTGTTCCTCCCTTTCTCTTTTTTCCTCCCTGTGCGTGTCTGAAGGTCGACCCACGCATTCCCACGCGTAGCCGGTGACGGGGTAACGTGTAATTCCCCACCCCGGGTAGACAGGAAGGACATCTACATACCCCCTGGTAACGGCCAGCCCCAGGGAGAGGTCATTACCTGAGCTGATACCTTCCGAAAGTGCCGATTGGTCCCTCCATCCGTTTCTCGGGAGGTGTGACCTGATGTGTGAACAGTCACCTAAGTGTGAGTGCCCTCAGAGAGGGCCCCCACAAGGGAGGAGCCCGCCATCAGAGACGCCGGTAATCATGGGGGATTCTTCTGCAATGGTTTCCTCATCATCTACTATGTCTGCTCACAAGCGAAAGTTAAA
This sequence comes from Schistocerca serialis cubense, assembly GCF_023864345.2. Classification (NCBI taxonomy): domain Eukaryota; kingdom Metazoa; phylum Arthropoda; class Insecta; order Orthoptera; family Acrididae; genus Schistocerca; species Schistocerca serialis. The sequence goes on from NC_064646.1 coordinate 512,385,868, forward strand.
TGAGTCTCAGCCACGGACAATTCTTCCATCAGTGCCACAGTTCCTCGTTGTTTCTCGATCGGACGAAGGTCAAGACTTCCCCACAGTCAACCCTTTCATTATTCAGAAAGGTGTGGATGCAATTGCTGGTCCTGTAAAGTCTTGTTCCCGATTACAAAATGGCGCCTTGTTGTTAGAAGCAGTCAGTGCCCTCCAGCCACAAAAATTGCTGCGAACTTCTCTGCTACACACCTTCCTTGTCCGGGTGGAAGCGCACCGCACTTTAAATTCATCACACAGGGTGGTTTATACACGCTCCATCGACGGATTGTCCGATGAGGAAATTCAAAGCTACCTGTTTGCCCAGGGCGTAACGGCTGTTCATCAAGTCGTGAAAAGGGTTGACAGGGACTTGGTTCCAACCCGTACTATCTTCTTGACATTTGACAGAGCTCAACTTCCATCGAACATAAAAGTGGGCTATGAGATAATTTCCGTTCACCCTTACATCCCAAACCCTACGCGTTGCTATCGGTGTCAGCGGTTCAATCATAACAGCCAGTCCTGTTCCAATCCGGCCAAATGCGTTACGTGTGGCATGGATGCCCCTGAGGGTGCTTGTCCACCTCCATCCCCTCGTTGCGTCAACTGTATGGGTGACCGTGCTGCTTCCTCTAGAGATTGCCCCATTTTTAAAGATCAGCGGCTCATTCCCTCATCTTAACCTCCTGTTTCCAAGAAGGCTAATAAGAAACCCAGTTCTTCTCCTTCTCTGCCACGGCGTGTCTCATCTACAGCACCATCCGGTGGTAACCGCCCTCGGCCGTCTTCTGTGTCGCCGAGGCGCACTGCTGGCGGCCGATCAACCGGCCGATCGCTGGTGGCAGGAGCTGCTCCTGAACAACCTATGGATCAGGATCTTCTGCCTTCGGCTGAATGCTGTTCCACGCTGTCGGTCGCAAGCTCTGAGCAGTCGTTGAGTTGAGGGCAACCTTGGTCACATTCTTCCCTTTTCTGTCCACCCTATGTCCATTATCCATTGGAATATCCGCCGCATTTGAGCCAATTGGGATGAATTGTCGATCCTCTTATGATCCTACTCGCTGATCATCTTCTGTCTTCAGGAAAAAAGCTACGTCCCCACGATCACTTTGTTTTCCCCCATTTTCAGTCAGTCCGATTTGATCTCCCCTTTGTTGAAGGCACTCCAGCACATGGACTCATCATTCTTCTCCATGATACTGTCCATTATCACCCAATCCCATTAAACAGTTCATTCCAAGCTGTCGCTGTCCGTCTTTCCCTTTCTGGTTACACCTTCTATCTTTGTACTGTATACATTCCATCGCCCACACCAATGGCAAGAGCTGATCTCCTTCATCTTCTTGGTCAGCTTCCGCCCCCCTTTTTGCTGCTTGGGGACTTCAATGCCCACCACCCACTTTGGGGATCTCCACGTCCTTGTCCACATGGCTCACTAGCGATAGACATCTTCCACCAAGCAGATCTTGTTTGCTTCAACACTGGGGACCCTACATTTTTGTCAGCCTCCACAACAAATTTCTCTCATTTGGACCTATCGGTCGGTACTGTTCCGCTAGCTCGTCGCTTCGAATGGTTTGCTCTTGCTGATACACACTCAAGTGACCATTTTCCCTGTGTCCTTAGATTGCAGCCACAACTGCCATCTACGCGCCTGAGACGCTGGAAGTGTGCCCAAGCCGATTGGACACTTTTTTTTGTGTCTAGCAACATTCATTGACCGTCACTTTCCTAGTGTCGACAATCAGGTCACTCATATTACAGAACTTATTCTTACAGCTGCGGAACGTTCAATACCTCGCACCTCTGATTTGCCTCAGTACCCCCCAGTTCCTTGGTGGAACAAGGCATGCCGTGACGCAATATGTGAGCGGCGACGTGCTCTTTGCGTTTTCTGCCACCATCCTACTTTGGCCAACTGTATCTGCTATAAGCAGTTACGTGCGCGATGCCGTCGCGTCATTCGCGATAGCAAGAAGGCAAGCTGGGACTTCTTTGCTAGCTCGTTTAACACCTTCACTCCCTCCTCGGAAGTTTGGAGTCGGATTCAATGGTTATCTGGCGCGCCTAGTTTCTCCCCACTCTCTGAGCTCACTGTCGCACATAATTTATTAGTGGACCCCGCGCAATTTCTAACTCATTGGGTCAACGCTTTGCTAAGATTTCGAGCTCTTCAAATTACCCGCCAGCTTTTCTCCCGAAGAAACGTGCAGCGGAAGTGCGACCTCTTGCTTTCTTCTGTCAAAATCGCGAAAGCTATAGTACTATTTTCTCCATGCGGTAACACAGGACTGGATGGTATCCACATCCAAATTTAGCTGCATTTATCATACCATAGTCTGCGTTACCTCCTTCGCCTTTATAATCAAATTTAGACCGACAGTACATTTCCCAGAAGGTGGTGGGAAGCTATCGTTGTTCCTGTTCCGAAACCGTGAAAGGGCAAACATCTCCCCTCCAGCTATTGTCCCATTTTCATCACGAGTAGTGTACGTAAGGTTTTGGAGCGTATGGTGAATTGCTGTTTAGCCTGGTGGCTGGAGTCCCGAAGTCTTTTAACACCTGCCCAATGCGATTTCTGAAAGCGTCGTTCTACAGTTGACCATCTTGTTGCTCTCTCCACGTATATCATGAACAATTTTCTCAGGAAACGCCAAACAGTAGCAATATTATTTGATGTGGAGAGAGCATACGGTACGTGTTGGAGGACAGGCATCCTCCGCACACTATTCTCTTGGGGCTTTCGAGGTCGGCTGCCCCTTCTTCTTTGTGAATTTATGGCAGAGCACACATTCAAAGTGTGGGTGAACACTACTTTCTCCCAAGAAAACGGGGCACCCCAGGGCTGTGTGCTAAGTTTTGTACTGTTTGCCATTGCCATAAATCCAATTATGGATTGTCTCCTTCCTGATGCCTCAGGCTCCCTCTTTGTGGACGATTTTGCAATCTACTGCAGCTCTCAATGGACCAGCCTTCTTGAACGACGTCTTCAAGGATGTCTCGATCGCCTCCACTCATGGAGCATTGAAACCAGCTTCCGCTTTTCTCCGAGTAAGACCGTTTGTGTCAATTTTTGGTGTCATACGGATCTCTTCCACCTTCTTTACATCTGGGCCTTGTCAACCTTCTGTTTGCGGACTTCACTAAATTCTTGGGTCTTATGTTTGACAGAAAACTGTGCTGGTCCTCCGTTTCCTATCTTTCGGCTTACTGTCTGTGATCCGTCAACACGCTCTGTGTCCTGAATGGTACCTCCTGGGGAGCGGGGCAAGTAGTCCTTCTCCCCCTCTATTGCACCTTAGTGCAATCGAAAATGGACTATGGAAGCATAGTTTACTCCTCTGCTCGGCCGTCTATTCTTCAGCATCTCGACTGTGTCCACCACAGTGGATTATGTTTAGCGTCTGGAGCTTCTTACACCAGCCCTGTGGAAAGCCTTTATGCTGAGACTGCTGAACATCCGCTGCCCAATCGGCGAGCTGTCCTTCTGAGTCATTATCTGTCTTCCATGCCTGCTAATCTGTTCCATGACGTTTTTTTCAATGCTTCCTGGGATTTAGGGTATGCAGGCCGCCCTTCCTCTCTACTACCACCAGGAGTCCGCTTCTGTCAACTGCTACGTTCTCTTTCCTTCCATTTCCCTAAAACTCTTGACAACTTGGGGTACAGCACCACCTTGGCTCCGGCCCTGGACCTGCCTGCTCCGTGACCTTTGTCAGTTTCCCAAGGATGGTACCCCTTCTCTTGTTTATCGTCGGGCATTTGGTGCTCTGTGTGCACAAATGAAGGATGCCACATTTATTTACACTGGTGGCTCAAAAACATCGTTTGGTGTTGGGAGTGCCTATATTGTTGGCAACACCCGTAATCGTTTTCGGCTTCCCGACCAGTGTTCGGTTTTTACTGCAGTGCTTTACGCTGTTCTCCAGTCTGTCCAATACATCCGTCACCATCAGCAGATACAGTATGTTATCTGCCCAGATTCACTCAGCTCTCTCCTCAGTCTCCACACTCTCTACCCTGTACTCCCTCTGGTCCATGGGATTCAGGACTGCCTCCAATTGCTCCACTTGGGGGGGCGTCTGTGTGGCATTCCTCTGGATCCCAGGACATGTTGGCATCTGTGGTAATGAGGCGGCCGATATAGCGGCCAAGGCTGCAGTCTCTCTTCCTCAGCCACCTATTCGCAGGATTCCCTTCGCCGATCTACGGAGTGTTTTATGTCGTCACGTTACTCTTTTATGGCAAGCACATTGGTCGACACTTCCCAATAATAAACTGCGGGACGTGAAAGCTCTTCCCTGTGCTTGGACCTCTTCCTCTCGAACTCATCATCGGGAGGAGGTAATTTTAACTAGACTCCGGATACGCAGTGTCTTTTTAGCCATCGAGATCTTTTAAGTGGCGATCCTCCCCCACTTTGTCCCCACTGCCCTCAACTGTGGACGGTGAGACACCTTTTACTTGAGTGCCCCTATTTTACTCCGTTACGCACCCGTCTACAGCTGTCGCCTGATATATCTTCCATATTAGCAGATGACAAGCGCTCAGCCGATCGCGTTCTCAAGTTTATTAGTGCCAGTGAGATTTGAAGCTCTTTTTGGGGACAAACAACCCCCCTTCTATAGTAGTTTTTTAAGCTTTCCTTCTGTTTTTAGTTTCCCTACTTTTTTGAGTTTCGCTCCCATTGCTGCTGGTTTCCAGTTCGATTTCTTTACATTTTCCTAAGTCACAGACTGGGTGCTAATGACCGTAGTAGTTTTGTGCCCTAAACCTAAAACCATAACAAAAAAAAAGCCCAATTAGTCTTTTTAATGTTCTCTGTAAGCTGCTTGAATGCACGGTGAGCCAGCAGCTGTGTTGGCTCCTAAAGTGCTGGGGTCTTCTATGTCCGTCCCAGGATGGTTTTCGCGAAGGAAATTCCGCTACTGATAATCTGGTTTACCTGGAGTCTGCCATCTGAACTGCTTTTGCCTGATGTCAACACCTTAAAGCTCTCTTCGTTGACCACATGGCGACACCACATCCTTGCTACCTTACGGGAGTGTGGTCTCTGGGATCTTCTCCCAATTTCTGTACAGAACTACCTGTTGCACCATATGTTCCGGGTTCAAGCTCATGCTTCCCCCAGTAGCCTCATTACTCAAGACGTGGTCGCACAGTGCTCTGTACTGAGTGTCCCTCTCTTTCTAGTCACCATCAATGGTCTAGCAGCAGCTGTGGGGTCCTCAGTATCACCCTACTTGTATGCTGATGACTTTTGCCCCTAATATTCCTCATTTAGTGTGTGTGTGTCACTGAATGTCAACTGCAAAGCACCTTACTAAAGGTGCAGGCATGGGCTGTCACACATGGATTTTCATTTTCCACTGCCAAGACTAGCGTATTGCATTTCTGTCAACATTGTACCATTCACCCACGACCGGAAGTTTATCTGAATTACCAGCTACTCAATTTTGTTTACACTTATCGCTTTTTTAGGACTGGTCTTTGAGTCTCGGTTGACGCGGAATACGCATCTTCGTCAGCTTAAGGATCTTAATACACTTCACTGCCTGAATAACACCAGCTAGGGTTTAGACTGCATTACTCTTCTGCAGCTTTACAAAGCCCTGGTACAATCCCACTTTGATTATGGGAGTCTGGCGTATGGTTTGGCATGGCGGATACTGGACCTGACACGCCACTGCAGGATTTGACTTGTGACAGGAGCCTTTCGAACTTGACCTGTGAACAGTTTACTCGTGGAGACTAGGGTCCCTCCATTGCAGATCAGGTGCCAACAACAGTGTGTCAGTGATGCTGCCCGTGTCCACAGCTCCCCGAAGCATCTAAACTACCGTCTCCTCCTTCCAAACACAATAACCCATCTCCCGCATTGGCGGCCCTCAAGGTGATTACAATTGCAATCTGCATCCAGTCTATCCTCTCTGGCCTTCAGTTGTTTCCTCTTCCGCCTCTCCTCTGGATCCAGTTCTGTTACACCTCCACGGTGCATCCCTCGACTGCAGCTTCATCTTGACCTCTCACACGGTTCGAAAGACTCGGAACATTCCGAGGCCCTCTGCCGCCAATTTTTCTCCGTCCTAGGTGCATCCCATAATTTGTCTGCACTGAATGGTTGCTGGTCATGTTGGCCTTGCTCATACTCCTGTGGGATATACTGAACTGCTCTCCTTGTCGGATGCTTTCACTTGGGAGTTGGTAGCTTCTCTTATGTGCTTGAGCATACCCCTTCCTGCACTGGTGGGTCCTTTCTCATCTGCAGTGACTCCTTGAGTAGTTTGCAACCTCTCGAGCAGTGCTACCCTCACCACTCCTGATCATTGCTATCCAGTATTCCGTGTATGTGCTTGAACAGTATTGATGATCAGCGACTTTGGTCTGGACTCCAGGCCACATCAGGATCCACACACATCAGGACCCTGTGGATTGAACTTGCTGATGGCCTGGCCAAACAGGCTTCCAGTAAACTGACTCTTCAGATCAGTATTCCAGAATCAGACCTCTGATTGGTGGTACACCATAAAGTTTTAGGAATCTGGAATACGGAATGGATTACCCTGACGTCATGAAGTAAACTGTGGGCAATGAAGGAGAGTATGAATCTGTGGAGGTGCTCTGTGCAGGCCTCTCACTAGGACTCTACCGTCCTTTGTCGGCTCCGCATCGGCGGTACTTGGGTGACTCATGGTCGTATCCTCTGTGGCAAGAACCACCCCACTGTCATTGCGGTTCCCATTTGACGCTGATCCACATTTAGCTAGACTGTCCCAACATAGCTGCCCTGCCGTGGACTCTTAATCTCTCTCACTTGCTATCCCTGCTATTAGGAGACGATACCTCAGCAACTGACTTAGTTTTATTTATGAAGTGTGCTTTTACCACTCTCTGTAAGGGAGGACCACTTAACCTTATCAGCTCATTGAGGGTTTGGCAGAACACTGGCCTTCTGTGCCCAGACTGGGCTGGAGCTGTCTGGGCTTGGTGGTCCAGCCCGGTCTTCATCCTACATGCTATTCTACTCTTCTTTTCTCTCCCCCCCCCCCCCCCCCCCCTTCCCCTTCGCTCCTCTTGGGTGGTCTGTTGGACTTTGTCTATGCTTCTCTTCCCCTGTCTGTGTTGTCAGTCTTTCCAAGGCAGTCTTGCAGTAGAGTACCACTGATAAGTGGTGGGGGCTGGGGGATATATGCCACCTGATTGCACTCTGCTTTCAGGGGATTCTGGCTGCTCTCTAGATGGAGCACCTTGTGCTTGCCTTTCTTTTTTCCTGTCACTCTTTCTTCTTTTTGACCCTTACCTCAGCAGGTTTTCTTCCCCTGTGTTTTGTGCAGTAGGCTCTCTTTGATCTGCAGTTGTAGAGACCTGTCTCTTCAAGGACAGAGAGACTGCTGACTTAGTAGTTCAGTCCATTTAAGCAACCAATCAACCAACCAATCCACTTAAGCCTGAAGTCACCAAGCAAGATTTTAATACAATGATGAGGGATTGTAGATGCTGCGTCTTTGAGAGTTTCCCAAAAGTCATCCACTTTTTCATCATTTCTCTTGCTATTTTTTGAATCTCCACTGCTAGTAACATAAAACTGATGATGGGTTCAGCTCTATTCTTCTTTTACAAAGGCTGAATCTAGAATCATTATGTTTCAGGTACTTTTTACCACTGGTGTTCTCTTATAGATTCTGTACTTTTCTGAATCTGTTGGGTTTCTGTCCAGGTATCTGGCCTCTTGCAAAGTGTTTCTCTCTTAGAAAATTGATCAGCCACTTTTTTTAAAAAAGGAGCATGCTGGTGTTCATGATTCCAAGCACATGTTCATTCAGGACATATTTCTTTCTTAACATTCTGGGAAGTGCAGACTTTCCTTCACAGATGTTTCAGGTTTTCCTCGATCTGATAACCTGGGCTGCACTGCTCATGCTGGTAAAAAGAGGATTTGTATCCCCAGTTACCTCTTCAAGTAGTCTTTACTCTGTTTCCATCATGTCAGAAGTTGAAACCCAGCTTAGAGGGTGGGCACAGCCCATTCCTAGAGGTAAAACTGAGGTTGTAAGCCACAGAGTTCATTTTAGGACACCCCAGACGTGGAGAACAAACAAACGTCTTTGCAGTCAGCCCTGACCTATTAGTGTTTATGTATCTTGAGCTTTAATATTACCCCTGAAAGCAGGGTTGCTTCCTCCACTAGCTAAGCCATTCTGATGGTCTCCATCTCTGCCATTGAAGTCTCAGCACTTATTCTATTGTGCCATACCTGGAAGATGTTATATAGGAATGGTTAATCGAATATAGGGTCTGAACATGCGTAAGTAGTGGTGACAATATAATAAATGACGGAAGAAGTTGTTCAGCATGGATCAAAACTAGGAAATGGCTCACCCATTTGACGTGACTCAGCTGCAGCAATAGAATGGTGTCATTGAAAGAATAATAAAAGTGTTTTAGGTGGCAAGAAAGCCGTGTAAAAAAAATAGTGAATTCAACTTAGAAAGTAGAGAACCATCCATTACGAAGAAACATAGACAATACGTTTGCAGCAGAAAAAAAGGTGTAAAATGAGTACCTCAATCCTGATAATGACTTCAGAGCATAGCAACAATATGTCAGATGTAACTAACAAGTAACACCTCATATTTATTTTTGCAAATATAAAAGAACTGGATGAATAACAAATCTGCTCACCAGGGAGCGGCAAGAGAAAACGTGTAGAAAAGTTAGGTAAATTTGCAAGCTCTTGGAATCAGTGGCAGGAGGGTTGAAGGGGAATGTAGAAGGATGAAGGAAAAGGACTGGCTAGATTTAGGAAATGGGTACAGTTACTAAACAGTCATCCCAAAATCCATGTCAGGGGAGCATTACTGGATGGGATGAGAGGGAAAGATTGATTTCTGAGGACTGCACTGGACAAGATTTGAAAACCTGAGAGTTAATAGGTGGAAAATATGGTAGTAAGCAAGGCAGAGATTACTGAAGAAATATTGTGCAACAGTTAATAAGATCTGAAAGTTAAGTGCATTATGTGTGATATACAGGGGAATTGGGGGCAGGGAAGAAAAAGACAGGTCAGAAAATAAAAGATATGCAGAAGACTAAATGAGTGAAAAAAAGAAATTGTTACTGAAAAGAAATGCTGAAACCAAAGAAATTAATGTAAATTTAGGCAAGGCGGGTGGCAAGAACCAAGAACACGTTGTGAACTAGTTCCGACTTGCAGAGTTGCTGAGAAACTGGTCTGAAGAAAGAGAATCCAGGTGGCACATGTGGTGAAACAGGCACTGAGGTCAGGATTTTCATATTGTAGAGTATACTCTGCAACAGGATATTGTGTTTGCCAGTCTTGGTAGGTGTCGTACCAGTGTAGAAAGGTGAGTGGTACTAACATAACATGTGGTACACAGGAGCATAGGGTCTGACCAGGATATTTTCGAGGTTGCGGGGGTTGATGAAAAGCTATTCTAGGTGTCAGATAGAGTGGACCTAATTATAGGGCATGATTTTGGGAAGTCATAACTTTTTCGAAGTAGCTGATTAATAAATTGAAGACAAGAATAATACAGAGTGACAAGTGATGTACAAAAAAGTTTTTTTTTTTCATAGGAGTCATCAGTACCAGGATCAGAAGTGGTGGCCCAGGAAATCTGCTTTAGACTATTATGAGATTAGTGACGGACATCCTGAACTGTTTTCATCCTCTGCAATTGGACACACGTACCAGCTATGGTAGCTACAGAGTGTTGTCAGACTTAAGAGTGTATCTGTCTAGTGAGTTTTAGGAATGAAGCTGATGACTATTGACACAGTAAAGCTTAACACTTGCAAAACATATTGTCTCAAAGTTGACAGAAGTGATCTTATAGACATTTAATTTGAAAAAAAAATTCAAGTGAGCAAGCGAGGTACATCTTAAAACAATAAGTAATAATAGATAACAGTTAGGAAACACAGTTTCCACTTTTTCAGACCACATGCCATTATTCAGTGGTCTGACAATTAATTAATTAATTAATTAATCATGTTCTGAGGATCTCACCAAGAATAACTATCTTCAGAAATGTGGAATGAATCAAGATATACATAAACAGAAGACAAGAAAACATAGTAACTTATTTTGTATTATCACTGTACTGCTTAATGCTGTTAATTGATTAAATTAGTAAGCTGGCCTGCATGAACCATGGACATTGCCATTGGTTGGGTGGCTTGTGTGCCTCAGTGATACAGATAGCCATACTGCCGGTGCAACCATAACTGAAGGGTATCTATTGAGAGGCCAGACAAACGTGTGGTTCCTGAAGAGGGGTAGCAGCCTTTTCAGTTGTTGCAGGGGCAACAGTCTGGATGATTGACTGGTGTAGCCTGGTAGCATCAACTAAAACAGCCTTACTGTGCTGCTACTGCAAACAGCTGAAAGCATTGGGAAAGAACAGCCATAATTTTTCGGAGGGCGTGCAGCTCTACTCTATGGTTAAATTTTGGGTAAAATATTCTGTAGGTAAAATATAGTCGCCCATTTGGATTGTTGGGGGGTGGGGAGGGGAGAGGGGAGGGGGGGGGGGGACTACTGAGGAGGATGTTGTCATCAGGAGAAACAATATTGGTGTTCTATGGATCAGAGTGTGGAAGATTAGATCCCTTAATCACGTAGGTGGGTTAGAAAATTTAAAAAGGGAAATGATTATGTTGAAGTTAGATATAGAGGAAATTAGTGAAGTTAAGTGGCAGGAGGAACATAACATCTGGTCAGGTGAACACAGAGTTATAAATACAAAATCAGAAAGGGGCTGTGCTGGGGTAGGTTTAATAATGAATAAGAAAACAGGAATGTGGGTAAGCTACTGTGGATAGCACAGTGAACACATTATTGTAGGCAAGATAGACACAAGTCAACACCCACCACAGTAGTGCAAGTTTATATGCCAACTAGCTCTGCAGATGGTGAAGAGATTGGAGAAATGTATGATGCGATAAAAGAAATTATTTAGATACCTAAGGGAGAGAAAAATTTAATTGTGATGGGGGCTGGAATTTGACAGCAGGAAAAGGAAGAGAAGGAAAATATAGATGAATATGGACTGGGGGAAAGGAATGAAAGAGGAAGCGTCCAGGAAGAACTTTGCACAGAGCATAATTTAATCATAGCTAATACTCAGTTTGAGAATCATGTATGTGGAAGAGACCTGAAGACACCATAAAGTTTTAGATAAATTATATAATGGCAAGACAGAGATGTCGAAACCAGATTTTAAACTGTAAGACATTTCCAACGGCAGATGTGGACTTTAACCACAATGTATTGGATGTGAACTGTAAATTAGAACTAAAGAAACTGCAAAATGGTAGAAAATAAAGGGGATGGGACCTTTATAGTCTGAGAGACCAGAGGTTGAGAGTTTCAGAGGGAGCATTGGGCAACAACTAACTAGAACAGGGGAAGGAAATGCAGTAGATGATGAATGGGTATCTTTTGAGAGATGAAATAGTGAAACTTCCTGGCAGATTAAAACTGTGTGTCGGACCGAGACTCGAACTTGGGACCTTTTGCCTTTCATGGGCAAGTGCTCTACCAACTGAGCTACCCAAGCACGACTCACGCCTCATTCTGACAGCTTTACTTCTGCCAATACCTCGTCTCCTACCTTCCAAACTTTACAGAAGCTTGGGTAGCTCAGTTGGTAGAGCACTTGCCCGTGAAAGGCAAAGGTCCCAAGTTCAAGTCTCGGTCCGGCACTCAGCTTTAATCTGCCAGGAAGTTTCATATTGGCACACGCTCCTCTGCAGAGTGAAAATCTCATTCATGAAATAGTGAATTCAGCAGAGGATCAAATAGGTAAAAAGACAAGGCCCAATAGAAATGTATGAGACAGGCAAAAGATCTTCACACTTCAAGAATAATATAATAATGCTAATTCCAAAGAAAACATGTATTGACAGGTGTGAATATTACTGAACTATCAGTTTAATATAAAGTGATGGTTGCAAAATACTAACACAGATTCAATATAGATGAATGGGAAAACTCGTAGCAGCTGACTTTATGGAAGATCAGTTCGGATTCCAAAGAAATGTAGGAACATGTGAGGCAACAATGTCACTAAGACTTACTGTAGAAGATAGGTTAAGGAAAGGCAAACCTGCATTTACAGCATTTGTAAACTTGGGGAAAGCTTTTGACACTGATGAGTGGAATACTCTCTTTGAAATTCTGAAGGTAGCAGGGGTAAAACACAGGGAGCAAAAGGCTATTTACAATTTGTACAGAAACCAGACTGGAGTTAGTCGAGGAGCGTGAAATAGAAGTGTTGGTTGAGAAGGGAGTGAGACACAATTGTAGCCTATCGTCAGTATTATTCAGTCTGTACATTGAACAAGCATTAAAGAAGACAAAAGAAAAATTTGGATTAAGAAGTAAAGTGCAGGGAGACGAAATAAAAACTTTGAAGTTCGAAAACCTCTCGAAAGGATGGAAGATGACCACAAAGAAAAGCAAAACAAGTATGATAGAATGTAGCCAAATTATATCGGGTGATGCTGAGAAATTTAGGTTAGCAAATGAGACACTTAAAGTAGTAGATGAGTTTTGTTATTTGGGCAGAAAAATAACTAATGATGGCCGAAGTAGGGAGGATATAAAATGTAAATGGCAATGGTAAGAAAATTATTACTGAAGAAAAAAATTTGTTAATATCAAAATGACATATTGATTTAAACGTGAGAAAGAGTTTTTTTTAAAAAATTGTTTGCATGGATTGTAGCTATGTATGGAAGTGAAATAAAGATGATAAACAGTATAGTCAGGAAGAGAATAGAAGCTTTTGAAATGAGGTGCATCAGAAGAATGCTGAAGATTAGATGGGTAGATCACGTAACTAGTGAGGAGGTACGGAGTAAAACTGGGAAGAAGAGAGATTTGTGGCACAACCTGACTAGAAGAAGGGATTGGTTGGTAGGACACATTCTGAGGCGAGGGGTAATAATTGTAGAGGGTGACCAAGTGATGAATACAGTAAAAAGGCTCAGAAGGATGTAAATTGGAGTAGTTTTCCAGAGATAAGAGGCTTGCACAAGATAGAGTAATATGATGCATCAAACCTCTCCTGGGACTGAAGACCACAACAGCAACAAATTAGTGAGAGAGCTGCTGCCTCCTCAGTCCTACTATATTTACTGCAAAGCTGCTCTACATCTACAGTAATTTTAGTATTCACTTAATTACAGCGATATTTTTGAAAGACAATATTTACTTAAATCTGTGAATGTTGAGTCCTGTTTATAATACATTACTACAAGGTGTACAACTTTTTTTCCTCCATTTGCCTATAGATTGCGACAACGGTAAGTTGCGGTCAAAAGAAACAGATTGCACACGTCAGACAGTTAGCTTCTACCTTGGTCAACACAACCTCATTCGAACATTAGCCGATTTGTGTCTGCATCATAAAGTTGTTCTCGATTGAAAATGTCACTTTACGAGCCTAATTCTCGTCATTTGTGGGAGGTGTTACTGTTTTGTTTCAGTATGAAGAAAACAGTGGCTGAGTCTCATTGAATGCTCTCAAGTACATATGGTAAGGACACTGTAAGTGAAAGAATGTGTCGTGAGTGGTTTCAACACTTCAATAACGGTAATTTTAATGCCGTAGACCGGCATAGTGGTGGAAGAGAGAATGTTTTCGAAAATGCAGAATTGGAGACATCGCTGAGTGAAGACTCGCGTAAAACTCTGGAAGAATTGGTGTAATTAGTGGGAGTGGCACAGTGAGCCATTCCAAAATGTCTTGAGGCTATAGGCATGATTGAGAAAGAAGGAACTTGGGTCCCATGTGAGCTGAAACTGAGAGATGTTGAAAGGCATTTGTGTGTTTGTGAACAGTTGCTTCAGAGGCAAGAAGTGAAGGGATTTCTGCATTGCATTGTGACCAGGGATGAAAAATGGGTTCAATTCGATAACCTTAAAGGCAAAAAATCGTGGGGATATCCTGACCGTGCTTCCACATCGAATATTCACGGCTCCAAGATTTGCATTTGGTGGGACCAGCTCATCATTGTGTCTATGAGGTATTAAAGCCAAGTGAAACAACAACAGATGCTTGTTATCATATGCAAATAATGCGTTTCAGCAGAGTGTTAAAAGATAAATGGCCACAATACGGCGAGAGGCACGATAAAGGGATTTTGCAGCATGACAGTGCTCGAACCCATGTTGAAAAAGATGTCAAAATGTGCTTGGAAATGTTAAAATGGGAAGTCCTACCCCACCCACCGTATTCTCCAGACATTGCTCCCCCTGTTCAAATCAATGGCGCATGGTGTGGCTGACCAACACTTCCGATCTCATGAAGAAGTCATAAATTGGATCGATTTGTGGATCGCTTCAAAAGATGAACAATTTTTTCGATGCAGAATACGCACACTGCCCAGAAGATGGGAGAAAGTAGTGGCCAGCGATGGAAAATTCTTTGAATGGTACATGTGTAACCAATTTTGTTTCATTAAAGCCTCAAATGGTGGGGAAAAAATGGCGGAAGCGAAGTTGTACACCTAGTAGTTATAATTTAGCTTTATGACACACTGTGCTACATGCTATGTAATTAACAAAACTTTTCAATACCCAAATCTAGATCTTCAGATAATTTGTAAAACTAGTGGATATTGGTACACAGGGCAATGACAGTTAAACAACTCCTTAATTCAATGTGTTGTTATCCAGTGAACTCGGTTTGTTTTACATCAGTAGTGAGGCTTGGGAATTTTCATTTGATTTTCATCGGCTTTCAAGTTTTCATGTGGTTACAAACTGTTACTTTAAAAAAAAATTTGTATGGATTTTTACTTTCCAGAACTGACAGTAAACTTAAAAGCTGGGCAACATCCTCAGCTGCAACTGTCTACTAAGGTTCATAAATATTTTTATAAGATTAATGGCATATTGCCATATTGCCATTATTTGTACACATTGACTTTCCTAAATGCTGGTGGTTACATGTCACCACTTATTCTCTGTCAGACCATATTATCGTACACACCACAATTGAGACACACAGTACAGTGCAGCACTGAAGGTGAATATTACATTTACCATTTCAGAGTTGGTACATTTGTAAACAAATGATGTATTCATTGCTTATTTATGGATTAATTCTTTCCTCCCTATAATTACAGAATCAGCTCTTTTTCCCATTTCAGTTTGTAATAGTTTATCTGAAAGATAAGCATAACTACATTGTTTACAAATCTGTTTTTCATTCTATTTGTTTGACAAAATGCAAAATTACTTTTCAGGTATACTTCTCATGGTCAGTTCCAGACTGTTCAGTTTTATGTCCATGGTCTTACATCAATGATGGCTCCTGTGATGTTGCATGTAACACTTCAGACTGCTTTTATGACGGTGGCGACTGCGATCTCGGAAATGGAGATGCCGGAAGTAATGGTGGCGTGGAAATGTATGATGAGAACAACCAGAGCATGGATGCTTTCAATGATGATGGATTTGACAGTCAGCTCAATTTTGAAGACAATAATGACAATCCATTCAAGCACATAAACTTTTTTGATGACATGGATAGGAAAGAAGGAAGTCGCCAGGAGGATTCAGTAGCAAAACTTTTTAACACCTCAGAAAGAGAAACACTTACAGAAAATACTCTCAGTGCAATTAACAGTGTTGAAGAAAATAATGAATATACTGAACCTGTAGCATCATCATCTACAGCTCCTCATGTTTCTGTAAGTCGCCAAACTAACTATAAATTCCATTATAACTATGACAGAACATTGTCACATGATTCAGTCACCAAATTTCCTGTTGGTTCTAATGAAACTGTAGGACCACTGACACCAGATAACAGTGTGTCACTTGGTACTGGTCGGTTCTCAAGTGTTCCTGATGTAAACAAAGAGGTTGATGTTAATGACTATAACAGCACTAGAACATTTGCTACCAAGTATGTGGGCAAATTTGTCAGTCCTATCAATAGGAAGCCAAACTCCATTGATGATAACTTTCAACTTGCAGATGAAACCAGACATGTGAAAAACGCGGACGGAAGTTCTCACAAAACCAGACGCCAGTCATCTTTGAGGAAAAACGTGAAAGATATGATCAAACAAAACAGGAAAAATTATGGAAAATACCACAGATGGGACAGAACTAATGTTGAAAAAATTATTCCTAATGCTTCTAAACCAAGAAAGGCATTTCTGGAGCGTGTTAATGGCATGAGTGTCACAGAATTTCCTCATGAGAAACAGAATTACAACCAATTACGTGTTTATCGAACACCTTACGGAATATCTCGAAAGGTGCTTAGAGACTCGTTTGCTGGGTCATTGCTCTACGTAAATCGCCTTTATAGCAAGGAATTTGGTTTTGAGGTGCGAAAAGTTCCTGCACATATGCCTCACCTCATAGATAAAAAGATAATGGAAGATTTGCAGAGAAGGTAATAAATATAGTGTTGCAGCACATATTATATATTTTTTTGTGTGAATATTGTACCTTATGGTTATTTATGGTTATTTCAGATTTCAGGACGAATGGCTCTTGACCTCTTCGCATAAGATACGTAGAGCAAATGATATGCAGTATGCTTTCTCTTACTTTTATTTTCTTATGAGTGAAAAGAAGTCGCGATCTGCTTCAGAGATATTTGACATATTTGACACTGATCAGTCAGGGTAATAATTTAATTTTTGTGCTTTTAATTTTGTGCTTTTAGCTGTTCAGCAATCAAATTGTTCATGAACATGAAACTTTTTTCTCTCTTTGTTGCAGAACATTGTCTGACAGAGAAATTAGGACACTTCTGGCGAGACTTTATGAATTGCCCATTGGCTTTCACCGTGTTACAGCCTTTACCAACAAAGTAATAAATTGTTCTAGAACAGTGCCACATGTAGTATATGAGAGAGAAGCATTCACACCGATGTATGAGAGGTACCAGGACTCCAGGCTTGTAGGTAGCTACTCATTAGCTTCTTTTATGTTTCTGAGTTTGTACTTGTTGTAATAATGTCTTCCCTCCCACTTTTGCCAGCCTATTGTGAGCAGACCACTTGTGGTGAATTGTGGGCCATTGGCGAAGTTGTTAACATCCAAGTTTGGCTCAGTAAAAAGGTATAAATATGAAATAGTGAAAGATAAACATCAAGATGTGACTTTCAAAATGATTAATT
This sequence comes from Schistocerca serialis cubense, assembly GCF_023864345.2. Classification (NCBI taxonomy): domain Eukaryota; kingdom Metazoa; phylum Arthropoda; class Insecta; order Orthoptera; family Acrididae; genus Schistocerca; species Schistocerca serialis. The sequence goes on from NC_064646.1 coordinate 512,403,064, forward strand.
CAAACATAACCCACGTGGTCTCTGTTCTAGATGAAATACGGAAGGAACCAAAGTAAGTACCAGATTATTAACCACAGAATTGAATAAACTGTGATCGGTAAATTGTAAAAAAATGAAGTTTAAGGCTCTTGTGCATGTACATAGTTACATTATATGTGCACTCTTTCATAAATACTCAGCTCCCTACTTGTCAATCAGTACAAACCAGAGGACTCTGGAACACTAGTATTTTATCTATCAGTGCCAACCGAAGTGGACAAATAATAATCTGGTACAGTAGTATAACCATTACTGAATGGAGTGTTTTCTCTTGTCGTGTGGTGTTCATACTATATGTGTGGCAGTGGTGTATGGATAATCTCTTGTAGATGGTCAGTACAGAGCACAGTCATAATCATTAGCTTCAGTGTATGAGGGAGGCAGAGCAGTTTCGCTTTGCAGCAGTCTTTCTGTCTCCTCTGTGGTCCGGCCTTGTCATCTTCACGGTGGATATCCTTTCCCCTGCCGCTTCTCTGGTCACAGCTCAAGAAAAAGTGCACGGACTGCATTTATCACAGTGATAATTGATAGAAACACACAGGACTTTATGGGAACTTGGCACACAGGCCATAGCTTCTGGTAACACTCCTGCTACAGAAGAGCCATGACAAGATTGTGTTTTTTTCTACTGTGCCTTTTGCTTGTTCCCTTCCAGAATTAGTGCTTCATACAAGTATAAATGAAAATGTGCCTTATTGCCTCCTCATGTCTCACCCACTGTCTCTGGTCTCAATTTATTCTGATTTATTTTGTTGTTACCTATCACTTTGTATTCCCATCATTCTTTCACCCCCTGCCCCCCACCCCCTTCTCTTGCTGTCCCCCCTGAACACTATGCTCTGTACTCTGTACTTTAACTCTGCTTGCACCATTTTCATTCAGTCTGAACAAGGGTGCAGATCCATACATAATTCCTCATCCCAAATTAATTCCGTCTTGCCTCTGTAGATTGAATTATTTGAACGCAACACTGAAGGAGAGTTTTTTTCTAGCAAATACTGACATTTGTGTGAGATTTATCTTACACCATGAAAACTGTCTTGACTGCTTGCGCGCGCGCGCGCGCGCGCGCGCGCGCGCACACACACACACACACACACACACACACACACACACACACACACACACACACGGGCAGAATGAAAAGAAAAAAAGGATCTACACTGCAAAGAAAGGCCATCACATTTAATTTTTGATCTCTGCGGCTTTTTGGTATGATAGTGTGCTTGTGGCAGAACACCCAGAAGTATAATATTATATTTCATACTGTTGTTGGTAACATAAAATGTTTTATTACCTGTGTGGAAGCAGGAAGAGGGAAACGGTGAATTGAATTAATATTTTTGCTTGAATCCATACAAATAATTGCTCAGAACTGTGCTCAGAATGCAGTTCTGAGCCCAGCCAATTATGTGTTTATGTCTGAATTTACATATCACCAAAATAATCATTGTCATTGTATGTCTTTAGCTTTTTACGTACACCTGCAAAGATGATATTCTTCCCGTTCCACTATCATATCATCAAACAATTCATTTCACGTATATTATGATCAGTTACACAGCTAGTGCAATGGAGTACGAATTCTTGAAATGTTTCTTAATATCTCACAAGTGTCGGCCGGAGTGGCCGTGTGGTTCTAGACGCTACAGTCTGGAACCGCGTGACCGCTACGGTCGCAGGTTCGAATCCTGCCTCGGGCATGGATGTGTGTGATGTCCTTAGGTTAGTTAGGTTTAAGTATTTCTAAGTTCTAGGGGACTGATGACCATAGCAGTTAAGTCCCATAGTGCTCAGAGCCATTTATCTCAGAAGTACTTGAAGAAAGGAAGTAAATGTTGTTAGAAAGAACATAAATCCTGGGTGGATCTAGGTTTTATTTTTGAAGGTTAAAACCAATTTGCCACGTACAATTTGCTTTTTAATTTTTGAAGTGATTGTGTCTTTTTTTTCATCATTCACTTGTGCACTATCATCTGATTTTGGTACATGGCAGTTACCAAATTCCACAAATAATGTATGCAATGACGTAGAATAAAGTAGAATCAGTTTCTTTACTTATAACACAGTGCTCATTTTTGCTCTGTTGTTGGCTCAACTTGTGTAACATGCACTGCAGCACATACTGCAGAGATATTTGTTTTGAAGTGTTCAGGGAGCTTTGATTTTTGTAGGTCACGATAATGGGAACACACACAAATCCGCTGATAGTGCATGAGTGAGTGAAGGAACTTGTATAATCTTCACTTAGGGCCAACAATGTTGACTGAACATGATCAACTTCTGTGACAACAAACTAAACTTGTCTATTAGTTCACAAACCATACAATAATAGTTCTTGGCAGTAAATTCACCTGAACCACAATAGAAGTTAATGTGGAGTAATTGCTGATTAAGCTGAGTCCGTAATTAACTGCCACACAGAATTAACGACAAGTGATGATGAGGATCTTCTGCAGCAAAAGACAGTGTCCATTGACCTAGTTCATTAATCTTAAAGTGACTGCATGTGACTAACTTTGTCCTGCTCTTGCATATTGATGTAATTCACAAATCAAAGTAAATTTATTCCAGAGAAGGCACAGTTCATTTAGGTCTGTCCAGTACAGATCTAATTATAAGTATCATACAGTCAGTTATAAGTTATTCTGTGTTTCAGTATCAGTGTTAACAATTGACATTCACACAAACTGCATAAGTTTAGATTTGGTCCTATAAAATTACTTCCACTCAGTGTGAAAGATTATCAAGTTTACATCTTCTAATTAACCTTTATATATCAAATAATAAACAGGTTAAGCCTTTCCCACCTTAACTTTCACTTCTCAATTTCCTGCAGTTCTGTGACCAGATGCAAGAAAAGATGCTTTAAAATAATGAAAATTTGGAGGTAAGGGCAAGGTTCACTAGCTAACATGTTCTGGGTCAAAGAGTAAAAGTGTTAGACACACTGCCCTCTCCTAATGAAGGCAATGTTACACATATTGATACGTGTGTATCTTTGTTTTCACAATGACGCGGTTATTGAAGAAACATTTAAAGTCATCAGTCCCCTAGAACTGCCCGAGGCAGGATTCGAACCTGCGACCGTAGCAGTCGCGCGGTTCCGGACTGAAGCACCTAAAACCGCTCGGCCACCGTGGCCGGCTTATCTTCAAAAAGTTACTGCAACTGTGGACCAGTGCATAAGGATATTAATGTTCCCTGTAGTGTCCATTAGTCATTTCATATAAATATTGGTAAGACAGTAAACCCCAGTAAATTCAACCATATGAATCTACAAAAACGATTGGAACTTACACCTTTGTATGCTAGGCTGTGCATTTCTACTCACACCAGAAAATTGTGGGTGGGTGCGTGCGTGTGCACACCAGACTTGAACTCTTATGGAAATTGGTGAAATGCTGTGAGTGATGAGAATAATAAGCAAGGGGCACTACATTCGTACTGTGTGGATGATTTGATAATTTGGGTCTGACGGAAGGCGTGCTAGGGTAGTCTGTGCAGTTGCGATGACCTCTGTGTCGAGTTGACTTAGTGTCAGAGTATCTGCCTTGAGGACAGAAGACTTGGTTTCGAATCCCAGTATGGCACAAATTTTCAACTTTCCCTATTGATTTAAAACAATGCCCACTTGCAGCCAATGTCTGTAATTCCTTTGTATCTTATTTACCATTGTATCATATTTTGCTTCGTTTTCCTATTGTTTACAAAAGCTATATGCATTTACAATTCTTACTCCAGAATTTGGAGGTCATTCCTACACTTAAGAGATGGTATGCTGGATTGTGTGTCACCATGAGTCAGATCACATTAGGTAACGTAGCCATTCTGCTAAAACATCTTCTCTGCAACCACTAGGTAGTTCAGGAATGTGAAAATAATTTTTCCACAATTCTTTAGTTTTGATTTTTGGTAATTTCTACATTAATTGGCAACAGTCTCCACTGGTGAGTCACAAAGCTTCTGACTGTATTTCGACTCCCTGTTGTCGTGGATGGTGGAGACACAGCTGTGCATGATTAGTAATTGTAAATGAAATGGCCTCTGGCTGCATAGCTGGTTTTACAACTTTTTTTATTACACAGTCAATTTTTAGACCTTTGGTCCCACCATTTGATGCACCATAAGTACATATCTAATAAGTTGTATGTATTTTTTTTTATTTTTTTATTTATTACAGTGGCTGTCAACCTGACAGAAACAGTGCAAGCCCCACACCCACAGTACCATGCAAAGTGACACTGGAGGGCAACAGACTACCCACCAGTTAGTTGGTTGTTCATAGAGGAAGTACAGATCCCATGAGCGGGTTCCAAAGCTTCACGTCTGCGCATCAAAAGTCACTGATCCTAAGTCCAGCCTCACACATAATGGCTAAGGCAAAAGGCTGGTCACGAGGTGACTTTCTGTAGTTGGTATATCTCCTCACAGTGTAGAAGACAGTGTGTAGAGTTGAGTGATTCAATACTGTACGTCGGTTTGCAGTGTGCTAATTACAAATAGTTCCTGCCGTCCTCTTAAACTGCTTGCCAAAGAGCCATGTTGGAAACAGTTTCTGCCAGCGGGACATGCACCATCTGCTCTCCAAATGAAACCTTTACAGAGCTGGATTTTGTGGCCTGTTTGTAGCACTATGTGCTACACAAAGTAATAACAGACTTAAAATGGCCAGCCGTTGTGGCCGAGCAGTTCTAGGCACTTCAGTCCGGAACAGCACTGCTGCTACGGTCACAGGTTTGAATCCTGCCTCGGGCATGGATGTGTGTGTTGTCCTTAGATTAGTTAGGTTTAAGTAGCTCTAAGTCTAGGGGACTGATGACCTCAGATGTTAAGTCCCATAGTGCTCAGAGCCATTTGAACCATTTGAACTTAAAATGGAAAACCTCAGCATTTAATGTCATTCTGTGCAGCCACTATTTTTAATGGCTCAGACTACTAGTTGCCAGCTGTTTGAGCACCCAACTTTTGTCTGTTGCTCCCAATGAAGGGATCGTGTTCCTTGAAAGCCCATGTTGTGCAGGCAGTGTTTTTTTCAAATTTTTTAGCTGCATTCATATGTTACTGTGGATATTTCGTGATAACCGTATATTACTATGGCTGCAATATTCAGTTTTAATATGTGTTAGTTTTATTTTTTTTCAACAAAATAGAAAAATCTGTGTTATTTCAAAATTTTAACATTTGAAATACAGTAACAAATTGTATAAATGCCCTTGTTAACAGGAAATTCATATGTCTGAATGACAATCTGGACCCTGCCGTTGAGAAAGTCAATGATGTGATTCGTGCAGTTCTGCAGGACTTTTATGAAGCACTGTTTCCTGCTCCATCATCTTTTGAACTGCCACCAGAATACCGAAATCGGTTTCTGCATGTATCAGAACTGGAGGCTTGGAGAGCGAGCCGAAATATTGCACGCGTGTTTGTATATTTATGCCTAGCTTTACTTCTCAGCTTTTCACTTGTCAGTTTCCTTCTGATTGAGGTGAGTAGCAGATGATCATTATTCTTTCCATGTCCTGTTTATGTTACGTGTTATAAAGTTATCAATATTGATATATGTTACTGTTGACTTGCACTATACCTATTCCATCCATGTCTGCCAACAAGTGATCCATTTAACTTTAATTTATAGTTGAAGTAAAATAATTACATTCCAGAATTGCTTGTATCTTGTCACATTAAAAGGAGAGGTACATCATTGTGAAGAACATGCACCTTCATGCACAGAAATCTTCCTGTTTGCAGTCAAAGTTCTTGTGTGTTATAGCAGGTGTAGTCTACATAAAGGGAATAGAAGCATATCACAGTCTTGATGGTACATGTATGATCCACCTACATTATCCAGTAGGCAATGACATTTAGTAAAGGGCAGGGTGTGCAAGAAGTAACTAGGTATTATTAAATGGCTGTTAAATTTTTAATATTGATGGAATAATAATGGAAATGGTACAAACGTACAGAACATTAAATGGGCTAGTGATTTTTCATGCCGTGTAGTACTGACTGTGGCCATAAGAGGCAGTACACTCAGCAACAACAAAGATGGCCAATTGCCATGAATATAGGTTGTTTCACACTATTGGGTGTGGAACTTGATTATGCCTGTGCAGAGATGGTAGTATGCGGCAAAAGGAGGGAATGCTGCAGTTCCCATTGAGACAATAAAGAATTGTCATGCAAAGCTGAAGACCATAGGTTTGGTAAAGAATGCAGCGAAAACAGGTGGCAATCCACATCTTGGTGTGCTGAGAATGTGGTGATTGTGCAGAACATGTTCAGACGCAGCCTGGGGAAGTCGAAACACCAGGCAGCTTGTGATAGCAGGCTGTGCAGAGTTAAACTTTGGAGTATGGATCCCATTACGTGCAACAGCTGATACCAGAAGACTGTGATCACAGAATGGAGTATGGGTAGTTGATGTGGGATTGGCATGGAGATTGGCCTCAATTGTTTCACAACATCCTCTTGACTGATGAGGTCATATTCCAAGTGGGAGGTTTCGTCAATTGGCACAATTTCCATTACTGAGTGGCACAGAATCCTGGAGTTACAGTAGAGAAGATGCATTCTTGTCCAAAATTGACCATGACCATGTGGTGTGGAATAACGGTTACAAATGTCATGGGTCCATATTTTCTGTGTGGCACAATGAATGGTGAATGCTACCTTCCGGTGCTTCAGAATTGTGTTTGGTCTTACTAATCCTACACAACTTCCTCCAGAAAACTGTGGATTCCTTTGCAGGTTGTTTGAGTAAATACGTCAACACCATAGGCATCTACTCAACACCATAGGCATCTACATCAAAATTTAATGAACTGGATGGGAAAATACTGACTACATTATCTTCATGCAAGGCAGTGCACCACCTCATTATGCAAATGTCGTGTGGAAATGGTTAGATGAGAAATTTTCAGGTCATTGGCTGGGGAGAAGTAGACTACATGAACGGCCTGCAAAAAATCCAGACTTGATACCTTGAGAATTTTTTTTTATTTATTTTATTTTATTTTATTTATTTATTTATTTTTTTTATGGGCCCGGGCAAAACAGGAGGAACATTGAACGAAACCTCACACATTGGATGAATTAGAAGCGTGGATTCAGGAAGTTTTTACCAGGAAGTTCTTGCCTACATAAAAATTAAATGGACTTTTAACATATTCCCATATAACAGTGTACATACTGTATCAATTCCAAATAAATAACTGTGTGAAGATAAAATGTATGTAATGTTAATTAAATCGAAACCCTTAACTGCCAATAGGTGTTGTTGAAATACATCAATAGAGACAGCTGAAAATGTGTACCCCGGCCGGGACTGGAACCTGGGATCTCCTGCTTACATGGCAGATGCTCTGTCCATCTGAGCCACTGAGGATACAGAGGATATTGCGACTGAAGGGACTTATATCTTGCACACTTCCCGTGAGACCCACATTCCCAACTGTCCACAACCTACGTTTGTAGTGTTCCTAACAGATATTGGCCCATTCACTCATTACTTGCACCAGACTAAGCTGACGAGTCCCGTAAGAGTTGGAAGGCGTGCGCATTCGCACAGGAGGTGGTCAATGGCCAGGTAGCCTTTAACTATATGAAGATGGTATCTGTTCCCAGAAGAACAGATACCATTGATGACTAGAATGAAATGATAATTAAATCGAAACTCTTAGCTGCCAACAGTCGCACTATCATCTGTGCCCTCGGTGGCTCAGATGGATAGAGTGTCTGCCACGTAAGCAGGAGATCCCGGATTTGAGACCACATCGGGGCACTCATTTTCAGCTGTCCCCATTGACATATTTGAACAACACCTTGTAGTGACTTGGCAAGACAGCCAAGCCACTAGGAGGTGAAGCCGAAAGGCACGCGTTTAAGCTCACGCAGACTGGCGTGAGGTCTGGAACAGTTAAAGGATTTTATAGTAGCAAATAAAGTACGTAGTTGATGCAATACTTAACTTTAATCCATAATTGATGTACATCGCTCTTGATGATACATAATGACAATCTCAATATAAACTGGTAATGGCACCTTGCTAGGTCGTAGCAAATGACGTAGCTGAAGGCTATGCTAACTATCGTCTCGGCAAATGAGAGCGTATTTGTCAGTGAACCTTTCCTAGCAAAGTCGGCTGTACAACTGGGGCGAGTGCTAGGAAGTCTCTTTAGACCTGCCGTGTGGCGGCGCTCAGTCTGCAATCACTGACAGTGGCGACACGCGGGTCCGACGTATACTAATGGACCGCGGCCGATTTAAAGGCTACCACCTAACAAGTGTGGTGTCTGGTGGTGACACCACACACCTGTTGCCAGCTAAGGGTTTCAATTTAATTATCATTTCATTCTAGAGAAGCTGCACACACGGTCATCAATGGTATCTGTTCTTTCGGGAACAGATACCATCTTCATAAAATGTATGTGTATTTCAAAACCTAATTGCTTCCTGCAGATGATGTACATAAATACATCAATTTCATAACCTAGTTACTTGCTGCATATGATATATGTGTAAGAACACCACAATACTTGTCCCCCGCACTGACAGGCTAATAATTACACTGCCTCACCAGTAGTAAACATGCCCATTTAACAAATTTAGAACTATTTTGTCAGTTAACTCCCCAAGGAATGGAACATTCTAAATTTGAACATGTTACATTAACTTCATCCATCTTCCTGGATTCCAGTAGCAAATGGTAACCAGTAAATGACAACAGCCACAACACTGATTCATTTATTTATTCATTCATTCTGTTGCAGGCAGCTGTCGAGGAGAAAAAAATGTGTCCTATGAAACCCCCAATTCCATATTGAACAGATAGGTGCCCTGTTGTGAAGAACACGTGCCTTCATTTAAAGAAAATTCCTTGTTTGCCCCAACCGTTTTACTTGTCCGATCCTGGTTTTTGTATATCACGTAGAGGGAGTATAGCCTATGGGAGATCAGTCTCTAATGTCAGAACTACTGTGGTTCTAATGCATGCAGCCGTGTACTGATCCCAGTATGCATTCTACAATTATTGACAAATATTTGCTGCAGGGAGTCTTTTCTTTGAAGGGGTTTAAATCTCGGGCTGCCATTTTTGTGCAAATGTCATTAAACAAACATGCTACAAACAGAAAAGACTGCTATTCGTATGGAGTAAGTGCACAAGGACCAGCTGGGAACAAAGTCTTGATCACAACTTTCGGAATGACTTTTGTATGTCAAATCTGTGGAGGCATCACCAATACGTCCGATGGCAATTTCAGCTTGACAGCTAAAAAATGATATAACTGTTATAACTGCTGAGTCATTTCCATGCGTTAGTCTTATATGTTATTTCAAAGCTTTTTCTCATTTATATTCTAATATATTATCAGTTGCTTGATGATATAGTAAGATTTCATAATTTGTAATTATTTGAGTTTAAGATCATTTATTACTTTCTCACATTTCATTTTGCAGCGCCAGGTTCGATGCCGTCGTAAAGCGTCAAATGGCAATCTGGCAAGACAATATGCAGATGTGGGCGTGTAATGTGTAAAGAATGCTACAGGTTCTGAACCACAATCTAGTCACAATGTAAATAATATTTCCTTACATTCCAGTTTTTGATGGATATATTTGTAATTTGTTTATTAATAATTTTTGTCTTAAATAATACTTTTTGTAATATGAATAGGCAATGAATGTAAGATGTGTGTGTATATATATGGCATCAGACTGTTTGTTTGTAATAGTGTGAATAAGGAAGAGCTGTACAATTCGTATAAAACATCACACCATTTTGTCTGTACAGCAAATACACCAGTGGTGTTAGAAATGTAAGTAATATTTTCTTGGAATATTTATCTCCAACATCCTTTTCCAAAAGTTGCTGTAAATGTTGACATATTGTCCTGAAACATTACATTATTTTGCTTGACAGGAAACAGAATTCCTCCTCTAGCAAATCCAGAGAGAAATTGGGCAATGAGGTAAGTGAAAGGTGAAGTATTAGTCACTTGGGACTAAGAAACAAATGTTCACAATGCAGTCATTAGGTAAAATAACAAAGACATGTTGATAAATGATTGGATACTAACTGTTTAGGGAAGTGGGTCTTAAAGGTGCAGCAAGGAATGATGTGTGTATGAAATTTACCCAAATAGTTCAATACTTCACTGTACAGAACATTCTGCAAATATTACAGATAGCCTTGTCAACCTTTTCCAGATGATGTCCAGAACTGTTGTGAGTATCCTTTGAATGAGTCTTGGAGTATCATTCCATACACAAGTTTTATTAGTCAGTTGTGAAAGCATGTGTAATTAATTATGGAAATCATTCCTATCATGCTGCAGTCTTAATAAATAAAGAAAATTTTGGAGACTGTCAAATCTTTCCTTCAGTCAATTTTTTATTGGAATTAACTTGTATAAAAAGAACATTAATTTATGTAACTGCTAATATACCCTCAACCCGAGCATATTAATAGGTCAAAGTGAAAGGGCAACATATTATCATAAAACAGCTGGTTCTTAAGTTGTAAAAAATGGGGAAGGCTCTGTGATTTTACTTTTCCACCGCTCACAAGTGTTACAATGCTGACAGTTTTTCGAGTATTTTGCAAATGTGAGAAGCAAACATAGTGTAAATTGCAAAACAGTAATCTGAATATCACTGACCATTTAAGTCCCGTGTAGTCTTCTTGAACTGAAAACTGTGCTGCTGTTCAGTTGGCTGGCTCAAGGCTGCTGCACAGCTTTAAAATCTCGCCACACTTCATATACAAGCGTGAGTCCCGCTTGCACGATATTCATGTTACATACTGTGATTTGTCACAGGTGTTAACAGTATTTCAGTATCCCGATCTTTACGGTTACAACAGGAAGACTGCGATAAAATGTCAGGAGGACACTTAAATCTAATTCCTTCAGGATAGTGGAATGTGTATAGAACCAATGAACTGACAATGTAATTTATGAGTGAGGTGGTAGTAGACAGCAGGTTGGAGTTCGTGAAAATGATTTGAAATGCTTTATATGTAGCAATTCACAAATTAAAACATGAACTTTCATGTGTGAAGTGAGTATGAATGAGTAATCTGAGGCTAGTAACTGAGTAACTTGATATTTTGCATGTTTAACAAAACACAGCTTTGTCTCTGGAATAGTCATTACACTAGTGTGCAGAATGTAAGGACAAAAATAGCTTTTGTACGACGTGTCACTGCCAAATAACATAGCTCGATGAAACTTGACTGTGCATAGAAACGGCTGCTGCTATAGAGTATTCGAGGTAACTGAAGGAAATAATAAGACAAACAGAAATTACACTTTTATTCTAAGAAAATAATTACACTGAAATCACTGCGATTCATGGCCATTGCAGGAGGCAGGACAGTTGTTTGTGAGATGTGCCCTCACCATGGGTGCTCTGCAGTGTGCTCCCGTGCTGGCCGTAACTGAAGGTTACTCATCGGTGCATGTGGATGTGTTGCAGAGCGTCTTCCAACACATCCCACATGTGTGCAATAGGATTAAAGTCAAGGGGATGGACAGACAAGTCCATTTACCAAATATCGTCCCATCTCTCATTCCACGCTGTTTGGTGCAGTTGCACATTCTCACCCATAAAGAAGAAGTCGGGGTCAAATACGTCTCTGAAAAGACACACACGGGGAAAGAGTACAGCGTCACAATAATGTTGACCAGTGAGTGTACTGTGTTCGAAGAGTTGTAGAGCAGCATGCCCATGCAGTATAATCCCTGCTCATGTTGTAACACCTGCATCACCAAAACTATTACGTTCGACAATGTCAGATGCACCCTCGTATGGCAAAAGATAGGAACACATAATGTATCCAGTAACTTTATTGAACACGATTGTTTTGATGTTCCAGGTGTTACGGTGTGGATCACAATTTAATTTGCTCTGTACACTGAGTGAGTAGTGAAGAAGACAAAGGAAAAATGGGAAAGTAAACCAAAGTGCAATGAGGAGAAATAAAATCGTTGTGGTCTCCTGATGACATTGTAATTCTGTCGGAGGGAGGGAGGGACAGAGATAGGTGGGGGGGGGGGGGGGAGAGAAGGAGGGTGGGTAGGTAGGAAGGTAGCATGGGAAAGTGGAGAAGGATAGAGTGGTGGAAGAAGGCACTACATGTTCTGGATGGGCAAGGTGTGTTGTAGACAGAATTGAGGATGGAAAAGGTAAGTGATGCGGTGGGAACAGACTAGTGGAGGTTTAGACCGTGGAGCTTACAAGAGCACAGGATATGCTTGAGACATAATTTGCACCCACACAATTCAGAGAAACTCATGCCGAAGGGAGTGGCTTGTAGACTGTGAAGTAGCTGCTGCAGACATTTGTGTTTTGCTGCACAGCATGTTTAACACCTGGATGGTCAAGTTTGCAGTTTCCCACAGTTTAGTTGTGTCCATTCATGTGATTTGACAACTGGTTGCTTGTAATGTCCACATAGAATGGTGTATACAGTAATTGCAGAATAGCTGATCTGTAACATGGCTGCTTCACACTGGGCCGCACATTTTACAGGGTAGGAAATGCCTGTGACTGGGTTGTGGTAGGAGGTGGTGTGTAGTCTTCGGCACAGTACTGCCCCTGTGTCGACCAGGAGGGAGCGACCTCGGGCGTGCAGGATCGGCAGCAGGGTTCCGAGCAGGATAAAAAAGGATATTCTGTAACCTTAGTGGGCTGCAGAACATAACTTCGTGTGATACAGGCAGGATATCTGTCTTCTCAGGGCACAACATGAGGTAGTTGAGGCCTTGAGGTGGAATGGGTTGAGCTTTTCAGGGCGAGGGAGATACTGGGTGATCAGAGGAGTGCTGGTCGTTGGCTGGTTAACATGGTTACAGGTGTCACCAGAGGATATGGCACTGGAGATCTCTTTATCGATGAGCTGGATAGAATACGTCTGTCAATAATAACTCTGGTATGATTATCAGTGTCTCTCCAGGAGACACCGCCTTAAAGCAGTACTATCCATGTGGGTCGATAGATTTGCATGTTCGTGTGACACTAAGGGTTACGCCAGTGGTGGCATAGCTACAGGGAGGGTCTTCCGAGCCGGACAGGTCTAGGTTGACAAACCATGTAAAGTGTGTCTCACAACGCCCTTTCTTCCCACTCCCTGTCCTCCATCCTTTCACATTTTTTAAGAAAGAGGAAATGAACCTTTACAGCCGCAGAGCAAGCTTTAAAGTTATGCAGGAAGAGGCGGCAAATACAGTCGTAGTCGTTAAGAAGAGGATCAGGTGCAAGAAGATTTGGTTTGGGAACAAATGCATTAAGTCATTATGAAGAGAAGTCGAGGAAGGCTGACTACAAGGTACGGATTTTGCTCAAGGCAAAGCACTGTTTGAAGGAGTATCGTGAAATACCTGAGCGACTCAGGAGAGCAAAGAGAATGTGCATCAAGGAAAGTGGAGGCTCAACAAGATTTGTTGGGGAAAGAGGTGCAAAAGATATACTGTAAAGTCAACTTCTTCGAGAAGGTGTACCAGAGCTGCCAAAAACTCATCAAGCAAAATTATGAGACCATACTCACTAATGATTTCAACACTGCTGTCGGTTGGAAACAATAATACGAAGGCATATAGTGCACACACTTGAAGAGCCTTTTGAGTTGCCTAACCAAATTTTCAATACCCGGAAAACTTGTCCACCTGGTTCACACTTGTATCATTGATTCCAAAGGCAAAGTGAACCACATCATGGAGAGCTTTTACATAAAAACATGGTTGAGACAAAGAGATGGTGTATCAGCAATATTCTTCAACCACGTGTTTGAAAAAATAATGAGCGAAGCTTTCCATACAAATTTGAAGCGATCAAGGTAGAGGGTGAGAAAATCGCACACCTCCGTTTGACAATGATGTGGCACTGTCGTCCAGATCAAAGGAAGAACTGATGCGGTTGAGCGACAGTGTGGAGGTCGAAGCGAGTAGAATAGATCGTCTTGTGAATAAATTGAAGACAGAGTATCTGGTGATGAGCTTGACCCATGACTGTTCAAGATACCCACTGCAGCCTCGGTAGTCAGTACCAGTCATACAAAAGGGTTCATAATTTTAAATATCTGGGGATAATCTTTATGGATGACACATTGTGAGAGCCAGAAATCAAAGCGAGGATCCGAGCTGCAAACTAATCATACTTCTATCTGCGTCTGCTTTTCAAGTCACGCAGTCTTCTGAGGACTTTCAAATTGCAGCAAAACACTGACGTAACTGTAGGTCTGTAGAGCTTTTTTTCTAGCAAAAAGTCTTAAGAAAGATCTATGGTCTAGCATAAGACAAGACCATTGAGAATGGAAGATCTGGCTTAATTATGAGGTAATAAATCTACATAAACCAAATACGGCAGGCCTGATGAGAAGCAAGCAGCTAGTATTGACAGGACACATCACTCAGACAGATAAATACCGACGGCCTTTGAAATCCTTGGGTTTTACCTCCTGTGGAAGAAAACCACTAGGAAGACAAAAGAAAGGTGGAGGGATGGAATGTACAGGTCTTGATGTAGATCGTCGCAACTGGTGATTAGTGACAGAAGGCACATAACAGAATCCAATGGAAGAGGAGGCTCATAGCTGTGCACGATCCTCTGGGTATGATTGCGTAAAGTAAGTAATGTTATCATTATATTTAGTCAACTCTTGTTTTTTCTCTGCAGATGCAGTGAGACTGTGAAGAAGACACTTTTTGACATGGAATCACTGACAGTTTACATAGTGGAGGTATCGCTAGTGGTTTGTGCACTCGATATGAACAGAAGATGTTACGGAGCCATCTGAGAGGTGGAGATTGACGTCTAAGAAAATGACTTGTTGAGTTGAGAAGGATCAGGTGAAATGGATTTGGGAGTGGTACACAGTGCAATATTACCAATGGACATTTGTGTCTTGCACTGAACATCCTATTATAATGAACCTAAAAATTTCTGAACAATGTTAAAAAATCGACTGTTTTGGTAATTGCTCTGGAGGACAATAAAACAAATTAATTTTAGAAAGAAATGAGAACAACAGCTGAAAGGTAGCACAAAAGGAAATTTTACAAAGATCCCTAAAAATTCAAATACTATCTTCATCAGGTTTGTTTCAGTTTTTATATGTTACCATCAGCGAAGTTCAGTTTTATTTTATTTCAGAAGAGAATCAGACAAATTCTGCCTGTGCAGAATGGTCCTCAGAATTCAGAGACTTCCTGAAGTCAAAAGTTTCCATAACTGTACAGTTTATGCACCTTTGAGGACCACTGCCAACATTGCATTGGCCCAAATGAGAGGTTCCAAGTCCTCAGTGTTTGCTGTTGCTGAGCATCCTAAAACATCAGTGGGATGAACTTACTGGTTTTCAGAGAAGTGTGTGTGTTCCACCCAGAAAAAAATGTGTCTAATGTATGTAGTTCTGTTTAAAAAACATAGTTGGTGGTTGAACCGTTTTTTTTTTTTAATGATTTAGTGTCACTCAAAATTTCAATTAGGTCAAAAGTATTCTGACTTGTATTTTCCATGGTTTTCCAAGGCTGCTAAGGTGAATGCTGGGATGGTTCCATTGACCAACTCTGTGCCACATCCGCATCTAATCCTATTCTACTTTGTACATGTTTAGTATACGCTATTTCTGTAATGTACCTTACAAGTCTGATACTGCTGTGCTGAATAGTCTAAGGATGAATAAATAAATAATGGAGCATAGTTGAATGTTTGTGGCTCTCAGGGTGTGTACGATTTGGGAGATCCGGGAAAACCCCGGGAATTTTTTAGCATTACGGGAATATTTCATTGTTTTAGTTTTCAGTTAAATTTTTGTCATTTTGCGTGCTAAGAACCGATACTCTAAGAAAGGATATTACTGTGTCCCGCTACTGCAGAATAATACTGCAGCATTAAAACATGAACGAGAGAAAAAACGAAAATAAAACTCAAAATTGCAAAGGAAATGCATCATATAAAATAACACAGTGCACATACAAGCGTGTGCCAACAGCAAAATGTGCCAAAGGCTTTAGGAAGACTATGCATTACTTAATAACAACAAATTGCCTCCGTTGAGCGTGACGACACAACTGTTTACATTAGATTCATTTAAGCAGTTACGAGCAGGCTCATGCACACGCGCAGTTGAGTCGTGTATGGCTAATACGTTCCCCCTCTTCTGGCTAAAGAAGTGTGGCTGTTGGCTGTGTAAGCAGCAATGAGCCACATGAGGTACCCGGAAAAATTTTACTAGCACACCTAAGATGTCAGATTCACGCGTGCGCAACAGGCCCGGATCTAGTGGAGTGGAGAGAGAGAGAGAGAGGGGGGGGGGGGGGGCGGCGGGCGGGCTAACTGGGGTGTCTGAAACGGGTGGCAATTTCGGGAGGAGGGGGCAAGTTCATATTCTTGAGGAAATAAACCATGTTTCACGAAGCACCTAGCATTCAAGCACGCACACAGTGTATTATTCATATGATTTTGAAACGCACCCCTGCTGTTTTTTGGACATTTTTGATCACACTCTTAAGTTGATTTCTGAATGAATTATAAGTTGATTTTTGAAAGAGTGCATAGTGTGTGTGGTGTCTCTGTGCACCTAGAAATGAACTTTCCTGCAGACAAAACGGGACTGGGCTATACGAGCTGAGCGGAATAAAGCCGAACCGGTGAATGCCTACTGCTGCTTGTTTATGTGGTTGATTTGGTTTGCAGATGTTCAGCGTTGTTATAATTACCAGCGAAAACCATAGATTCAGACTACTAGAGTGGAAATAAACAACTAACAGGAATAACAGGCAAGAAAGATTGTGTTATCTTCATGGTGTATCCAAGAAAGTGAAATTCTGACAAAAAATTTTTGGCCAGACAGCTACAGTAGACAGGGCCAGTTGTAGTCCCTGGCTAGCAACCGCTTACATTCCATTCTGGGAGTAGCACGGAAAGCGCATCGTACGAACACGTACTAAGGCCTAACCGGAGAATAATCGCTGGATAACTAAACTGGTGATTGTGAAAGGGTTAGTAAATTTAACCGGAGAATGAGTTTTGGCATTGGTAGGAATATTTACAGAATTAATGATGACAATATTGTTTGTTAGAACAAAGAAGGAAAAGAAACAGGGACATCACACAAATTATGGAAGAATATGAGGATTCCAAATTTATACAAAAATTTCGTTCTACTACTTTTCGGTCTTGTGGATGAGAAACTGGAGCGTATGAATGAATGTGAAACTATTTCCTAACATAAAGCTTTTTGACTAGTAGACCAGATAGGTGTTTCGTATTGGCACTTTGTGAATTATATTGTCGTACTATAAAAATCCCCCCCATGAACCATGGACCTTGCCGTTGTTGTGGAGGCTTGCATGCCTCAGCGATACAGATGGCCGTACCGTAGGTGCAACCACAACGGAGGGGTATCTGTTGAGAGGCCTGACAAACGTGTGGTTCCTGAAGAGGGGCAGCAGCCTTTTTAGTAGTTGCAGGGGCAACAGTCTGGATGATTGACTGATCTGGCCTTGTAACACTAACCAAAACGGCCTTGCTGTGCTGGTAGTGCGAACAGCTGAAAGCAAGGGGAAACTACAGCCGTAATTTTTCCCGGGGGCAAGCAGCTTTACTGTATGGTAAATGATGATGGCGTCCTCTTGGGTAAAATATTCCAGAGGTAAAATAGTCCCCCATTTGGATCTCTGGCTGGGAACTACCCAAGAGGACGTCGTTATCAGGAGAAAAAACACTGGCGTTCTACGGATCGGAGTGTGGAATGTCAGATCCCTTAATTGGACAGGTAGGTTAGAAAATTTAAAAAGGGAAATGGGTAGATTAAAGTTAGATGTAGTGGGAATTAGTGAAGTTTGGTGGCAGGAGGAACAAGACTTTTGGTCAGGTGAAAACAGGGTTATAAATACAAAATCATATAGGGGTAATGCAGGAGTAGGTTTAATAATGAATAAAAAAATAGGAATGCGGGTAAGCTACTACAAACAGCATAGTGAACCCATTATTGTGGCCAAGATAGACACGAAGCCGACACCTACTACAGCAGTACAAGTTTATATGCCAACTATCTCTGCAGATGATGATAATGTATGATGAGAGAAAAGAAATTATTCGGGTAGTGAAGGGAGACGAAAATTTAACAGTTATGGGTGACTGGAATTCGAGAGTAGGAAAAGGGAGAGAAGGAAATATAGTTGGTGAATATGGATTGGGGGTAAGAAACGAAAGAGGAAGCCGTCTGGTAGAATTTTGCACAGAGCATAACTTAATCATAACTAACACTTCGTTCGAGAATCATGAAAGAAGGTTATTTACATGAAAGAATCCTGGAGATATTAGATGTATCAGATAGATTATATGATGGTAAGACAGAGATTTAGGAACCAGGTTTTAAATTGTAAGAAATTTCCAGGGGCAGATGTGGACTCTGACAACAAGCTATTGGTTATGAACTGTATATTAAAACTGAAGAAACTGCAAAAAGGTGGGAATTTAAGGAGATGGGACCTGGATAAACTGACTAAATCAGAGGTTGTAGAGAGTTTCAGGGAGAGCGTAAGGGAATAATTCACAGCAATGGGGGAAAGAAATACAGTAGAAGAAGAATGGGTAGCTCTGAGGGATGAAGTAGTGAAGGCAGCAGAGGATCAAGTAGGTAAAAAGACGTGGGCTAGTAGAAATCCTTGGGGAGCAGAAGAAATATTGAATTTAATTGATGAAAGGAGAAAATATAAAAATGCAGTAAATGAAGCAGGCAAAAAGGAATACAAATGTCTCAAAAATGAGATCGAAAGGAAGTGCATAATGGCTAAGCAGGGATGGCTAGAGGACAAATGTAAGGATGTTGAGGCTTATCTTGCTGGGGGGTAAGATAGATACTGCCTACAGGAAAATTAAAGAGACCTTTGGAGAAAAGAGAACCACTTGTATGAATATCAAGAGCTCAGATGGAAACCCAGTTCTAAGCAAAGAAGGGAAAGCAGAAAGGTGGAAGGAGTATATGGAGGGTCTATACAAGGGCGATGGACTTGAGGACAATATTATGGAAATAGAAGAGGATGTAGATGAAGATGAAATGGGAGATACGATACTGCGTGAAGAGTTTGACAGAGCACTAAAAGACCCGAGTCGAAACAAGGCCCCAGGAGTAGACAACATTGCATAAGTCATGACAAAACTCTACCATCTGGTGAGCAAGATGTATGAGACAGGCGAAATACCCTCAGACTTCAAGAAGAATATAATAATTCCAATCCCAAAGAAAGCAGGTGTTAACAGATGTGAAAATTACCAAACTATTAGTTTAATAAGTTACAGCTGCAAAATACTAACGCGATTTCTTTACAGACAAGTGGAAAAACTGGTAGAAGCCGACCTCTGGGAAGATCAGTTTGGATTGTTTAGAAATATTGGAACACGTGAGGCAATACTGACCTTATGACTTATCTTAGAAGAAAGATTAATGAAAGTCAAACCTACGTTTCTAGCATTTGTAGACTTAGAGAAAGCTTTTGACAATATTAACTGGAATACTCTCTTTCAAATTCTGAATGTGGCAGGGGTAAAATACAGGGAGCGAAAGGCTATTTACAATTTGTACAGAAACCAGATGGCAGTTATAAGAGTCGAGGGGCATGAAAGGGAAGCAGTGGTTGGGAAGGGAGTGAGACAGGGTTGTAGACTATCCCTGATGTTATTCAATCTGTATATTGAGCAAGCAGCAAATGAAACAAAAGAAAAATTCGGAGTTGGTATTAAAATCCATATAGAAGAAATAAAAACTTTGAGGTTCGCCGATGTCATTGTAATTGTGTCAGGGACAGCAAAGGACTTGGAAGAGCAGCTGAACGGAATGGACAGTGTCTTGAAAGGAGGATATAAGATGAACATCAACAAAAGCAAAATGAGGATAATGGAATGTAGTCGAATTAAGTCGGGTGATGCTGAGGGAATTAGATTAGGAAATGAGACACTTAAAGTAGTAAAGGAGTTTTGCTATTTGGGGAGCAAAATAACTGATGATGGTCGAAGTAGAGAGGATATAAAACGTAGACTGCCGATGGCAACGAAAGCGTTTCTGAAGAAGAAAAATTTGTTAACATCGAGTATAGATTTAAATGTCAGGAAGTCGTTTCTGAAAGTATTTGTATGGAGTGTAGCCATGTATGGAAGTGAAACGTGGACGATAAATAGTTTAGACAAGAAGAAAATAGAAGCTTTCGAAATGTGGTGCTACAGAAGAATGTTGAAGATTAGATGGGTAGATCACATAACTAATGAGGAGGTATTGAATAGAATTGGGGAGAAGAGAAGTTAGTGGCACAACTTCACTAGAAGACTAGTAGCACATGTTCTGAGGCATCAAGGGATCACAATTTAGCATTGGAGGGCAGCGTGGAGGGTAAAAATCGTAGAGGGAGACCAAGTGATCAATATACTAAGCAGATTCAGAAGGATGTAGGTTGCAGTAAATACTGGGAGATGAAGAAGCTTGCACAGGATAGAGTAGCATGGAGAGCTGCATCAAACCAGTCTGAGGACTGAACATCACAACAACAACTATAAAAATGATCATTATTGCCAAAACAGTCTCGCTCATGTGGTGTGTGTTACAATTGTTGCAGTATTAGAAAGGCCTATTTTGTTTTATCCATCACACAGTGACAAAATAGACGTAATCAGATCCAGAAACCGCACCAGCCTTGGGTATTGTTTAGCTTTTTCAGTGTTAGAGGACAACATTTCGATTTTTCAAGTAGCAAAAGTTTGACGCGCTTTGATAAGATAATAGTTCTTTCGCAAGAAGGAAAGCACGCCATGTAAAGCTGTAGCAAGATCAGACAGAAAAATCGCTAGGACCTAAGGATTGAAGAAATGTGTACTGTCTTGCCTGTCTCTCTTCTTTACAGGTTTTAGGTATCCTATGTTTAATTTTACAACACACAAAACAGCAAGTTATTAGCTTACAGGCAATAAAGAGAGCAGATTTTCTGACGAGTTCTTGTTCTCCCGGTTACAAGTAATCCCATCCAGTATTAATTGCGAGTTATTTTTCCTTTTTTTTTTTTTTTTTTTTAAGGGACAAGATGTCAAAACGGCAGACTGGGAACAGGAGAGACAGGACATTTTCTAGTTCCTCTGTCCTGAAATAGTTAGACTGTTCAGAAAGATGTGCGCTACAAAATAAACTTATTTTTGAAAAGGTTTTTTTTACGTTCTGATGCGCAGAGCAGTCTGAGTTATATTGGGGGGTGGGTAGTCTCCACGAGACCCGTGTTTACATTTGGTGATTTTTCTGTTTACTGTTCGTTTACTGCTCTCACATCAAATGAAAACGACGGTTTTCTGTGGCTGAGAGCTATAAAGTGAATTAAAAATACATTCACATAATTACGGAAGGCTAAAATATGTTACTAATTTCAGATTATATTTTATTTCCACCTTTCTTACAGTCAAAGTTTTTTTTGTCGGTTTGCTAAAGAAATTTTGCTTTTATGAAGCTTTCCTGCTGAGGCAGTAAATTTATTTGAAACGAAATGTTTAATTCCACAATATTGACTAGTTTCAGCTGTT
Source organism: Schistocerca serialis cubense (assembly GCF_023864345.2). Taxonomy (NCBI): domain Eukaryota; kingdom Metazoa; phylum Arthropoda; class Insecta; order Orthoptera; family Acrididae; genus Schistocerca; species Schistocerca serialis. Next base: position 512,424,667 of record NC_064646.1, read on the forward strand.
CGCTACATTTCAAGTGCACGTTTTGAGCTTCTAGCACGTATGGCATTGTGCCATAATAAAGAACCAAACATGAGATAATACAGTACTGGTACTCCAAGAAAATTTACTTCCCGAAAACCACACCGAAAAGCTTAATATCAGGTCGAGGCCTACATCATAGGGAATCTGGTCATACGAATTTGCGCTTTAAGGGGAACTACGCATTTTAGTATGGTTCACGAAACTCCGACGCTCTGGAGTATCATCTGTTTTGTTTCTTTTATGACATAATGTTTTACACGTACTAACATACAGGCTTCCTACGCAAGCGCTGTGACACCTCTTATCTGACGCTCTCTGGCAACTGCTGAAATGACTCTAACAGGTCGCTGGAGAATATTGCGAATTGTGGTTTGAAAAGCGTTATTTTCAAAGTAAATTTCCTATTACGCAAGATGAACTATGTGCAAGAATGTACGATGAATTTCTTAAATCACAGAGCGTTTACTCTCATTTAAAAATCAACTCTTTGATGAAGAGCCATTTAGAAGAATTACAAGCCCAGAAGATCAGAGGTTTATGTCGGTATTAAAAATTTTACTGGCGTATTTGTGTGATGTATCTTAAAGTGTAACATGCGCTAAAGAGATCAACATTATATGTGAAAGCTTAGCTTCTCTTGTAGTTTATTAATCTTAGAGACAAATATTATATGCGAAAGCTTTTCTTTTCCTGAAGCAACACTATGTACACTCCTGGAAATTGAAATAAGAACACCGTGAATTCATTGTCCCAGGAAGGGGAAACTTTATTGACACATTCCTGGGGTCAGATACATCACATGATCACACTGACAGAACCACAGGCACATAGACACAGGCAACAGAGCATGCACAATGTCGGCACTAGTACAGTGTATATCCACCTTTCGCAGCAATGCAGGCTGCTATTCTCCCATGGAGACGATCGTAGAGATGCTGGATGTAGTCCTGTGGAACGGCTTGCCATGCCATTTCCACCTGGCGCCTCAGTTGGACCAGCGTTCGTGCTGGACGTGCAGACCGCGTGAGACGACGCTTCATCCAGTCCCAAACATGCTCAATGGGGGACAGATCCGGAGATCTTGCTGGCCAGGGTAGTTGACTTACACATTCTAGAGCACGTTGGGTGGAACGGGATACATGCGGACGTGCATTGTCCTGTTGGAACAGCAAGTTCCCTTGCCGGTCTAGGAATGGTAGAACGATGGGTTCGATGACGGTTTGGATGTACTGTGCACTATTCAGTGTCCCCTCGACGATCACCAGTGGTGTACGGCCAGTGTAGGAGATCGCTCCCCACACCATGATGCCGGGTGTTGGCCCTGTGTGCCTCGGTCGTATGCAGTCCTGATTGTGGCGCTCACCTGCACGGCGCCAAACATGCATACGACCATCATTGGCACCAAGGCAGAAGCGACTCTCATCGCTGAAGACGACACGTCTCCATTCGTCCCTCCATTCACGGCTGTCGCGACACCACTGGAGGCGGGCTGCACGATGTTGGGGCGTGAGCGGAAGACGGCCTAACGGTGTGCGGGACCGTAGCCCAGCTTCATGGAGACGGTTGCGAATGGTCCTCGCCGATACCCCAGGAGCAACAGTGTCCCTAATTTGCTGGGAAGTGGCGGTGCGGTCCCCTACGGCACTGCGTAGGATCCTACGGTCTTGGCGTGCATCCGTGCGTCGCTGTGGTCCGGTCCCAGGTCGACGGGCACGTGCACCTTCCGCCGACCACTGGCGACAACATCGATGTACTGTGGAGACCTCACGCCCGATGTGTTGAGCAATTCGGCGGTACGTCCACCCGGTCTTCCGCATGCCCACTATACGCCCTCGCTCAAAGTCCGTCAACTGCACATACGGTTCACGTCCACGCTGTCGCGGCATGCTACCAGTGTTAAAGACTGCGATGGAGCTCCGTATGCCACGGCAAACTGGCTGACACTGACGGCGGCGGTGCACAAATGCTGCGCAGCTAGCGCCTCTCGACGGCCAACACCGCGGTTCCTGGTGTGTCCGCTGTGCCGTGCGTGTGATCATTGCTTGTACAGCCCTCTCGCAGTGTCCGGAGCAAGTATGGTGGGTCTGACACACCGGTGTCAATGTGTTCTTTTTTCCATTTCCAGGAGTGTATATTAACTTAAACCATTAACTTTTCCTGTTGGTGGAATTCGAATTTATGCTTTCGTAATACGAAAATATGCGGCGTAGATGTCACTGCACATCAAAGATCTTCCAAAACGTATTTTTCCCCCCAAGTTTCGTTTTCTAAACTGCCGATAGATTCTACGCTGCTGTATAAAACCATATCCATTCAAAGGATTGATAAGTTTTACTGTTCCGACGGAAAGTATACTGTCGCTTAACATGAAAAAGTGTATTTTCACCCGTGAGAAAATGTATTTTTAACCGGGAGATCCGGGAAAAATCCGGGATTTTTCTTTCCTTGCCCGCGTATAGACCCTGGGCTCTGGAGACAGTTTTCCGAACAGCATCTTCATGGCCAAGAAGTCATCAGCGGGAGACCATAGTGTGTGTGGCAATGAAGAGCACTATGTTGACCCTTGAATCTTCAGTTATTAATTTTACATTGTCAAGGAAGCAATCAGTAACTATTATCTGTTCCACAAAAGAAAAATCAAGGAACAAATAAGAAAAAATGTCTTATTTCATTCCTTTTATGTAATGGTCAGCCTTGTTTTATGCAAACTAAAGTAGAAAACAGGAAGTACAGATTTTTTCCTGTCTTCATAGTTGTATTTACAACTATGAGATTTTTCTTTACAATCAACAGTTTACTGAGTATATAACCACATAATTTCACATATATTTGATGATGAATAAAAAAAGGTAAACAAAAATCATCTCTCTCTGAGACCAGTACAGTCTCCGAAATTGTGCCATTTCATTCGAGAAAAGAGAAATTTAAGTTATTTTCCAAATGTTAAAGTGTCATTTTGTGGCAACGCAGTGGTAAAAACAACAAAACATCTAAACTTTGGAGTACAATAAAGTGGAAAAACAGAAAAATTGCTAAAATTTCGTATGGTTATCACACCCATATAGAGGAGGGGCATGGTAAAATTTGTGCCAACAATTGTGCAATAGAAGCAGTGATTCATATTGATTATAGTTATGACTTCTCTGGAAATGAGTGTAACATGCATAAATTTCACTTTGGCTGTTTGTGAATGTAAAGAGAAAAAGGAACAATCAAACAGTGAAAAACCTGAATCGAATAACAGTATGAATTACGGTGGAGTGCTACTAACCACATAGAGAAGGGGTTGTGTGGCAGATGGGCACATGGGCACATGGGCACATTTAAAAGAAGGCTACGCTATGGGACAAACTCTCTCTCTCTCTCTCTCTCTCTCTCTCTCTCTCTCTCTCTCTCTCTCTCTCTCTCTCTCTCTCCAACAATCTGTTATTCCACCCAGGTTTGTCCATTGCTTAAATTTTGCACATAAATGCATTTCAAAATAAAAATAAAATCTACTACTCAGTCAGTTCCAACAATTTTGCACTTATTTCAGTTATTTAACTTACTTTAGAAGAGAGCAGGCAAAAAAAAAAAGACAATAACAAGAAATGTCAACACTTTTGGAGGTGTGTGAGTTTTAAATGAAAACTTTTTGGGAAAATACTTCTTGCCTTTTACAAAATGGATGTATGAATTCAAGCACATAAGCTTCTTTTAGGACAATATGAATAGTAGAAACATAGGTCCCAATACCAAGCTTGACAAATTTTCAAAATACTTGGTCCGGTATCAATGTTAATTACTTAGAAACTGCAATTTAGCACATAATGGTGACGGAATATTCAGTTATCTCTGAAATAATCAATTTTTATTCAGATATTTTGAGCAGATGAAAGACAAGTAAACTGAAGTTTCAATATTAACTGTAGCCTCTTTTCTCAAAGCCACCGTCTCGTGGAGTCCATATCTTTCTGTGATCCCAAGTTCACGTTAATTTTAAGGCAGCACCTTTCCCGCTGCATATATAGGTGGTTACAAGAAGGAAGTGACCGTCAGAAAAGCTCCTCGATTTGAAGAAGTTGTATATATTCCCTGGAAGGTGGTCAATGGTTAGGATTGGTCAGGTGACAGTAACCCAGAAGACGGGAGGAATTCCCTCAGAAGTCACTGGTAAGACAACACAGCTTTTTGTAGGAATGGCCATTTAGGGGGGGATGGAAAATAATCCGTACTCTGACAGAGATAGAGAGAGAGAGAGAGAGAGAGAGAGAGAGAGAGTGTGTGTGTGTGTGTGTGTGTGTGTGTGTGTGTGTGTGTGTCTCAAAGCCACCGTCTCAAGTTCACGTCCCGTCCCAAGTTCACGTTAATTTTAAGGCAGCACCTTTCCCGCGCGCACTGTTTTCTTGCTAGGACTGAGTTTTTAAAGAGGGCCCAGCAGGGTCACACAGGCTCACTTTTGTTCTCACGTCCTGTAATAGTCAACACACAGCTCCCGCGTCCGTCACAGAGGACCTCGCGGACAAACGCCAGTCTACACCTGCACAACAGATGACACGGCGATGTATTGCGGCCTGCCTGCTGAGTGACGTGCCACCGTGCTCCACCGTTGCTCCTCACTGCTACCATTCTGCTCACTCATCTGAATAGGGACTACATTAGTTAACTTTTATTTTAACTGATGCAACAAAACGTGTGAACTTGGTGTGCACTCCAACTTCAGTGCTTAATATTTGCAGACCTCGGTGCAAGAAGGAGGAAACTAGCATTTTACAAATTTAATGTCTAACATAGACTGTGGTCTCATTAATCTGACTGGCTTGTGTATGATTGGTGCAAAACAGGGATATTTCAAATATTTATCCCTTTGTCAACCGAAGTGATATGATGGATAGATTCTAAAACTAATACGGGCTGGTATGTGATATGGGAAAAGTGGAGTTACCCCTTCTTGTACCGAGGCCTGCAGTTTTTTCCTGTTGCTTTGTAAATCTTGAAATCAGAATACGTCACAATTAGGAAGTCACATTTGTGATCTTCCCTTTGTTACAAATGAGGCACAGCTCTTTCTGTTCACCTACTCTTCCAGGGTCAGTTTCAATTAATCACGGTTCAAAGTGACTGCTCAATTCACAGCTGCAAGTACGACTGAGTCAGATGCTTCCACAGCCACACAGTACAGCATTACCTCCACTGGATTTGATTTATTAGGGAAGTGGAGGATAGCCTAGTTGTAACACCCTAAAACATTTTAACTGATCAGTTATTCTTGTATGTAAAGGAAATATGTCGTTTCGAAGGTATTTGTGTATTGAGTGGTGAAAAAGCAATAAACAGGAAATTTTTTGCTCACGTCCAAAACTTAGTACAGCTTACGAACACGCTGCTAATTCAACTTGGGCATTGTTCTTTATAACTGATTCTGTCCGCGTTCTTAAGTGTGTATGTCGTAATTGGTGGAATCCGAGAGACAGGTTTTTTGCTTAAATATTGGCAGTCTGACGAAAGTACTGATTATCAGGTGTTTCTGGGGCAAAGAGATGGTTTCGTAAGACTGAATATAATGGCTGCTTAAGCACTCACATTGCATTATTCTGAGGTCTCTCTATCAATCTTCTATAGCCATGGTTCACAGAGTGGTCCAGGTGGACCCCAAGAGGTCCACGGGAGACCAGACAGGGGTCCACGTTGGCATGAAAAAAAAAAACGAGGGTTGACAAATTGTAAGTGGGGGTTCACAAAAATTTTTTAACCACCTTCATTTTTTTGAATACCTTATGTATTTTAAGAAGGTCAGCGACTGCTACTTGTACAAACAAGCATATTCGATATTCAGTACTAGGTGTGTAGAGACCTGCAAAGTACCGCCTGCGCACCCACTCGCCCGGAATGCTTGCTTAGATGTGCGAAGGGACGAAATACAACTTCTGCTGTGCTTGCAGGCTTCAGTAATATAAATACGAATGCTGAGGACAAAACATTACACATTTGTTTCCGGAATTTTTAGAATAAAAGTGTGAGTGCTTCGATGTCAGTGTTTGCCAGTGCCGAAAAAAGTACCTGCCCATTTGTTAGCGATATACTAAATTCATAATAAATAGCTTTTCGTAAACTTTTCAGTCTTATTGTTTCTATTAACAATAAGAATCAGTACTAAGCAATAAGGTACTACTCTTATTGAGTGCAGTACAACTAAATAATAATACAGTCCTCTAATAAAGAGAATCTATGCTCATAAAACAAGGCATTGGTCTTGTGAATTAGGTATATATTTTCTTTAATCATTAATTAACAACTGGCTATTAATCTCATGGCTGCTAAAGTTTTGATGATTAAACAATGGGTCTCAGCAGTTTATTGCTTTTAATAATTAAAAACAGTTTTTCCACTGGCATTTTGGTTTTTTTATTTGCAATAATTAATTCTATTCTATTCTGTTGGAATAGCCTTATCCTGTTAAAATCTATCAATCAATTGCTTTTAATGTCTGAAGACAACATTGCTGTTGCATAAGACATCGCCAAGTACAAGTTATTTCTTTGTGGCCAACAGAATACAATGTTACATATTAAACTTACATAAATTTCAGTTTACACTTTTATATTACTCAGTTTATGATATACATAATTTAGTTCAAATTACAGTTAAATAATTTATAGTATTACATAAAAATTCCTGAACATTATAGAAAGCCTTTCTTTTTAGCCATGATTCCATCACCATTTTAAATTTATTGTGAGGCAGTTCCTTAATACTTTGTGGTATTTTGTTCAGAAACACCTTGCCAATGAGTGTAAAATTGCTTTTGGTCTATTATAGTCTAGTCCAGGGGACATTTATCAGATTTCTGTTCCTGGTATCATGGACATTAGCCCTAGTTGCATTATAAGACATTTGGTGTAGACAAGAACTCACAGTATGTAAAAGCTGGGACCAGTAACTATTTTATATTTGGTGAAGTATTCTTTGCAGAAAGTTGTGTTTTGTAGACCAAAAATGCACCTTACTACTTTCTTCTGCCACAGGAAAACATTCTTGGCCCCAGTAGAGTTCCCCCTGAGTATTATCCCATAGTTCAGATGTGTGTGAAAAAATGCGTAATAGGCCATAAGGAGGAGGTCCTGATTGACACAGCTTTTTAATATTCTTTTCAGGTACGCTAATCTTGATAATTTATTACAAATTTTTTCTGTCTGGTTATTCCGACATAACTTACTGTCAAGATGGATGCCTAACAATTTTACTGACTTTTCCTTGAGTTTATGCAGGTCAGTATCAAGGTTGCTAAGGGAGGAAAGTTGGTGTTCTGTTTTATCGTCACTTAGCTTTAATCTGTTGTCCCTGAACCACTCACTAGCCTCTTCCATCATTAGTTCATTCATTTGCATCACAACCTTTTCATCTGTATGAGATGTGATGAAAGTGGTGTCATCAGCACACATCAATACTTTACATGGCACCATACTTGGCAAGTCATTTACGTCTATAACAAACAGAAAGGGTCCCAGCACAGAACCTTGTGGGACCTCATACATAACAATCTGAAAATCAGATTTTTCTATCAGATAAATATGATCTCAAAAATGCCAAATGGTTCAAATGGCTCTGAGCACTATGGGACTTAACAGCTATGGTCATCAGTCCCCTAGAACTTAGAACTACTTAAACCTAACTAACCTAAGGACATCACACAACACCCAGCCATCACGAGGCAGAGAAAATCCCTGACCCCACCGGGAATCGAACCCGGGAACCCGGGCGTGGGAAGCGAGAACGCTACCACACGACCACGAGATGCGGGCTCAAAAATGCCAGTTCATTGCCTTTTATTCCATAATGTTATATTTTGTTTATTAAAATATTATGTGAAACAGTGTCAAAGGCCTTGCTAAGCTCCAGCAGAGTGTCATAGGTATGTTGTATACCTTCGAAGCCATGTAGAGCAGATAACACAACATTTTTAATGGCCTTAACTGTAGACAGTCCATTTAGAAAACCATACTGAGCCTTATCTAAGAGGTTATTACTTTCAAAAAATCATTCAGCTGGTTTTTTACTATAGTTTCAATAACTTTTGATATTATTGGGACTATTGCAATAGACTCATAGTTTTTAGGTGTGTTTCTGTCCCCATTTTTACGCACAGGCAATATGGTGGTTAACTTCAAGGTGTCTGGAAATACTCCTTTTGTGAACACAAGATTTATAAGGAAACTCATAGGGTGACAGATTGTATTTACAATTTTTTAAGGATAAAATTGGACAGACCATAGATATCCTCTGTTCTAGAGTTGCTCATTTTGGAGACAACGTCTATTATATCCCTAGGATCAACAGTTTTCTACCGAAAAGTTTCTAAACCAGCATTAGATCCATTTTTCCATAAAACTGGCAGTCTATCTGCATTTCTGTGATTATTACTTGCCTTGACTTCATCTGTCATAGAAAATTTTCCAAAATTTATGATGTAATTATTAAGCTCTTCTGCACTTAAGGGAATGGGTAATTTTTCTGTGATATTTCTAATTTCTGTTTTAATTACATTCTGCGCTGCTTTGCATTTGTTGCTGGAATTAAGAATGTAATCACCATTGGCCTTTTTTATAGCTCCAACAATCTTCTTCCTGTATATCTGTTTTAGTTTATCATAAGTGTGTTTAGAGTGATTGTCTCTGTGTGATTTTTCATATTACACTCTTAGTAAGATCCTTAATTTATGGAGATAAGATGTATACCAGTTGCTGGAACTTCTGTTCTGCTTCTTGGTATGTAACCAATTTGATTTTGGTTTAAGTGTGCAGCACCCATTAAAGATATTTCCAACTGTACATAGGAAGCAATCAAATGCTCGAGTAAATGAGTGAGTTAGAATCACAGTGCAATTCCAGTCTACACTCATAATTCTATGTGTCATATTTATTATGTTTGTACGATTTAGCTGTCTCACTGCCCTAGGTTCTTTTGTTTGCTCTTGACCTTTCCCCAGCCCAGTTAATTTTAGAAATAATCCATCATGGTCAGACAGCATGGGTTTCAGCACATCCAAGACAACATTATTTCTGCAGCCATTTGAGATAACATTATCTAGGCATGCATTTTGTCTTGTGGGTTTAGTGTTGAGACAGAAGAAATTAGATCTCAATGTAGATAACTGATATGAAAAACAACTGAATCTAAGAAGAAATGTTGACAATACAGTGTTGATTATTTGAAATTTGGTTTCTTCCATCAAAGGCAGAAAAGCAATTGCCCATATGTCTTTTATGCAACAAAGTTTTGAGCAATGATTCTATGAAACCACAAAAGCCCAAAGATCATCTAAGAAGGTGTCATCCTGATGAAATAGGTAGAAATTTGAAATATTTTCAAACATTGAAGAAAAAATTTGAAGAGAGACCCACTGTGGACACAATGTTCACTTCAACATCTCATAGTAACGATGATGGCTTGTGGGTACCTACAATATCTCATTGCTTATAGCAAAATCTAAAAAACCACACACCATCGGAGATCAGATAATTTTATCCGCTATTGAGGAGGTTTTAAAAACTGTTCTACACAAACCATTTGATGTGCCCAAAAGAATTCCTTTAAGTAACAACACTGTACAAAGACGTATTGATGAAATGAGCTCTGATATTGAAAGCTTCTTGTGTAATTATCTGCAAACCACTCGTTTTTCTATTCAACTGGACAAGTCAACTTTACCTGATAATGTAGCACTATTATTGACATATAATCGATTTGTTATGGACAAAGAAATCCATGAAGAGCTGCTATTCGTGAAAACTTTAGAAATGGACACTAAAGGCGAATCAATATTTAATGTCTTGAGTGATTTTTTTAAAGGAAGAATCAATTACATTAACAAACATTATTTCGGTGGCAGCAGATGGAGGTTCAGGCAATATTGTGGATTTATAAGCCATCTTAAAAGAATGATACCGAAGACTAACTGTAATTCACTGTGTCATCTACCAACAACATCTTGTAGTGAAAAATTTGAGAGATAAATTGCACCAATCCCTTCAATTTGTGTTTAACTCAGTTAACAAAATAATAAGCAATGCATTGAATACCTGTTTATTTGCACTACTGTGTGATGAAAATGATGAAGATTTCCGAATGCTCTTAAATATTGAAGTACGCTGGTTGTCGAAAGGTGCACTTTCATCAAGATTTGACTCACTTTTCGAAACAGTTACAGAATTTCTGGAAACTAAAGATCCAGATTTAAAAGAAAGTAGGATCAAATTTAAAGCAGACATTGAATACTTGACAGATTTGTTCACCAAATTTAATGACGTTAACTTGTAATTACAAGGGGACAGCTAAATTTAATAAAACAAAAGGTGTAATTTCGGCTTTTCTTGGTAAACTGAAATTTATGAAGCAAAATCAGTCACCGCAAATTCTTCCAGTTTCCAAACTTGTCACAGCGAGAATGTATTGATGAGGATATTCAGACATATGCTCAACATTTGATTACCCTGCACGATGACTTCAAAAATGCATTTGAAGATATTCTGATGATGGAAATACCACCGTGGATCATAAATCCATTTGATGAAACTGAAGTGGTGAATGTGGTATTACTATAGGAGCTACTTGAGCTTAGCACCAATGAGGAACTGACGGTGAAGTTTAAAAACGGCTATCAAACATTTTGGCTGCAGGCAGAAATCCCGAAAAATATCCTACACTGTGGGAAATTGCGAGAAAGTTTTTGATAGCGTTCCTCTCGTCATATCTTGTTGAAAAAAGTTTTAGTGTCGTTACCAACCTATTAAAAATGATTGTTAATTAGTGTGTTATCAATGTTTATTTTTAATCATAGTAAGTATATAATCATAAGTATTATCTTAATAAATAGGACACAAGAAAATATACTACTTTTATTTTTATTTTTACTTCTCCAAATTTATGGTTGGGACTCGACTGTGACATTTTTTAGAAGTTTTTGGAATATAGGAGAAATGTAGCAGCAAGGGATCTATGGAAAACAGTAAAACTTTGAAAGTGGTCTATGAGAAAAAAGTGTTTTGGAACCTCTTTTCTATTGAGAAACTGAGTGTGACCATTGTTTTGCATGTATTCAATGAATATATAGCTAAAGCTTTGAAGTATAGCGAAAAAAAAAAACAAAAAATAGGAAATACATTCTCAGTCAACTGCAGAATTTATTGAAATTATAGTTACTCAGGGAGAGGGGGGCGGGGGAATTGGAGAGCAAATGTTAAAACAGTTGACAAAGGTCCTGCAGCAAAGGTCTGCAGCAAAATATGTGCTATTCAGAAGTATCCTTGCAGATTAAAACTGGATGCCAGACTGAGACTCCTAGTTGCGGCTAAGTTGAGCTACTGGCTGGAGTATAAAGTTGTGAGTCGTGCTCAGATAAGTGAGTCAGCAGAGCACTTGTCTGCAAAAGGCACAGATCCCAGGTTCGAGTCACAAATCGGTAAACACTTTTAACCCTTTGCTACTACAGACGTGCTCTCCTCATTCGGTGCTGAGGAGACTTTCAGTACGACTGTACTGCTCTCCAAATGTTGGTGCCTGTGCTGAAAGACGACTTTCCGGCTGATACAAAATACTCACTATCCAATTTTTCGAGAACTATTTGCCGGGAAAAAAAAGATTTTGGTTCAAAATCTGTCTGATATTTTCACTTGGTAAAGACCTGAATTTCTTTTTGTTATCCGCCATAATTACTGCACCACATCAAATTAAGTAAAACGTTTCTCGAAATTTTGAAGAGTTTGTAGAGGTAACACATTGCATAAGGTTTGTGTATTGTTATTTTAGCCCGTACATTACAATCAACCGAATGCAGATAAGATATCGAAATTTTACTATCTCAAACAACTGAAGATATCAAAACAAGGTTTTTCGCAAATGATAGGTTGCAATGAGGCACATATGTTGTATGATAAATACTCTAAACTTTTTTATTGACCGAGGGTACGGAAGTAGCACATCCGCAGCATTGGGAGGTCAGTAGCTCAGGATGCAGTCAGACGTCCGTAGCACAGTAAGAGATACCGCAGACACAGGCTGGACAGTGAAGGGGGAGGCGTGTTTATAGCGATAAGAAGTGCAATAGTATCGAAGGAAATTGACGGAGATCCGAAATGTGAAATAATTAGGGTGAAGGTCACGGTTAAAGCAGGCTCAGACATGGTAATTGGATGCCTCTATAGGCCTCCTGGCTCAGCAGCAGTTGTGGCTGAGCACCTGAAGTATAATTTGGAAAATATTTCGACTAGATTTCCCCACCATGTTATAGTTCTGGGTGGAGGTTTTAATTTGCCGGATATAGACTGGGAGACTCAAACGTTCATAACGAGTGGCAGGGACAAAGAATCCAGTGAAATTTTTTAAAGTGCTTTGTTTGAAAACTACCTTGAGCAGTTAAACAGAGAACCGACTCGTGGCGATAACATACTAGACCTTCTAGTGACAAACAGACCCGAACTATTTTAAACAGCTAACGCAGAACAGGGAATCAGCGATCATAAAGCAGTTACTGCATCGATGATTTCAGCCGTAAGTAGAAATATTAAAAAAGGTAGGAAGGTTTTTCTGTTTAGCAAAAGTGACAAAAAGCAGATTACAGAGTACCTGACGGCTCAACACAAAAGTTTTGTCTCAAGTACAGATAGTGTAGAGGATCAGTGGACAAAGTTCAAAACCATCATTCAATATGCGTTGGATGAGTATGTGCCAAGCAAGATCGTTAGAGATGGAACAGAGCCACCGTGGTACAACAACTGAGTTAGAAAACTGCTGCGGAAGCAAAGGGAACTTCACAGCAAACATAAACTAGCCAAAGCCTTGCAGACAAACAAAAATTACGCGAAGCGAAATGTAGTGTGAGGAGGGCTATGCGAGAGGCGTTGAATGAATTCGAAAGTAAAGTTCTATGTACTGACTTGGCAGAAAATCCTAAGAAATTTTGGTCATATGTCAAAGCTGTAGGTGGATCAAAACAAAATGTCCAGACACTCTGTGACCAAAATGGTACTGAAACAGAGGATGACAGACTAAAGGCCGAAATACTGAATGTCTTTTTCCAAAGCTGTTTCACACAGGAAGACTGCACTGTAGTTCCTTCTCTAGATTGTCGCACAGATGACAAAATGGTAGATATCGAAATAGACAACAGAGGGATAGAGACGTCGATCAGTTGTAGAATTTAGGAACACGTATTATGTTCGAGTATAATGACTTTTCTGGAGACTAGAAATCTACTCTGTAGGAATCAGCATGGGTTTCGAAAAAGACGGTCGTGTGAAATCCAGCTCGCGCTATTTGTCCACGAGATTCAGAGGGCCATAGACACGGGTTCACAGGTAGATGCCGTGTTTCTTGACTTCCGCAAGGCGTTCGATACAGTTGCCCACAGTCGTTTAATGAACAAAGTAAGAGCATGTGGACTATCAGACCAATTGTGTGATTGCATTGAAGAGTTCCTATTTAACAGATCGCAGCATGTCATTCTCAATGGAAAGAAGTCTTCCGAAGTAAGAGTGATTTCGGGTGTGCCGCAGGGGAGTGTCGTAGGACCATTGCTATTCACAATATACATAAATGACCTTGTGGATGACATCGGAAGTTCACTGAGGCTTTTTGCAGATGATGCTGTGGTGTATCGAGAGGTTGTAACAATGGAAAATTGTACTGAAATGCAGGAGGATCTGCAGCGAATTGACGCATGGTGCAGGGAATGGCAATTGAATCTCAATGTAGACAAGTGTAATGTGCTGAGAATACATAGAAAGATAGATCCCTTATCATTTAGCTACAAAATAGCAGGTCAGCAACTGGAAGCAGTTAATTCCATAAATTATCTGGGAGTACGCATTAGGAGTGATTTAAGATGGAATGATCATATAAAGTTGATCGTCGGTAAAGCAGATGCCAGACTGAGATTCATTGGAAGAATCCTAAGGAAATGCAATCCGAAAACAAAGGAAGTAGGATACAGTACGCGTGTTCGCCCACTGCTTGAATACTGCTCAGCAGTGTGGGATCCGTACCAGATAGGGTTGATTGAAGAGATAGAGAAGATCCAACGGAGAGCAGCGCGCTTCGTTACAGGATCATTTAGTAACCGCGAAAGCATTACGGAGATGATAGATAAACTCCAGTGGAAGACTCTGCAGGAGAGACGCTCAGTAGCCCGAACGGACTTTTGTTGAAGTTGCGAGAACATACCTTCACCGGGAGTAAAGCAGTATATTACTCCCTCCTACGTATATCTCGCGAAGAGACCATGAGGATAAAATCAGAGAGATTAGAGCCCACACAGAAGCATACCGACAATCCTTCTTTCCACGAACAATACGAGACTGGAATAGAAGGAAGAACCGATAGAGGTACCCTCCGCCACACACCGTCAGGTGGCTTGCGTAGTATGGATGTAGATGTAGATGTAGATTTAGAGGCACACGTAGACACGTCCACAATCTGTGAAACGGCATAGCCAGACGTGTAAACATGGCCACAGCAGTGTGAGAGTTAATCTGCCAGGAAGTTTCAGCTGACAAAGATGTTGGACTGAACGATCTTTTCCTGTGCCCTCAGTCTTTAAGTGGTAATGACGAAAAATTACCTTTCCCAGAAAAGTTTGTGTGGTTAGAAAGATGGGGGGAATTAGGCACTAAGAATAATATCTTTTCAGAGGATGCCCATCTTGTTCTGGCATGACAGGCCGATCTCAAC